>NW_026988419.1:53615000-54815000 GCF_030222135.1 Aotus nancymaae
GCATTTCACTTCTACAGTATAAATGGCACTTTTTCAATGTAGGGATGAAAACTAGAGAGCAGCAGTTGTTTCCTCTAAAATAAAGACAACCATAAACAGACACTCTTCGGGTTCCTGTTAAAAGAAGCAGCAAGCTAAAGATAAGGAAGATTTTTTTCCATCTTCAAAGTATAATTTGTCCATAGACAAAAAGAAAAATATGGTCAGCTGATCCCTCCCAATGAGACAGAGTAAGCTGTCAAGTGCTTACCATCTGGTTCAGCTCCTAATCCAGATGGGCTGACAATAGTGATTTATGAAAGGTTTGAAAGCAACTTGCCATTCTTCGGAAATAATCATTAGAACAGCTTAACATTGGAATTTCCCCCCCTCTTCCAGCCCCAATTTGCAACAAATGCAAAGACAGGGCAAGTGCTTCCATACCGTAAATTGAACAGTCTATTCTTGAACCAGAAGTTAGTATGTCTCTGCTCTTTGAGGGGAAAAAAAGGCAATTATTTTTCTTCCCCCTCTGCTCCCCTCTTTTGGTTCAATGAACAAGGAAGAAAATGTAAAATGTTCTCATTTGGAGTTTCTAACAAATGCCCGAAGAAGCCTTCACAGTCTGTGATGCTTGGGAAAGTCAAAGTCAACATCAGGAATAATCTGATGTCCCGCATGTTCACACTACAGACAGGTGTCCTCTAATCCATTCTTACAGAGACAGCCCAAAGGTCAATAAATACTTCCAGTGCAAATCACAGAGCCACTGACTGTTAGAGATAGAGGTCTAGCCCATTGTTAGCCCCTCTCCCACCCAATCAGGCGGCCCAAGAGCAGTGTTGCTTCCAAATCAGAACGAAATGACAGGGCACCACGTTTTTGGTTCAACCAAGTTTCTGTTACTCGTTGTCAGTTCTTGTCTCATCATTAATTTAATAGGACTGTAATGTACTAGGACTCATTTCTGGGATACTGATTACATTCTATTAATTTCTTTTCAGTTCATGTAAGAATTGCCGGCAAAGAGTGGGGTCATACCTTTCCTTTGATCAGATCACCTGCTGTTCAGGTGCTGAGGAAACTGTCAATATGCGTGCTATGCAGGTTTTAAAATGTTTTAAAACTTTCAAAATAGAAGTCTGGTATCATCGTGTAAAGTTTCTAATGGAAAATTATGGAATCCAGGCTAACTGTAACCTGAAGATTAGGGTTTCACTAAGAAGGAATACAAAAAGACAGGAGCAGCCCTAGGACTGGGAAAGTGGTGGATATATTCCAGCTGGGAATTAGGGAAAAGGAACTGGTTACTGCTCAGTCAGACAGAGATGACCTAGTGTTAAGGGCATAGAGAGAGGGAAATGGGAGCTGGCTCGAGTAACCAAGATGACTGGAAACTTCTCTTGCCGTGAACTGGATCTAAGCCACATGTGAGAGTGGAGTAGACACAGGTTAGGCAATGATGCACAGAACGGCAAGGCAGCTCAGTCTGTCCTAAGAAGAAAGAAGTATCAAGCCAAACTACACGTGATAAACTTGGTTTAACCTAACTGTAATTGCTAAAGCATACCAAAGAAGAAATTGGTCAGTCTTTGGATAGCCTAAAACTTCTACAAGTGGTCAAAAGTGCACAGTCATCATTGTCTAAAACTACCGGACACTGTTACGACGACATTTTAAATACGGTAACTGCACATATGTTCTTCTCAATCTTTAAATCTATGTGTTTTCTTCCCTTAAATAATGATCAGAGACTATTTTATTTGAAAATGGGCATTCATAGTCTACTACTTATAAGGCTATGTGTTCAGGGCTACAAGGGTTATAAGAATGATAGGACACTGTTTGTTTCCCTCAAATAATTTACAATGCAATAGATACACATAATAAGGCATAAATCACCACAAAATGAGACAGAATCTCCAAGGTCACTGAAAAACAGAGAGAGAGAGAGAGAGAGAGAGAGAGAGAGATCCTATATGACTGGTTGTAATTCATCTAAATTAAAATTGTAGGTTGGTAAAAACGCAATATTTTTATGGAAGGAGTGCTTGGTTTGGTTTTGTTTACCTATTTTTGTGCTGGAGGGACCTTCAAGACACGTAGTAATTTGAACAAGCTGCCATGTCCCTCTAGTGGTCACTTTGAAAACTACAGCAGACGTTGTATTACCTGGAGAAGCCAGCCAGTTTCAAAAGAGCTTGTCAGCCAGGCCATCCCTGTGCCTATGACAGCGAAGGACACCCAACTCAGGGCAAAGTGAAATTTTAGAGGAGAAAATATTCCCTACTCCATGTCATGTGTCATAGACCTAGAAAAAGCACTATGAGGTGGTAGAGTGTGAACACTGAGATCAGATGTCAGCCATTTCAGAACTGGGCAAATTACTGAGCCTCTCTCTTCCTCAGTCTACTCATCTGTGAAATGGGGATAACAATCCTACCCAACTCACAAGGTTGTTATGAGGATTAGAAAAGGGACTATTTAAAATATTAAGAATGATACCTTATAATAGTAAGAACTCAAGAGCTGTTTTTATTAGTTGTAATTATGGCATTTTATGGTAAAAACTAAACCAATGTAGTCTGTTTTTCCTTAAATTTCTTGAAGGTTAGTTGTGTAAATAATCATTAATTCAATAAAATTATTAAGTACAATAAGTGTATCTATTTAGATAGCAAAGAGACTTGACTTTAAATCAAGTCTTTGACACTTATTAGTTGTGTGTCTCTCGAGCATTTATCACCTGTGGAGCCTCAGTTTCATTGGCCAAAAATTGAAGTTATTGCTACTTTTCTGACACTTCACAAAGTTATTTTAAGGATTCTGCCAAATAATGCATCTAATGCACTTAACAACATGTCATGTTTGTTGCAAGAATGTATTAAATAGTAGCTACTACGAGGACTATATGCAAATTCATAGGAAGTGTGCATCTATAATCTATATTTCCTGTGGTACAATCAAGTGATGCCATTTTAGAAAGAGAGCTCATTTTGTATTCAAATGTCCAAAGAGGAGGCTGGATTCAGTGTAAGTATTGAATTAGAGCATCATAAGTAAGACAAAGTAGGGATGCAAGGGGGAAATTTGGGAGGTGGAGGGAATGCTAGAGCAAGTTCAGGTCAGAGACAGAGAGTGTGTTTGAGTTATGATACTTCTGGTACTTGAGACATCATGGCTAGGAATTATAGATTACTGCAAGAAGGTGGCTGACAGTCTTATTCTTTGGAGAAGGCCAAGGAATAAAGGGAGTAATGTGAACAGGAATCAAGAGGCTTGGCTGGAGCTGGTTACTGAGATCTAGTTTCCCCCAGGGAGTAGCCTATTCATAATTTGGACTCCCCTCCCAGCTACAGCTTCTTGGGGTCAGGGAGGCCTGTATTCTAAGTTTAGTTGGTAAAATAGCCCCTGACTGGAATGGATGCCAAGGGCATTTAGGGTGGGACCACACAGGGCAGCTCATAGGTGAGAGTGGGTACTGTCATCGTGGCTGATGCAGTTCTTTATCAAATGCTATTTTCTTGATGAATTGTATTAATAATGTCCAAATTCCTTTTATTTTAGTAATGGCATTGTCTGCCATTTTCAGCTGTATTTCTTCTCTACATGCTTGCCCATTTTATTTCACAACCTTTGTTCTCTGTACTTTCTTTCCACAATGCTCCTTATTCAATTTATTTTTCTCATTCCAGGTTTCCATTTTCTGCAGAAAACTTGGAGCTTACAGTATATAGGGAAGCTGATCTTTTAAATGCCTTTTGAGCATATAATATTTCAAAGTCTAAAGCCTAGTCAAAATACAATTAGTATTACCAATACACTGCTTTTGTAGAATTATGGGATTTAGTATTATTAAGAACTATTTCTTAATGATAAATGAGAAGAATCTCCTGATGTCTTGATTATATTCTTCACTGTCTCTATGTATTAAAATGCAAAACTAAATGTTTAAAATGTAACATCTGTGAAACGTTATGTGCCAGGAATAAGATTACTCATGATGGTTTCCTATTTACCTCCAATTAAACTTATCTGGGACTCCTGTGGTACCCACAGGACACAACTCAGTGTTTCCCAGCTCTACAGTGGCCTTGTCACTCCAGTGAGGTTACTTTACCTCTCAGTCATTTAGGATCTTGCCCCCATTTCATTACTAATTAAATTCATTTTTACAGAGTCATAAATTAACTATTTTTAGGTAAAATTACAGAAATTTCCTCATTCTGAGCTCTTTGTAAACTCTGGGTAATTAAATTTAAGAGTTATGTTAATCTTTATTAATACAGTATGTGAAGGAAATGACTGAGGGAAATAAAAGGCATCAACTTCTTAAATAGTCTTAAGGATAGGTTGGAAAATTTAAAAGTGCTTATTACATCAAGAACATTAGGAAACTTGTTAACATATCTTTGGACTAGAGCTAGAGTTCAGCTCAAAGTTGATGCATTGTTTTAGAGGCATTTTCGCTGTAGGAGCTATCACGTCACTTTTCTTGGTCTCATGAGGCCAGCACAGGAAGAAAAATGATAATGTGAGGCTCAGCTTCTTTTTTTTTTTTTTTTTTCATCAACAAGTATATTTGATTTCTAATTGTTGGTGTTAACTTGGTTCTTATCTGATGAATACAGCCTTGAGCATTCATAATCATTGAGAACAGGGACCTTAGTGTTATATAAATATTTTACCCCATTGGATCAGTAAATGTTTTGTTAATTGGCTGATCCACATTTCTATTCAAAGAGCATCTTTAGATAAATGAAGCTTTTAATAACACCCTAAGGAAAACTCGTGGCAAACATACTGTGCCTTTGCCATAAGGTTTTCAAAATATCCTACGGAATTATTAAAAAGTAAACCTTTAGAAAAGAAGATTAGACCTTGTTGCAAAAACCCATAACTCATTTTTTCCCTCAGGACTGACTGACAAAACAAAAGAACATAATTTGTTTTTGCTTTCTGCTATCCCAAGATGACAGCTACTTACCTTCTGCTATCCTAAAGCTGGTGCCTTTTACCAATGCCTAGCTAACATGAGAGCAGATCTGTTTCAAATACTCTGTTCTATATTGTGATAGAGTGAACTAACAGCTGGCTTGCTCTGTTTAGCTCTCGGGTGTCCGGCATCCATGAGATGATGCTGTGCATTAAGAGACGAGTGGATCATTTGACCAAACAGTGTTCAGCGCACAAGGAATTTGCTCTTAAGAAACAACAACTAACAGCCTTGGTGGAGGGTTACCTGAGGAAGGTAACTTCATAAACTAAAACTTAAACATCTAAGTTGGTGATAATAGATGGTATGGTAGGTGCAGTATGTGGGCGTGGTGGGAGGACCGGGGCATGTCTCCTTAGGCTGCTCTTATGTTCCACATTGGGTCCTTTAATTGAACTAAACAGAGGTAATTCACTATTGTTCATCTGCTACCCCTGACCCAGGTGGCCCGTCTGCCGCCTCCAACCTGAAGGTATGTACACAAAGGCAGTTCCCCCTTTGCACAGTACTGTGTTAACTGAACCAAATATATATGGGAATAGAGTGGTTATTTCATTTGCATGGTTCTGAGCATGGTTCCAATATGCACAAGTTTCAGTTACAATGGTACCATGCAACACCAGGACTATAGAGAGGTAGATAGATTGATATATAAACAGATAGCAAAAATTATGAGTTTTAGGTTTTTCAAGGAATAAATTGCCATTGTCATATTTTATTGAACTAGAGCAGTGCAAGGCAGCACAGTCATTCTGCATGTAAGCATACATGTGAAAATCCTCTCTGCAGAGTGAACGTGATGGCTTGATATGGAAGAATTTTACTTCCTATTTCCAGAGGGGAATAAAACTAAGAAGCTACAGTTTGACTAAATAAAAAAAAAAATTATCTTTAGCAAAAATTAGTAATAGCTCAATGGCATTGATGCTAATGGACCTTGCTGCAGAGGCTGGGTCTCAAATTTTCAATGATGTTTTCATTTGATACAATGGACTTATATGCCTGAACTTACATGAATAGAATTAGTAGACTTCACCGGAGAGGACATTAAATATCAATGTCTGTATTTAAATTGCCTCCTCACCTGTTATTAATCCAGAACCTTGGGAATTTTGTCATTCTTCTGGTGCCTGGGTTCAGGATGTTTCCAAATATGTTGGCAGCTGTGGTATCGCATTCTCTGGAGCTTGAGACCCAAGCTAATTTGGTGACGGTTGAAGACACAGTAGGAACTCAGCTGTTGATACTTGTCTTATTGCCAGTTCAGAGTGAATTTGAGCCTGGGGAGTATGGACTGGAGTCACAGGAAGGGGACAAAGCATGTAACTTGAATGGAATAGAACCCTTCAAGGGTTACTTTAGTCACTGACTTATGTCCACTGAAGATCAAATCATAGTCCTCCAGTCTCATCAATTAAATGTCCTAAGTATGTCCCTGTGTTTTACTACAGCAAGTATAGGGTTTGGCACTTCCCCGGAGTCCCTCTTCCCAAATTACTGCAATACCCATGCTCTGGATCTTGCCTTCAAAACATGCCTGCAGATTGAGTCCCGTTCAACTCACAGATAAATTCATCTCTGTGGATGTGTTAGCAAGTGCATTATCCTTCATAGGTAATATAGACAAGTTCTTATAGGATGTGAGTGATTGTTTATATCTCATAGCTGTTAATAAAATAAATATCTTTAAACATATGACGCTTGTTGGCAGGCCACTACTATTACCTCCCATGAAGAGCAGCATTATTAAAATATGAAATTCTTAATATTTAAAACTATATTAGATTAATATTGGTAAAATGTATTTCAAATATGAGAATCAATAAAATATTATTTATCTTCCTGACACATGTGCATACGTACATGCAAAAATATATTAATAAGACTGCCATATGTTATTTACTCCTAAAGGTGGAAATGTCAATTCAGAAAATCAGTCCAGTACTTTCTAATACAATGGATGTCGGTTCCACCCGTTCTGAATCGGAGAAGATTTTGAACAAATATCTGGAACTAGATATCCAAGCTAAGGTAAATAAAATGAGAATGATTTGGGTATATGGCTTTGTAAATTATGTTTACAAAAGCATATGACTATACTTTTGTAAATATAATTTAAAAAATATTTGATAACTAGAAACTTAATCCTAGCTCACTTGAGGTTTATAATTCTAAATTTGTATGTAGCACATAATGACTTAAAAACTCATATTCCTATGTGTCTAAATTATATTTACATATGCATTTATTAGGGCATTTGTGTTCACTGAAAGTCAGTATTACAGCTGGGTATTAAACACTCATTTGGTTCCTTTTTGTTGCCTGAGCAGTTTCTCAAAAAAAGTCTCATTTTGAGGGTGATAGAAGAGGCAGGCACAGTGCTTCTCTAAGACTATTTGCAATTTTTTTCTGTAAGAGCAAGTTACCAAATTACCAGAAGCAACATGCATTATTGCAAGATTCCAAGGATATAAATAAAAACCACCTTGTTTGCTTACCTAACATTCAGAGACAGAAAATGCCCCCCACCACCACAGCACCTTCTCCAGCTCCCTCCTACTCCTTTCACATGGCACTTGGCTCCAAACCTGCCCTGAATTTTCTGTCTGCTCCAGCAAAGTTAAAGGAAGGTGAGTCAAGTGCCCTCCCCTGTTTCTCCCTATGACTCCAGTTCTCAACAGAAGAACCTCCTTCATGGACTGTGCCCCCACTGGAAACTCACAAACACACCAATTTTTTGTTGAGTGGGGTATTTTTTATTTATTATTTAGAATACTTAAAACTTATGTCTGAACTCAATTTCATTTTTAAATTTTAAACATTTTAGAAATGGGGAGTACCCATTACAACGGAAGAAATTCCCTGCTTCTCTCCTTCCCAGAGTGCTTTCATAAAGCAGGGCCTGTAAATTAAAATTTCCTTCATTCAATGGAGTACTTGGGAAGCATATTAATTACAAGTAGGGAAGAAATCCCTCATTGCTGCAGAGTTTTTTTCTTTTATTTTTCTTGGTTTTTAGGTTGGTCTCACATGAAACTTTACAGGGCTCTTTCTGCAACATGCATAATTGTCATGCCTACTATTCCTATTCATCTATGTAATCAATGGTTGGAGTTCACATAACAGAAATTACACTCAAGAAGAAAACATAAGAGAACATCCCTGAGCAAATCAAAGTCACTGATTTTTTAGGTTCTTTAGGCCTGATATGTAATATTTTCCCTACTGGCCCTAAATAAGACTGTACTATCGATATATCTTTTTATAAATTAAAAACTAATGAATAAGTTCTATGAATTTGCCCACTAATATAATAAAATTAGTTTAGGAATTTGCTAGAGCTATTGTTAAATTTCATATAGCAATCTCACATATAATTAATTTATGTAAATTATTTAAAACATTTCTGGCATTTGGTTTTACCACCTTTCATGCCAAATCTTTCTTTTATTTGTGACACAAAAGTTAGAGTTCTCCAGCACCACATCACACCTACTCCAAAATGGACCACATAATTGGAAATAAATCACTCCTCAGCAAATGCAAAAGAACGGAAATCATAACAAATAGTCTCTCAGACCACAGTGCAATCAAATTATAATTCAGGATTAAGAAACTAACTCAGAACCACATGACTGCATGGAAACTGAACAACTAGCTCTTAAATGTTGACTGGATAAACAATGAAATGAAGACAGAAATAAAGATGTTCTTCAAAACCAATGAGAACAAAGACACAACGTACCAGAATTTCTGGGACATATTTAAAGCAGTGTCTAGGGAAAATTTATAGCAATAAATGCCCACATGAGAAGCAAGGAAAGATCTAAAATCAACGCCCTATCATCAAAATTGAAAGAGATGAGGAGCAAGATCAAAAAAACTCAAAAGCTAGCAGAAGATAAGAAACAACTATGATCACAGCAGAACTGAAGGAGATAGAGACACAAAAACCCTTCAAAAAATCAATAAATCCAGGAGCTAATTTTTTGAAAAGATCAACAAAAATAGACCACTAGCCTGATTAATAAAAAAGAAAAGGGAGAATAATCAAATAGATGCAATAAAAAAACGATAAAGGGGATATCACTACAGATTCCACAGAAATACAAACCACCATCAGAGATTACTACAAACAACTCCATGCACACAAACCAGTAAACTTGAAAGAAATGGATAAATTCCTAGACACCTGCACCCTCCCAAGCCTAAACCAGGAAGAAGTTGAAACCCTGAATAGACCAATAACAAGGGCTGAAGTTGAGGCAGCAATTAATAGCCTACCAATCAAAAAAAGCCCAGGTCCAGATGGGTTCACAGCAAAATTCTAACAGACATACAAAGAGGAGCTGGTATCACTCCTTCTGAAACTATTCCAAACAATCAAAAAAGAGGGAATCCTTCCCAAATCATTTTATGAGACCAACATCATCCTGATACCAAAACCCGACAGAGACTCAACAAGAAAAGAAAACTTCAGGCCAATATCCATGATGAACATAGATGGAAAAATCTTCAATAAAATACTGGCAAACTGATTGCAACAGCACATCGAAAAGCTTATGCATCACGATCAAGTAGGCTTCATCCCACAGATGCAAGGCTGGTTCAACATATGCAAGTTTATAAACATAATCCACCACATAAACAGAACCAAAGACAAAAACTACAAGATTATCTCAATAGATGCAGAGAAGGCCTTTGACAAAATTCAACAGCCCTTTATGCTAAAAACTCTCAATAAACTAGGTATCGACAGAACGTATCTCAAAATAATAAAAGCTATTTACGACAAACCCACAGCCAGTATCATACTGAATGGGCAAAAGCTGGAAGCATTCCCTTTGAAATCTGGCACTAGACAAGGATGCCCTCTCTCACCACTCCTATTCAATATAGTATTGGAAGTTCTAGCCAGAACAATCAGGCAAGAAAAAGAAATAAAGGTTATTCAATTAGGAAAGAAGGAAGTCAAATTGCCTCTATTTGTAGATGACATGATTGTATATTTAGAAGACCCCAGGCCGGGCGCGGTGGCTCAAGCCTGTAATCCCAGCACTTTGGGAGGCCGAGGCGGGTGGATCACGAGGTCAAGAGATCGAGACCATCCTGGTCAACATGGTGAAACCCCGTCTCTACTAATACAAAAAAAATTAGCTGGGCATGGTGGCGCGTGCCTGTAATCCCAGCTACTCAGGAGGCTGAGGCAGGAGAATTGCCTGAACCCGGGAGGCGGAGGTTGCGGTGAGCCGAGATCGCGCCATTGCACTCCAGCCTGGGTAACGAGCGAAACTCCGTCTCAAAAAAAAAAAAAAAAAAAAAAAAAAAAAAAAAAAAAAAGAAGACCCCAACGTCTCAGCCCAAAATCTGAAACTGATAAGCAACATCAACAAAGTCTCAGGATACAAAATCAATGTGCAGAAATCACAAGAATTGATTTTTACACTTAAATTTTCAATCAGGGTCTAGCCCAGAGTGTCTGTGCAAAAGAAGACATACATGAGGCCAACAAGCATATGAAAAAATGCTCATCATCACTGGTCATTAGAGAAATGCAAATCAAAACTACATTGAGATACAATCTCACGCCAGTTAGAACGGTGATCATTAAAAAATCTGGAGACAACAGATGCTGGAGAGGATGTGGAGAAATATGAACACTTTTACACTGTTGGTGGGAGTGTAAATTAGTTCAACCATTGTGGAAGACAGTGTGGCGATTCCTCAAGGACCTAGAAATAGAAATTCCATTTGACCCAGCAATCCCATTACTGGGTATATATCCAAAGGATTATAAATCCTTGTCTTATAAAGACACATGCACACGTATGTTCATTGTGGCACTGTTGACAATACAAAGACCTGGAACTAACCCAAATGCCCATCGATATAGACTGGACAAGGAAAATGTGGCCCATATACACAATGGAATACTATGCAGCCATAAAAATGATGAGTTCCTGTCCTTTGTAGGAACATGGATGAATCTGGAAACCATCATTCTCAGCAAACTGACACAAGAACAGAAAAATAAACACCGCATGTTCTCACTCATAGGCGGATGTTGAACAATGAGAACACATGGACACAGGGAAGGGAGCGTCACACACTGGAGTCTGTTGGGGGAGAATAGGGGAGGGACAGTGGCGGGTAGGGAGGTTGGGGAGGGATAACATGGGGAGAAATGCCAGATATAGGTGATGGGGGGATGGAGGCAGCAAACCTCATTGCCATGTATGTGCCTATGCAACAATCCTGCATGTTTTGCACCTGTACCCCAGAACCTAAAGTGCAATAAAATATATATATATTTTTTTTTAAAGTTAGAGTTCTCAAAATAAGTATAGCTGATATAACCAAGACTAATTTGAAATAATTTTCATTTTAAAAGTACCCTTCTTTTTTTTCTTTTTAGAATTTCATAAGTTGTGTCTTCCTTTTATTAAGGAGATTCTTGGTATAAGTTCAATTAATAATCATAATTGATGGAAATGCAGAAGATAATGAAATATGAATGTTCATGATTCCCCTGTCAGTTTCTGACCTCTGGGGCTATGCTTTTACAGGAAACATCACATGAATTAGAAGCAGCTGCAAAAATCATGATGGAGAAAAATGAATTTGAATCTGATGAAATGGCATCACTTTCCTCTAAAGCTAGATGGCTAGCAGAAGAATTAAACCAACTTGGCCAAAGCATTGACTCCAGAACACAAGTCCTGCAAACTTACGTGGCATTTCTGAAGTCATCAGAGGAGGTGTGGTACTATGTGTTAACCTTCTTCAGCAAGGTGGCCATTGCCCATGTGCTTGCTTTCTGTGGGGATATATGCTCTGCCTTGGTGGGTAGTTCCATATCCTCTACTCCTGTGCATGGGCTCACTTACGGGCCCTGTATTCTTGTAAACCAGAGAGTGATCGCAGCAGGTCTCAATCTATAAAGGTTTATTAAGCCAAGGTTGAGGACATGCCTGGGAAAGAATAAAAATTCCAGGAGCCTCTGTGATCTGAGCTGTTCCCAAAGGGGGTTTGGGGAACTTCAGTATTTAAAGGAGAAAGAGCAAGCATGAGGAAAACAAAAAGGAGGGAGGCTAGGCAGTGAGGAAAATGATTACATTCCTGTGAGACTCTGATTAGCCTCAGCAAACCTACATTTTACGTGTGAAAGGAATGGGGAAAAAGTCCATTATGCATTGTTGCACACCCAGTAAGTCTACATTTTACATAAGATAAATGTGAAAAGAGGGAGTAGAGGCTATGACATAAGGCTGTGAAATTACCATTATCTGTTTGGGAACAAAAGCAAAGCAGTTTTTATGTGCGTGTACTCAGTTCCCAAGCCTGCCTTTCCCTTGGGCACAGTGAGTTTGGGGTCCTGAGATTCTGTTTTTTTGTTTGTTTGTTTCACATTCTTCAAGGAACCACGCAAAGGCTCAAATAGTAAGTTGTTTTTCTAAAAAATCATACAAATTTGTATGTGTGGATAGGTGTATGCACAAATAAACAAAGTGGTTATATTGGGATACTTTTTACTTCATCCTACAAATATTTACAATATCCTAAATGTACAACAAAATTATTTCAAAATAGTCATCTTCTAACCCACAGATCTTTTTGAATACTTTAGCCACATTAGTGTGGTTCATTTGAAATACACAGAATTGGAACGGGCTACTGGGTTCAGTCTCAAATCTGCCTTGTGTGATACGTTTTCATATGCTACCCCTCAGAGCTTCTTAAGAGGCCCTATTTTGTCTGGTTATACTAGATGGCCTCTAATATTCCCTCTCGTAACTGGATTCTATCTCAAAGGTCATTGTTTCTTGAAGCTGACATCAGTAATAGAAAAGCCCTGGAGTCTCATTTTATTTAACCCCGATCCTAGTAACCCCCGTGCCAGTGTAGATCACTCTCCTTTTCGGTCAGATGGGTGCTAGTTTACTGGAAGGCAGAGCCAGCAGGGTTTACTCAGGGATAGAGCCAACCCAAGGTAAGTAGTGTGTCTGATTTCCATCTTCTCACCTCCACCTTCTCAGCACCTTCCTCCTTACCTCTCACCATCACCTCCTCTGTCTAAGTCCTTTATAATATTCTCAGTTTACCCCTGCATCCTTTTCTACATTTTTACTCAACTGTTTGTTCTTTCTGGCTTCTTTTTAGCTTTTCTCTTTATTTTTCTGTTTTCTTAATTTTTTATTTTTGTGGGTACATAGGTGTATATATATATATTTATGAGATATGAGATGTTTTGATATAGGCATACAATGTGTAATAATCACATCATGGAGGATGGTGTATCCATCCCCCAAGCATTTATCGCATTTATCTTTTGTGTTCTTTTTAGTTCTCAATGCTAAACTCTCATGGTTTGGCAAGTTCCAAACTAATTCCAGCTGACAGAATTATCTTGTTGATGAACATCGTAATGCAGGACATGAAATGGTAGAGAAGCTACAAAGAAGTACTTGCTGTCTGCATCATCGTTGCCAAAAATGAACCTCTTCGGCTTTCCGCTAAGCATCCACTTCCATGACCCACTCCGGCTTTTGGACCAGGAGGCTTAGCTTTGCAAACACCAATTTAATCAGAACATTTTACCTTCATGCTTTTTATTTTCTGCTAAAACTCTTTTCCTACTGGCAGAGCCTCCCATCCTGCCAATCCTGGCAATGCTTCCCATCCATCACTTCGCCCCTCCTCTGGCTTTCCTTTCTTCCTCACCAGCTCATGGTTACGCATAGCCTTTCCATTCTCCATCCCCTCAACTCCCTGCCTTCCACACTGAATAACCCTGCCAACTCTCAATAAGGGATCAATCCAATACACTGTTTACTCAGCTTTTCTTTCCAAGCTTCCAGAGGCTCCAGTGGAAAATCATACAATTGTGCTAATTGGCCCTGTTACGAATGCGTGGGTCTCTGCCTCAGCTGGGTCCCCCATATGCTCCCTAGTTAGTTCCCATTTGGTGGCAGTTTTCAAGCATCCTACCTTAGTTTCTATCCCTAAATCTCATCCAATGTCCTTACTTTATATATCACTGAAATAAAAAATGAAGCCATTGAGAATAATGGCCTTGACTTCCAAACTTGTTGACATATTCACCCATCCTCCATGGGTTCCATTAAAGTAAAAGACTGATCTGTGATCAGTCCTTTCCTGAATATTCCTACATCCTTCAGCATCTATCTCCAATCATCCTCTTATTTTTAAAAGGTTTCTTTTCCATTGCTTCCTTCCTTTTGTTCTACAGTTATGTCCACATAGGTTTGTCACCACCAAGGCTACCACTGCATCATTCTCTTTCCCTTTAAATGTAGACTCTTTTTTTTTTTTTAAGACAAGGTCTCACTCTGTCACTCAGGCTGGAGTGCAGTGGCATGATCACAGCTCACTGCAGCCTTGACTTCCCCAGGCTCAGGTGATCTTCTCACCTCAGCCTCCCAGGTAGCTGGTACTACAGGTATGTGCCACCAAGCCCAGCTAATTTCCTTTTTATAGAAATGGGGTTTCTCCATGAGGCCCAGGCTCAAATGTGGACTCTTGAAATGGGAAGATAACATTCCTCACCTCTACTTGCTCATCCTGTCCTTGTACCACTGCAATTCACTTTATTCCCATTTCAACGCTTCCATTTGTCACCTCTTCACTCCATTAAAAACATTATTTTAAGCTACCTACTGGTTGACAAATGAAATGGTATATTTTCAGTCTTCATCCTGCTTAATCTTTCTGCAGAACTTATTTGACCCATTTACCCACTCTCACTTCCTTTGGTTTTTTTCTAAAAGAGCAGATTTATTGAGGTATAATTTACATAGCATAAAACTCACCTATTTTATAGTGCAGTGATTTTTCATATATTTATAGAGTCATGCAACCATCGTAGCACTCCAGTTTTAGTATAGGTCTATCATCCCCAGAAGAGCACTGGTATACATTTTTAGTCAGTCCTGGCTCCCACCCTCAACCTCAGGCAAGCACTGATCTACTTTCTGTCTCTCTAGGTTTGCCTTTTCTGGATATTTTGCATAAGTGGACTCATCCTGTCTACTTCCTTGTCTATTCCTTCTCCTTTCTCCTAATTCACTTTTCTTTTTTGTTCTTAAAGTGTGGTGGGTCATAGAGTTCTTACCCGTGCCCTCTCTTTTGCACATTGCACCCACTTCTACAAAAATCACATTCCCACCTATGGTTTCTTCCCCAATAACTCAAAAGTGGTTTCTCAGCCCCAACTCTCCTGAGCTCCAAACCAATGCTTTCAGTTAGCTGTGTATCCTGTAGGCTCCTCTAACTCAGCAAAACACAGCTGGTGTCTTTTCCTCAAATATGCTTTTCCTTCTGTATTTTGTCATTGGGTTAATGACTCCACCATCCTTTCAGAAATCCTATGTAGAAGCTTCAGTGTCTTTTTCAACTGCTTTCTCAATGAGCATTTATTTTGTACTAGTTACTATGCTTCTCATTCCTGATCTTACTAATCTTTATAACACCCTATGTTTTAGTTATTATGATCCCCATTTTGTAAATATGGGAAACTGAGGCTCTGAGGGGTGAGGTATGCAAGATGAAGCAGTTAGCAAACATCAAAGATGAAGTTTAATCCCCAATTATTTCCCTTTTGTTTTTCCTATTTCAAAGGCCATGCTCTCCCATGTCTGCTTATTGAGCCAACCTAAGAGATTTCTGAACTCCCCTTTCTCTGCATTTGCACCATCACTTCCTTGGTTCAGGCTGTCATCATCTCTTACCTGGCTTAATGATGTCATCTTCTGCCTGCTCCATCTGCCTCCTATATTTCCCCCTTCACACTCCCCTTCTTTTTGCAGCCAACACAAAAGTCATTCTAAGGCAAATCTGATCACATTACCTCCTGAAATTCAGGTAATTTGACAAGTGTAATAAAGCAAGTTGCAAACAACTTTTACCAAAAATGAATAAAATCTTAAAGTTTTTTACTAATTCACTTAAATCAGCTAGTACAGAGTCAAAGGAATTTCTGTAATGACATGGTTCTCATTTGCATTCAAGGAGGCTTTTTTGAGCCATTGAAAAAGAAAGATGAATTAAAGTTTATGTTTTGAGAATTGCACATAACAGACTGCCCATAATATTGACACCTAGCCTATAATGGATGACCTGTGAAGCCCTGATGATGGTCATGCTGATTCCGAGTCATCTATCTGTGGTTTCAACCTAATGAGAATGTATCTCAATTGTGTTGGTTATAGTAGGAAATAAGTTGAAACCTGCTGGCCAGCTTTAAGCCAGCAGGGTTATCCCTCTGTCTCTTTCTTGCCATTTAGCTCGTGCAACCTGTACTTCACCCACACTAAGATCATGTATTGTCCTCTGAACCAGCAAGTGTCTTCACAGCTAGTGTCTCCCACTTTGACACGAGTTATTCCTCCCATCTGGGATGCCCTTCGATGCCTTCTCACCCTGGACAGTTCAAGACACAGATCAAATGTCACTTCATTTGGGAAGCTCTTCCCTATTTACTCTATATTGAGTTGGTGGTCTCTCCTCAGTGTGCCCATAATATTGTCTGTATATGTGTCTTTGTGTTGTAATAATTTAATAATGGTTCTCTTTGTCAGAGAGCCAACTTTGAATACCCCAAAAAATAAATAGTTAATGATTACTGGGGCATCTTAGAAGGTTCTATGGAGAAAGTAGCATTTTAACTGCTTATGAATGATAAATAGGAGAAGAAAATTGAAGAAAGATCATTCTGGACTGAGGGAACAGGCATCAGCAAAACATAGAGGCATGTATAAATGGAATATGGAAATGAGGAGAGAGCTGCTGTTTCTGAGGACTATTTGTAGACTCTCCTATCAAGTTCAGTTAAATTAAGAAAAATGTTAAAATCTTTAAAATATAATGACTAAACATTGCCTGAAATTTCTTACCCTGTTTAGATTGCCGTTGGTAGTTACAAGCTATTTAAGTCTGGTCCCGTCGGCCATTAGTATTATTGAAAATGCAAACAAACTTGCATCAGATAATTTATACTATTTCTACATCATCCAATTATATATTAATCTGTAGGTCTACAGAAACATTTGATTGTATATAAACTCTGCTCAAGAAGAGTAATTTAAAATAATCTAATATTGCTTACATTGGTTAGCAAATGAGAAAATATAATTCCAGGGAGGCACAGTAATGTACCTTAATAAGATTAGCTCATGGAGGCAGTTTAATATTAATAGTTTGGCAGAGAATTAGCAATTATTTGTACTCTTTTATTCTGAGTTATTGCTGACTAGAATTGAATTGTGATTTACTAATTACTAATAATTTTTCACTGGCTTATAGTTCTTAGTGATTTGTACTGTCTGACTCTATGTATGTATCTTTCTTCTGAATTATGAAACGTGGCTTTAAATGAAACCACACTGGTCTTTGACATATGTTGTCCCAAATTGAAAAACATACAAACACAGAATTTGTAAATACGATTTTGGCTTCAATAAGTAGTTTTTATACTTAATAAACTTGTCAGCTCAGTTTTCTACCCAGTCAATGGTAGTCCTATCTGTCAACAATCCAAATGGATTTTTTTAATATTTTTTCAATAAGTTAAAAATATTCAATAATTATCTAAAGAATTCTGAAAATGGGCTGGGGTTGGTGACTCATGCCCATAACCCCAGCACTTTGAGAGGCTAAGACAGAAGGATCTCTTGAGCCTAGGAGTTAGAGATCAGCTTGGGCAACATAGCAAGACCTTGTCTCTACAAAAAGAAAAAAAAATTAGTCAGGCCTGGTGCCAAGTACCTGTAGTCTGTAGTTCTTAACTATTATTACTGGGAGGATGAGGAGGGAGAATCGCTTGACCCTAAGAGTTTGAGGCTACAGTGAGCTATGATCATGCCACTGCACTCCAGCCTGGGTGACAGAGCAAAGAACCTTATCTCTAAAACTAAATAAATAAATAAAAATGTTTAAAAATAAAAAAATTAGAAAATGTAGTTTTAGTTTTTATATAGATTTTTATTGGAATCTACTGTCCTTTTTCTTTAAAAATGTGTTTAAGTGTTCTTAACTCTCTTTTTCTTTTTTAGGTAGACATGCAGTTTCAGAGCTTAAAAGAATTTTATGAAACTGAAATCCCTCAGAAGGAGCAGGATGATGCTAAAGCCAAGCATTGTTCTGACTCGGCTGAGAAGCGGTGGCAGCTATTTTTAAAGAAGAGTTTTTTAACACAAGAGCTAGGACTTGAGTTCCTTAATTTAATAAATATGGTAAGAATGACATTAAATGGATCACACCTTCTGCAAGGATTACTCATCAAAGTCAAAATAATGAATTCAAAGGTTCAGCTGTCTATTAATCAGCAGTTCTCTCTTAGGAAGTTTCTTTAGTTTCTTTCAGCCTAGACCAGTCCTGAAGCCCAACATTTAAATGCTTGCTTAGACTAGAACCTTGGCTAGTTTATAACAAGAAGGCTGTTTTAACTACTAAGAAGAAAGAGTGACTGTAATCCAAATGCAACATTGTTATTATTACATAGAGTCCTCAGAAGTCCACCCAAAAGTTCTGTGTTATGTTGAAAGCATACGACAAGTTCCTTCCAAAATTTCTAGGGGCTGAAGACAAATTCTAAGATGAATCTTGTTTGGAAGAGTTTCTTACCATAGCAGATGTTTTTGTAGTGAAGGTCCATTGCATTTAGAAATATATCCTAACCTTTAGCTGTCTTAAGTTATATCTGTAAAATATTCTAGAATGCTTATATCCACCCATGACCCTTATAAAATTCCTTATAGTATACTTAAAAGATGGTTAGTTCACTTCTCTTTCAGTACCGCAAGAATTTTACCAATGAAACTGCTCATTTCATTGTTGGAGAATGCCAGCTGTTAGAAAACTTTTATTTTTTAATGTTAAATAAATCTGTTTCCATATCTACTCCTGACCTTCTTTAGCTACACAGGGACAAAAAGTATTCATATTTAATTTCTCTCATACATGAAAGTCCTTGCAACATTAAAAACAGTTGCTATATCTGAGTTATTTTTCTGTAGCACTAAAAATCCTTTTCTATCATTTATGAAGGAGCTTCATTTTTCTTTCTATGCTTGATCCCCCCTTCTCAGAATTTTCTATGGTTTGTCAGGATCATTCACTAAATGTAACCAAAAAGTGAAGTACAGGTGCAGCACGGAGTACAATAAACTGGACATTGTTATTTACTAATGAGACCTAAAGTTATGCTAACATTTTTAGCAGTAGGATCACTTTGCTGGTTCATATTAAGTTTGTGATAGAACAAAACTCTCATAATATTTTTATTTCGGCTTCTGTCAAACCAGGTCTCTCTCATATCATACCTATGTCAGCCATTTACTTTTTTTATACAAATGTGGGCCTTTATATTTTTTCTTATTTAATTTCATTTTGTCTTCACACATGATCCCATCTTGCTAAATTAATTTGAACCTATCTACTATATTAGCCATCTCTCTTGGGTTTAATTCTGTAGCTATGACAGGTAAGCTTTCTATGGCAGCAATTAGTTCTTAAATCCAAATGCCTAAAGGGCAGATTGACATTCCAGTTCACAAAGCAATCTATTGATTAACCAGTTTTTAAAATAATCATGAATGCTCCCAATACTACTTAATTCAGCTACTACTTCATATTCTTTGTGTTAAGTCTGTAATGGGAGACTTTCTCAAATAAACTACTTAAAAGAAGGTTTACCTACCTAGTATCCTATCAATGACATAGACATAATTTGACATAAATCAGGTTGGCTTTTAGTGACCAAGGCATTCTTTCCACAATGCTCACAAAGTGCTTGATAAGTAATGAACTTATTGCAATGATTATCAGTGTGAAGCTTACCAATCTGTAAATTGTGTAGTCCATCCTTTCCTCCTTTTGAAAATCAGGGCATTTTCTGTTCTCTAATTTTATGGCCCTTCTAGTTTCTATGGATTTTTCAAAGATAACTGACAGCTGCAATTTTCTCAGTACCTGGGATGTGATTAATCCCCATCTGGAGCCTGAATTCATTTGGAAGAGTTAGGTTCTAACTACCCTCATCTACTTCGAGCTACAATTTTCTCCTTATCTTGTTTTAACTTCTATTGTTTGAAGACAATTCTTGTTAAACCTACATGGAAATAAAATATGCATTAGCTAATTCTAATTTATCTAACACAATCCTTAAGCATTAAAGAAAACTTGCTAAGCAATTTGCCCATGTATCTATGTAATTTCGGTCTTTACTGCAACAAAAAGAAAGCATCTAATTATTTTTTGTTTAGAACATTTAGAACATGTATTATCTGTATGTCTCTCTCTTTGTCTTTCACGCTTTTATGTGGTTCAATGAATCTTCTTCTATCTGTTGATTATGTATGCTTCTGATTTACCTAAGTAATTCAAATACTTTCAAACTGCATCGTTTTGTCTGTCTTTTTATTACTAACTATGTTTCAGAGATTTTAGTTCTGAAATCTACAGTTCCTACTTTTATATATTAGAGTTAAATTACTGATGAAATTCTGTTTCTTGTCTGCCCTTTTTCTGTCTTTCCAATACTTTCTTGAACCATTTTAATCCTAGGCACTTAAAGTGCTTGCCAGTTAACTACAACATTTGGATCTGGAGTGGTTTGTTTCTTTCTTTCTTTCTTTCTTTCTTTCTTTCTTTCTTTCTTTCTTTCTTTCTTTCTTTCTTTCTTTCTCTCTCTCTCTTTCTCTCTCTCTCTCCTCTCTCTCTCTCTCTCTCTCTTTTCTTCCTTTTTTGAAATGGAGTCTCTCTTTGTCACCCAGGCTGGAGTGCAGTGGCACAATCTCAGCTCCCTTCAACCTCCAACTCCCGGATTCAAGCAATTCTCATGCCTCAGTCTCCCAAGTAGCTGGAATTATAGGTGCCTGCCACCACACCTGGCTAATATTTGTATTTTTAGTAGAGACAGGGTTTCACAATGTTGGCCAGGCTGGTCTCAAACTCCTGACCTCAAGTGATCTGCCCTCCTCGGCTTCCCCAAAGTGTTGGGAATACAAGCGTAAACCACAGCACACAGCCGAGCTGGAGCTGTTTCTATTGTCTAATATTTCTCTTGGTTTTCAGTCATATGGACCTGTCTCTTGGCGGGACTAGTGGATATTTATCAAATGCCAGACATTATGTATAAAAAATTGAAGGATCGGCAGATGGTGTTTTCTTCTTCTAGAGAGTCACCCTTCTTTCTCTAGGCAGGCATTGTTGGGCAATCACTCAAACCAATCAGAAGCTGGCAGAGTTGTGTTTGCAGTGTAGTCCTCTCCCCTCAGGCTCCCAGAGTTCGGTGTTGAGAGCTAGATGCTTTCTCTGAGGTCCCTGCCCCTGGCAGGTCACAAACCCCAATCTTTTTTGGGTAGTCTGCTGAAAAACTCCACTCTGCTTTTCAGAGGCCTTTTGCTTAGGTTTTTTAATCCACTGCCCCATATAGCCCCAGTATTTTGTCAGTGTCTTTAGAAGAAGGTCATTGTGCTTAAAGCCCTCCAAGTGTCTGCCACAATCTCTATGGGCAGACATTCTCTGCTCCAGGAAAGTCTCCATTATTGGCCTCCTGTCTGCAAAGAATTGGAAATTGCCCCTGGGATGATAGGTGAGCTCACCACTGTCAGGTTCTTCCCTCTCTGGAGTCAGCCTCTCTCATTCTGGTTGCCAGAGCAGCTCTCTGCTTCCTTCAAATGGATGCCTTCTGCATTTTACCCAGCTTTTCTAGGTATTCTGAGCAAAAGCACTGCTCTGCCACTGACTACTCCATTCTGTCCAGAAGTCCTTTGTTACTTATTTAGAATGTTTTAGATTGTACAGTCAGATTTTCATTTTTAAAGATCTGCAGCAATAACTCATTCCAAATTATATTTTGTATCTATATCTAAATAAACTTATGTTATCATAATATTCAATGCCCACTTAGATCTCCCAGAAATAGCGTGTATTTCACTACTGTGCTTTGGTAGTCTTTTATCTTGATGCCATAACCATGATCACTCTACCCCAAGGCCTCTTCCACTATCATATGATAAATATGTTCCTCCTTATTGATAAAATTAAAGCCCGTGTAATAATCAAATATATTGGTTAGCAGCATTTGGAGAGATGAAATTGTTGGTAAAGTAAGTAAAACAATTTTTTCCATTATCATCATATCTTTTGGACCATTAGGCTTTTAAACAAACATTATTGTTGAATCATGGTGACCAGTTTGCTCGTTAAGAAGGCAGAGGCCAGCTGGTATATTCAGTTGAGTGTTCTGTTCTTTATCGGGTTGTTGTGGCTCATATTTTCAAGCCAGAAATTTTTCAGTTCATCTAACAATCGTTAAGATCAGAGAAACTGATTCAGACCCAAATTCTGGCAGACATCTTGATGAACGTGCCAGCTTATTAATTTATAATGGTCAATACCAAGAATGCTATCTGGGATACAGCCTTCCTCTTATCAAGGTATCTGGAAAACAAAGACATCAGAAAACCATTCATGGTGCATGAATATAAACAAAAAAATGAACACTTTACTGGCCTATTTAGACTGGATTATGGCAAAAATTTTCCATGTCCTACACAGAAGTAAAATGAGTAATGTGTTTACTAATTAGACCTCAGGAACATTATTCTATCTTTTTGAGTGGCCAAAATATTCATCTGCCAATACATAATGACTTTTTGCAGATCCTACTAGCTAGACATCTACGAATCCTACTACCGCCCTCCTTTCTCTAGGCCTCACTCAGACCACCATATCCTTCTGATTAAAGTTGTCATTGGCGTGCTGCAGTTTCAAAATTTATATTAAATTATATAATACATGACATTCTGGTTAATTATTTCTTTAAAATATGTGAAAGATAACTATAATATAAAAGTATAATTTGGGATGGATTCTACCGTAGTTGTTCAATATCTTTCATAATTTATTATGTATCAATAATGAGGGAATATATAATTTGATTACTAGATTCTTATATTCATGGGGGAAATCTCATTTAGGACCTACAAATATATATTTTTGGAATTAATTGCCACTTTGTAATGTGTAAAATAATATAAAAATATGTGTGTGTTATCAATATCATTTAAAATAATTTTAAAATAAAATGGCCTATCTCTAAAATATCCCGTTAAATATTTATGATGCGGATATCGTCAATTACTATCATTGAGATGATAGAAATTTGAAGATTTATTGAGAAAAGCTGGCTATTAAAGTAAAAAAAAAATAATAATTGTTTTGCCAAATGGATGTTCCTGTGCATTTTTTAAATGTTTCTACAGAAATAAAGCCCGCGTAGTCTTACTCTTTGCTCCAATTATCATTTTACCTCTAATTGAACTTCCCCTTGTTTAAAACTGTTGTTTAAAAGATTTCAAACTAGTCAGGCAGAACATGTGAAAGTTGAGAAGTGAAATCTTTGATTTTAGATACTGTGGTTCCAGCGCATGATGTAGTTCTGAATACAGAGATACAGACACATTTCAGTTCTCACAAAATGGAGGAACTTGAGAAACTGCAAAGGACTTTTAAAATAATTGTAATGTATACAATGGGATAGTTTAAAGAAAAAAAAAAAAAAAACAGCGGTCTAGAACAATCCGCCCCTCCTATTCCTCAATACTGATATTTTGACATATTCTAATGAATGTGTTAAAATAAAAGATGGAATATACTTAAAATGTGTATAAGTATACTTATAGACATTTTTTAAATCTTGTCTTCAAAAATTCTGGATCCCCTGCTCATTAAATCATCTTTCAAACCCCAGGAAATAACCAGACCCTGGGTAGGAATTCAAAATTCAAACATCTCTTGGGTCTTGAAGAACTTGAGACCTTATGTCTAAGCACAGTATATGGGTTTCAAGAGCTGAACTCTGCCTCTGTGCAGGGTGTTCAGACTTGTCTGGATATCAGAACTGTGCTCTGCTTTGCGTGTGATAAAGAATTTGCCTCATAAAATAGTTATATACAACAAAAAGCTGTATGTTTTGGGAAAAAAGCTATTATATGAATTATTAACAGGCAAAAGAGAGCGAGATATTAAATGTGAAAAATGAAGTGTACATCATGAAGAACACCATGGAAACCCAGAAAGCAGAAAGGGAAGAACTTAGCCTCCTTCGGCTGGCATGGCAGCTTAAAGCCACGGAAAGCAAGCCTGTAAAACAGCAGTGGGTGGCATTCAAAGAGCAGCTTAAAAAGGTGAGGCGTGGAACGATGGAATGTGAAAAGGAATGAAATTCGGACACGGGCTAAGACGAGCGAACCTTGAGAACACTAGCTAAGTGAAATAAGCCAAACGCAAAAGGATAAGCATCGTATGATTCCACTTAGATGAGGTTCCTGTAGTCAAATTCATAGAGGCGGAAAGCAGAATGTAGGTTACCAGGGGCTGAGGGAGACAGGGAGGGAATGGGGAGTTGTTTAATGGGAACAGAGTTTCTGTTGGGATGATGAACGAGTTCTGGAGATGGATGGTGGTGACGGTTATTGCACAATCATGTGAATGTGTTAAATATCATGCCTCTGAACTGCACACCCAAAATGATAAACATGGTAACATTTGTTTTGTATATTTTACCAAAATAAAACCAGAAAAGGTAACAGAAACCATGGGCCTGTACTTTTACTCCTTGGTGGTTTAGAACCCTGAGCTCATGCCACACCGTGAATGTTTTCATGGGGGTTGAAAAGTTTGATCACACTCTGTGTCATTATTAGAAGGATCACATTTGCTGGAGATGTTAAAAAAACTCATGGGTAACTGTCCAACGTTTCTTTCAGACTACTCACAACTTAAAACTTCTTCAGGAAGTACTTATGCCTGTGTCTGCACTTGACCTTGGAGGGAGCCTCCAGTCCGTTTTAGAGCTACAACAGAAATGGAATGACATGAAGCCTCAGTTCCAGGTGAAGAAATATATTGCTGGGTTTGGGTGAATGGAAAAAATATTTAAAACTGTTTTGTTGCAGTTTACCTAATTGTAATAGGCTGGTGAATTTCTTTTTAAACAAAAGTATTGCTTGTCTGAAAATCCACTGTAGAGACCCATTTTTCTTACTATTTTCCTGCATTGTTTTGAATTTGATGATATACCAACCTTCAGGCTACAAAATGTTCTAAATAGATTTTTATCTTAGATTTTGAAAATTTACATGGCTGATTAAACTACTAATACATTTGTCCTATATGTTCACACCAGTTCTTTTTCTGGGGAGTACAGAGGTGTTTTAAATTGAGACATCTCAGGACAAGGATGGGCAACCTTGGACCCAGAGCCTTTACTGCCCTGGGTGACCACTGTTATGTCACTGTCTCCACCCACCAGCACCCCAGGCTCCTACCATCACCCTAGGAATTTTGCCGTGCTCTCCGCGTCTCGCAAAGCCTCAGGATGTGAGCGATAAAATGATGAGTCATGTTCCTGGCCCCTGACTGCTTAACACAGTCCCGATTTCCCTACCTCCTGCCTCTCCAAAACATGACACAACTGCAAAAAATTGCCAGCTGCCAGTCACATTATACTTCTGCCTGGACTCTTACGCTTTGCTGCAGAATTTAAATACCCTTGTTTCTAGCTGTGACTACTTCATAAATGTGGACTTTCAAGAATCCCAGAATTAGAAGATTGAAGACACCTTTAGGGAATATCTAATTTTAGGTTCCTTTAAGGCAAAACCAGTGTAAGATATAAGTGCCATGCCCGCTACACACAAATACACCCACCCTTGTAACCCACAGCAAACTCTTTAAAACTCTCAGCAAATGTAACTGACCTACATTAGGTTCTTTAACACACCTCGTGTTATCTGCTTACATGCATTTTGTTTGTGTGCACGTTTGCGTGTATGTGTAAGTTCCTCTAACTCAGTATCATCGCCACACTTCTTTAGCCCTGTCACTGTGATGCACATATATTTGAGCCCAAATGCTTGATTTAAACTTGAAGACCCTTTTTAGGTCACTCTTCTGAAAATTATCTTTTTAGTCTACATCATTTCCATTACTTTTACATTTCATACAAAAGATCTACCCTTAAAACTATAGCAGCATCCTCTCTCTCTCTCTCTCTCTCTCTCTCTCTCTCTCTCTCTCTCTCTCTCTGTCTATTATGAGACAGAGTCTTACTCTTGCCCAGGCTGGAGTGCAGTGGTACAATTTTGACTTGCTGCAGCCTCTGCCTCCCGGGTTCAAGCAATTCTCATGTCTCATCCTCTGGAATAGCTGGGATTACAGGTGTGCGCTACCACACCAGGCTAATTTTTGTATTTTTAGTAGAGACAGGGTTTTGCTATGTGGGCCAGGCTGGTCTTGAACTACTGACCTCAGATGGTCCACCCTCCTCGGCCTCCAAAAGTGCTGGGATTACAAGCATGAGCCACTACGCCTGGCCTATAGTAGCATTCTCTATAAAGTAGCCCCTCTTTGCAAATTCTGTTCCAGAATCTGCATTCCTATAAGGGAAATCTGAGCAATGCTGGGTAAAAAGGAAGGCAGTTTATCCCTCCCTACATGTGATGGCTATTTGTGGCTCATGGGATGACCGCTTTTGAAGCAGTGTATCTACTGTGCTCTTCAGCTGGTGGTTCATTCTGATCATTCTTTTATCACAGAGCACAAGTTATTCCCCTGATATATTTTTACACTCATCTTCTCATGGTGTTTTTACTATACCACCTGATTCTAGTCTGTATTAAATATCAGAGATAATCATGGGGCTGTATAAAATATCTAAAATACATTTACTTAACAGATGAATAGAATATTCGGTATGCCACAGAAATACATGACTTTGTTTTTCCACCTAGCTTTGAAACATTTTTGCATTGTTCATGTTATTTTTTGTAAATTTCTGAGATGAATATGGAAAAATGTATCTCTCTCATCCAAGACAATGCTTGAAGTTTTTGGAGGGTGGGGGCACTCATAATAAGTATTTGTTAAGAAATGAAAGAGTGATTCATTATTTAGACCTTCATATTGTCTGTTGTAAAGTAAAAAATTTTTTAAAAGCTAGATTTTATTTTTATTGCTTTCAATGCTTTAGCAATTGAATGATGAGGTTCATTACATTATGAAAGAATCAGAGGAGTTAACTGGCAAAGGAGCCCCTGTAAAAGAGAGGTCTCAACAACTGAAAGACCTTATTCACCTCCATCAAAAACAGAAAGAGAGAATCCAGGATTATGAGGATATCCTGTACAAGGCAGTCCAGTTCCATCAAGTCAAGGAAGAGGTAAGGCTTAGAAGGGATGTCTGAAAAATCCTGAGTTTTAAACTATGTGATTAAAAATGAGTTATTATATAATAAATAAAGGCCAAATTGTATCTTCTAAGAAGTTTACACAATCTGTTCCTTAACTTTTCTCTCACTATGTTCCTATTCTCCCTTTTGTTCCAGCCATACTGAGCTCTTTGTTCCTCAGAGATGGTGCACACACACCTAACTCCAAGCCTCGACTCTCAGGCTACCATTATTTGACAAGTCTTTCTCCTCCCTCTTATCTAAATCCTGTACCTCCTTCCAACAATCCTACTTCACTTGGAGTGATTTCTCTCTTTAAAACTCCTAGAGCGCATTGTTTATTCCACATATCTTGCATTTTAGTATCTTGATTCTTAATTACTTTAATAGAACTGACAACATTAGCAGTTCAATTTCACCACCATTGGATTTGCAGCATTCTTTTTTTTTTTTTTTTTGAGGCGGAGTTTCGCTCTTGTTACCCAGGCTGGAGTGCAATGGCGCGATCTCGGCTCACCGCAACCTCCGCCTCCTGGGTTCAGTTAATTCTCCTGCCTCAGCCTCCTGAGTAGCTGGGATTACAGGCATGGGCCACCATGCCCAGCTAATTTTTTGTATTTTTTTTTAGTAGAGATGGGGTTTCACCATGTTAACCAGGATGGCCTCGATCTCTTGACCTCGTGATCCACCTGCCTCGGCCTCCCAAAGTGCTGGGATTACAGGCATGAGCCACCGCACCCGGCCAGATTTGCAGCATTCTAACACTTATTTGACGAACACCAACAATTATAGATGGGCTTGGCAGCATTTTGACCAGCTAGCAAAATGTGCTATAGAAATTAAGATTTTAAAAAGTCCGTCTTCATATAAAACCCAGGTTAATTGTTAATGTCCCAATTTCCAGCTGAGACGTCTCATCAAATCAAGAGAACTGGAGTTTCTAGAGCAGCCAAAGGACCTGGATGATGCTCACAACGTGCAGATTCATCTCCGGTGCTCTCAGGAAAAGCAAGCACATGTAGACCATCTCCACCGACTGGCCCTTTCTTTAGGAGCGGACATCATCTCATCAGTGCAGCGGCCTGTAAGCATCATTTACATTTACAATTACATTATCTAATACATTTAGACTCAGATCTAGCTGGGGCTTGGGCTAGCATATGAAAGAAACCAGGCAGATTGCTTAGTATATGTTAAATTTAAAAATAAATTAAACCATTAGGGTAGTTATTTGT
Organism: Aotus nancymaae; assembly: GCF_030222135.1. Lineage (NCBI taxonomy): Eukaryota > Metazoa > Chordata > Mammalia > Primates > Aotidae > Aotus > Aotus nancymaae. The sequence continues at coordinate 53,643,466 of NW_026988419.1, forward strand.
TATTAGTTTCTACCCTTAACAAAAGAAAAAATTTTAAGTAAAAAATCTGAATATAAAAGGCTTGTTGAATACCTGTATTCTCATGAAAATTTTTCAAAAAAGAATATTTGTATAGCAGATCTGTGTAGTCTGGTGTGGCAGCCAGTTTGTTGCCTTTGATGTGTGTCTAATGCAACTAAAAAACTAAAGTTTTAATTTTATTTAACTTGCATTAATTTAAATATAAACTTAAAAATTGATAGTTTAGTTATTGGAAAACTTTTAAGTATGTTGGGAGCAATTTGGGTATGGGAATCAACTTTTGAAACTATAAATTTTATAAAATTAAAATACAGATCAAATATTTCTGATAGAAACTTAGCAACAAATGAGACATGCTCAAAGTATGAAATACACACCAGATTTTAAAGAGGTATTTAATATGATTGAAAAGCAATCATATTAGTATTTTTTATATTACTTACATGTTAAAATGGTGGTATTTGGACAGAGTTGGTTAAATCACCTATATTATAAAAATTATTTTGCTGTATCTTTTTATTTGATTGTTTGATATGACCCTTAGACAATTATAAATTATTTGTGTGGTTCACATTCTATTTTTTTTTGGACAATGCTATTTTAGCATTGCAGATCTGGAACACCATCTAGATCTTAGAGTTCATCCAGGCGAGAGCTCTCAATTTATGGATGAAGAATTTGAGGCAAACAGAAATTCCCTCCTTACCCATAAAAGCCCAGAATGGAGGAGTCCAAGCCTCCTAATTCTAGCTAGAGCTCATTGGATCTGTTTTATGCCACTGTCAGACTTCAAAAGAGGGGCCTAAAAGAGAAGGAAGTATTTCCAGATGAAATTTTTATCAATTATACACTGGACACTGATTCTTAAAAACATTCTTCTTCAGCTTGAGCACGTTGGCTCACACTTGTAATCCCAGCACTTTAGGAGGCCAAGAAGTTCAAGGGCAGCCTGGCCAACATGGTGAAACCCAGTCTCTACTAAAAATACAAAAATTAGCCAGGCATGGTATTGTGCGCCTGTAATCCCAGCTACTTGGGAGGCTGAGGCAGGAGAATTGTTTGAACCCGGGAGGCGGAAGTTGGAGTGAGCCGAGATCCAGCCTTTGCACTCCAGCCTGGGTGACAGAGTGAATAAGACTCCATCTCAAAAAAAAAGCAAAACAAAATAAAAACAAAAACAAAACAAAAAAAATCCTCCTCCAGATTTCTAACTTGAGGGGAGAAAAGATTATGCTTATTCTAACAATAGGTATAACATTAGTAAAATCAAAATGGCCCATTTTATTTTAAAGTACACATAAGATATCCACTAAACTATATGAAATGCAATGAATCTGAAATATATTTTTTTAACTGAGTGATATATAAATATAAATTATCTGTTGTTGTTAATGGAATCGGCTTTTTGCCAGGGAAGAGCTTTCTTTTTGAAGAGTTTTATTTTATTAGTACATTTATTTTTAAAAGAAAAAGAAAGCAAGAAGTCTCACTTTGTGCAAATAATGTAAATTGTTCTCCAGTCCTTCTCTGGCCTTGGTCCTGGCAGCCCCACTGTGCTGAGCCAAGATTGGAGCACTTGCATAATAAACCTGAGGTTAAGCTCAAGTTGACAGGAAAATTATAGTGCAGAAATCGAATGTTTCTAATGCATATTTTATGCCTTTTGAAGTAAAAATTATACCCTATAATGAATGGTGTCTCTGAGGAGTTGGGTGTGATGAGCGAATCTTCAACACTAGAGATTCGAGCTGGGAAATGTCTTTTCCATAATGTTTGATGTCTTGCTTCTTTCTGAAATAATTATGTTCAAATATGTTTAAAGTAAAATAAATCAGGAGCCTATTTCTTTTTTTAAAAAAGTGTCATTTATGAGTTTCATAATGCAGGTAAATAGCCTACTTGTCTCATAGCAGTTTCATCCATTCTCCCTGTTACCCTCATTTGTCTCTTGTAGCACTGCTCTAATGTTTCTGCAAAGAACCTACAGCAGCAGCTGGAGCTCCTTGAGGAGGACAGCATGAAGTGGCGGGCCAAAGCTGAGGAGTGTGAACAGACCCTGTCCCGTAGTGTGGAATACTGCACCACAAGAGACGAGATAAATGAGGTAGGGTGGGAGGGGTGACAACTGGCACATTGCCAAAAAACTGTTTGAACCTTGTATGTGTCTAAATGTCTACATATGCACACACTCCCATGCACACACAGACACGCATGAATCAGGAGACTTTCTTCTCACTTATGTCTTTTAATCCACTAGGCAGTGACATCAGGGCTCTGGAAGTTTGAATAAACTTCAGGCTCTCAAATTTGTTGAAGTCAGTATGATGTCAATGCATAGAAAAACCTGTAATTCAGTAGTACAGTTTTTTGGTTGCTTTCATTTGTTTTTTGCTTCCCTCTTCTTCCTCAAACCTGTATAGCAGTCATTTGCTTGAGTGGATATAGCTTTTTCAGGACACAGAGGAAGGAGTGACATTGACCAGTTCGTTGCAGCCAGCTCCAGCCTGCTGAGATTCTATTTAAGGGTCATTGACTCATGGTGAGTCAATGGTGCCAGGGGCCAGGGAGCAGGCACTTTGCTTTGGAGCTACAAAGTATTATCACTGAAGTCAAGTGGCTGGTTTCACATTTATTCAAACTGAGTGGCTTTTATGGCAAAACAACTCTTTGAGAAAAAATAAATAACAGATTAAAGTGATCCTCTGCATCCATGTACTTCCACATGCTTAATTCTATCTCCTCCCCCTCAACTGTAACCAATCAACAATGCCTAGATAGTCACTAAATCACAACCACCACCTGCTTCTAGCTAAGCTTTCCATTGAAAGGCTTACTTGTTCTAGGAGAAAATGACTCACAGATTGGGATAATGACAGTTCTGATTCTTGACTGGGAACTGATAGCAGAACACAAGGGTACCCATAATTCTAGATTTATCTCCATTTAGAGCAAAATGTTTCTGAGCCCATTCAGCCATAAGTCCATTGCTAAAGAAACTGGTGGAAAAGGAGGTGGTAAACTTTCTTCACTTTCTGTTTATGCCCAGTTTACATCATCCAGGCCCAACAAGTATCAATTATTATCCAACAACATTAAAGCACAGATAGAAGTATAAATGACTCAACTTTAATCGTGGTCTGGCTCTGAAGTGGCCCTTCCTGCAGGCCACACTTTTACAGACCACAGGCAGGTGGAGGATGGAGCATGGCTGGAAGGAAAACCAGAGGGGAAGAAAGCAGGAGTGGCCACTTTGATCCCCTTCAACAGGAGGGAAGCAGAAACTGACATCTGATAATGATGTTCATTTCAGCAGTGTGCTACAAGACTGTAGAGTTTCTGCTCATAATTTGTTTCCAGGGAGTTACTTTTGGCTAGAGAGGCGTCAACTCTTCAGGGTTAAACCGGTAGTGTAACTTACGCTCTACATGATAGAATGGCCACTTCCAGTTCCTGTACTGCTGCTTACACGTCCATCAAGTCCTGTTAAGGAAAACAATCAGAACACATTGGTCTCCCCAAGGCTACAAAATGTGGATTCATGGTTATGGAAACCATTCCTTTACAGTCTTTCCTTAAAGTTATCTTCTTTCTTCCTCTTTCTCTCTTCTTTCCTTCCCCCTCCTTCCTTTCCTCCTGCTTTCCCTCCTTCTCTTCCTCCTCCTGTACTTCTATCTGTAAACCTTTTCTTGCCAAAATCCTCCCTCTTTGCAGTGATGGTTGGACTCTACATTTGCTAAAGCACAAGAGCAGGCTGAGGGGTTTTCCCAGCCCACTCTGGCTTTGTTTCTATCTCCCTGAAGAGCTGTGACATTTATGAAGCTGGGTCTCCCTGTTCAGGCCCTTCCAGCAGGATTTCTATTTACAGGAACTGCCTCATGAGGAGACTGTGCTTGGAGCCAGCTGGCCGGGATGACAGATGTTCCTTCCTGTCAATAGTAGGGACGCCCCAGGATTGTCTGTACCGTGTCAGGAATGAGCAACCAGATACATGCAAGTTTGATTTAGGAATCAGATATCACTTTAGCATGCTCCTACATTTTAAGAGAGATATTCTTCCCATTTGCTTCCACTACAGATCCAGCTAATCTATCATGTAACTTACAATTTCATGTTTAAATGACCTTTGAGAACCTTGGGTCTTTGTCACTTCTCCTATTTTTGTGGAGATATAATGAGTGCTCATACCCTGGACTTTCCCATCACAGGCCTAACGGAAAATAATCAGAAGGAATATTTTCAGTGCCCCTTAGGAAAATAAAAATACGTGAGTTCTAGTTTATATTGTCAATAGCAGAGCCCAAACAGATGGCCAGTTTCCCCAGTGATAATAATATTTGCTATCTAGACATTATTATTATTGTTATCACTATTAGTGTTTGGGTATAGGTGCTTAAAACATATGTAAAATTAAATATGATATGTTACACTAATTTTTTCTGCATAAACAGTTAAAATTAGATAACATTAGAGAGGACTAAACAAAGCACAGCATTTGATTTTTAGAGTTGATTTTTAAACACGGTTTCACTTCCAATGTGCTTAAAGTGCTGTTAGAAAGTTCGCTGACTCTGATTTGTGATCGATTTTGGAGAAAGTCTAGTTCAACATGTTCATTTTTCAGATGAGAAAACTGAGCAGTATATGACTTTTATGTTAGGAATATGCTAGAGGACAACAGAGTTTCAGCTCAGGGTGTTCTAGGGAGTCCACTTCAGGCCACAGACTATTTGTTGGGCACCAATATGCTTATTCGTTAAACTCACAATTCACCACATAATATTTCAGTGCCATTCAACCACTGCATGGTCTGATGTTAAATGTCTTCTTTCTATGATTTCCTCTCCTATTCCTGTTTTCTGCTATATCTAAGACGTTTGTATGATCTAATATAATAGCACAGTTCATTTGGTTATTTCCACAAAAATTTTTTTCTTGACTGTGCTGACTTACTTACATGGTCTTAACTGAACTGAAAGCCCTTAGAAAAGAACTCAAAACCTCAAGGCAAAATAAGGTGTTCTAAGTGTAATTTTAAAAAATGTAATGTGATGCACCTGAACGGCAATGAATGATAGTTTGTGCTCTATCTTTGTGTAAAAATCATTTTTTCCTAATTTCATATGAAGACATAGGAAATTGTAAGACCTCATTTTTTTCATGTCTACCTACTAGAAAAATAATCTTCAGACCGCCAGACTTTGTGTTTTTTCCTACCCAGTTCACACAAAGATACATCTGTATGCATGAATGTTAAATATAGTTCATATTTTTTCTTGCCTGACTATATAAATAAGTTGTTCATACACAAAGCTCAATAGACATATTCTCTGCCATATTGCATGACACAGAAACATCATTCTTTACATATCTACATTTAGAAATGTAATAGTTAATATCAGGCATGTTTTCTTCTTTCAACCTGCCCAAAAACATTACCTTTACATTTACATTTACATGATCTTAATGGAAATTTGTAACTAGAGGCTTATATTACAGATCACAAACAATTACTTTGCTGAAAGGAATAGTAATGACATTTCTCAAAATAAGTTTTCCACATAGAGCCTCTAGATAATTATTTTACCTGACCCTGAAATTTTCCAGTGTAGCAACATCTTGCCCATCAGGAATTATGCAGAAAAGGACTTAGTCTATATGTTCGATGTATCAGTCACAAGTTCTAGTGGCACAAATTCTTTTTTCAATTTGAATAAATCAGTCATATGAGTTCCATGGATACAAGTTGATTAGTAGCAATAAATTAGAATAGAGAAATAGTGCTGCTATAGACACATACACAATAAAATGAAAACCGCCTGACATTGTATAGCTCTTTACCACTGAAAAAATGACCATGGACTGAGAATGAGTTTGCATAGACAGCAAACCACCCAATGGGGTAGTACAGGCAATAATTATTTTCCAGATTTATAACCTGAATTCATCTTTTTCTTTAAAAAGGACTCCATTATATTCATTCAATGAATGTGTTCATGTGACTGCTGTGTACCAAGCCATAAGAATACAAATAACAGTGGCTTATACCTGTAATCCTCACATTTTGGGATGCCAAAGTAGGAGGATCATTGGAGCCCAGGAGTTCAAGTACAGCCTGGGCAAGATGTGAAACCCTGCCTCTACAAAAAATTTTTTTTAAATTTTACTTTAAGTTCTGGGATACATGTGCAGATCATGCAGGATTATTACATAGGTATACACATACATGGTGGTTTGCTGCCTCCATCACCACGTCACCTACATTACGTATTTCTCCTAATGTTACCCCTCCTCAATCCCCCCACCCCCGCTATCCCTCCCCTAGCCCCCCCCCACCCCTCAACAGGCCTCAATATCTGATGTTCTCCTCCTTGTGTCCTTGTATTCTCATTGTTCAACACCCACTTGTGAGTGAGAACATGCAGTGTTTGGTTTTCTGTTCTTGTGTCAGTTTGCTGAGAATGATGGTTTCCAGTTTCATCCATGTCCCTACAAAGGACATGAACTTATCCTTTTTTATGGCTGCATAGGATTCCATGGTGTATATGTGCCACATTTTCTTTATCCAGTCAATAGCTGATAGGCATTTGGGTTGTTTCCAAGTCTTTGCTATTGTAAACAATGCCTCAATGATCATATGTGTGCATGTGTCTTTATAACAGAATGATTTATAACCTTTTGGGTATATACCCAGTAGTGGGATGCTGGGTCAAATGGTGTTTCTATTTCTAGATCCTTGAGGAATCGCCACACTGTCTTCCACAATGGTTGAACTAATTTACACTCCCACCAACAGTGTAAAAGCATTCCTATTTCTCCACATCCTCTCCAGCATCTGTTGTCTCCAGATTTTTTAATGATAGCCATTCTAACTGGCATGAGATGGTATCTCAATGTGGTTTTGATTTGCATTTCTCTAATGACCAGTGATGATGAGCATTTTTTCATATGTTTGTTGACCACATAAATGTCTTCTTTTGAAAAGTATCTGTTCATATCCTTCACCCACTTTTTGATAGGGTTGTTTGCTTTTTTCTTGTAAATCTGTTTTAGTTCATTGTAGATTCTGGATATTAGCCCTTTGTCAGATGGGTAGCTTGCAAAAACTTTTTCCCATTCTGTTGGTTGCTGATTCACTCTAATGATTGTTTCTTTTGCTGTACAGAAGCTCTGGAGTTTAATTAGATCCCATTTGTCTATTTTGGCTTTTGTTGCCAATGCTTTTGGTGTTTTAGTCATGGAGTCCTTGCCTATGCCTATGTCCTGAATGGTTTTGCCTAGGTTTTCTTCTAGGGTTTTTATGGTGTTAAGTCTTATGTTTAACTCTGTAATCCATCTGGAGTTAATTTTTGTATAAGGTGTAAGGAAGGGGTCCAGTTTCAGCTTTCTTCACATGGCTAGCCAGTTTTCCCCATACCATTTATTAAACAGGGATTCCTTTCCCCATTGCTTGTTTTTGTCAGGTTTGTCAAAGATCAAATGGTTGTAGATGTGTGGCATTACCTCTGAGGCTTCTGTTCTGTTCCATTGGTCTATATCTCTATTTTGGTACCAGTACCATGCTGTTTTGATTACTGTAGCCTTGTAGTATAGTTTGAAGTCAGGTAGCATGAAGCCTCCAACTTTGTTCTTTTTGCTTAGGATTGTCTTGGCTATGTGGGCTCTTTCTTTGGTTCCATGTGAAGTTTAAGGTATTTTTTTCCAGTTCTGTGAAGAAGGTAAATGGTAGCTTGACGGGGGATAGCATTGAATCTATAAATTATTTTAGACAGTATGGCCATTTTCACAATATTGACTCTTCCTAACCATGAGCATGGAATGTTTTTCCACTGTTTGTGCCCTCTCTTATTTCCTTGAGCAGTGGTTTGTAGTTCTCCTCGAAGAGGTCCTTCATGTCCCTTGTTAGTTGTATTCCTAGGTATTTTATTCTCTTTGTAGGAATTGTGAATGGAATTTCACTCATTATTTGGCTCTCTGTTTGTCTGTTATTGGTGTATAGGAATGCTTATGATTTTTGCATGTTGATTTAGTATCCTGAGACTTTGCTGAGGCTTTCCTGAGACAGAGTCTCACTCTGTCTCTCAGGCTGGAGTGCAATGGCACGATCTTGGCTCACTGCAACCTCCACCTCTCAGGTTCAAGCAAGACTCCTGTCTCAGCCTCCCGAGTAGCTGGGATTATAGGCATGTGACACCATGCCCCACTAATTTTTGTATTTTTAGTAGAGATGGGGTTTCACCATGTTGGCCAGCCTGGCCTCGAACTCCTGACCTCAGATGATCCACCCACGTCAGCTCCCAAAGTGCTGGGATTACAGGCATGAGCTGCCAGCCTGGCCCTGCAAAATATTTTTAAAAATTAGCCGAGTGTTGTGGTGTGCACCTATAGTCCAACTACTTGAGATGCTGAGGCAGGGGCATCTCATGTGCTCATGAGTTTGAGGCTGCAGTGAGCTGTGATCATGCCACTGCACTCTAGCCTGGACAAGAGAGTGAGATTCTGTCTATTAAAAAGAAAAAAGAAGAATACAAACATCCTCAGGAAACTTAGAGTCTAGAGAGCATTAAAACCCATGGGGCTTCACAGTTACAGCCATTTCTCTGGTGGGCCCCATCCTGGGTCCATCTGGATGATATGTGTAAGAGGACAGGAAAGATTATAATTTGCTCCAAAAGCATCCATTCCATAAGGTCAAAATCTTAACATTTTGGTGTTTAACATCTGCATAGAGACTCTGTGGAATCTTCCTAAAGAATAAAGAGAGCTGAAGTTTAAAATTATGGTTATCTTGTCCAGAAAACAAAACTTAACAAACACATTATGAAGCCACAAAACATGCAAAATGGATAAAATATTTATTACTGACACCTGCTGCTACCTACAGTTTAGGACGGAGCAATTGTCATGTCTTCCCAATTTGCCCCACTTTCAGCCGCTAGCAGCTGGCCTCAAGCCCCGGAAGACAGGGGCATGGTTGCCAAAAGGAAGGAGGTCAAAAAGTCTTGTCCTGAAATCTCTCTAGCACTAAGTCTGAATATTCTACCATTGATAATTGTAGCAAGTAATTTGGGTTAAATTTTGAGTCTTTGGGTATCTTGATTTTAAATGAAGCATCCCTGGGAGGTGATAACATCACAGCTTTCTGTTACTGAACATGAGCATCAGAAAGCTTTTTTCTGGAGTGAATAAAATGACAGGTAAGAAACAACGTTCATGAAATAGACATTATGGAAATTGACCAGTCATTTTATATCTTTGCTTCTGGCCAAACATGTGCCATAGTTCTAAGGAAAGGCTTTCTTTTTAAATGCATTAAATACACTTCTGTTTTTAAAATGTCCCATGTCCCTCACACAAATTGGCCTTGACAGCAGCAAACTTACAAATAATATATTCTTGTGCCAAAGCTGGCTTAACCAGCTTCATCAAGACTAAGAATAGCAAGCCAGCCTCACTTGGCATCAGCCCCTTTCCCTTCTGCTTCTTTCCAAAGAAACTTTATTCATTCCTAACCCTGAGAGGGGGCTTAGGGCATGCTGGAAAATTTGGCAAAGATGCTCATTCTACTAATTTCAAAATATCTATAGTTTTTAAATCTTAATAACTTTTCTCTAATTATGGCTATATTAACTCAACCTGTTTATTCTATGGTAAATACAGAGGAGCTGAACACGTAGAAAGATGGGAAAATCAAATTATTCATTAAAAAAATATATTTTTCCTAATTTTCTGAAGACTTTGAGGGACTTTGATATGAATTATAACATCGTTTAAAGATTTCTAACAGGGTAAAGTTTTTCTCACCCCAAACTTGGGTTGTTTTTCTCCACATATGTGCTCGACTTGGGCAGTTGTCTCAGCCCCATCCTGCCATTCCCCATTGTTGACAAGTTGACTAAAGTTAGAAACAGCTGCGTGAACAATGATACCACAGCCCAGCAAATATGGCACTCAGTTCCTTTAAAAATATGGCCACAAGTTATGTGGGGATTAGATGGGAAGTTAAGTTTTCATATTGGAAAGCACAGGTAAGAAAATTAAGTATGGCAAGATTTTTCAGTCGCTGAAGGTAGTTTCATGCATACTGCCTGCTACTTGTATCTGCAGTAGTCCTGAATTTGAGATGAAAAAGGCACAGAGATTTAGATTAAAAATGAATTTCCGGTGAAACCAAAAGAGAAAAGTGCCAGCAACTTTGTCAAGAGAGCTCATGTGTCAGAAAGAAGCCGATCCCATTTCACATACCCATAGTGTCATGAACATTCTTTCACCTTATAAATCATCTTCAGTGGAAGTGCACACTTTCTGAAGCAAACAGAAATAAAATCACACTCATCATTTATCAGTCTTAAATTTCTTAATCCAAAGTAGATTTAAATCTCAGCTTTTCTCTATTTATTATATAGTTTTCAAATAGTCATTGAACTTTTCAATTTAAAGCAGATGTAATCCAATGGTTATCAGGTTAATGATAGAACCCCTCTTCCTTTCTCTAGACTAAGGTTTTCTGATATATGACACATTTCAGTAAAGAAAAATTTTTAAAAATAAACATGTATTTTATAATATAAACATCAAATTTATTTTAAAATAAACAAAATACTTAAAACAAACATGAAATTTTTAAAAATAAAAATATATTCTTCTACTTACATATAAGACTATATTCTATATAGTCTTATAAACTCTATACTCATTAAATAGTAACTTGTTATTGAGTTTTTTAAAAAACAATATTCTCTGGTTTCCTCAGATATAGCACTTATTACATTTATAGTTGCAAAAACTCCTGCCAAAATTTTATGTAAATTACTAAGATATAAAGTCCCTTTATATCTCAATCTTATAAAATTTTGACATTATCCTTTCCTGTTAAAAATCAAACATATGCATATTAAAACATTGAGTGCCCTCTGGAGAACACCTGGACACAGGGAGGGGAGCACTATACACGGGGGTCTGTTGGGGGGGACAGCGGGGGGGTGGGGAGTTGGGGAGGGATAGAATGGGGAGAAATGCCAGATATAGGTGAAGGGGAGGGAGGCAGCAAATCACACTGCCACGTATGCACCTATGCAACAACCTTGCATGTTTTTCACATGTACCCCAAAACCTAAAATGCAATAAAAAAAAAAAAAAACTGAGTGCCATAGAATATAAATATTTATTGGTTATTTCACAAATATATCAACTGAATATGATCTTTTAAATATTCCCCTGTGTTTCTAATAGAAAAATAATGTTCAAATTATGAAGCTTTTCACTTTTTCTGACTATTACTGATTTATTTATCAGTTAAAGTGGTTCATGTGGTCTCTGTGCTTGATTTAGTTTGTTACTTAAAAGTAATGTTCAACAACTTCATTTACCATATAAACTAACCAACACTGATTAAGTACATGTGTATCAGATGTAAACATTTTATCAGTATAACAATTTAGTTGTGCAATTCCACTAGGGCTTTAAAGTTGATGTCTCCAAGATATGTTAAAGATAAGATAAAGGCTTTATTTTCACAGTAGGCAGAATTTGAAATAAGCATTTTGAGAAAGCATGCATTTTGTGGGGCAAGTATGTTTTTTCTGCATTACAATTCTAAAATCTAGCATATGCATGGTCTTTATTCCCTCCAATTAATTTGTTTGCTGTCATTGAAAAGAATTTTAATGCTTTTCTGACTTCTCTTAGCTCAAATTTATCAGCCATGACTTTGTTCACTCTTGCTGTTAAATGCCTCCGTATAATCTGAGGTGTTTTTTTTTCTTCTGTACTTCGCTTTGTTGATAATACAAAGAGAGAGTTGCCTGTCAATATGCTTATCTTTGAGAAGAAGAGAAAGTGGTGCATTTAATGGAACTGGACTGCTTAGAAATTTGGTGCACTGGTAAAGCTGAACTGTTGTTAAGACTGTCAAAATCTATCTCCTATTATTAATGTATAGCTATATGCTTTATTTATACACAGGTTAGCATAGCCATCATTAGCAGCAACTCTCACTGTACCTTTTTTGCTTTTGGAGGATCTCCGAAGTTAATGGTCTATATCTAAGAAGTAAAACTCTTTTCAGAACTGCTCAAGAAAAATAATTTTTTAACTGGGCAGATATAGTTATTTTTCTACTAAATCTCATCATATTGGGTCTTCTCTTCCACCCCACCAATGCCCTAAGTGGTCTAAATGTCAATGCTTCATTGACCTCTTCAACATGGATAGCTCTTTGGAGCCTTAATAAATGTGTACATGATGGCTGTGAGAGAGTATTGGAAGATAGATCTGGGACAAATATTAGCATATGGAAAACAGAATAATTGGGAAAAAGATATCAAATAAACACAAATAAGAAAATTAGAGTTGTTTAAAGTTTATGTATCATATGTGAGAAATTTTCTTACTTGAGGGACAAAGGAATGTTCTATAGATGTAATCTTAATTAAAAATTACAAATCGAAAAGTATTAACAAACATTTTATAATTACTTATATTTGGAAGATATATTTAAATTCACTTTGTATGTCCACTTGGCAAATTTGTTTTCTGTTGAAAATCACTCAGACTGGGATTGGTGGCTCATACCTGTAATCCTAGCACTTTGAGAGGCCAAGGTGGGTGGATCATTTGAGGTTAGGAGTTTGAGACCATTCTGGCCAACATGGCAAAACCCTGTCTCTACTATAAATACAAAAATAGCCAGGCATGGTGGCACACCCTGTAGTCCCAGCTACTTAGGAGAGAAATGAGAATTACTTGAATCCGGGATGCGGAGGTTGTAGTGAGTCAAGATCACACCAATTCACTTCAGCCTGAATGACAGAGTAAGACCCCTGTCTCAAAAAGAAAAAAAGAAAGAAAAAGAAAGAAGGGAGGGAGGGAGGGAGGGAAGGAGGGAGGGAAAGAAAGAAAATTAGTCTAAATACATTTTTAAGATCAATATTTTGAAGTGTTCAGATGCTTTGATTTATTGCAAGTGACTTTGTTTCCTTATTTTAAGGAAATCACCTATTTTTTTTTATTGAACTACAGCTCAAAGAGTCATTCAAAGATATCAAAAAGAAATTCAATAATTTGAAGTTTAATTACACTAAGAAAAATGAAAAATCTCGGAATCTGAAGGCGCTTAAATATCAAATTCAACAAGTTGATATGTATGCTGAAAAAATGCAGGTAACAAGAAAGTATGGTTTGTATATGTGCACATGTGTATGTGTGTAATGCAGCTAACAAGAAAGTATGGTTTGTGTACATGCACATGTATATGTATGTACTACACAATTATTGCAAAATTGTTTTGCATTTCGAATCTAGATACCTAACTCTGGCTTTTTATAGCACTGGGACTTAAAGAGTATTTTTCCTCTTTTATAACAATTGTATTATTCATGTAAAAATATATAATAAATTGATTTATCTCTTGAGGCAGATCCAGAATGGTTTCTGCCAAGCCTACCCAGCCTGTCTGCTTCCATCCTTCTCCCCAACACACACACACACACCTGAGCATGGATGCATGCACACACCTTCTACACTCCTCCTTTTCTTGCACCCATCTATGCCATTACTTTGCTCCACTGCTCCTATAGCCTCTTAGTCCTACCTTGATTATCACATGTACTGGCTAGATTATTTGAATGCATTTTCCAGGAGACAGTGAGCTTATTGAGGACAAGTATTTGATTTAATTATCATTGTCTTTTAAAAAATAGCATATTACTATTCTCAAAATCTGGAATAGACCTGGTATATAGTAAATGTTCTATTTATTTGCTAAATGCTGAATCAGTAGAATATTTGGGAAAACCCCCATTCTTTCCACAATATATTTGTAATAATTATTATTTTAGTAGATTGGGGGAAGCTGCAAAAGTTTTTACCAGTTTTTCCCTCAGTATTTAATCACTAGCATTATAAATACAGATTGAATGTTATTTTAAAAACTTTTTGTTTTTCACACAGGCTTTGAAAAGGAAAATGGAAAAAGTTAGTAATAAAACCTCTGATTCTTTCTTAAATTATCCAAGTGATAAAGTTAATGTTCTTTTGGAGGCCATGAAGGATTTGCAGAAACATGTGGATGACTTTGACAAAGTTGTGACAGACTACAAGAAGAATTTGGACCTGACTGAGCATCTCCAGGAGGTGATAGAAGAGGTATCTTCTTTTTGCCGTGGTATCCATGTTGTAATGTTGTTTACAAAAATTATTTTACAACTTTAAAGCAATGTTGCATTAGCTGTTATTGTCATTAAATTCATGTATCATGCTCCTTTTCATTATTTTGTTTAAATTTGGATAATTCTCTAAAATAGAATTGGGAGATCAAAGGGGATGAATTATATAAGGCCTTTGATTGTATTGGTCAATTTCTCTTGAGAAAGAACTTTGCTGATTTACCGGCAATGTATGAGTGTTCCTGTTTATCCATAACCTCATCAACTGAAGATGTTTAATTATCATGAAATTATGTTCACTGCTGGATATCTGTTTAAAATGCTCAGAATGTCTTATTTATTTCACAGAACTTGAACATATTTATTTTAAAAAGTGATACTGTGATTTTTCAGCTACAAGAAGTTGTTATTGGTGTTTGTTGTTGATACTGTCAAGAGGATAAATACATAAAATATGTGAAATTTGACAAGTTAAGGTTATTGTTTGAACACTTAATATTGAAGAAATTCTACACTTGAAGTTCTTGAGTGTTCTTTGTTGCCCATTATTGTGAGATACAGAATGTCCTTGCCACTAATGCAGTTGAGCTTTTAGATTTAACACCAGATTAAGGAGAATCAAAATGATCAGTCTTCTACATATGATGTATAGGTTTGTTGTACCTTTGTGGCACTTATTTAAAACCAACTCCTAACTGAGTCATGTGTTTCTATTTCTTACCCTGCATAAGTGCTTCAGGCCTGGGTCAGACATTCCTTCCATCACAGTTATTTATTTTTAATGAGAAACTGTCTCATTCTCCACTGTGTTTGGAAAATACAACTATTTTCTATTAAGAAAAGGTGAAATGCTATTCTTTGGATGATATTTCCACATTCATAAACTGAATCTTATTCTACAAAGAGATTTTATTTATTAGAGTATTCATCAGACAATACTCTAGCAGTGTATTATAAATGATATCAGTTCATTATACTGGATTGTGAACGTGTTGGCTTTTTTCTTGCCATTTAGCATGTATTTGGATTCTTTTTAGTGCCAGATGCTTTTTATTCTGCCTGTTCTCGTAAGTCTGCAACATTCTTCTTGGAATCATATTTTAGGCAAACCTAAGAAGGCAGGAGAATCAAATATATTTTCATATTTTTACTTTCTTGTAGTTTTATTTATATGTATTTTCATATTTGTACTTATGTCTGCCACTAACATTTAAGTGCAAAAGTATACGATTATGTTTTAATATTTTCTTTATTATGCGTTAGTAAGTTCAAGCCAATGTGAACATAAAGTTGAGGGAATTAAAATTTGATACTTGTCAAAATTAAGAACTTTAGAGGATGGTGTGTCTTTCATCTGTGCTTTATCCTATTTAAATTTAGTGTCACTTTTGGTATGAAGATGCAAGTGCCACAGTTGTAAGAGTTGGAAGATATTCCACAGAGTGCAAGACAAAGGAAGCTGTGAAAATTCTCCACCAGCAGTTCAATAAGTTTATTGCACCCTCAGTGCCACAGCAAGAAGAAAGGATTCAGGAAGCCACTGACCTTGCTAAGCGTTTATATGGTGAGATCTCTTTTAGGATGTCCAGTGATTGGCCATTGAATGAATCTATACTGAGGCTAATCCAGTAGATAGCAAGAGCATGGCAAGTCCTCGGGGTCTTCAGTACACCAACCTATTCAGAGAAAAGGTTTAAGGTAATAGCCCACAGCCAGGGAAAGCAAACAGGGAGCAGAGGGAGGAATTTCTGACAGCAGATGAAGCCTGCAGATTTTTAACTACTTTGTGTAAGCTTTCCTTCTCTATTCTCTTTTCTCCTCCATTCCTGTTATTCATCTCTAGGGTAATAACACCAGAACAATACTCAGCTTATATAAACAAACAAACAAACAACAACAACAACAAAAAACATCTAATTTCCACTAGATTGATCCCTTGAAAAACACAGAAAACTTCAGTCATACTTTATATAGACATAAAGCTAAGACTGAAGTCTCCAGCCCTCTCATTTCTATGAGGTTTTTGGTTCACGAATTTGAGAAAGACCTGGAAAATTCTCCTTTACCTTCCTCTCACTTGTGGAATAAATGGGAGAACTCAGATTGCCATTTTACAAGTTCTGCTTTCTTCTCTTCCATGACTAGAAAAGATAATATCATGAAATCCTGAGAGGTCCTTCCTCCTAAAAGAGGCCACCACTTAAGAAGTCCTTCAAGGATGATAGGTCTTGAGGGCTCTGAGGAGTAAGTTCCATGAATTTCCTGGTAACAGTCCTATGAGACTAAGAGTAATGCCCAGTGACCAGGCAAACATAGCCCAGAAGGAAGACACAATAGTTGGTACAAAATGCTTAATTTGGCTGCCAATGGCTGCAGTCAGATATTTTCTCTTATAACATGAAACACTGTCTATGGAGAGCCATGAATTTTGTAGAGTCTATACGGCACTACTTAAATTACTGAGAATGAATTATTCATGATATTCCAGAAGAAAAGGGTAGAAACATAAAAATAATAAAATATAGATTGAAAAATCAATGAAAACTAAAGTGACATCTTCTTGCTGGAGTTGCTGTGTAAGTGCACTAAAAAATTTTGGAGACACTCTGCTCCCATAGTCTGGTGTATGTTTCCTCCATGATTGAACATTTTACATTATAGTATAAACACCTTTTTGTTTGTCTTCTCCACTGCCCATAAACTTGAGGAAAGTATATATATTTTTTAACTTTTTTTGTGCCTGGATCAATGCCTATTCAATCTCAGAGCATGATAAGTACTGACAAAGCCCCTAAAAAGTTAAATTCCCTTCCCGTCATACAAGATCCCGCATCTGGCTTTGTTTGTATTCCTGGCCCTTATCACCAACTGACATCTTATATAGCTATTTGTGTTGTCTGGCTTTCCTTACCAGAGTGTAAGCTGTATTAGAGGAGGGATTTTGCCTGTTAGTTCACTGTATGGCACATACCAACTGCCTCACAAATATTTGATGAATAAATGAATCACTGAATGAATAAATGAATGACATGAGTCTCCATCTGTTTGGTAGGGAAGCTATACATTTTTTAAAATTTGCATCAAGGAAGGTACTTTAAGATTATATCAACTCTTGCAAGCTACTCAAGCATTATTGAACTCAGAATTTTCATGCAGAAAAATTATCTCAAAAAAAATTTTGCATACCTGCGATCTACTAAAAGCCACAGCTGTTATAAAGACAATGAAGACCTGGTTCCTGCATTCAAGAGACCACAGTCTAGGCCTTGAAGTCATGGTATGGTAAATGGAGTAAGAAAGATATAAAATGTTCATATTTGTTTGCTAGGGCTGCCATAACAAAATGCCACCACCTGGGCGGCTTAAACAGAAACTTCTTTTCTCATACTTCTGAAGTCTGGAAGTCCAAGGTGAAGATGCCAGCAGGGTTGGTTTCCTCTCAGCCCGCTCTGCTTGACTTGCAGATGACTGACCTCTTGCAGCCTCTTCACGTAGTCATCCCTCTGCACACACATGCCTCTGGTGTCTCGCCCTCTTCTTGTAAGGGCACCAGTCATATTGGATTAGAGCCACATCCCAATGGCCTCATTTTAACTTAACCACCTCTTTAAAGATCTTATTTCCAAATACAGTTACATTCTAAGGTACAGGGAATTGGGACTTCAACACATGAATTTGGCAGGATGGAAGGGCATAGTTCAGCCCATAACGATGTGTAATACAACCTGGCTTAGGGTGTGGAGTCAGATAGTCCTGGATTGAAATCCTTGTTCTCCTATTTATTGTCTGAATCACTTAAAGAAGGCCCCCTATTTTTTTTTTTTTTTTTTTTTTTTGAGATGAAGTCTTGCCTTGTCACCCAGGCTGGAGTGCAGTGGCATGATCCCAGTTCACTGAAACCTCCAACTCCCGGGTTCAAGTGATTCTCCTGCCTCAGCATCCCGAGTAGCTGGGATTACAGGCATGCACCAACACGCCAAGTTAATTTTTGTATTTTTAGTAAAGATACGGTTTTACCATGTTGGTCAGGCTGGCCTTGAACTCCTGACCTCAAGTGATCCTCAGCCTTCCAAAGTACTGGGATTACAGGCGTGAGCCACCCTGCCTGGGCAAGAAGTTCTTTTGAGCATCACACTCCTCATTTGTAAAATGTGGCTAGTAGTAGAATCTATCCAAGGATTACATTGAACAATGGTTATACAGTGTTTAGGCACAGGCAAATAATAAGCATACACTACATGATAGCTATTTTTATTACAATAGAAAGAAATCCAGTTGGAAAAGATTGAGAATATCTTCACAGAAATGTTGGCATTTCAGGTGAACCATAAAGAGTAGGTTAGATTTTGACAGCAGAAATAGAGTGGAGGAACAGTACTCCTGGTAGAGGAAGGAACACTTAGCTGCTGTGGGGATCTTCAGGGAAGAGCTGCTGGTTCCATTTGGCCAGAGATAAAATACAGGAGGGAATTAGAGTGGCATACATTTGGGAGAGGCAGATTGAAACCATGTTATGGAAGGGCCTTGAATGCCATCCTGAGGAACTTATTCTCTAAGCAGTGAGGAACCACTGAATTTTCTGAACAGGAAAAACTGAGGAAAATTGAGTTTTAAGACTATTCATATAGCAACATTATTTAGGTTACACGGAAGTGGCATGGTACAGCAAATGTAATCATTTTCCTAGAATATCTAACTTTTAGAAACATGCCTTTATTCATTTATTTATCTGTTCAGCAAATATTTATTAAGAACTTAATCAGCCCTCATGCTGGACATTAGGGAGACAAATTGATACCTGGACTTTCTTTCTTGCTAAAAATTTGACCTTTAAAACTAGTTTCATCCTTCTCCTCCCTAGGTTTGGAAGAAGGACAGAAATATATTGAGAAAATAGTGACAAAACACAAAGAAGTTCTTGAATCTGTGACTGAATTATGTGGGTCCCTCACAGAGCTTGAAGAAAAACTGAAGGTAATTTCTTCTTCCCCAAATACATATTTTCAAGCAAAATAAATAAAAATTGTTAATCAAATGTCTTCTGATGCAAAGATGTTTTAATAGAATTTCTCAAGGGACATAATGTGCACATTTGTTTCACAGCTTTCTAACATAATTATCTGGGTGTTTCTGATAATTAATTCTATTTCTTTCCCATCACTGCAGAGAAAAATATTGCTGGGAATGAGGGCTAAACACAATTAAGGTGTCTAGTTTACATTTTCATGGATCATATCCTAAAAAATGTGTGCCATTAAGACTCTGCCAGTAAACTTTGTATTAAGTAGCCTATGGTTTTGTTTCATAATTAAGTAGCCTGTGGTTTTGTTTCATAATTAAGTAGCCTGTGGTTTTGTTCAAAAATAATAGGTGTCAGGATTTTTTTCCCCTCTCCAAACTGTGGCACCAGAGAAAATAAAAATATTCCTCAGGTGTTATATTCATTGAATACTTTGCCTCATAAAAATAGTAAACTAATCATGATCACTTTTCATAGAATACAAATTTGATGGTAACAAATACAGAGAAAATGTTTATGTCTAGGCAAAGCCAGTTAAAGTGAAACACATGTTTCTTTGTTAATGTCATGTCAAGAACTGGTTTGATTATTGCTGTTTTTGTAGCTTGCTGAACTGGTTTTTGAGGATGGAGAGAATAGCAAGGTCATTAAGAGCAAAGGCTGTAGAGCAAAGCACAGTTTCCTTGAAATAACAACTCCCTAAATGATTGGCTTTGTGACTTTGGGTAAATTATTTAATCTCCCTGAGTCTCTGTTTCCTGATCTTCAAAGTGGATCCCAGGGTAGCCCTGAGGATTGACTATGAAGATACTAAAGATTACTGTCGTGATAATTCTTATTGAGGCCTAATGGTGATCTTGCAGTTCAGAGCAGAATTATGTTTATTTCTACCAGCCACTTTTTTTTCTGACTTTTTTTCATGTCATAAATTTATGTGCCTCTTCCATTCAAATAGTTTGTGAGGCTTTTAATTCAGTGGGTGCCCAACCAAATTATCTTTATCCTTTGGTTAAGAATCTAGATTTTTTTTAACCTTTTTACCTTTTTAAGTAACACTACAATGAACATCTTTGTGCATAGCTTTTTCTTTCTTTTGTATTATTACCAACACATAAATTCTCCAATCAGGTTTGAGAAAACTGAAATTTTTAATGTATGAAATTATTAATACTTGTAACATATAAGTTATTTGCTTCCCATCAATGCTTCACAATGATAATAAACCATAAATCTCATGTTATCTTTTTCAACATGTTACCCTTTCCTCCCCACCTCCACCCTCCCTCCACCCCGACCCCCTGAGGAGCTGCTGCACTTCTGACTTCCATTACACAGGCTAAAACTCACCGCTTCCTCCCACTCTTTGCTCTTCCTTGTCTTCAACACTCCTGTCATTTGTGTTGCACATCTTCAAGTGAGAGTCAGCTTCATAAAATCTACCTTCTCTAACCTGTATCCCTTTCCAGCTTTTACCTTCATGGATATTCTTCCTGAAAGCTGTTTCCACAGCCTCTCCAACTTCCTCATTCCCCATTCCTTCCACACTCACGGTAGTCAGGATGGCATTCTCTCCTTCTCACACTCAATCTGTCACTTGGATTCTCTTTTGCACTAGTCAGGAGTCCCCTAGTTATACACCCAGCTAGATTACCCTTGCTAAATAGTTCTGCTAGTGTCATTTTCACATTCACAAAACTCCACTGCAAATGTTTCCTCACCAAGTCAAGTTCCAATTCAGGGCCTTTCCGTGTTCTGAAGCTGGTCACCTTTCTACAACATTGTGCTTCTACGTTCACGTAGGGTTCGTATCCCACTGATCTACTATGCTCCCTGGGGTTTCCCACTTCTAAATCTTTACTTCAAGGACATGACCTTCTGTCTCTGTTTTTCGAAACCTTACCATCTCTCAGAGCCAAACCCAAATGCTGCCTCCTCCATAAATCCTTCCTTAGTTGTATCACTCCCTCCCTGATCTCCCATGGCACTGTGTACCTTCCTCCCTGTCTTAGTCCATTTCGGCTGCTATGCCAAATGCCATTGACAAGATGCCTTATAAATAGCAGATGTTTGTTTCTCATAGTTCTGGAGGATGGAAGTTGAAGAACAAGATGCTGGCAGATTTGGTGTCTAGTGAGGACTTCCTGGTACTCACTCTAACCTTATGTGGTGGAAGAATGAGGGGTATCTCTCAGGCCTCTTGTCTAAGGGCACTAATTCTATTCATGAGGGATTCCCCCTCATGACCTAATCACTTCCCAAAGGTGTCATCTCCTAATACCATCACATTAAAGTGTGGATTTTAACATATAAATTTTAGGGGAACGTAAACATTCAGGCTATAGCACTAATGTAATCATCACATATAACTGTTACATGTAATTACATCACATAAAACTACTATTGCCATCCCAACCCCTCCTACTTGGTTATACTTAAGGAAACACTCTGGCTTTGCTAAGTTTAGTCTCCCACACAATATTTAACACTATGCTTTGTCTTTTATTGATTGATTGATTGATCTAGAGACAGGGTGTTGCTCTGTTGCCCAGGCTGGAGTGTGGCTCACTGCAGCCTCAACTTCCCAGGCTCAAGCAATCCTCCAACCTCAGCCTCCCAAGTAGTTTGGACCACAGGCATGTGCTATCACACTTGGCTAATGTTTTGATATTTTTGTAAAGTTGAGGTCTCACTATGTTGCCTAAGCTGGTCTCTAACTCCTGGGCTCAAGTGATCTTCCCGCTTTGGCCTCTCGAAATGCTGGAGTTAGCCACCATGCCTGACCTGATTTGCCTTTTAAAGCAGGTTCTCTCAAAAGAGTTTGGCATTTGTAGTAAACACCTATAGATTGGTACAGACGAGAACAATCATTCAGTGCTTGAAGATGTTTAATTCAGGTGGATGTAGAAATGAGAAAGGGTATCTCTGGCAAGAGAAATATGTATCAGTATTACCTTTATGAGTTACAGATGCAACAAACACTTGCCAAAGAATACTTACCAACACTTTACAGGTGTTTGTATGAAAAGAGCAAATGTCTATTTTTTTATGTTATTAAATATAAAGGTTGATGCTATGCCTCTCTCTTCAGGAGTTATAGAAAGTGGGCTCAGCAATTCCTATCAAGGCTGAAATAGTGATAGAAATTCTTTCTAATATTTAGCAATTTGAGACTTACAAAAGACTTTCATATACATTATTTCCAGTGATTTCCAAATAATCTTGAGATGAAAAGAAGGCGAATGTTTTCTGTGTTAGGGGTGTAAGGAAAAGTCCAAAGAGGGTGAAAGTGCTTTACATGGGGCTCAATAGTCAATAGTGGTGGATCTCAAATTTGAATTTAGATCTAATTCAAAATCTAGCATTCTTTCCACACCAGCTGATATTTTGGAAGAAGATATCAACTGCATACCAAAGCAGAGTGACTCATAGAGCAATACAAACCAGTTCAGTTTAGAGTTGGGACTAAAAGCAGGATCCCCCCATTAGTGGGTCTCCCTGAATGCTCTGAGCCAGTGTTGCATATGCATTTTGATGAGCATACCTGTTTGTTTAAGACCCAGCTAAGGATTGTGTTGCAGGTGGAATAGAGACTGTACTATTGCAGTATAATCATCATTCTAAACTGGTATATTCTATCACTTGGGATACCAGTGGCTCTTTCCACCTTTACAAAGTCTTCTCGGCTCTCACACTGACTCCACAGCACTCTGCAAATCCCCACTACCTCCATGACTAAAACTGAGCCCCATGTAGTACAAGAAACAAAATATCTTCAACCACATGAAGCATCCTGTGCTCTCAATTGCTGTTTTTCTTCAGTATACTCAGTGATATTTTATTCATCTTTTCAAGAGTCTCCCCAGTATTTTGCTTGTGTAGATTCTCTGGATTTCCTACTTTCTTCTCCCCTAGAGACCTTTAATCATTTCTACCTCACTGCTGCTCCCCAGACTCTCCTAATGGTTTACACTGCCATGCATAATGATTCCTTTCTCTAGAGAATGCTCCTGCAGGAGCATCCTACTATAATGATTACTTTTTTCCTGCTGGGCCTTTCAACAACCAATTTTTACTGGCAATGAACTTTATCAAAGGAATGAGGCAGGAGGGAAACTGTGAGCTGGGAAGGATAATTTTATAAAATACATCATGGGAGTATACCAGTCTCTTGTGGAATACATTTGCTGAAAGATTGCAAGTGGTCTATGTTTTTTTCCAAGTAGTTAGTCTATGGCACTGTTCCTCCAAATTTCCTGGCTCAGGCTCTCACTAACTGTTGATTTGTACAGCAGGGAGAGGTTTTAAAGATGAATCTGAATTTGGAAGACTTCCATGATGATTACATTGACCTGCTAAAGGAACCAGCAAAAAATAAGCAGACAATATTCAATGAAGAAAAAAATAAGGTAAAGAAAACTACTTAACCTCAGCTATTCATTACTTTTGCTCTGAGGGTACAGTCGTTGCGCATTGCAAAATAAAAGTGAATTGCAACCTTCTTATCTATCCAAATAGAATTTCCCAATGTAAATGCAATGTGAGTTTCCTCCTCCCCTACTTCCCGTCTGCTCCTTACTTAGTGCTTCTTCTCTCTGCTATGCTGTTTCCTCTGAGCTTCTCACTCTCGAGTACTGAAACCATGACATTTCACAGTAGCACTGGGACAGCCATTTAAATGCCATGTCACCCCAAACCACTTCTATTTTTCCCATCTCTAGCTGCCTTTTCCATTGTCTTTTTATATCCAACCCAACTTCAAATTTTACTTCTCTCTTTTTATCATGTTTTTACGATTTTTGTTGTTTTCCACAACCCATTAGCAAACCTTAGTACATGAAATTAGATAGTATCTTGTTCCCATAGACTCTACCTCTAAGATGATATTTCCAGGAACATTTACCAAACCATAGAATCCAGCTGGAATATCAATACTGAAGTATTTAGAGAAATGTTTAAATTATTCTAAAACTTATGCACTTACTGATAAATTAAACCATGTAACAACTACAAATACTCACAAAAATGCAAATGTGTCATGATTTTGAAAGTATTATTTAAATCACAACATCGTTGGTTTGCGGCCTAAGTTGCTCACTATCATAGCTGCTGGACTGTAATTAGCTTTTGACTTTTTGCTTTGCCAAGATGCCTGTCCCTAATGTTTATCTCCCGAGGAACTGAAGGAACAATCAGAGTCAACATTATTCTCAACCATCCTCAAACTAATAAAATATACTTCTTGTGACATGAGAGTTAAAAGCAAATAAAAACCCTCTCCATTGGTAGCAGTTATTTCATGGAGAAAGATTTATCTTTCCTTGAAGTCAATATGGTTCTTTCAGCTTCTTTATAGGTCCTTTTCTCACAGGTTAAATCCATGTCAAGGCCTGTTGCAGTTGTACAACCACCAGGCAGCAGGTACTGCTAAGCAAGCTGTCTTCTCTGTGGTAGGGGCTTGAGCCACTTAAACCCAGACTCCTCTCTGAGGCAAAGGAAAGCTGCCAAACTTTGGTCATGTTGCTGGGTGTTACTCTTATGTTAAATGGTCTGTGGTTACTCCAATTGGTCTAAATCAGAGTTTCTCAACCACAGCACTATTGACATTTTGGCCAGAGAATTCTCTGTTGTAGGGAGCTCTCCTATGCATTGTAGGAATTTAGCAGTATTGCTGGCCTTACTCTCTAGATGTCAATAGCATCTATTATAATAAAATCACTTCAATTGAGAATGACTGGTAAATATAATAAAGAATAGCCTTAAATGCACCACATTTTCTTAAAAAGGTTTCTAAGAGTTACTAAATCCAACATCTTATCATTTATTTTATTTAGTTCAGCACAATTTCCTACATTGTGAACCAGACACATTTACTAAGAACTCAGAAACAAAAGTTATTGCTACCAAAGCAAAGAAAAAAAAATAATTTATACTTAGTAAAAGTAGTTTTTCTTGATTTTATTTTCTTATTAGAAGAAACGGATTCTTTTAAATTTAAAAAACAAAGCAAGATTTGCCTTCATGGAAAAATCACTTTTAATCTTACATAAACTAAAAGGATAAAGCATCAGTCATTTTGGGTGTAAGTGAAGGTCTACAATTACAGCTGTCAAGAGTTCTTATTAACATCATTTCATGTCCTGGTGCAATTGGTGTAGACAGCAAAATGAAAGGGTGGCAGAAATCTTCACTTTTAAGTACCTCGATCACATTTACCCTCTTATTGTCTCTATTATGTATATGTAGATCAGATGTAATGATTCTTCACAACCCCACATGGGCAGAGAGGAAGCACTGAGTGAAAAGCTTGTCCTGGTATTATCGCAGTCAATTCTGATACCCTTAAATGATGGTAGTCTTCCTGAGGAAATTATTCGAGTCCAGAAGAATAGTTCCACTGAATTACTACAAGAATATATTCAACACAGGAATTTTTTCCTGGAGATAGCAAAGTACTTCTCATTTTACTGACCCAAAAATGCAGCAGATGGAATTAGGCAGTTCACTAAATGCAACACACGTAGCACTGCTAACAGATTAGTGATGGTGTTTTATTCCCAATGTGAGCACCAAACTAAATCCATGGTACTATCTGAACACTCCTAAGGTTAAATGGAAGCACACAGTATTAACAGGCTCACCTAAAGCCATGGAGCTATTTGGTGGAAGATGATGGCCTCTAATGCCATTATTTAGAACTATAGAATTTTAGTGCTAGAAGGGATTTAACAGTCATCTGATCAAATCTCATTTTACAGTTGAGGAAACTGAGGCCAAAAGGGATTAAATATTTTTCCCTCCAAAACTTACAGAAAGTAGTGTAAGAACTGGCAGTCATTCCAATTCTCTAGAATTTTAGCCATATGCTTTTCCCACAACACCAAACGGGAGCTCCCAGGAACTGCTGCGTATACATAAGCTGTTTTGTAATATTGTTTTGTAATGATATTGTAGATGTCCATGACAAACTTTTCCCCTCTTCCTATTCATCTGTTCACAAGCAATAACATGAAAACACTTTTACACCAAAACAATTCAGTGGAGTGCTCTTATCAGACTAGGTGAGGGGAGCTGTGCAGGGACCCATCCCCAACACACACACACTAATCCTGATCACCCGACAGGTACAGGAAGATGTTCTTGAGACACTTGCCTTGAAAACAAATTGGGAAGAGACAAAGTGTTCTTCTTCACCTTTTCTTTTACCTCATCCACCTAAAGTGCCCCAAAGTACCATATTACCTGTTGTTGTTTAAAGCCCCTGCTAAGGGCCTTCTCTACAAATGCCTTTCACAGACCAACCCCTACGCTTAATACCTTCCTTTGTTTACTTCCTACTTACCTTCATTAAATCTTATTTACCCTGAAGTAAGCCTATCTGTTATGGAGATATTGTGGAATATGAAATCTTGTGGTGTTTCTTCAAATTTACCACATAAGTAGTTCTCTGCTCTATGTACTTTGAGGATTGGTTCTGCCCACTTAGTTGAATGGATGTAGGAATATCACTGTATTCTCCCTTCCAGTCACTTTTTCTGCCTACATGGCAATGATTGTAAATTCAAGTGACTGTGTCCACCAGTGGAAATGAGAGTTCAGAAGTCCTGACAGAGATAAGATATGAAACTATAGATTTAGTATTAATTAAAAGTTAATTGTTTACTAGATATGTAAGTGGGTGATATCTTTGAGGGGCTAAGTATATAGAGATGATTAGAGAACTTAAAGATAAGACCGCCAGTCATTCATGTACTTAGGAGGTGGGAAAAGAAAAAGGAATCGACAAAATGACAACGATCAGCCTCTTGACTTGATATAAGAAAAGCAGACTGAGAGTTGAGTTATGTTTTTGTGAAATAGATCAGAGCTTCCCAGCTATTTTGCCAGAACTCATTAGGCTGATACAAATATGCCCTGTCTGCACTGAAAACCATAGATTTATTTAACCCTTTCTGAATAAATAACACAAATTTTTTTTCTAATAAAAAATGTGGTTTTATGGTGGGGAAATATTAACAAATAATTAGTACGTGTCAATGTTTGGATACTATTTTCATAGTTGAAAACTAGACAGATCTAGAAAATATAGCTTAGTGAGTTTTAAAATGGTGCTGGCTGGGTGAGGTGGCTTACGCCTGTAATCTCAGCACTTTGGGAGGCCAAGGCAGGTGGATCACCTGACGTCAGGAGTTTAAGACCAGCCTGGCCAACATGGTGAAACTCCATCTCTGCTAAAAATACAAAAAATAGCTGGGCATGGTGGTGTGTTCCTAAAATCCCAGCTACTCAGGAGGCTGAGGCAGGAGAATTGTTTGAACTTGGGAGGCGCAGGTTGCCAAGATTGCACCATTGCACTCCAGCCTTGGTGACAAGAACAAAACTCCATTTCAAAAATAAAAATAAAAATAAAATAATGTTTCCATAATGACTTAAAAACTGAAATCTTATTTGCATTTTTAAAATTTTTAATTTTTTTTATGATACATAATAGATGTACATAGTTTTGGGGTACCTGTGATAATTTAATACATTCATTTTTTATTTAAGAATAAAAGCAGAAGTGCCGAGAGCTAAACAGATTTACTCAGAAAACCACTTGCATATATATTAAACTCACCTAATCTTGCTTCCTGAGATGATTACTTAATAAGTTATTCTAGGTCAGTGCCAGAGGCATCATTTGTTATGGTTTCAAGATGTCATTTGATAACCATACTCATGATGCTCTCTTAAGATAAGTGGAGAAATGTGTACTGAATGAGGGTTTGACCGAGTTATAATTGTACTCGAGTGTTAAGTGGTTCATCAGCATCAACTTTGGAGACAATCTGTCTTGCAGAGATATCTGACTTTGTTCTAAACACTGCTGTGTTCAACATTTTCATCAGTAGCATTGATGGATAGAGGAATTGGGAAATTTTAGTTGACTACAAATTCAGTATAAGTCAATGGTCCCATGTGATTTTTATTTAAAAAAATGAACTAATACAATCACCTTAATGAAAGCATATCATATAGGTCAAGAAGATAATGATTCCACTGATGACTTACCACCTGGAAAGTAAACAACTCTAGAAACAAACGTGTTTATTGAGGAGTTGAAACAGTTCCAGAAAAAGATTTGAGAAAACTTTCTCCCTCTTATTGATAGTAGAAATTATTGGGTAGTAGTATTTTCTGAGGAAAGTACTTTTTCTATTTTAGGAATTATTAGAAGTGAAAAAATGATAGCCTTGGATTCCTTTCCTGCGTTTGGCACCAGATGAAAGTAAGATACAGGAGTCAGGAACCAGTTAAAGCTGGATGGCTTGAACTTGTCTAGTGGGTTCCCCCAAACTTCAGGTCTGATTTAAATAGATTAAATGTGCTCCTAGTCCACTTGGGTGCACATCTAGACAACCACAGCCTTCACCTCCAGGGGCTTTTTGTGCCTTAGAGCCAAACTGAACCCCTGCATTTTACGAAAAGCAAATCCAAAAGAGAGGGCCTCATAGAGACAGATCTTAGCATGCTCAGTTCCTTCTTCCAAGCAGGGATCAAGGAGTTGGGAGACTGGTCTGGATTTCTATTCAAGTTTCTCTCATAAGCTTGTTGTAAATTTTTAGACAATTGTAAAACATTATTCTTCTGTGGAGAGTCATAGGTTACCTGAAGAAGTCATTTAGGAGTTGTCATTGTCTGTCCCTGAAAGGTCATCAAGTTAACAAATGTCCCTGCTCTCCTATGAAGGAACTTGTGGCCCAGTAGGAGTGGGACCTACCAGAAGTGACCAAGATGATGAAAGAGAGTTGAGGCAAAAGAAGACCTGAGCGTGTCTGACGCAAAGAAAGAGTCTTAGACAGGTTGTAGGACCAATTCTCCAGTCAAAGAGCTGTTAAAATTGGAGAGCAGCTGGACTTCTTCCGTAGCTCCAGGAGGCGAATTCAGATCCATTGGAGGAAATTGCAGGAAGGCAAATCTTTGCTACATATGGGAAATATTCTTAACACAAGTAAGGCATACATTCTCAAAGTACCTTTCAGAAAAACCGTTCAAACAGAGGCTGCCAGAATGTTGTAGAGGAGATTCTTAGACTGAATAAGTGGTTGATCAAAGTCCCTGTAAGGAGGAAAATAAGCATTCTACTTTCAAGAAGAGAGAGAAAGAGACTGAGCTAAGCTGTGACACAACAACAAAATGAGGGAGGGGCAATTAGTAAGTTTAGTATTTTTTTAAATGAGAAGAACTTCTAAGAACGTCTGAGTTTTAGACTCAATTTAAACTTTTCCTAAATGGCTCGCTTTCTCTAAGCTAGGTTAATGTTTCTCTGAGGAAAGGTCATCTCTGTGGCATAGTAGAAGCAACATTGTTTTACTTCTACTCTTCCTCCTGAAAACACATTTCTTTTGTTTGTTTTTTATTTTGAGACAGAGTTTTGCTCTTATCACTCAAGCTGGAGTGCTGTAATGGTGCAATCTTGGCTTACTGCAACCTCCACCTCCTGGGTTCAAGCAATTCTCCTGCCTCAGCCTCCCAAAGTAGCTGGGATTACAGGCAACTGCTGCCAGTAATTTTTAAAAAATTAGCCTACCCAGCTAATTTTTTTGTATTTTTAGTAGAGACAGGGTTTTACTATATTGGCCAGGCTAGTCTTGAACTCCTGACCTCAGGTGATTCACCCGCCTCAGCCTCCCAAAGTGCTGGGATTACAGGTGTGAGCCACCACGCCCAGCCCTTATTTTCTTAAAAATCACTTACAAAGTGTATATCAAGAGCAGGACTATGGGTTAAAATGAACTGAAAGGCAAGGCAAGACATAATTTTCCTATGTGCATCAGTTAACACAGGACAAAAACCAGTACATGCTAAGTAAGAAGGTACCCAAAATGCTGAGGAAAGGTACAGGAAGGAGATATAAAACAAGCAGGTGGGGATAGATTAGATCACTTTTCAGCTTCGATGTTCTTTTGAGTCTATGCCACAGGGACATTTGAGCCTCTTCTTAAACCAGAGATGGATGTGGATTAGACTAGGACAGTGGAAGCAGGGAAAGATGTACTGCTACTCACAGCTCCTAGCAGGATTACACTTCGATTGGAGCACTGAGACAAGTGGCAGGTGCTTTCCCATTGTATCTTCATGTGTTCTCTTGGAAAAGGCTATCACGTCTGATTGTTCCATTAATATCTACCTCCTCCACTAGGCTATTTCTCCTTGACTGCAGAGACTGTATCTACTTTTATTCACCAAAGTATGCCTGTAATACTAGCATGTACCTAGTATATAGTAGTAGGTGCTCAATAAATATTTTTCCAATGTAAGAATAAACTAAAGGACTTTAAGAAAATAAAACTAGTCATGAAAAACGGCTTTCTCTATATGAAGTACATAAGAGTGATCAAATGCGCAGAGCAAGAGAATAGAATGGTGGCTGCCAGAGGCTGAGTCAGAAGGAAGATAGAAGATTAGGGGGTTATTGATTAATGGATACAGAGTTTCAATTGGAAAGAGGAAAAAGTTCTGGAGATGGATGGCAGTGATAGTTACACTCAATGTGAATGCACTTAATGCCACCGAACTGTACACTTAAACATGGTTGAAGTGGTAAATTTTATGTTTATTTCACTACAATTTATTTAAAAAAAGAAATGGCTTTCTTGAGAGAGAAGAGAGGTTATCCTGGGAGGGTCCGAGGAATCACTCAACAAGGGAATCTCTGATGGTCAGAAACTGTGTGTTCGCAGGGAGTGTAGACAAGCCAGACCTAAGCTGACTTTGCTGTTTGAGGAGACTCCTCAGATCATGGTGTGAAAGGTGTTGATCCAGTCCAACTCCTTCACTACAGATGGAAACTGGGGCTTTCTCTCTTCTGTTCCCAAGGTCTATCACATTTTACTCAGAGACTTGAGGTCTTTAGCAATTCCTTAGTCATGAGAAGTGGGACTGTGCTCAGGATAGACAGACAAATGGTTTCCCATATGTGATTCTTGCTCCAGCTCCCTAAGTTTTAACTCACTGTAGGTTTTCTCAAGTTGAGTTTTACTCTAATTGAAACTGGCAAAAGAAAAACAAATGAATAAGGAAGATTTGGCTTTTCTCTTTTCAAGGGGCAGGCACAAGTGGCAGATCTTTTGGCCATCGATGGAACAGGGGAAGATCGGCAACCACGAGACCTGAAGGTGTCCACTGACAAGGAGGGTGTCCAGGGCCTGCTCCTGCCTGAAGACATGCTCTCAGGGGAAGAATATGAGTGTGTCTCACCTGATGACATCTCCTTGCCTCCACTCCCGGGAAGCCCTGAGTCCCCCCTTGCACCATCTGACATGGAGGTGGAAGAGCCTCCCAGATCCTCTCTCAGCTTGCACATAAGCAGCTGTGGGGTGCATGCTGGGACCAGCAGCCCAGGGGATGCCCAGGAATCTGTTCTTCCACCACCTGTTGCATTTGCAGATGCATGCAATGATAAGAGAGAAACATTTTCAAGTCATTTTGAGAGGCCTTACCTCCAATTCAAAGCTGAGCCCCCACTAACCTCTGAAGGATTCCTGGAAAAGAGTACTGACTTGCACAGAATCAGTGCTGAACATCCAGAGAGCATGATGAGTGAAGTGCATGAGAGAGCTTTACAGCAGCACCCTCAGGCTCAGGGCGGTTTGCTAGAAACTCAAGGGAAAATGCATGCCCATAGTAACTTCACTAAAACCCGAGATAGGCTGCATGCTTCCCCTGATGCATTCTTGGGCCTCAAGTTTCAATCAGGCACCAGCAGGGGCTATCAGAGGCAAACAGTTCCTCAAGAAGAGATTAAAAGCACATCAGCAAAGAGCAGCGTGGTCAGCCTAGCTGATCAGGCACCTAATTTCTCCAGGCTCCTGTCTAATGTAACTGTCATGGAAGGTTCTCCAGTGACTTTGGAAGTTGAAGTAACAGGATTTCCAGAGCCTACACTGACATGGTGGGTAGCCTATAATGACAAGCCGTAAATGGGAACAAATTCAATCACAGACAAAAATCATTCTCTGGGTACTAACTTTAAGGTTTAGGGCTAGCTGATTAATATTCTAGGACACTGCAACTCTGCATGATTCAATCTCACATCAGACCCTTCTCATTTTAGCAGCAGCATAGTTAACACCTTTAAGAAAAAAGGATAACCATATAAAGTACTAAAAATTTAACAAGCTTCCAAAGCACTGTAGGTTGGTTGTGCTTGTTTTTCTTTTTCTGTGCTTAACATTCCACATTTCTAAAGATTGTGGGCTGAAATTCTTTTCTGTTGTCTATTTCCATATAAGCATGATGTTTGCTTGCTTTAACTGCCTTTATGCAACTGAAAAATATAAGAATTTGAGTTTTTTCCTTTTCTCTCATTTACCTCTTTCATCTTTTTCCTCTTTCCAATAAAGTCACACATGCCATCTTCGTAACATTTTGTTTTACTAAGATTTCTTTTCACAGATTTTTTCAGTGTGAGAGGTGGAATAAAAATATTTCTGTCACAGTTGCTTCAGGTGACAGGCAATAAACTCATTTTTGAAAGGTAGTATAATAACTGAGCTGTGAACGATATGATTTCACTCTGGAGACATCATTATTTTTTAGCCTATTTGTTTCAGTAAAAGCAAACTGTAGAATAGAGGTTTTGGATCGCTTACTGTTGGTAACAAAAGCAGTTCTTTTTCAATATATGGGTTACTTTAAAACATTTAGAAAATTTTCATCCTTAAGTAGATGTATTTGAGGACAAAGCTACAAATCTGTGAGAGCCAGTTTATACTTATAAACTAGGATTAAATAAAATAGCATTTATTGATCCTAATGTTTCAGTAGACATTAAATTATCAGTTTCAATTATCGTGTATGCCCATTGATGGTACTTGAAATATGAACCAGTTATCTAAGGAATTTATGAGAAAACTTTGGTTTCTCTTATTATGAAAAGAAACCGCACTTGTGCAATGTTAGTGTAGTCACTTATGTTTTTGTTTTACGGTCTTTATAATTGCATGTTTTTTACAAATCAGGAGTTTCATATTTATGAATTTTAAAGATATTTAATTCATTATTAAATCTCAGTTCACTCCAAAGAAAAAAGTTGTCTGATGTGTTTCTTGTTTTTGTCCACCTGGTAAATATTAATAATTTGGTTAGTATGTATGTGTTTAAAGAACCATTGCAACATACATATTGTTGAAGAGTTATTGCAATGTTGTAAACAAATGTTTTGCCATCAGATCTACAACTGTGCTAAATTATCAACTGACAAACTTTCGGAGAATCGTACATTCTTAGGACACCCAGGAAAATGCAAAAGTTATTACTTAGGCAATGGGAGCAGAAAATAATTCAGATTTGTCATCATTCTTGAATGGTAGATTGTGGGTATAAATTAACAAGAATCTCAGATATACAAAATAAATTATTTGCTTTATAAACTCATGAAGTTAAGCACTCATGTTCATAGGAAACTTTTAGAAATTTGTTATTAATAGTCATAATCCAGTTGCATAAATACCTTTTATAATTAGAAGCCATTTTCTTCTAACAAAATTGCTTCAAAAAAATTAAATGATGTTATTTCATTAGGCAGTGAAGTTAAGTACAATCCTCTAAAACAGCACATCTGTATTGTCATGTGGATATTGTGGTATGTCTATGAGGGGGTAGATAAGTCTCACTCCATTACAATTTCTAAGGAGTCACAACTGCTGTTCCATAGTGGCAAAAAGAATAAAGCTGGACAACGTGACGGTGCCATTTCACAGCCTAGGAAATTGTTACTATGAGCAAATAGTGGCCTAGTGTGACCAGATGGTCTGTTTTATTTTTGTTTTTGTTTTTAGACATAGCTGAATATCTGCATTTTCATATGCAATATTCCAATTTTTAAGGGATTTCATAAAATTCAGTTTTTCAAAAACATTGTCTGAGACAGTCAAAGCAATTCTCTTGCTACCAGTTACCAAATTCTACTTGAAAGATACACAGCCCATAATCCCAGCTACTCAGGAAGCTGAGGCAGGCAGATTGCTTGAAGCCAGGAGTTCAAGACCGGCCTGAATAACATAGCAAGATCCTGTTTCTAAAATAATAAAAAATAAGAAACTTAGCCCGCACTTGGTGGGTGGTAGGTGCCTGTAGTCCCAGCTACTTGAGAGGCTGAGGTGGGAGGATTGCTTGAGCCCAGGAGTTTGAGGCTGCAATGATATCTGATTCTGCTACTGCACTCTAGTCTACAAAAGAAAAAAGGTAAACAGCCCCACTGGAATTCATTGTGGCTACAAGGTTCCTACTAATCCTAGAGAATATTGCAGTGGTAATGGGCCTATTTGCAACTGTTATTAGAACGTGGAAATGATGTGAATAAACAGCAATCCTGACTTTAAAAACTGCCTCTCTGCTTCAGGTACAAGAAGGGCCAGAAACTGTCTGCAGATGAGCACTTACAGGTTTTACACAAGGAGACAAGGCATTCGGTGTTCATTCAGAAGGTATGCAAGGCAGATGCAGGCCTCTACGTGGCTCAGGCCCGAAACTCTAGCGGCACTCTCTCTTCCAATGTCATCCTCCATGTGACAGGTAACTGCAGGCCGCCAATCACAAGAATTAACTGGATAACCCTGTGTGTCGTCTATGTTAGTATGTTTCTAATGTACTGGCTACTCACACCATAACTGTGGTGGTGGCACCAATGGACATAATTCTCATGTGCCTAAAGAACAATGCAGCTGTGTATCTTCCTGTACCTCCTGCAAAGCATCTCCTACCAAGTGTATCTCCAGTCTGATCACTGTGCTTGTTTGGCTAATACCACTGCTAGGTGAAATAATCAGATTTTCTTGTGTGTTTAATATATTTGAGAAGCTTGCTAAATTATCTGTAGTGGATAAGAACATATTTTTGTATTCTAGAAAGAGATGTTTTCAATATGCAGCAAAATTATTCTATGCTTATTTCCTCCTAATTTAAGGATGTGCAGATGAAGGCTGACTCGACATCGAAATGTGCTAAATTTCAAATACAGTTGTTTGATAATTTATTTTTAATTGCATTTTAAAACACTTCTTTTTAGGGAATATCAGCAGGACTATTGAATTGAAGTTGTATTTTGGTTTGCATTAGCTGTCCTTTAATTTTGCTTTTCATGTCTTGATCTTTTTACTGAAATGCGTTCTATGTAATTTCAACATAGACTACATTCCTGAGTCTGATGATATCACCGTAAATAATCATTCCTCGTGTTGCTCTCACGGGTTTGACATTGGAGAATAGATGTGCCATCAACTTTAAATAGTTTCCATCTTTGGTCAGCTCTGTATGTCATACAGCATGATGGAACACAAGTTTCAGGAGAGAACCAACATTATCCGTGTCATTCTATTGATGTGTTTTGAGCAGCAATGTATACAACTGTAACCAGGTGTTTCTGCTTCTAATCTTCATTCTGCTGATGACCATTTTTATACTCTTTGGCAAAGCATCTCATTGCCTCAGTTTCCTGTCTGGAAAATGAGTTCATCGTCTACCTCTTGGGCAATTGAGAGTTTTCATTTTGTGTCTTTTAAACATCTGGAAAATGGAAAGCACTCTATGAGGGCTAAGGATAATGATATTGTTTAATGTAATTTGTCATCAGACCGGCCTCCGGCTCACTATTTCTTCCTTTTTAGATGCTGTTTCTTTAGAATATTAAATTAAAGGAGTGCTGTTAATATGTAATTTTCAACTAGTCCCATGGGGGAAAGTGATGTTTTATGAATTGGAGCTTAAATTCTTTTCTAATTTCTTAAGACTGCATTCTTTTTAAAGACTTGAAATTAAACTCAGGAGGATACATTTTGTTTGTTCTAGGGGGAATCATGTGTAATAGGATGGGCTGAGATGAATTATATCCTTTTATAATAATTACTATAATATTGAAGTATTCTATACCTTTCTGAAACACTTTATTCAGAAAAGATTTTTCTTGTCTTCCTTTAAAAAATAAGCATGAAGTAGACAGGCATTTGTTTTTTAGATTCTAAACATAGCCTTATCATGCTGAGGAAAATCTTTAGTTGAAAGAATAATTCATTACAGATTTTTGATGAAGGGAAGGAATTAATTATGTTGCTGGAAGACTGTCTACAAATAATCAAAATATTTAAATGTAATATATTCAAGTTGATATTAAAAAGTTACTGAATGTTATCTGAAGATGTGAAATGTGTAGTCAAGTAAACAGTTGGCATATTCTTTCTTTTACTGCATATTCAATTTAATTAAAAAATTAAATCTCAGTTTCTTTCTAAATTTTGATAGAAATGTATTAAAAGCTTATATACACAGCATCCTAGGGAATTCTTATTCTCTTAACTATCCACTATCCTCTTTTTTTTTTTGAGACAGAGTCTTGCTCTGTCACCCAGTACAGTGGTGCCATCTTGGCTCACTGCAGCCTCCACCTCTGGGTTCAAGCGATTCTCCTGCCTCAGCCTCCCAGGTAGCTAGGATTACAGGCATGCCTAGTTAATTTTTATGTTTTTAGTAGAGACCAGGTTTCACCATGTTGGCCAAGCTGGTCTTGAACTCCTGACCTCAAGTGATCTACCTGCCTCAGCCTCCCAAAGTGCCAGGATTACAGGTGTGAGCCACCATACCCAGCCTCTTATATCCTTTTTGTCCAATTTCAAATAATGTATGAATCTTGCCTAACTGCTATTGCCCATGTGGAAGCTAAAGAGTAAAAACCTATTCATGTCCAAAGAAGGCAGGTGAGGCCCAGTAAAAAGTTGTCTCTCTTCCCACTTTCTCTTTCTCATTAATTTGGCAGGATCTCCTTTCCCATTTTGTCAATTTGGTTGAATTTGTGTGTTGGGGTTGTTAGGGCATGGGAATTCCTGGTTTGTTTTCTCTGTTTCAAGTTTGTTCATGTTAACCCTTTGCAGAGCAGTGAGATACATATACACCCATCGTGTATGATGAAAAAAGGCATGCAAAATCCATTTTTAGAGACAGAGAGGCAGAAGGTGGAGAGCACAAAGATTAGAAAAGAGTACTATGCTGATACTCAAGAAGCAGTACAGATAGCTTTCCATGTATCTATCCATCTACCTATTCACCCAGGCTATTGATTGACTAACATGGCAGTAAAGAATAATTATTCAGTTATTCTTCTGGTTGTGTTTTAATTTCAGAAACGTAAGTGTAGTTTTCCTTTTTGCTAGAGTTTCTGTCATGAGAAAATAATTCTTCTTATGAAAGTTTCAATTACAGTTACAGGTTAAAAATGTAAGACCTAGGAAATTTAAGTGTTGTCTCTATTTTAAGGTATGTACATAATTTATAACCATTTACTTCTAAAGAAAATTCTGGATGGTTAGTAATATCAAAACATTTTCGACAAGAACCTCAAATGAAAAGAAAAATTAAAAAGCATATGTGTTACAGCTCTTTTAGAATTTGTCCTGCAGGTTTTCTGGTGAAAATTAAACTCAGGATTTTCAACAGAAAACTTTTAAAAACTCCTAAACTCTTGTTTTTCCTTTTTTTTGTTGTTGTACTTTAGGTTCTGGGGTACATGTGCAGATCATGAAGGATTGTTGCGTAGGTACACACATGGCAATGTGGTTTGCTGCCTCCATTCCCCCCTCACCTACATCTGGCATTTCTCCCCATGTTATCCCTCCCCAACCTCCCCCCACCCACCCACTGTCCCTCCCTTGCCCCCACAACAGACCCCAGTGTGTGATGCTCCCCTCCCTGTGTCCATGAGTTCTCATTGTTCGTCACCCGCCAATGAGTGAGAACATGTGTTGTTTGATTTTCTTTTCTTGTGTCAGTTTGCTGAGGATTATGGTTTCCAGATTCATCCATGTCCCTACAAAGGACACAAACTCGTCATTTTTTATGGCTACATAGTATTCCATGGTGTATATGTGCCACATTTTCCTTGTCCAGTCTATCGTCGATGGGCATTTGGGTTGGTTCCAGGTCTCTGCTTTTGTAAACAGTGCCACTATGAACATACATGTGCATGTGTCTTTATAATAGAATGATTTGTAATCCTTTGGGTATATACCCAGTAATGGGATTGCTGGGTCAAATGGAATTTCTATTTCTAGGTCCTTGAGGAAGCGCCACACTGCCTTCCACAATGGTTGAACTAATTTACACGCCCACCAACAGTATAAAAGTGTTCCTATTTCTCCACATCCTCTCCAGCATCTGTTGTCTCCAGATTTTTTAATGATTGCCATTCCAACTGGCGTGAGATGGTATCTCAATGTGGTTTTGATTTGTGTTTCTCTAATAATCAGTGACGATGAGCATTTTTTCATATGTTTGTTGGCCTCGTATATGCCTTCTTTTGAAAAGTGTCTGTTCATATCCTTCTCCCACTTTTGGGATGGGTTTGCTTTTTTCTTATAAATCTGTTATAGTTCTTTGTAGATTCTGGATATTAGCCTTTGGTCAGATGGGTAGATTGCGAAAATTTTTTCCCATTCTGTTGGTCGCCAGTTCACTCTAATGATTGTTTCTTATGCTGTGAAGAAGCTCTGGAGTTTACTTAGGTCCCATTTGTCTATTTTGGCTTTTGTTGCCAATGCTTTTGGTGTTTTAGTCATGAAGTCCTTGCCTATGCCTATGTCCTGAATGGTTTTGCCTAGGTTTTCTTCTAAAAAGCTCCTAAACTCTTTAAAAAATTATATATATATTTAAAAAAAGAAAAAATATAAAAAAATTTGGTGGTAGTTTTTCACATACAATTCCAAGAGAAATTTACAGTAGGAAGATTTACATTTGAATCTCTGAATATTCTATAATATTTAAAATATTTGAACAAGATGCAGAAAAAATTTTAATCAATACTAGTAATTTCTATCACTTGTAATCAAGACAGAGACTTAAAAAGATGACTACAAGACCCTTCTAACTGCTTTGCTCAAATTAAAATTTCCTCAGATAGTTCATAGGCCCTTTACAACCTGGCCTCCCCTCTCCACCTTCTATCTGATCCCCTCCTATTGCCCCCGACCCCTAGCAAAGTGACATTTAACTTCAGGGTTTTAACCTATCATGCTCTTCTCTCCAGCCTTTTCTTCCTATAACTCTCTTACTATCGTCACCACCCTATCTTCATGACTTAACTCTTGCTTGTCTTCCAGTACCACTGAGACACAACTTCCCCTGGGAAGCCTCCTGACCCATCAAGTCCAGAGTAGATGGTCCTGCCATGTACACTGTCAACACCTGTACTGCCCAGCCATGTCCCTGAATACACACACACCAGAATCTCAGGTTTGAGTATCTGTCTCCTCTGGCTAGGCTGTAAGATTCTTATCAGCAGGATCCGTGACAGCCCTGTTGTCATTGTATTGCCAGCACCTAAGACATAGCCACACTCAGTAAACTCTTTTGAATTGTTGCCAAAGGTAAACAAAGATAAACCTAGCTTGCTTTTTCTCTCCTTTTTAGAGAGAGGAGAGGGGAAATGAAAAAGACAAAAAAATGAATCTCCCTTCTTATAGACAGGAGTCAATCCAAATCAGGCCCTAACAATGAAGCATGCATGAAACACTCTCACCTCATCTGCAAAACTTGTATGAGAACCCTCCAGACACTCTGGGCTAGACCCTGATTGAAAATTTAAGTTTAAAAATCAATGTTGGCTCCAGGGATTAAAATAATAGTGAGGAGGAAAGGGGAAAGGTCCAGGATTGTTGTTCCTGGATCAGTATTGTTCCAACATTTTAAAGTGTTCCAACATTTTAAAACATATGTACTCAGGCATAAATCTTCATCTGGTATGAGGAACTGGGTGCCTCCACTCTCTATGACTAAATCCAAACTGTCAAAACCAGAATTTATGTACTTCCTTAGAATACTACGTAAATGATCAATATTTAATTGTAGCTAGGGCTTAGTAATCTGGGCTGTGAACAGATCTTATTTGAAGCCAGTATTTCATACATACTTATAAATATAAAGAAAGCCAAATCCAAGAACTTAAGAGTATTTGAATTCCAAATGAAGAAAGGAAAGAATATCCTATTTTGTCCTGCTTTGTGTTTGTCCTTATTCATGACCATTTCTTACTAAAGATTACCATCTGAAGCTTTTGACACTCCTGTTGTATGTACAGCATTTTAAATGCAGCCATGAAATAAGTTAGTTGAAACAAAATAAAATATCTTCTTCCAGTATGCTCTGATATTGTGTCTGTCAATGTAATGCCAAAGCCTGAAGACTGTTTTCCATTTATAATATGCAGAATCTTGAGTTGCATTGGAAAGTTAAAAGACTTGCACTGACTGAATGGAAGTGTCCTTTTTTTTAAAGCAAAAACAATTCATTTTCTCTGCCCTCATCACAGGAGATGAGATTTGAATGTTATCAGTTGTGCATGAATTCAACCTCAAAAACAGAAAGCACACGGCTGTGATTTTGGCCTTTTTCCATGAATCTCCACGACACTGTTCCTTTTGATGGTGAGAGTTTGTATAACATTGTGAAGCATCTGAGCATCGGTGCACGTTGGAGGCATGACACTCCTCAGGGTGAACAAGGCTTTGTGTTGAGAGCTTGAGTGTTTGGCCTGCTCACTCTTCCTTCTGTTCAACAGCAGTTTCATTTGTATAACTCAGGACATGGCAAATCGGATTCCTTGGATTCTCCTTTTTGTACCGTAAAATTAACTTCTTATCTTCCTTAAAGAACAAGAGTGCAAAAATAATCGTATAGACAAGAATGTGTGTGTAGTCCCAATTAGCACACTAAAAACTGGGTGAAATCAAAATATATTTTAACCATAGGAGTAAATGGAAAAAAACAGATTGAATCCAATTTTTCTTTAAACCAGAAAAATAATAGTTACATAACATGAGGTTTTCAATCTGTATTTGTATGACTCCTTGCCATGGGTCTTTTTCCATTTAGAATCCACTTAAATATCAATACTTGTGAAATAGCAGCTCCAGAGCTAGGTAATAAAATGAAGTGTCATCTTTTTCCTTTGTCATTCAACAACTGTTCTTTTTACAAGAACTTTATTGATTCAAGCATCTACAAAATGGCATTTTTATCTTATGTGTGCATTTATAAGTATCATGCAATAAAATCTTTTGAAGATAAAAATTCAGTGAAATATAAAGGAACATACTTTATCCATGGCAAATTGTCTCCAACGCATATTATGCTAATGATGGCAGACAGCCACCTCTCTTTGTAATAAGTATTATGTGCACCCACATACAAACAAGCTGTTGGAAAACAGAGTCAGCTGGAAATGCAGACAAGGTAGGAAACCACTTACTTGGCAGGGTCAAAAAGGCGAACATGCCCATTTGCTCCAGAGCCGCTTCTCTAGCAGCTGCTGTCGTGCCAACCCTGCAGGGCCAGCCTTTGATTCAAGTGAATGCAGTTCCAGAAGGTGCCTTTTAAAATGCATTTTTATTCATTTCTATTACTCTTAAAAGAGCAATAGTATTTCTTATCACATTCTGGTCTGTGTTACCAGATTAAATCAGAATGCTTCCCCACCCAAAGAACGTAATTTCTGGTGAGAAAATGGGGTCTATGGAAACCTGAAAGATTTGTATACTATGTTCACTTAGGGTGGTGACTGGGGAAATGTAAAACTGGAAGGGAAAAACTGGCTACACAACACGGTAAGGATGCTGGGCGTCAGCTTTGGCTCTCAGCTTCCCTGTGTGAATTTCTATGGATTCTGAAAACGTTTTTGGGAACTCCCCGAGAAATTAGAGGCCACAGTAAAATGCTTCTACAAGATAATTTTTGTTACCCAGTAAGAGGACCGTATTGGGTCCAGTAGTGTCAAGGTGGACCCTAAATCCAGTTCCTGGAGTCTTTATAAGGAGGCCATGGCAGACAGAAGACACAGAGAAGACACCCAGGGAGGAGGCGGTGCATGACACGTGACAACAGAGGCAGACATTGGAGTAATGCAGCTGCTATCAGCCAGGGTACACCAGAGAGTGCCATCGCTGGAAGCTAAAAGAAGTGAGGAGAGATTCTTCCCTAAAGCTCTTGAAGGGAGCATGGTTCTTCTGGTTTAGACTTTGGACTGTTGAATTCTAGCCTTCTAAACTATTAAAGAATAAATTTCTGTTGTAAAAGCCACCCAGTTTGTGGTACTTTGTTATGGCAGCCTGGGAAGCTAATACAATGACCAAGTTTTAGAAGAACCAATACAAATCTCTGGTAATAAAATTCCCGGAGACCATTACTGGACACCAGCAAGCTTTTCAAACCAGCGCTCTGGGGGTGTGCTGGAATACCTTCACTTCCTTCTTGATTTGAAGGGATCACCTTGGTACATTTCAGCCAATCAGTAACTTTTCATCTTCTATGTGAACATCACCCTCTAAGTGCACTATAGTGCAAAGAGTTCTAGAGGAAGCTGAAACCATTCACAATGGGAGTTGGGGGAGAGGGAAGGAAAGTTGTGTTTAGAAATATAACCAAAGTAAGAGTGTATACAATATAAGAAAGGAGAAGAGAAGTTCAAAAAATGGAATTAGTAACAGTCAAAAATTAGGAGATACATGACCTAAACAGCACTATCAATCTACTTCATCTAACTGACACATAGAATATTCCATCCAACAACAGCAAAGTACACATTCTTCTCATGTTCACATGGAGCATGTTCCAAGGTAGACCACATTCTTGGCCATACATCATACATTAAAAATGTAAAAGAATAATAATCATACAAAGGCATGTTTTCAGACCACAATGGAACTAAACAAGAAATTAATAACAAAGATAGTTCAAAAATCCAGAGATATCTGTAGATTAAACAGCACACTTCTAAATAACATGTGGATCAAAAAAATAAATCTCAAGGAGGATTTTTAGATATTTTGAAAAATATGAAATTACAAATGCAACTTATCAAAATTTGTGAGATATAAAAAAATATTGTGTAGAAGAAAATTTATAGCATTAAATGCATATATTAGAAAGAAAAAAAATCTAAAATCAACCTAAGCTGTCACCTTAGGAAACTAGTGATTTAAACCTCCAGCAAGCAGAATAAAAGAAAACTTAAAAATTAGAGTGTAAATCAATGACATTGAAAACAGGAAAATAATAGAGAAAATCAATGAGACCAAAAGCTTGTTCTCTGAGCAGATCAATAAAATTGATAAACCTCTGGCCAGGATAACCAAGAAAAAGAGAAGATACAAATTACCAATATTAGAAATGAAAGAAGGGTCATCACTCTGATTTATGGACATTAAGAGGATTATAAGGGATACT
The DNA here is from genome assembly GCF_030222135.1 of Aotus nancymaae. Lineage (NCBI taxonomy): Eukaryota > Metazoa > Chordata > Mammalia > Primates > Aotidae > Aotus > Aotus nancymaae. The sequence continues at coordinate 53,686,912 of NW_026988419.1, forward strand.
ATGAACAACTCTAAGCACACAAATTTGATAACTAAAATGAAATAGATCAATTCCTTGAAAGAGAAAACTACCAAAACTCACACAAGCAGAAATAGAAAACCTGAAAAGTGCTTTATATGTTAGAGACATTGAACCAATAATTAACAACTTTCCAAAAAGAAAAACACAAGACCCAGATGATTTCACTGATAAATTTACCAAACTTTTAAGGGAAAAAATAATATCCGTTCTCTACAATCTCTTCCAGGAAACAGAGCAGAGAGAACTCTTTTTAAACTTATTCTCTGGAGTCAGAATTACTCTAATACTAAAACCAGGTAAAGATGTTACAAGACACGAAAACTAAAGACCAATATCTCTCATGCATATAATTACAAAAATCCTCAACACAATACTAATAAATCAAATCTAACAATGAATAAAAGGAATCCCACATAATATGTGGGATTTGTTCTAGTTATTTATGACTCCAAAATTCAAAAATTAATCAGTGAATCCACCACATCCACAGACAAAAGAAAAATTGTATAATTATATTAATGCATGCAGAAATAAGATTTGACAAAAATCTAATGTGTGTTCATAATAATTTTTAAAAACTGTCAGAAAACTAGTAACAGAGGAAATTTCTCAACTTCATAAAGAACATCTATAAAAACCTGTAACTAACATTGTACTTAAGGACATACTCTCTTACCACTCGTATTCAACGTTGATTGGAAACGCTAGTGAATATGACAAGAAAACATAAAAGTTACTAAGATTAAAAAAGAAAACTAATTGTTTTTACAGATACCGTGATTTTCTACATAGACCACCCCAAAGAACCTACAAAACCTCTTGAAACTAACCAGGTATAGCAAAATCGCCAAAGCAGAAGACCTGCAACAACTACACTCAAGAAAAAGCTAGGGAGCTGTCAGTACAGTGATCAAGCATCTTTAGAGACCGTGGCAGAGGTAGTAAGAAATCACCCCTTTTCCATATATTGGTTGCAGACATTATGGAAACTTGAAATCTAGTTGCGACATGTCACACGTGCTTTTTCTTGCACCTTCCTCTGATTTTTTCTTGGAGGGAGGTGCAGATTTGAGAGAGGTAAATTACTTGAAGAAGACTATGCTCACCAGAACAAGGGAATACTTCAGTGTGGAACATAAATCAATTTGATCATTAACTGGCCATTGTCATTATCAACAGATCAAGAGAGAAAAAATAGAAAGAAATTGTAATTAAAGGATTGTTGAGCTGTGCTTTTTCCAATAATAACATAATCAAAATAAAATAAAATAAGTCCTTTTGGCCTCTGACATCACATCCTGGAGTAGATGATTTACCAGTTGGCCATTTGCTGCCCTGCAAGAATGAACGTAGCTACCATGGATATGTACTTTCCTTTCAGCAAGGATGGGCCCCAACTGCTAGTATTATTTCTAAGATTTCTTCTTGGAAACCTATGCTAAAATATGCCAACCACTGTATTATACCTTAAAAAATAGTGTTTCATAAAGTAATAGTTTGTTAATTAATTAAATGATAGAATACAAATGGCTATTTCAGCACTTATAATTAACTGGAAACTTTTCAATGAAACTAATTGTTTTGTATTGTCTAAATGTTAAATATAATTATTTTCTTCATTTCCATTAAACATTTTTTATGGGTAATTTTTGGTCTTATATGTCAATATTCTAAATTATTATGGCATTGCACTTTATTACTTAAAGCTAACTGATGCACCACAAAAGCCAACTATTAAACTTGTATTTTATCAAAGGCTTTGTAAATATAATAGTATAAATGGTACAGCACTGTAAAGACCCCATCCAGGACTTACAAATGGATATACAAAGTATAGGTTTTGTTCAAACCTATGGCAGTACATTGTATAATTGCACAAATACTGATTTACTATGACAACCCAAAATGGATTAGGAACACCATGAAGGATGGTCCAGGCTTAACAGGATGTTCCTCAACAAGTCAGGAGCACAGTCTAAGGTATAGGAGCTGGTCCTCAGTTGCAGCTGACTTTCTTTCTCTCTCTCTCTCTTTCTTTCTTTTTCTTTCTTTCTTTCTTTCCTTTCTTTCTTTCTTTTATTTCTTTTTCTTTCTTTCTCTTTCCTTCCTTTCTTCCTTCTTTCTTTCTTTTTTCTTCCTTCCTTCCCTACCTCCCCTCCTTCTCTCCCTCCCTCCACTTCTTCCCTCCCTCCCTCCCTCCCTTCCTTCCTTCCTTCTTCCTTTTTATTTTTGAGACAGAGTCTCACTCTTGTCACCCAGGCTGGAGTGCAGTGGTGCTATCTCAGCTCACTGCAACCTCTGCCTCACAGATTCAAGCGATTCTCCTGCCTCAGCTTCCTGAGTAGCTGGGATTACAGGCACCTGCCACCACACCCGGCTAATTTTTGTACTTTTAGTAGAGACAGGATTTCGACATGTTGTCCAGGCTGGTCCAGAACTCCTGATCTTAGTTGATCCATCTGCCTCAGCCTCCCAAAGTGCTGGGATTACAGGCATGAGCTACGGCGCCCAGCTGCAGCTAACTTTTTCTTGGCATATGAGTCTCATTCCTCTGTGCTCTGACTCTAATCCATTGTAGAAAAAACTTAAATCAGTTAGAGGAATGATACCATCTTGCAGAGAATCTCAGAATTAGAAAAGCCTATACCATTTTTTTAAATATAAGAAATTGTTATAGGTTGGTTTAATCAAAATTATATAGCTAAGTGTGTCAGATGCCATTAGGATTATTGTGAATAAATAAAAACTTTCAAGAATTTTTAATCTTGGCTCTGTGTGTGTGTCTGTGTGTGTGTGCGTGTGTGTGTGTGTCTCTATATGACTTCTTACCTGTATGAATTCAGTAATACATAAAATGCCCAAGTGATATATGATGTGATCAGGTTAGAAAAACATCTCATGCTAATGGCACCAGTGCCATTAGCAACTTATGGCCTAGATTTGATGAAGAAATAAGCTTCTCTCATTTTAACAGTGGTATCATACAGAGTTATTTATATGAATGCTCTGGATAAAAGTCTCGGCACAACTCCAGATTTAAAATGGATAATTAAAAACCTGTATATTTCAAACAAGATTTCCAAACAACTGTTGGAGGGGGGAAAATACTGTTAAGATATGTGTACACATATATCAACTCCAAATATAAATTCATTTAAATTATTCATTGATAGCAAATCAAAAAGAATTGTTTCTAAATAGAACTTAGAAGTTACTTTAATTTTAATGTAATAACAGTATCATAACATTATAAATCTTAGTTGAGAAGCAACTATTGGTTTTTTCAATCCATAAGTTATGGTATTTCAAGCTTCCATAAAAGTACTGAATCTAGACCCTTAAAGATAGATTTTTCTAGCTCATATCTTAAGGTTACTAAAGCATATATAACTACTGCAGGAACAAATATTTTGTGTGTTTATTTCTTTTTTATTGCTAACGGTTTGCCTGCTATTAATAAAATATATATTATGTCCACTAAATACCTGGAAACAACAGAATTTGCTTGCCTGTTTCTTAGCTTTACTGGGAGTTCTTTAAAGCATAATTTGACATTAAGTTCCTGGAAAGGTAATAAATTTAATCTGATTATTTCATTCAAACTTTTGCAGCTAGGGGATGCTTATTCTTGTATAAATATTGACTCAAAATGCTCTTAATAAATGCAATTGCTCCAATTTAAGAGAAAAAATAATCATGGTGGTTAATATTTAACCACCATTAACCATACACCTATTAAACATCCCACTGCAGAACAGTGGTTTGTTTTAGGGAAGGATAGTAATCAAAACAAGTTCAGACAGTTTTCTACAGTCAAATATACTGGCTTCTCATTCTACTGTATTCCTTTTCATATGTGGACACATGGAGAAATGTTTTTTTCTACCAATCTGAAACTTTGCAGGTTGACTCAACAGATTTCAAATACAGTGTAAAGATTGCATGGTTATTTTAATAACATTAACAGACATATTTAAAATCAGAGTATAATTGATATTTAAATTATATGACATTGGCTATGTATGTTACTGAAAATAAATTATGACCAATCTTCACTTTTGTTTTACGTTTCTAATGATGGATATGTCGTTATATGTCTAATGTAAACATTTCCATTTAGAGATAACATAGATGAGATAAATGGCCCTCTATTGATGTTGTCCTGAGAAACCTAGGGCCATCTGAATCCTTTTTAATTGGATAAATATCGGGTTTTTTTTGTTGAGGTCCTCATGTACCTTTAGGCAAGTAAATTGGAATCCTAAATATTGCTCATTAAAATAGTGGAACACTAATTTTATAAAATATCATGCTTTTGACCCCATTCTCAATCTTGTATTCATAGAGAAAGGAGCACTTGTTTTAAAGAATTGGAGTATTCTCTATTACTCCTCTTAAAATGTTACTATTTGGAAGTGCTAAATACCTAAATTCTAATTCTAGCTTTGCTACAGAAGAACTTTGAGGATTTAGGCAACTAAAATCTTTGACCCTCATGTTCCTTGCCTGTGAATTATGGTGCAAGATAGACCATTTCTAAATGTGTATCTAGCTCTCATTGATCTCTAAGGGGTATTAAACATATGGTGTGTTCTTCATTTTCTCATTGGAACAGGTGGGTGATGTTGCCAAGCACTTGCTGTTTGGGGCCAAATGATCAAGAGACCAGTCAAGATTTAGAACAAAATTTAAAGGAAATTTCCTGGGAAGCAGAAGACAAATAAGGTCTTGGAATAGTGTACTTTTTGACAGTCATAAAAAATTCTATTTATTCTATATATGTGACTATAGGGCTTCAAATGTGGTTCACTAAAGACCTAGTTACTAAAGGTTATGCTTTAGTAACCTTAAGATATGAGCTAGAAAAAATCTGTCTTTAAGGATCTAGATTCAGTACTTTTATGGAAGTTTGAAATACCATAACTTATGGATTGAAAAAGCCAATAGCTGTTTCTCAACTAAGATTTATGATGTTATGATGTTGTTATTACATTAAAATTAAAGTAACTTCTAACACAATCAGGCTCTTATTCACCCCCAAAGTCCCAGCCTCAAAGCCCTTTAATGCAGTTGTGGCTTTGTTGAGTGATGAAATAACTGGGAATATAGCACATACTAGTTGATAAAAAAAACTATCCCTATGTTGGAAAAAAGAAAGTCCGAATAGATCTCGTCATTCTCTAGAGAAATGCAACCCTAGTTTAACATTCATTTGGCGTCCAATGAGTAATTTAAAAATGCATAGTGGTATAATAGAACATAGAAAATAAAAAGTCATTTTGAATCTTTAACATGTAGAACCTTGAAGAACTTCATAGACAGATACCCTTATAAGACTGTGGCACTCTAAACAGGGCTATCAAAATGTCCACCCTCACGATATCTGCCTTAATCAAAAGCTCAGTACCAGTTTCAGGCAATTTAAAAATCTTAGCCTTTATTATACTGAAATTAAGTCGAATTATTTTTCTATTATGATCTCTTTTGAAATAAGCTTTTACACATTTCTAATGCTTTCTTCGGAACGGCTCATATAAATTACTGATTTAAAAAATTCTTTTATTTCAATTTAATCTATTAATACTTTAGACCTGATTCTCAGGGAAAAATTACTTTGTTGCGTGTAAAATAATTGCGCGGTGGCTCACACCTGTAATCCAATCGCTTTGGAGGCCAAGGCGGGTGGATCACCTGAGGTCGGGAGTTCAAAACCACCCTGACCAACATGGTGAAACCCCGTCTTTTAAAAAAAAAAAGTAATTGCAAATAGAATATACTTCACAATTTTCTTCCACATTAAGCTTGAGCCTGGATAAAAATATTTTTAAGTGCTCAACAATATTCAGATATTATTTGCCATGTTTCTATTTTCATAGAGATAATATATTTAATAAAAATACATATAAAAAGGATAATCTGATTTTGTAAAATTATAAATCCTAGTTTTCAGTCAAAATAACCCTGAGCATGAACTTATCAGAATCTTGTCTGAGTGACCACAACCCCTCCCCCAACCTTAAAAAACACATCACCAGCCCCGCCCTCCACCAGTGTGGCCAAACGAAGGGAAATGAGAAGCAGGAACATAGCTACACGGGTCAGAGCCTAATACGAAGAGTAAAAATAGTACCTTGAGCTTTCAGAACCACAAATTTTCAAAGTGAGCCAGAGGGCAAAGCAGCAGCTACCTTTTCAAACAGAAGTAACTACATCTTTCTAATCGACTGCCATGTTATGGAACATAAACTGCAGGAAATGATGGCTTAATGTTCTTTTATGTATCAGATAAGCAGGAAGAAGTATCAGTGGTATGCTTTATTTAGTGAGTGAAGCTTAATAACATATTCAATAAACATCTTCCACTTATGTCCTTTAATGCAGTAGAATGCTTTTTAAAAAAACATTCAACTTGTGTATACATTGACCAGAAAATGTTCTACATAAAAACTGCATTTTGCTTGGGTTTTGAGATGAATTTTTCATAAGATATCTGTATATTAAAATTATTTAAATATGAGGAAAATGTGATATTCATGGTGTATTTCCCTAAAGCAGGATTTTTCAACCTTGAATCAAGGTTGACATTTGGGACTAGATAATTCTGTGTTTATTGAGGTTTGTCCTATACATTGTAGGGTATTTAGCAGCATTTATGGCCTCTACCCACTAGATGTCATTAGCACCCCCACCCTCAGACATAACAACCACAGTGTCTCCAAATATTGCCAATATCCCCCTGGCAGAAAATCATCCCTGGTTGAGAACCACTATTTAAGAAAACAAGAGAGCATAGGCTCGGTCAACATTAAACACTGGTGTTTTGTCAGCACAATTTAGAAAATAAGATCTAGCAAGTAACATGGTCTTCACAAAGCAATTTTACTGTTTCTTAATTATTGAAACTTTTTCTTACTTTTTTTCTTCTTCTTAAATAGATTAGTAATACTGGGTAGATTACTAGTTTTATGTAGTTGAATAAATCTGTTATGAGAGCTAAAATTCCTGACATACCACTGCCCTAACATACCAGCAAAATGATAACGATGATGTCCAATTCAATATATCAAATAAAAGCCTGCAAAATTCAACAGACTGAAGTCTATATTCTGAAATTTGACAACAAAAAAGTGTTGAAGATATCATTTTATGGCAAAGAGGCCCCCTAAGTACATTTGCAATCAATGGCTACATGCATAGTTCCAAATGTCATCTTTATTACTTCTGTTTAAATCTGTCTCTAGAATAGTCTCCAAGAATGTCGCTTTTTTACTTTGGAAGCTCTTACTCAGACAAATCCCCAGTAAAGCATGGTAATTTGGTATCTTAAGAACAAGATCCTCCTTCTGCCTGTCCTTCTTTCTCCCTCATATATGAGGAAAGTGGAATTTCACAAGATGACTCTATTCAAGAGTCTTGATAAAAGTCACCTTTACAAACACTTTTACACTGTTGTTTGGAGTGTAAATTAGTCCAACCATTTTGGAAGACAGTGTGGTGATTCCTCAAATACCTAAAGCCAGAAATACCATTTGACCCAGCAATCCCATTACTGGGTATATACTCAAAAGAATATAAATCATTCTATTGCAAAGATACATGCACATGTATGTTCACTGCAGTACTATTCACAATCACAAAGACATGGAATCAACCCAAACATCCATCAATGACAGACTGGATAACGAAAATGTGATACATATACACCATGGACTACTAGGCAGCCATAAAAAAGAAATGAGATCATGTCCTTTGCAGGGACATGGATGGAGCTGGAAGCCATTATCCTCAGGAAACTAATGCAGGAACAGAAAACCAAACACCACATGTTCTCATTTATAAGTGGTAGCTGAACAATGAGAACACATGGACACAGGGAGGGGAACAACACACACTGGGGCCTGTCAGGGGTCGGGGGAGGGAGAGCATTAGGATAAATAGCTAATGCATGTGGGGCTGAATACCTGGGTGATGGGTTGATAGGTGCAGCAAACCACCATGGCACGTGTATACTCATGTAACAAACCTGCGCATCCTGCACATGTATCCTGGAACTTTAGAATAAAATTTTAAAAAGTCACCTTTACAGGTTTTGTTTTTGTTTTGCTTTTGGTTTTTCAGTCAGAGAAATTATTGGTCATTGCTGGACATTAGGAGGTGGTAAGCATGCAGTAAAAAGAAATTTGACATTGTTTATAAAGATTTCTGAAAATGAACACATTGAAAATATTGCATATGTGGGCTGGGGACGATGGCTCATGCCTGTAATCCCAGTACTTTGGGAGACAGAGGTGGGTGGAACACATGTGGTCAGGCATTCAAGACCAGCCTGGCCCACATAGTGAAATCTCATCTCTACTAAAAATACAAAAATTAGCCAGGCATGGTGGCAGGTGCCTGTAAGCTACTCAGGAGGCTGAGGGAGGAGAATCAGTTGAACTTGGGAGGCAGAAGTTGCAGTGAACGAGATTGTGGCACTGCATTCCAGCTTGGGCAACAGAAGGAAAGGAGGAAGGGAGGGAGGGAGGGAGGGAGGGGAGGGGAGGGAAGGGAGGGAGGGTGTGAAAGAAAGAAAAAGAGAAGGAAGGAAGGAAAAAGAAAGAAAAAGGAAAGAGAAAAAGGAAAGAAAAAGAAAGAAGGAAAGAGAAGAGAGAAAGGGAAGAAGGAGGGAAGGAAAGAAGGAAGGAAGGAAGGATCTGTGTATCTTATATTAGCAATTTCAAATTTCCTTTTGCTTTTAGTATGAGGCAAAATTCCAGCATTCCTTGAAAGTGTTAGACCTGTCTACCTCCAGGAAGGATGAGATCTGCTTCCATACTGTACAGTGTCCAGAAGGTCAAGACCACGTGTCACTTGGTTCAAAGATGACTTCTAAGTGGTACCTAGAGATATTCAAGTAAGTCATATGGTTTTGTCTCTATTTTCAGAAGAATATATTGTGTTTCCTAACTCTATGTTTTTCTATATTAAAAAGAGCATGAATCTTTCTGAATCTAGGAGATACTTCTGTCCTAAGAGTAATAAAGTAGGAGAGATCTGTTGTTCCACCAACTGCACTTTCAGCTGAATTCTTATATTTCAGGCTATGTTCTCAGGTATGCAATACATACATGAGTGGAATACGTATTCACAAGACAATATTAAAAGAAAGAAACGTGGTACATTTCAGACAGGAGCTAAACACAAACAAAAGTTTTTGCCCAAAAAGACAACAGAGGAAACAAAAGTACTAGAAGTATGAAAAAAGTACTAGCAAGAACCAGTTGTCCACTTAGGTAAAGGGGCAGGAACTAAAAGTGTTTTGTGGAGGTTACCCCCCCACTTCTTTCCTTCCTTCCTTCCTTGCTATTTACAGAAATGAGCTGAAAACTTGTGTCCACACAAAACCTTCCTGCATATGTTTATAGCAGCTTTATTATAATGGCCAAAACTTAGAAGCAAACAGGATGGATTTATAGGTGAGTGCATAAACAAACTGAGATACATAAATACAATGGAATCTTAGGCAATAAGAAATAAACTACTACGTAATGAAAAGACACTAAGGAATCTTAAATGCATATTGCTAAGTGAAAGAAGTTAATCTGAAAAGGCTACATACTGTATGACTTCAACTATATGGTATTCTGGAAAAGAAAACAGTACAGAGACAATATGAAATCAGTGATTGCCAGGGTTTAGGGAGAGAAGGAAGAGGAAGATGAGTAAGTGGAGCACAGAGGATGTTTAGGTCATTGAAACTGCTGTGTATGATACTGCAATGGTGGATACATGTCATTACACATTGGTCAAAACCCACAGAATGTACAAAACAAGAGTGAATCCTAATGTGTATTATGAACTTTAGTAATAAAGCATCAATACTGGCTCATCAGTGATAACAAAGGCCAGCTTCTGGATGCCAGGACCTACTTTTCTCTTTTTCAAAGCATATCATATTTTAAACTTGCAATGGTTTTATAATAGTTGTTATTCAACTAACCTCTAAAGAATGTAGTCTTTGATGGGTTAATAATACACTTGGCTCCCCCTACTCACATGTTCTGCATCCATGAATTCAACCAAATGCATATCAAAGATACTAAAAAAGGAAAAACCCCAAAATAAAAAATAATACAAATAAAAAATACAGCATAACTATTTACATAGCACTTACATTGTATTAGGTATTATAAGGAATCTAGAGATGATTTAAAGTACATGGGTGGATGTGCGTAGGTTAAACGCAAATACTATGCTATTTTATATAAGGGATCTGAGCATCCACAGATTTTGGTATCTGCTGGAGGTTAGGGGAGCCAATCCCCCAAGGATACTGAAGGATAACTACTATTTTCCTCCTCTGTGCCCCATAACAAACGTCCCCAAATCACAGTCTATCAACAGAGATGGAGGGAGACAGATTCACATTACGGTGATAGGTGTTCCTTCATTTCGACAAAGAATTTGCCAAAGGTGAAACTTCCTAAAGTTTCCCTTTTTAAAATGGGAGAGTACACATTAACACTTAGAAAAAAAAGTGAAGGCCTGGAGATGAGCAGTTTTTTGCTGCTGACATATGGTAATAAGCAACTAAGAAGTCCTGTCCTCTCCAGCCTATTCCACTCTCATTTCCTTAAAACATGCTTCAGGTATTCTGAGAAAGTCGGTCACCAAAAGCTCAAATTGTCATCATTATATGTCTCTGATAAAGTTGTTCATGTCCTTAAGATATATGTTATTGAGCACAGCATTAGTTTTCTGGGGCTGCCATAACAATGTACTACAGACTGGGCAACTTAAACTTACTGAAATTTATTTTCTCACAGTTCTGGATATTTGAAGTTTGAAGATCAAAGGGCCAACAGAGCTGATTTCTTCTGAGGCTTCTCTCCTTCACTTCCATCTTCCTCCTGTCTCCACGTGGTCTTTCCTCTGTTCCTGTGTTTGTCTTAATCTCTTGTTCTTTTTTACTTTTTTTTTTTTTTTTTGGAGATAGGATCTCACTCAGTCACTCAGGCTGGAGTGCAGTGTTGTGATCATGGCTCACTGCACCCTCAGTGTCCCAGGTCCAAGCAATCCTCCTACTTCAGCCTCCTGAATAGCTGGGTTTACAGGTGCACACCACCATACCCAGGATTTTTTGTTTTTGTTTTTTAAGAGAGACAAGGTCTTGGTATGTGGCCCAGGCTGGTGTTGAATTCCTGGGCTCCAGCGATCCTCCCACTTCTTAAAGTGGTAGGATTACAGGCATGAGCCACCATTCCTGATCCTATCTCTTGTTCTTATAAGGACACAAGAGATAGTGGGTTAAGGCCCACCCTAATGAGCTCATTTTAACTTCATCATCTCTTTAAAGAACTAATCCAAAACACAGTCACAGTCTGAGGCACTGGGAATTAGAATTTCAACATATGAATTTTGGAGGGTTCACACTTTGGCCCTTACAAAGCAGCTACTATGTGTCAATCATTGTTCTAGTGAGTGCCACACCAGGCAGTGGGCTGGGCAAAATCAAAAAGTCAGGAGTGGAGGATAATAGATTTAGTCAGTATCTTAGGTGATGTAAGTTTCCCAAGAGTTGCTGAAGATTTAAATCAGGGAAATTATGTGAAATTTTTTTCATGGAGTGATTATTGGGCTTTGATGTGGACTTTAGATTGGAGGCAGAAAAAAACAGTTAACAGGCTAAATCCAATAGAACAAGTGAGAAACAAGGACCTGGAAATAGCAGTAGCAATAAACAAGATTACAAAGATTCACGATATATTTAGGTGGTAGAATTAAAAGAATTCATTGACATCTCAGAGGCAGATAAGGAGGAGGAATCATTAAGAAAAACTCTCAGAGTTTTTACTTAGGTGATTTAATAGATTGTGACATTAACTCATATGTAAAACTCAAGAAGAGGGACAGATTTATAAAGAGTTTTAAGTCTCAGATTCTCTTGGAGATACCCAGTAGACAGTGAAATGTGAACCTGGAGCACATGAGCGATGAAAGGGCCAGAGATAATCGTCTTGAAGTCATCAGAATGTAGTTGAAGCCTTGAAAGGAAATGAGCTCACCCCAGGAAAACACAAGAGTAGGAAGAGGTAGAACCTGATCAAGATCAGCACTTAAGGCAGAGCAGGAGGAGAACTGCTCATGACTAAGTCAGAACTGTGTGAGTCCAGAGAGGTTGGGGCCATGGAATTCAAGTTTGGAGAGAGCTTCTAGAAAGATGAAGTACAAAAGTTAGTGGATGAACTGGTGAAAGTGATGGGATGCAGAAAATTTTTAATGTTCTTCCTGTCTGTTTTATCAAAAATCCAAGGCCAAAGGAAGACATAGGCTGAGAAATAGTTCAAGTTTAGTGCTATGAACTCATTGATGTCTCAGTCACTCAACACAAATAGTTTTCCTTTAAGTGAATTTATTTGAAGAGTTTCATAATACATCACTTACTATTCTGCATTATGAAAATACAATTTTTTAAGGTATCCATTGGATTAATATGACAACCAGAATTGTTGCAAAAAGTTTTTTAAAAACTGCCCATTGGATTCGGAAATAGAAAGGCAGTGGAGGCCAGGAACGGTGGCTCACGCATGTAATCCCAACACTTTGGGAGGCTGACATGGGTGGATCATGAGGTCAGGAGTTTGAGACCAGCCTGACCAGTAAGGTGAAACTCTGTCTCTACTGAAAATACAAAAATTAGCCAGGTGTGGTGGCATGTGCCTGTAATTCCAGCTACTCAGGAGGCTGAGGCAGAATTGCTTGAACCTAGGAGGCAGAGGTTGCAGCAAGTCAGGATTATGCCACTGCACTCCAGCCTGGGTGACAGAGTAAGACTCCATCTCAAAAAAAAAAAAAAAAAAAAAAAGAAGGAAGGAAGGAGACAGTGGAAAACACAATGTGAGTAGTGCAAGAACAATGAGAAAAGAAGATGAATGGAGATTCAGAAAGAATAGGTGTCTTAGTCTATTCAGGCTGCTCTAGCAACTTACCTTACTCTGGGTAATTTATAAACAATAGAAATTTATTGCTTACAGTTCTGGAGGCTGGGAAGTTCAAGATCAAGCCACCAGGAGACTGTATGTCTAACAAGGGCCCTTTTCTCAGAGAAAAGGCCCTCTTGCTATGACCTCACATAGCCAAAGAGCAAAAGGAGATCTCTTAAGCCTCTTTTATAAGGGTACTAATCCCATTCATGAGGGCAAAACTCCCATAATCTAATCACCTGCCAAAGGCCCCATCTCTTAAAACTATCACCTTGGGGGTTAGATTTCAACATACAAATTTTGGAGGGAAACATTTAGACCATATCAATAAGAAATAAATCAATACAACAATATACTCAGTTATAATTAAGTGGGAAAAATGTATCAAGTAGAGTTGCTAGTAAGGGGAAGAATCTTCTAGATAGGGGAAGTTAAATGTATTATATGGAATAGTATGTGTCTGGGAAGAGACAAGAAGAGAAGGATCCTGAATATTGGTCTAGCCCTGAGGAGGAATAGATCCATTTTCCCCTGACACGGAAGAAAACAGATAAGCATATGAATATGTTTATAGAGTAAATGTTTAGGCCCTACTCATGATAAGAGTGACAAAAAGAGATGTAGCTTTAACTTCTCTGTTAATGTTAGAAGAGAAGCAACTCTACAGAGGAAGGAATGAATGCCACTTCAGACCTGCTGGGCAGGAACTGTGTGGCCAAAGGTGTAGAAAGGGCTATCCAAATAACAGTAACCAGCAACGGCTTCCCCACTGAGCATTTGGTATAAAATATGCTATGAAAAATAAATACTCTTATCTAAAACTATTTGTAAAAACAAAAACTCAAATAAGAACTTACAAAATCTAGTTAATAGAAACCAAAACAACAGGACAGGAGAATATTCACTATGAAGAAGTGAGCATTCCCATTTTCTGAGGAAGAAATGAAGCTTCGATGATTAATCTAAGGTCATTTTGCTAATAACTGGCACATCTGGGATTTGATCCAAAGTCTGTCTGATTTAGAAACTGTGCTATCCATCATTTTCCTCTACTGTGGTTACAAATGGATGTGAGAGTCCTTCCGGGTGTTGGCAAGGCTTATGCTAGGGGTGCTGATGCCAATTACTTCAGGAAATGTTGAGAATCCTACCATGGATCACGTTAGAGCCTCACTCCTGTTCTTAATTTGTTTAACTTGGGTTATATTTCCTTATTCTTTCATTCAGCTGCATTCAGTGAGTTGCCTTTTGGTATGCCCTGGACATTTGTTTAAAACTCATACTGAAAACATCAACATATCAAATTAATAAGTCACTATATCTGCTACAGGTACATTGTTAAGGACTTTTTGCTCTGTACCTCCCTTAGTGTCTGCCTACTCTATAAAGCTGATTATACATTTTACAAATTTAGCATTAGAAAATTGCTTGCACTGGCCAGACGGATGGCTCACGCCTGTAATCCCAGCACTTTGGGAGGCTGAGGCAGATGGATCATGAGGTCAAGAGCTCGAGACCAGCCTGGCCAAGATGGTGAAACCCCACCTCTACTAAAAATCCAAAAATTAGCCAGGTGCAGTGGCAGGTGCCTTTAATACCAGCTACTCGGGAAGCTGAGGCAGGAGAATTGCTTGAACAGGGGAGGCAAATGTTGCAGTGAGCCCAGATTGCACCACTGCACTCTAGCCTGGGTGACAGAGGAAGACTCCATCAAAAAGAAAGAAAGGAAAGAAGGAAGGAAGGAAGGAAGGAAGCAAGCAAGCAAGCTAGGAAGGAAGGAAGAGAGGGAAGTTGCATGTTTCCCAGGAATTGGTATGCTTTCCACTCTGTATTTTGAATTTTAACTTTCTTTTTTCTTTAACTTTCTGGAAGCTCATCACCAACCTAAGATCAGCTACAGCAAATATAGTGAGCTTCGTGGATTGTGAACTTATGTTATTATTTGACACAGTTTTAGTTTTCTACTTTGTTTCTATTTTCTCTTAAAGGTATTCTTTATTTCCATTTCTCTTTTATCATATTTATGTGCTTTTACTGAAATGCTTCAATTCTTTTATAAAATGAAATAGAAACACTCAACCTAAGTGACCCTCTCCATGAGGAGTTCTGCCTTTCTTTCACTCCGCACTGTTCTCTGGCATTTCTGAATTTCTGCACACTTAATGTCTCGGCATTCTGGCTCTTAACCTTGTATTGTCTCTTCTTGCATCACTGCATAGCCCTCTTGTCTTTCCAGCTAATGTCGCAGTGAAGGACCTTACATTCTTCATAGTTCTTGGTACATGGAACATACTCAAAAAACACTTGAGATGGAAAGAAAGGAGGAAGAGAAGAACAGAGAGGAGAGAAAGAAAGGAACAGAAATCTGAACATAATGTTAAAAATACATGCTGCCTGTAGGGAAGAAGCTGGGTAAGGAGGAAGTCAATTGGAAATGGAAACAATAACTTAGCTATGAAGGTAAATACTTGACTTGGTTTAGCTTAAGAGAAAGAGAGAAGTTCTTATTGTATTTATGTGAGTAAGCCAGGTCACAGTCAGGGCAGGAGGCACATGCAACTCAAAAGCATAACTGAAGAGAGTTTAGTGAAGGGACTATTACAAGATGTAGCAGGGTAATGAAAACTAATGGGGGCTGCCAGAGAATCCTGGCAATAGCAACAGTCCAAAGCCCTAGCTAAAAACAATGGGGAAAGGAGCAGTTCCTGGAACCAAAGAAAGAATCTGGAGAAGAGAGGTCACAAGAGCTTGGCCACAAGTAAAGGAAGACACTGTCAAACCATGGCTAGGCAAGGAGGAAGCAGAGGGAATGAATACTCCAACCTCTCTCCTTGCAGCACTTCCCGTTGGCTGAGCCATATCAGAAACCAGAGGGCCGTGGAGGACCCCTCTAGGAGTCAGCCTCCCAGGAACACAGAGAGCTTGGAGCAGGGCGGTTAGTAAATATGGGATGGGGCAACAGAGAATATGGTAGCACCCCATACTTTGCTAATACAGTAAGGGCTTTCTGTATTAGGTGAGAAAATGCGGGAAAGAGGAATTTAGCTGGAAATTTGAAACTGGTGGTGTAAAACACAAAGGTAAAAAGGCCTAAATCTTTTTAACAGACACATAAAAACTGCAGAATTCCATAGGAACATAAAAAAGAACCATAATTTAAGGCTCAAGGAGGCTTTAATCTTTCAAAGCTTGCCTTTGTTTTTTGAGACTGTAGAGCTTCCTTTGGGGGCATTTTTAGATTTTTGTCCCACCCAGACTCTTTTATTTTTGGAAGATCATCTCTGAGCCTATCAGATGCATTGAAATATACCCATCTCAAGTGCAGTTGACTAGTTGACATATCTTCTTTTGTAAATATTTGATAAACATCCATTATTTTCATTGTTGCAGATTTCTTTTTCTGTTTCAGAACAAAACTTATTTTTCAGCTCCCAGATATATCTTGGCCCTGAAAGAGCCCTTAATCCCTGTCCCAGGTGCTGTGCCTGCAGTGGTTACTGAAAAAAATGAGCCTGGCTGCCTCCCTTCGACATGTGTAAAGCTTGATATTTGACAGCAGTATCACCTTCAATGAGCATTTGCTGGTGGTTGGATCTAATCAGGTTTATAGTTTCCTGCCATAGGCTTTCAGAAGCCCAACTTATTTCTTAAGATTCCAGTACTTCTTGGGCTTTGCTTTAATCCACATATAAATGTCATGTCACCTTCTGAGGGCCCTCAGGGAAGGACATGGCATGTGCTTTATTCCATGAGATCACTTTTGGACTTCTCAAAGATTTCTTAGAAAATACCATCTTGTATATTTAATCATGCAGTTAGAGATAATTGAGCAAATCAATATTACCAAGCACAGAAATTATTTTCTTAGTGTCATGCTTGGCAGCAGCAAATGAACAAAACGCCTACCATGTGTCAGAATCTCAGGGTCCTGGACACTGTCACGTTCATTCTGTCATTTAATCTTCCTAATAACTCTTTGAAGTGGAGATCATAATCTCCAATTTGCAACTAACAAATCTGAGACTCAGAGATTCAAGTGAGTTGCCTAAACCCATGTAGAGTAGGAGTAAAATTCCAAGTGCCCCTAACAGCAGTGTTACTGAAACATTCAAGACTTTAACTTTTTGATCTTTCTTACTTTGGTAAAAATATCTTACATGTCTGAAATAATCTTTTTGTATTCAGTGTAGTGTTAAATGTGTCTGTGATTATTCTTACACTTGTAAATAGTTGTGGAAATCTAATTTGATCTTGCTTCTAAAGCAATTATAACTGGAGGTAGAAAAAATGGGACAATAAGTCATCTCTTAAATTGTAAGCAACAATTTCTTGTCTCCGACGTTCCCAGTGTAGCTTTCTCTGCTTCTGTAACCCAAAGAACACAGACTGTCATCCATTAGAACAAGTTGTTTTCATCAGGATGCTTTTCCCTGTGTACTTCTTGAATTTGCTTTTCTACTTCCTTGTTTAAAAATAGCTCCATGATGAGCCTATATTTCAGCTTTGATATATTTTATGAGTAGAAAGGAATTTACAGATATTATATCACTTGATATTACTGTGCTAAAGAAAATGTAAACTCTTAGAGGGTAGGTATTTTTGTGTGTTGTGTGAATTGCTATAATCTCTGTGCCTGAACTGTGTTTAATACAGTAAAAGAACACACACAAAAATTAATGAGTTACAAGAGACATTAGTTTTACTCTCTTCTAGCACCCTTGCATTGGCCTTAAAAACTGTATCCGTTTCTCAAATAACTCCCAGTAAGTCCTTTCTTTGTATATGGTCCTATATAAGGTAAACAAAGTCTATGTCATTGGAGTTATTGCCTGAGTTTTAAATATATCCTAGCCTTGGTCACAAGATTAATGAGCATTCATTAGGAGTTTATGCAGACCATGATCTCTAAGAGCACAATAACTGTAACTGTCTTTTCTTGGTCAGTTCTGCCTAACTATCACTAGCACAATGCCCAGCACAAAGTCACCACTCAGTGGATATTTGTCAAATCTACAAACAATGACAGAATCCAAAATCATAGCAATTTAGCACAGTGATCAGCAATAAGCATATATTTAATAAATGTTTGTTGAATTTCATTGAATATTGTGCTCAAAGAGAGAATCATGCCATGCATTCCAAATTAAGTAGGCATTATATTTGAATTATCACCTGTTTGGGATTATCTATGGGGCTCCTCCCCACTGTTAGGGTGGTAAATTGAGATCTTACTGCATCAGCAAACTCCCCAAATCTGACTAGTATTTGGTTTCCACAAGACTAGTTTACAATGGCATACTTAATTTTAAAACTAATGCATACCATATCATATACTGTCCATTACTATTCCAATAATAAGACCTCTATTCAGAGCAGCATATTAGTTATTTACTAACTGGTCCCTTCTTTTCTTTTCTTTTCTTTCTTTCTTCTTTTTTCTTTTGTTCATTCATTCTTTCTTTTTTTAATTCTGAATGTTATATAAACATATAAAGGCCTAAAGGCAAGGATCTTGACAATATTGCAAGGTGTATTAGTCAGGGTTCTCTAGAGGAACAGAACTAATAGGATATATGTATATATAGGAGTTTGTTAAGTATTAACTCACACAATCACAAGGTCCCACAATAGGATGTCTGCAAGTTGAGGAGCAAGGAGAGCCAGTCCGAGCCCCAAAACTGAAGAACCTGGAGTCTGATGTTCAAGGGCAGGAAGCCCTTGTACTGGAGAA
Organism: Aotus nancymaae; assembly: GCF_030222135.1. Classification (NCBI taxonomy): domain Eukaryota; kingdom Metazoa; phylum Chordata; class Mammalia; order Primates; family Aotidae; genus Aotus; species Aotus nancymaae. The sequence goes on from NW_026988419.1 coordinate 53,705,626, forward strand.
AGATGTAGGCTGGGAGGCAAGTCCTAGAAAAGTCCAAGAACAGTGACTAGACAAGCAGCTTAAGAGGAGAGACATTTGACTTTATATTTATAACATATGGTCCATCTTTTTGGCTCTTGAGTTACCTGAATTGCATCAGGTCAAGATGGCACAAGCTTCCAGATTATAGTCACTTCTTCCCTCTAGTTCCCATAAGAATTAAAGTGGTTTGACTTTAGTTACAACAAACATAACACAATATTAACATGCTTTACATCAGGTCAAATGAGCCTAAAAATACACACACATGCACACTACATACACACACACAAACATGTACAAATGTATCTTAAATAGATAGCCAATTGGTGAACACCCCAAAACAGAAAGGTCACACATTTCTAGTGTTTCTTTGCCTTATGACTAGTAGATTCTTTGTAACACAAATCTCTCGCTGGGAATAATTTTCAAAGTATATAACGTGAAACCAGTTGTTTCTGAATAAAGCAATCAAATAGAATTATTTCTATTATGGCAGATGCAATCTACGGGGGTGGAAATGATGCCACCAATACAGATACCACCACTTAAGTAAAAGAGAAAATGTTTAAACAAGTACATGGTGTCATCTTGTTAGTAAAACTGTACTACATTGGTTGTCAGTAAATTTAAGCTCTGTTAAACATTAACATATTAATCCCTATATAAATAAATATGAGGTATGAAATGTTCGAGAAGTTGAAAAGTCTAATGCATGGCCAAATTCTTCCATAACAGGGAACATTTTTATTACAGATATAAAGAAATTTAACTTAAATTTAAAATTTTAGTCTCTTTTATTGATAAAAGTCTCTCCATTATCATCAAGACAATTTTCTTCCCTCTAAGTAGAGTTTCACAAATCTCTCAGCTGAGTCATTATAAAGATCTTTTGGTGTGCTCTTTTGTATTTCAAATATCTCTTGCTTGAAATTAAATTTAGTCCTAAAATAGCAACTATATCATCTCCTAACCACTTCCCATTAGTAACAGCAAACTCCAGAGATTAGCAGAACAGCATTCACATGCCTGGAAAAAGAACCTTATGGATGATTTAAGCATAAGACCTGGCTACTTACTTAGGATGAATGCAGGCATATTTGTAAATATTAATGCTGGACAAAAATGAAATCTGACAAAAGTGAAATCATTGTACTGTACAGACTGACCTAAGCAGAGTTCCATTTTTGCCTCTCAACATTATTTCTTGCAGGGTTGTATAAGCAATAAGCTCATTAACATCAGTGTAACTATCCCCAAAATACAAGTGGATGCTGGAGAATGTAGTTAGTACAAATGGGCTGTCTTCAACACTAAGGTTTACAGCAACTGATTCTTCAGAGAACATGAAGCCTTATGCTTGAGATAAATTCCCTCATCTGCTGTCATGATTGACAGGTCCATTTGGTTTGTTTTATGGGGGAAGGGAACAGGACTGGGGCCTGACTCAGGGCAGAACCCTCAGGTTTGGGGCTTTTTTGCATGACTGCCGACAAGTGCTATCTACTGTCACACCTCTTCAGACCCTCATTTTCAGATTTTAACATCAGCAACCAATGCTCTTCTCTGAGCCTCAACACAGTTACTCTTTAAATGCAGTTCTATTTCCTCGGTAAAGTCTCCTTTGAGGTGCTAAATTTAGCACTGTCAATCAGAAGAACAGGTGGTATGTGACACTACCAAATAGGTCCTCTCCCATCATGCTTTCCTAAGACAGCCAATCACCCAGCGCCCTGCCTAAGGATGTGGGGCTGTCAGCAGATCTGCTGAATAAAAGGGCAGGCCAGACCCTGGCTCTTGAGCAGTCGTGCATTCCCAGCCTCGCCTCGGGTGTAGGGATTGCATAGAAAAGCAAAACTACACAGTCTGGACTGTGTAGTTTTGTTTTTAGGATTAGAGGCTCACCGATTCATGTCGGAGATGGTCGGAAAAACCAACTCTACATAGGACGTCGTTTCAGAAGCAACCTTGGGCTTAGTCCCACCCTTTTTAGGCACTCTTGAGAAATCAGGTGAGCAGCAACTTTTCTGATTCTAATAGTAGAGTCACTTGCGTATTGATCTCTGGCTCTGGATTATTTGTGTGTGCTAAATGCCTCCGTACAAGTGTTTGTGTAACTACTTGTTGCTAGTGCTGACCCATTATTCAAATCTTCTTGTTAAATTCCGTTTTAAAATGTCGGGGCATTTTTTCCTTAAAAAATTGAAAGCTTTAGCATATCAACTAAATGATTCCATGATTCAAAACTGTTTAAATTCACTTAACATTCTAAATATTGAGGTCTGAAATGTTGAGAGAAATGTTTGCTTCTTTTCTAGACTCTTTTTGTCTGTTGGGAATGTTCAAGGTTATATTACTCAATGATAAAGTGAAGCACACCAAGAATAGTTCTGATAAAATACGTGTGGTGTCAGCTACACCCTGATGACTTTTTAAGGGAATCAACTGCTGAGGTATCAGTTGCAGGACAGTGGCAGAACACTTGCCTGCTGTCAGTCAACCTTGGAGCGTTTAGGAGAGTTTATTTTAAGAGCATGACATTTTAGATGCATACCTTTAGCCCTGGTTAGACAAAGGCCTGTGAAGAGCAAGTGCTAAAGCAACAAAATCTGCCTAGACGGCAGGAATGTAAGACCAGTTTACGATGGTTAATTGCAACATAGTTAGAGATTTGGAATAAAATGATATAATTGTTTTTTAAAATATTCAGAATCTCTGCATGTATTTTAATTCAGCACACAGAAGGGTAAAAAATAATGGTTAAAGGCTTTGTACTTCTAAATACACTTTGATTTGATTTCTTATCTTCCTAGAATTCAATTACTAATTGTTAATGCCTGTAAATACATAGATATAAAATTATGTATTCCATAGCTAAGAAGACAGCTATTTTTAGAAGATGCACTAGCTTGTAAACAGAAAAAGTTAGGCACAGAAAGTTGTTCATCACAAAGAAAATAGGCTACAAAAAGGAGTTCCTGACAAAAAAATTATGAAAGCTTTTGGATATTATCTGAATTTTCCAAATACAAATTTTATTGTCTCAGAGAATGCTGGTTTTATTTTTATTTTTTTTAACAAAGTAAAAAGTTACGATAAGGAACAGAATTATCACTAAGAAGATTATTGTTCTATGAAGTTTTAGTAAACAAATAATTTTATAAAAAATAGTAATAAAGTGATTGACAATTCAGAAATTTTCTTTTTATTTCAGAACAGAATAGTCATGTTGAATAATTAGATATTTATGCATCAGAAAATTCTTCACATAATCTCTCTGAAACTGATAGGCAAAGTACTTTCTTGCACTTAACAAAATGACTTAACTGCAAATTTTATATTCGTTTCTTTGATGTTGAATATTTTACTTTATGAAAGCATAGGCCTTTTCACTTCATCTACATTTTACACCAGCCTTCCATTATTCAAAGTTTGCAAATTGTTCCATATTAAGAACTCAAGCCAGCATTTTTCTTTCAGATCTATAATAAACTTTGGCCTGTTCACTAAAATTTAAATTTTTCTGAATATTTACTTCAACAGTAGCAACATTCACTGCGCAATTATAGTATGAAGAAATGCTAAGAAATAGAAAGCATCGTATGCTGTCTACAAAAAGTTTGCGTATTTGATAAGGCTTGCCAAAGCTTTTCCAGTCAGGAAAGATATTACAAAGTTCAAATTTTTACTTCTGGTGACTATTTTAAGTAATCAGATAATGTCTGAATCAATGTCAACTTTATAAATATAGAGCAAATGAAAAATCCTGGGGAGAAGGAAAATTTTTAAAATAATTGTATCTTACACATTAAGCTGATCCAGAGGTTTATTTCATTTTATTTTATTTATTTTTTTGAGACAGAGTCTTGGTCTGTCATTCAGGCCGGAATGCAGTGGCACCATCTTGGCTCACTGCAACCTCTACCTCCCGGGTTTAAGCGATTCTTGTGCCTCAGACTCCCAAGTAGCAGGGACTACAGGCACGTGCCATCACGCCTGGCTACTTTTTGTATTTTTAGTAGAGACAGGGGTTTCACCATGTTGACCAAACTGGTCTCGAACTCCTGACCTCAAGTGATCTGCCCGCCTCGGCTTACCAAAGTGCTAGGATTACAGGCATGAGCCACCGAGCCTGGCCCAGAGGTTCATTTTACATTTGTCACATGTCTTGTCTCTAATTACACTTCACTAATCCCCCATTGCTGTGGTTTTCTTTTTCTTCAACTCAACCTGATTTTCCACCATAGGTAAAACTGTATATTCCCTCTTTGACCACTAGGGTTCATCCTTGCTCTGTTTGGCTAATATATTTTTTTTCTATTTCTCCTTACACTTGCTACTTTGGGTTAGGCTTTAAGTAAACTCACTGAAGAACTGTCTAAAACTTTTCAAGCCACAAAAGGGAAGACCTCCGCATCACTCTAGGCCCACAGATGACCTATGGAGCAATCCATTTAAAGAAATGTGTGTCTCTGCTATCTGCAAAGCAGCTCCAGAGTGACTCTTATCTGGGACACCCTAATTCATTTTCTCTTCTTTTTCAGAGTGCCTAGAAAGATGGCAACTCAAGCACCGACGTTTACGCAGCCGTTACAAAGCGTTGTGGTACTGGAGGGTAGTACCGCGACCTTTGAGGCTCACATTAGTGGTAAGTGCACACGTTCACACTTTTGGTTTTTTTTTTCCCTTTGCCTCCTCTCCAGTAAGTTATTGTTGCTGCAGAATTTGATGTCAAGTTTAAGCCCTCCTTTCACTTTGGAAAATTAATCCAACACTATGGAAAGGTCATTTTAAGTGTATACTATTCACAGAGTACTACAAAATCTGACAATATAATGGCTTGAAAATGTTTTATTCATATTTATTATTCCACAAAGCAAAAATAATTAGCATTGGATTAAAATTGCTGTTAAAATCCAGCAGCTAAGTAGGACCAAATTTAGTCATTCCATATTTGGATTCAGCTACAGAGCCAGACTGGAAGCCAAGAACTCAATAGAAGCCAGCCACAGAGCCACTGGGTAGGTAGCCTGGGCTGCCTGCTCTGGACACCTGAACTTTAGTTGGTTCATATGCAAAGTAGCAATGCATCTAATTTTCCTCAGAGGCAGAGCCGTTCAGTAATAAACCAACTCCTCGTTATTATTTTATTTTCAATTTTTATTGAGTGATTCTAATGAATTAATAGACTTTCCAATCATTTTGAAATGACAGGAAATAATATGCTTCTTGAGTCTCTCTATTTAAAAGGAAGCAAACACCCTAGAATTTTATTTAAAAGGAAGTTCATCTCTTTTTTGCCTTCTTTTTCGCCTTCTTTTTCTTCCTCATAAGTCAGTTTATGGATGGTTCAAAAAAATGTATGGTATCATCTTATGAAAAAATGGGAATTAGTCTATGAACTATATTTGTAAATAATTTCAAAATTATTTAATCATTATTTTCTCTTTCTATAGTATTATAACTAGCCATGTAAGATGATATAGATTAATAAAAAAACATGTTTGATTATTAATTTAGTCCACTTCCATGTTGCATTGCCCACTTCTTTTTCAGAATTTTATGGCTTATAATAAAGAAATAAAATAAGATTTTTTTTCTCTTTTTTTCTATTGTATGCACCAATCTTATTCATAACTGGATAATACTTTATTTTACATTGCACAAGTATCATATAATCATTATTTATTTTCTATTGTACATAAAGAGACCAATGAAATTCTCTTTTCATGCACGATAAAGTCTTATTGACTTCCAAATAATTTACTTATTTATCCGGTAACACTCAGTACTTCTGAACTGAGCAGAACACATATGACTTCAGTAGGAATTTGCCTCCTTGAGAAGTAGTGGAATCTGGCTACTTCATATCTTCTTGTTCCTTCAAACTATATACAAATAAATTCTTAGAAAGACACTAGTGAAAATATCCAATACCCATAAATCAGTCCAATAAACTAATTGGCCATAGGGGGAGATTGGCTAATATATGAATAACAAAATAGACTTTCTCTAGATTGTCTTTACCTCCCAGCTTAAATAGATAGAGGATCAACCTTTATGCCAAGTGCAAAATACACCATGCTCTGAACTTACCTCATACTTTCTCAATGTACAGAGTTTTAATATACTTAAAACATCAAACCATGGACATGTAGTTCTTGGCTCTACAATTTATGGCAGGTAAAGAGAATTTGGATTTCCACCTGCAATTTCAGTGATCCATGTTGTTCTGAAAGACTAGGTTTGGATTAGGCTCTTATTATGAGAAATTGCTTGTCCATGTTACAGTGTTTTTGCTGATTGCACTTGTGAAAGCAGGAGAGTCCGGGAAGACAGCGTCCCTGTAACCACAGAGGAGGGAGGAAGGCATGCCTCCTGGGCTTGTCAGGTAGAACCCGGAGATCAGTTTTCTGCTTTTGTTCTTTACTTGTTCTCAAAGAGGACAACAGCCACTCTTTATTTCAGAATTTCCTTGGTTCTTCGTTTTTATAAATCCCTTTCATAATTTTAATGACATCCATTAAATTGCATCAGATAGAGCCCTAGACAGGCGGGCAGGAGATGGAAATTCTAGTCCCCTCTGTGTTGCTGCTAACCGAGGGATCTTGGAAAAATCATTAAGCCTGTTTTGGCCTCGGTTTCCTCCATTCCTGCCTTCCTAATGGTCTGCAAGTTTACACACTGATCATGCAACTGTTGGGTTTTCACTATCATTAAGTGGCATTCCATGCTGGAAAGCTTTTACAGATTAGGACAAGGCAGTGAACATGATGGGACAAAGCAGAGGACTTCGCAGTGCCCACTCAAACCTAAAGATGAATTGTTCTTGCTCTTCAGGTTTTCCAGTTCCTGAGGTGAGCTGGTTTAGGGATGGCCAGGTGATTTCCACTTCCACTCTGCCCGGCGTGCAGATCTCCTTTAGCGATGGCCGCGCTAAACTGACGATCCCCGCCGTGACTAAAGCCAACAGTGGACGATATTCCCTGAGAGCCACCAATGGATCTGGACAAGCGACTAGTACTGCTGAGCTTCTCGTGAAAGGTAGGCTGGTAGGGACATGCCAGTCCTCTGCTCCCCCAGGAGACATCTCCGGCAAATTGGGAAAGGGGTCCAGAAAAGCTATGGGCATAGGTAGATGCAGCTCTTAAACTAGAAAAGTGTCCGCTGGAGACTGAATTATTTATAACCAATTGTTTGCCTTGTGGAATTTAATTTTCCTCTAGAATACATCATAAAAGTGGCTGAGAATCAGTTTCTCTATACACATATTAAATACTCAAAAGTATGTTGAGGAAATATTAAAAATCATGTTTCTCAGCAAGTAGAAAAGCTTGGAGCCTTATTTATAAGTCTATTAAGGAATAAGAAATATTCTGCAGGAAAGCGTGAATCTCCGGGAATTCGTACTTTAACAAGCATCCAGTTAATTCTGATGCTGGTGGTCTACAGACCACTCATTTAAGAGGCATATAAACATACCCAAGAAAGCAAATGCTTGTTTTTTATTCAAATGCATGACACTGTTTCCCCAGAAAAGTTATCACCAATCTTAGTGGCCTCTGTTGTTTTTCTCTATCCTTTACTACCTAGTGAGACATTAGTATACAGAATATTGCACATTACATAATAATCTTACATAAGCTGCGTAATGTTACATATGCTTATCCAATAAACTGTACCATCAGTGATGTTCAATTATACGGCTGCAATTGACCTAAACAGAAAGCACATCAAGTAACATCAGGTAGTACTTTAGCATGCACCCAGAAAATTCACAAATGGAAAATGCACAGGGTTGGCAGCACCTCCTGTTTATTACCCAAAAGCGTGTCAAAGTTAATTCCATTCACTCCTCACACTTAAAAAAATTTCTTTCAACATAACCAAAAAAAAATTCCTTTCTATAACATAAAGCATGAAGTAATGTTATTACTGGGATTAACATTTTAAATGCAAGTAAATATTTGGGTTATTTGAACACTTAGCAAGTTGGGAAAGGTTTGGGATTTTTTTAATTAAATAAAAAATGTAATGATTCATAACAGGTGCACCCATCATAGCAACCACTGGAATTCATTTTAATGCAGCTTACTGAAATATGCAACATGACTTTAACATATTAATAGAGCACTATTAATATGTTGAGAGGGAATTGCCAGAAAGATTATCTAGAAATGTTATAACAAAATCTAGAGCTTTTCTTTAAAACAAATAAACAAAAGTTGATGGCCTAAACTGCTAAGCAAAACAAAGCAAATAAAATAAAATACGGTGGCAAGAAAGCCTTTTCTAATCTCCTGGCTCCATTCTTGCTGTCATCACTGGGTGAGCTGGGTTCAAGGACAGTCAAGGATGTTTAGATTGGCAAGTCATTGCCTAGTTTTGGAATTGGAGCTGTGATTGTTTAAAAATACCTTGTGGGAGCGCCCAAGCTCTCAGTCCTGATTTGGTTCTCTTGCCCCTGCAGCCGAGACAGCGCCACCCAACTTTGTTCAACGACTGCAGAGCATGACCGTGAGACAAGGAAGCCAAGTGAGACTCCAAGTGAGAGTGACTGGAATCCCTACACCTGTGGTGAAGTTCTACCGGGATGGAGCCGAAATCCAGAGCTCCCTTGATTTCCAAATTTCACAAGAAGGCGAACTCTACAGCTTACTGATTGTGGAAGCATACCCTGAAGACTCAGGGACCTATTCCGTAAATGCCACCAATAGCGTTGGAAGAGCTACTTCGACTGCTGAATTACTGGTTCAAGGTATGTGCTGGAGGTTGAGAAACAGAGAGGAGGGGAGAGAGCTGGTTTGTGATGAAGTAGAGCCAAGCGTCCACCTGCCTCTTCTCACAACCCTGGGAAGACAGCTGTCAGCTGATATAAAAGCTGGCTTTTCGACACCCATGGAAAATCCCTGAGATTCTAGGCAGGAGCTCAGAATGGAAGCAATCTGTGCTCATGAATCTCATTATAAACTGGAAATGGTTTCAATTAAGTGATCTACATTTCCAAATTATTGGCAAATAATGGAATTTTTAAAAATCGTTCTAAGTAAATTTTTATCTAATAATGAACGTTTTCTATTTTAAACCTAATTTATATTCATACAAAATCCAAAACTTTCTGCAGTTTTCTCCATTGGGATACCCAGAAAATATTTTTGAATTTGTAGTCAGAATTAACAGAATCTCTTTAAAGATGGGTCATTGTGCCCCTCCTTAATATTCATCCTTCCTTTCCCACAGGTGAAGAAGTAGTGCCTGCTAAAAAGACAAAGACAATTGTTTCGACTGCTCAGATTTCAGAATCAAGAGAAACCCGAATTGAAAAGGTATTTTTCTATACTGTTGGTTTTCAAGCCTTTCAGGCTATTGTGTCCCCAGCTATTCCTCCTTAACGTGGGCTTTGTTTTAATCTTTTACAGAAGATTGAAGCCCACTTTGATGCCAGATCAATTGCAACAGTTGAGATGGTCATAGATGGTGCCGCTGGGCAACAGCTGCCACATAAAACACCTCCCAGGATTCCTCCGAAGCCAAAGTCCAGATCCCCAACGCCACCATCCATTGCTGCCAAAGCACAGCTGGCTCGGCAGCAGTCCCCATCGCCCATAAGACACTCCCCTTCCCCGGTCAGACACGTGCGAGCACCGACCCCATCTCCGGTCAGGTAAAGCTTCCATAGGGAGAACAGGTTATTGCACATTTTGGAAATAGGTTTTGAAACAAGAAAGGTTCCCTTGTCCCCCTCGCAGGGCATGTGACGTGGGGAGTGGCTCGCTTCTTCAGTGCCCCGCTGCTCAGACCTCCAGGGGGGCATACAAACGGGCAGGTTGTGGGGCTTCGTGTTCCTCTCGACATCCAGCCACTGTGTATCTGCCTACTAGGGTCTCAGGGGTTTTTATAGGCATAGGACAGGAGCGTGGCAGGTCAGGACGATCTTGGGAAATGAAACATTTGGGCAGGAAGGCAGGAGTGCCTGTCCTCGCCTAGGTCCATGGGCACAGGCCTCGCCAGGGACCACGCCCTTCTCTTCCCAGCACTTCCCTGCCCCCCTCCCATATAAGTTTCATGCAATCAAAAAGGTAGCAGGTGTCAAAGGAGGTAAGCCAAGAAGTTACTGAATATGAATTTCATAAATCCTCACTGTCCACAGGTAAATTGAAGACCCTTATAAATTTATGAATTCTTATTTATATTTCTTGTAATAAGTATCTACTTTAGGGACCAAAAAATGGCACGGTGAAAGGAGAAGAGCACAGAAATTACGGTTGAAAGCCCTAAAGACAAAACACCCTGATCACTTAACAGTTTGACTTAGGGCAATAAGTATAGTAATAAAATAATGGTTACTATATATGGATCACTTCCTCTGTCAGACATTTGACTGGAGCTCTACATACATTATCTCATTAAATGTTCACAACCTGTAAGAATTATTGGCCGGGCGCGGTGGCTCAAGCCTGTAATCCCAGCACTTTGGGAGGCCGAGGCGGGTGGATCACGAGGTCAAGAGATCGAGACCATCCTGGTCAACATGGTGAAACCCCGTCTCTACTAATACAAAAAATTAGCTGGGCACGGTGGCGCGTGCCTGTAATCCCAGCTACTCAGGAGGCTGAGGCAGGAGAATTGCCTGAACCCAGGAGGCGGAGATTGCGGTGAGCCGAGATCGCGCCATTGCGCTCCAGCCTGGGTATCAAGAGCGAAACTCCGTCTCAAAAAAAAAAAAAAAAAAAAAAAGAATTATTATCCTCAATTTTATCGATAGGTAACTGGAGCTAAAGAAGTTAAGTTGTTTGTTCAAGGTCTCAGTTGTGTCATCTGTAAATTAAAGAGAATCACAATGAGAATGATCTCAAGCTGCATTTTGGGGCTTCAATGAGATAATTAGTTGAAAGTGCCTTGTAAATAGAAAATAATTATGCCAATGTCCTTATACTCAGACAGTAAGTAAAACCTTCTAAATATTTTGCATATGCTTGTGTTATTTTATCTAGAAAATAAAATGGATTTCTATGCTTACTTAATATGGAAGTATTTTAGAAGGTGATCATGTATTATAATCAGGGCTCAGAAATTATATAATGAAGTGTAAATTGTCCACAACAATTCTGAAAGCTTGAGATTTAGTTTATCATGATGAACATTTTAATATGATGAAATGAAAAATGTACAAAATTTGAGCAAACAAAAAGTGTTTATTGATCAATGTAATGAAGTAAAAAACACATGATGTTCCCTGCCTAGAAAATTTTTATAAAAGTACAATAAGGAGATAGTTGACCTAAATAATATTCAAACATGCTGTAAAGTTGCTATAATCAGAACAGTGTGGTATTGGTAAATGAATAGAAAAAATACACCAAGGGAACAAAATAGAGTCCAGAAAGAGCTTCAAGCATATAGGGAATTCAATTTTTAAACAAAGTGACCTTTCAATTCAGGGGAGGGAGAGGTATTTTAATAAAGAATGCTGGTCCAATTAGTTATGTATCTGGAAGCAAACAAATATAAACTTCTGCTTCTCACTATTTACAAAATAAATTTCACCTTGATTAAATAGTTAAATTAAAAAATTAAATGAGAAGACAATTTGCAAAAGCATTTATAGATGAAAGCTTTTAAAAAGACAGTTACAGATTCAACTACATGAAAATCAAAATGTATTTATGGCAAAAGCAAAAGGTCATTACTAAACAAAACAGCATTTGTGAAAAAATTTTAAGAGGCTCCTTCTCCTCAAGATGCTTCATTGCCTCTACCATAAAAGTATGACAATAAACATAAAATGGCTGCAAGGTAGACAACACCAGCCTAGAAACAGTGTATAGCCTACACAATTACATATGCTGGATAAGATCCCATAAACAAGCCAAGTGAAAGAAATGGATCTGGGGGGATGTTTGCAACATTATGACAAATAACTAATACACCAAATGCATTAAAAATTATCCACAAATTAATTTTTAAAGAAAAAAATGCAACACAAATAAAAAACAAAAGATACAAAATAGTATTTCACATGAGAGGCAATGTAAAGGTCCAATAAATATATGAAAAAAATGCTAGTTATTTTCCAATTTTTATTGTTTGGGCACAAAAATGTAAAGATTTGGAAAACACTAACATGAAACCTTGAACAAAAAACTTACTTCAAAAAACACGTCTAGCAGTTGAATAAAAAAAGTGTTCAGTCTCAGGCTAAATCCAAGTTTTCACACCATGAAATCAACAACACAGGCCAAATGCAATTTCTTGAGGAGATAACAACCCAACTATATTTGAAAACCCAAGCAAGCCTAAAGGTCATTTAGAATCATAGAGTGTCCCGATCCCATGGGGAATTTTGACCATCTTAGCAGTTTTGAAAGTTCATTAATAACCATCCAAATTTGTCCAAACTTTTGCTTTTAAATAATTAACAAATAAAATGCCAATTTGCAGAGAAAATAATGGTTATCAAAGTTAGACTAATTCCTAAATGTCTCATAGTTTAATCTTGATTTTTGTTGTAGAGTAAGGTAAACATGTTTCATTGAATAAGGTGCATTGTGTCTCGCTGTGACCAGGTGATTACTTTTTATTGTAAGTGCAGAAATAAGCACTCTCGTATAATGACCGAAATTACAATGATTTTCACAGTTATAGGCTTACCTGTGACCTGCTGTTAATCAATCATGTCATGCTAATCATGTCTCTAACTCTTTTTGAATTAAACCCATTTACTAAGTACAGCAAGAACAAGGCGCAGGTTGAAACTTAAAAGTGCATGTTTCTTTGCTTTTCTTCAGTTAGTGGAAACCATGCATTATTCTAACTCAGTTTTTGTTATATTTTGAAGGCAGTCATGTTCAGAAAAGAGACTTGTTCCCTAGATTTCCCTTTAGTTTGATTACAATTTCATTTATAAAATGTCAATGAATTTTCACACACAAAAAAATGCTTCTTCAAGAAAATAATTAAATATTTCTTCATGAATCTGGTTAATGTTGTAATGTACTGTTAAGGTACTTTGTAATTTAGAGAAAATATCAACTGTACCTTGAGCTTAATTAGAATAATCATTTCATTTATGATCAGTGTGAGCTAAATATCCTAGATAGTGACAGAATGCATTTATGAACATTTTCTTATATGCAGAATTAATAAAATGCAACGATAGGGCAATACTGCCACCTAGAGAGGAAAATGTAATAAGCCTTATTAAGAATTAAATTAGTTTGGAAAAAATTTTTACCTTACAGTAGTTAGCCAATCCCCAGAATTACTGCTGTAGATCAGAAACAGTCTTTTTTGGCTATCAGTGCTGGGATTTAGCACCCATATTCTTCAACTGATGCTATTTGCATTTTGGATACACCCAAAAAGCAGACAATGAAAACTATTCTGGAAGAAGCAACTTTATCAATTTAACCAAACATCACAGAATCATTAGTTTTTAAATTAGCCAATTCCCACAATAACTCTAAATATATTTAAAATAAGTCCAGAGTGCAATACAAGGAGGGTGAGTGTAAACAAATACGGAGGAAATTAAAAGTAGCTGTCCATAAACACTTTGGTTAAAGCAGCAATTTGCAAAGTGCGCTGCACAACCTACACTCAGAAACGTGGTAGAAAGCTTCCTAAGAATGTATCCTCCTGTCCTGGAAATTCACAAGGCCTATTAACATGCTAAAGGCTGTGAGAAGTCCTGCAGGGGGAGAAAAGGGCTTAACTTGTATAGTCTATAGTGGCACAAGCATTTTGATTACAGAAACCTTTCTTCTTATAACACCTATTTGACATCCCCTAATCCCCAGAATTGGAATACAGAGATTAATTGGGAATGCAGAGATTGTTGGATTTGACATATCTTTCCTTTGGTTGCATATTAAAGAAGCACCTTTTTCTGTTGTTATTTTTTTTTTTTTTAATGTGAGAAAGTGCAGGGCACAAAATCTTTAGCTTATTTGGAATTAAAGCTGATTCTCTTACAGGGTTACAGCAGATAATAGGTTTATTGAGATTTAAAACAAATTACTTCCAAGTACGTTATTTACCCTCTGAATAGGTTATGGAGGCACACATTTTAAAACTCTGCCTTAAAGCACTTAGAGATTTTCATCCCACGATTCACATCTGATTATCTCTATTGGAGTTTCTTGCTTTGACATTCTTGACCTCTGCCTTTTGGTTTTCAGGTCCGTGTCTCCGGCAGCAAGAATCTCCACATCCCCCATCAGGTCTGTTAAGTCTCCATTGCTCATGCGTAAGACTCAGACATCCGCTGTGGTCACAGGCCCCGAAGTGCCACCCCCTTGGAAGCAAGAGGGCTACGTGGCCTCCTCATCTGAGGCTGAGATGAGAGAGACAACGCTGACAAGCTCTACTCAGATCAGGACAGAAGAGAGATGGGAAGGGAGATACGGTGTCCAGGAGCAAGTGACCATCAGTGGCGCTGCGGGCGCTGCAGCCAGTGTGTCGGCCAGTGCTACCTACGCAGCAGGGGCTGTTGCCACTGGCGCTAAAGAGGTACTGTTAGAATGGTTTTGTTTTTCCTCATTTCACATTCTGGTTTCTCCGACTGGATTTCTGACATAAAACTCAGTCTGTATAAATTGGAGGAAAAATGCATATGAACATAAAAATATAGCAGCAACTGAAGACCAGATTCGGTAGTCATGCTTTGTAAAACCATTTCTAATTAGGACAAAAGCTCCAATCTGTGAAGTTTCCATAAAATACAGGTTTTAATGATACAGTCTCTATATTTCTCGGCAATAATAAATGCTCATGTATGAGTGTATTTTGCTCTAGGTAGCTCAGTTTCCAGTGTGCTTTTTTATTTTCTACTGGGCAGGTCATTTAGAAAAGTAATCTACTTGGTCATTTCTAATCTAGGTGAAACAAGATGCTGACAAGAGTGCAGCTGTTGCGACTGTTGTTGCTGCCGTTGATATGGCCAGAGTGAGAGAACCAGTGATCAGCGCTGTAGAGCAGACTGCTCAGAGGACAACCACGACTGCTGTGCATGTCCAACCTGCTCAAGAACAGGTACGTGTGAGGCTTCACGGGGCACCCGCAGAGCTGCGTCCTTCAAGCCACATTTACTCAACCACCATCCACTGAGCTCTGCGTGCAGCAATGCTCAAATCATTCTGAAGACAGCCTTGAGCCCAGCAGGGCCCAGAGTTTTAGAACTTTCTGAGCAAAAGGTGATCTGAGATACCAAAGGTGTTGACAAGGTGAATATCACAAGAGCAGAGTAGGCCAGAAATACCTGGGCTATACGAGCAGGCAAAAGTCAACTACGATATTCAAGGTAGGAAGGCAAACGGTGGTCGGAGAAACAGAGACCAGTCGATTCCAGAGCTTGGTCACTGCACTCACTGGACATGGAAACTACTATTTCAGGGCAGGCATTCTATTTCTCTAAGTTTCCCCAAAGGACTTTTGTTTTTAGTTTTCTCAAAACAAATGTGACACTTGATTCATAGTTGAACAGTGTTATAAATCCAAGATAATGTTCCCCCTCATGTTTGAATAGATTTTCTGTTATAACTTAAAATCATTCTAGCTTTCCTCCTTATCCTTTCTTGTGTGACATTTATGTCTCAATCATCACATATTATTGTAACTTTTTGTTTGTTTTTTGAGACGGAGTCTTGCTCTGTTGCCCAGGCTGGAGTGCAGTGGCATTATCTCGGCTCGCTGCAGCCTCCACCTCCTGGGTTTAAGTGATTCTCATGCCTCAGCCTCATGAGTAGCTGGGATTACAGGTTTGTGCCACCACCCAGCTAATTTTTGTATTTTTTAGTAGAGATGGGGTTTCACCAAGTTGGCCAGGCTGGTCTTGAACTTTTTTTAATATAAGATGATTAAAGTGTTTCCTTCCTTTCCTCTATGAAAAGCAGGTAAGAAAGGAGGCGGAGAAGACTGCTGTAACTAAGGTAGTAGTGACCGCTGATAAAGCCAAAGAACAAGAATTAAAATCCAGAACCAGAGAAGTAATTACCACCAAGCAAGAGCAGATGCACATAACTCATGAGCAGGTGAGAATGGGTTTTGATTTGAAATTCATTGAGGTTCTTATGGGGTCAACACAGACAATCATCTTTACCGTGCAGGATGTAGTTTCTTGGGCCACATGGTTGTAAACACACTAATGAAATCCCCTTGTTACATGTGTACATTTCTGGGTACTGGATACCAAAGTCTGGTAGTGTCCCTGAATTCTCCCCTTGTGAGGATGAAAGAGAACTCTGTGAACCTATACCAGGAGTAGAAACAGGAGTCTCACCACACTGATCTGGGGATGCACCAAGTATATGACTATAGGGAGAGGACAGTTGGGTAAAACCAGGAGGAAGAAATAGATGCTGAAGCAGGAATGGGGAAGAGTGGAGGAGATGCTGAACTCACTTTGCTTTAGAAATCTTAGCAACTGCTTCCTGGCTCCTTGAAAGACATTTACACATGAGTTTGAAGTGAAATGAACAGCACGGCCTTAACAAGCCAAATGACCAGAAACGATGAAAAGGACAGCCCCATGATTAGCAGCATTTGGGGACAGATTGGGAAAGGCCAGCTAGGAGAGCTCTTGGCCAGTGAGCCAGTTGTCGGTTAGGTGGTTTGAGAAGATGAACTTTCAAGTCCCTTTCAGCCTTGAGATCCTGTGTTTCAGTGATGAGATTTTTGAGAACGGCAAAGAGGTAAATGGAGAAAACTGTCCCCCTACATACACATATATCTTAGGTGCCCAGATGGAAACAGCATTCTTCACAGTATTTAGAAAAATTGGCAAAACAAAAATATTGTATAAATGTAAATTATAAATTATACATGCTTGATTTCTCAAATGTAAAATAAAAAGATCAGACAAAATTACTTCTAAAGCTTTCCATTCTAATATATATTCTAAGATTACCTTTAGATGACAGAATTGTACAGAATAATATTGCCATAGATCTATTTATAAAAATGGAAGTCATTTTAAAGAAGACTACAATTCTCCTGTTCAAAACAAAGTGTTGAATTCAACTTTGTTTTCTCTAAGCAGCCTACCTAATTTCCGGGTTTAGGGAGAGAAAGGGCATGATCTTACTTATGAACATGAGATTATTTATTTTATTTAGTGACATCTCCAGAAAGGGGAGTTTACATCATCAAATTCCTATGTTGTTATATTTAATAAACACCATAGCATTTCATTGAGTATCAGGAAATAACTATTTTTTAATCATTGATTACAGATAAGAAAAGAAACTGAAAAAACATTTGTACCAAAGGTAGTAATTTCTGCAGCTAAAGCCAAAGAACAAGAAACTAGAATTTCTGGAGAAATTACTACAAAACAAAAACAAGTAACTCAAGAAGCAGTAAGTCTGATTTTGTAAATATCTTCTAGTTTGTTGACAATATCACATTCCAGCCAGCTGCAGGTAGCTTATAACCAAAACCCCTCAATAGAGAAGTCTTTTGTTGTGGTTTTTGTCATTGTTCCTCTATGTCTAGTATTGAAACTCAGGATGGAAATTATGTTTACACTACACTATCTCTCACTCACTTGATCAGTTTTCAAGAGACTGTCTACCAGAATAGTTTAGGGCACATCTATGAACTTTCTAGAACACACATAAATGGAAGATAGATATCATACCAGTCCATTTACCCACCAGGACAGTCGGGTTCTTTGTGTATAGCCTAAGTCCTCCGTCACTTAGATTGTAATGCACAAACTTTACATAGTTGTAAGACACACAAACACACACACACATCAGCCATAAACATCCCGAATAAATAGCAAGAGAAAGTGAGGAAATGCTGGACATCAGAGAAAGTGAATACTTCCTCAAAAAAAAAAAGGCTTCAATTCATGATTGATAAACAGTGACCTAGAAGCGTTTGCTGCTGTTGTGCCCTAGAGCTGTGTAAGGACAATCTCAGTGTCACCAAAATCCACATCTTTCCCATGTGTGAAATCAAGCCTTTAAGTGTCAGAAGAGAGGCATTTATCTTGAATTCTTCCATGTTGAAGAGGGCATATGTGCTCATCCTTCTTGAAATCAAGCTTTTTGCTAATCTTAGAGCTACTTTTCGGCAAAGGTTCAATTGAGAACCTTGTACACTTTAAAGGCTTGCCAGATGCTGCTGACTGAATTTCTCTCTCCCTACTGTGAGTGAGACACTTTGAATGCAGCAAGAACCCTACTTGGCATAATTAAAGGCATAGAAATCCCCATTGCCATTGCAGTGCTGGTGACTGGCACGTTCAGCTGGCCTATAGTTCTCCAGCCACTTGTCAGCAGCCACCCACCAGGTTCCCTAACATGTCAACATGTCTCAAGATGAGATATTTTCAGGTCTAGGACAATTTGCCAAGATGCATGTGGGCAGAAAAGAAGCCCATTCCTCAGAAAAGCAGAAGTCTATGTCTTAAGCACAAGTGTAGGTCCCTGAAATGGAAATCTGACATTTTCTCTTTCCCTACTAAGCATTCTGTATTCTACTGAATGTTTCAAGGATGTCTTGCCATTTCTTTTGTATCTTTTGAAACTCAAATCTTTATTTTACTTTAAAAATCAGATAAGACAGGAAACTGAGATAACTGCTGCATCCATGGTGGTAGTTGCCACTGCAAAGTCCACAAAACTAGAAACAGTCCTGGGAGCTCAAGAAGAAACTGCCACACAACAAGATCAAATGCACCTAAGTCATGAAAAGGTGATGACTTCCTGCCAATGTGAAAGTCACTCTCACACCATTTCATTTGCAAGTCACCTACATTTTCATCATGGATCTTGATCATCACTTCTTCACCTCCACCTCTTCTTATAATGCAAATAGAAAATTTCTTTTCCCACACAGCTAGCTTTCACTGCCAATTCATTCCTAACTTTCAGACTTTCTTTGGCTTATTGCTAATATAATAATTCACTTTAATATCTTCCTATTGAAGTAGATGTCCTTAAAGAAGTCAATTCATACTACAAAAAAAAAAATCTATGTGCTATTTACAGTGCTACTGGAATGTCTCATGTAGTTAAAAAATGTGAAAAATACAAAATAGCACTCATTAGTCTTTTATTGCTAATCACATTTGTTTTCTTTTTAACCGGACTTATTGTTTTGATATTTTTGCCAGTGAAACAGCATGGATGATCAAAGAAACTCAAATGACATATTTTAGTATAATTAAAATATCCTTGAATAGGAAGAAATTTTGCTTCCTTTCTTTTTGACTTATGTTTCTTTTATTAGAGGCTTATGGAATGTAATTACTTTTCTTACTCTTTTTCTTGTATGATCAGATAATGAAGGAAACTAGGAAAACAGTGGTACCTAAAGTTATAGTTGCCACACCCAAAGTCAAAGAACAAGATTTAGTATCAAGAAGTAGAGAAGGCATTACTACCAAAAGAGAACAAGTTCAAATAACTCAGGAAAAGGTGAATACAGATATTTGAGCTGTGAAAAGTTCATCTTAAACTAATTTCTAGTAAACTATTAACTACAATATGTATTTTCCTTTTAAAATCCCTAACTGAAAACAAAATGGTAAATATGTGACTGATATTATCATTAATTTTATCTGCATATTTGATTTTCATCCATCGGTAACATTTGTAATACATTTTATTCACCATTATTCTTTGCATGAAGATTAGCATTTTTAGCTTAATTTTTTTTAAAGCAACATAGGGACTCATCTAGAGTTTTCTTAATAGCTAACATTTCTAAGTTTTGTGATTGTCAGTCAGTATATGTAGGCAATGCCAGGTGAAAGTTAATTTCTCTTGTGTATTTAACCCTGAATAACCATCATGCATCCCTATGAGGAAGGGGGAAGGGTCATATGATGTGTGTTTGAAGCCCTGTACAACTTAAATCTTGATTTTACTGTAATAATCAGATGAGAAAGGAAGCTGAGAAAACTGCCTTGTCTACAATAGCAGTTGCTACTGCTAAAGCCAAAGAACAAGAAACAATACTGAGAACTAGAGAAACTGTGGCTACTAGACAAGAACAAATCCAGGTTACCCATGGAAAGGTGACTATTGCTGTTCCAAGTGTGAAATCTCCTATCATAATTCATTAATACCACATCTCATGTGAAATCTCTTATTATAATACATTAATATCAAATCTCTAAATTTCTTATGTATGAGTCACTATTAACCAAATTTATTTTTTAGACAATTAAATAATTGGAAACTAAAAAAAAATTATTTATTATTGTTAATATTACTACATATCCGTTTCTCCACTTATCTCTTCACCATTATTTTCAATGTTTTATTAACATTTGGGAATCTTCCAGAAGCTGATTAAAATTGCATGCAGGCTAATTTTAAGAGACCCATGAACATTTTTTAAAAACACAAAAGTTGTGTAAGAAAATGATGACTCTTACTCACTGCCAAGAAGATGTGTGTTTTGAGGGGTCTAAATTCAGTATATTATGTTATGGAGTATGGACTTATTTTAGTAAATTACCCACAATTTTCTTTGTAGGAAACTTTATCTTTTTCCTCCTGTAAATATCAGATGAGAAGATAAGCTGAGAAAATTATAGTGCCTGCTATAGCAGCTCCCAATAAAGCTAAACAAGATGCAGGTATTAAAATCTAGAAAAGGAAGTATCCAACCAGAACAACTACACATAAGCCATGAAAGGTTACTGTATCTATTTATAGCTATGAAATATCCATGAATTAAACTGTTTCCCATGACTCTGTCATTTACCCCAAATGGGCCATTTACCTATTGTATTTTTTATTGCTAATATACCATTTGAAAATTAGCAACTAAAGTTTTTCCATTTCACTAGCAGGATGGCCTGAATCCTGTTTGTATTTCCCTCAGTGTCGTTTTCTAACTCTACAGCTTTGTGTTTTTTTTTCTAAGACATGATTTAAGGTAAACTTTTTACTCGAGTCTAATTTTTAATGCATATCAGCCTTTCAGAAGTCTCATAAATGACAAAAATTCCACTGTGCAACATACTTCCTGAGTGATTAACTTTTTATTTTTGTTTCCATTCAAATTTTGTCATGAATTGACTATCTTATTTTTGTTAAAAATTAGCTAAGGATGGAAGCCAAGAAAATGTCTATACCTAAAGTAATAGTTACCACTGCAAAATCTGCTGAACCAGCCATACTGCCAATGACTAGAGAAGGATTTGCTATTAAACAAGAACAAATACATCTTTTTCAAGAAGAGATGAAAGCTGATGCTATGGAGGTGAAAAGTATTGTTTCATCCCATTTCATCATCAACTCTCATAACTTTTCATCTGTCATGAATTGTGCTTCTAGTGTTTCATCTAATTGCTTAACTGATCAATAAAACAGTTGAGATGGTTAGATTCTGTCCGTCCTCCAGTTGAACAGTGAGCATTTCTAGTAGTGAAAAGTCAGACCAAATAATGCTTTTCCTTGTATCTCCTAAATTTATTCTCAGCATTTAACTGGTTTGAATTAGAGTATTCTAGTCCAATTTGTCTTCCTGCTTCTCCAGGTTACAAAAATATGAGAAATATCAAAGTCCACTAAGAAATAAAAGAAGTTACCAGCGTACTCATTTGTAGTCCACCAAAAAGCATGTGTAAATAGATTTGATATACAATAATTTGATGAAAAAATAGACAGATGCTTCCTCAATTTAAAATATTCTACCATGATTAAGATTTTTCAATATGTTTAAAATTAAGAACAAAATTTAAATATTTCAGTTGTGTGACATTTAGTCAAATGACACTTTCTTTGATCCCACTTTAATCATTGTTAAAATAAAATTAAAACTTAACCTACTTCATATCAGACTGGCTAAAAGGTTCAAATGAGATAGTGGAAATGTGATCACTTTACAATCAAAGTAAAATCAAATATAAAAGTATATTTATTTAGTATTGTCTGT
The DNA here is from genome assembly GCF_030222135.1 of Aotus nancymaae. NCBI lineage: Eukaryota > Metazoa > Chordata > Mammalia > Primates > Aotidae > Aotus > Aotus nancymaae. Next base: position 53,727,544 of record NW_026988419.1, read on the forward strand.
CAAAAATGTCTATACAAGTAAGGTCAACTTATGGCCAACATAGTTTTTAAAAAAGAAACAAATATATGGACAAACTTAACTCACCTAAGCCTCATGTATATTTTATAGTTTTTTTCTGAGATAATGTAATCTAAAGTGAGGATGATATTTGCAGTCCTCCAAGGCAGATTAAATTGTTTGTGTCTCCCTAAAAGGAAGGCCTGGGTAAAGCCCATGATCACTAACGGCCCAATTCCATCTCAGAAAAATCTCATTTATACCTTCAATGGTTCAGAGAATAATTTTTAAAGCTATACAAGTAGCATCGTTGAAAAATGTTTCAGATGCATTCTAGAGTCTATTCACAGGTATAGAAAACAGAATACTAATATAATTTTCCAATCTTACTTTTACAATGCACTGGATGAACATGGCTATGTGATTTTTGTGGTATGCTGTTACCAAGTATTACGTAGAATCATAATATCTAAGCCACATCAGCTAGGTTGCTTTCTTTAAAAGAGAAACTCCTCTGCAAACTATGTTTCCATTTATGTTCATCAGACTCAGAAATAAGAAAATAGTATTTGTTTCCTTCTTCACTTTAACTCCCTATAATGATGAAAGTAAAGTAAACTTCAATGGGAAAGATTGTTCTCTTGAATCCAAACATGATAACACTTTCATTTTAATCACACTATTTTCATTTGCATGGGGTTTTCTTGGTCATCTGTGTGTTTTAAGAAAGGTATTTTCTAGTAGATTAAATAAATCTTACCCTTAGGGAATCATAAGTAAATTCATGTGCTCACTCTGTGTTTATGAGCTTTCATGTTATGTCAAATTTGCATATAACCATATAACTCTGTAGTCACTGATTTTTCTGGATGGGATGATGACAGTGTTTGAGTGCACTTATATCATCACTGTCACTGCATTAATGCTAAATGGTCAACAAGATAATAAAAATGATCAGTGAAGATAACCAGCTCCAAAATTCTGATTTTCCAATTGCTGATTGACTGTGTGCCTAGCAATTTTCTAGAAAATTTCAAAATCTCCTTATGATTTTATATTTATATTGTGATTGTCCTATGTTGTCTCGATGTAATTTAATGTCTAGTTTAATTAAACAAGTATATAGAGAGTGTATTTAAATAGACATCTGTACAATATAATAAGCAATGAAATAGTAAGTCCCTAAAAGTGTTTCTGAGTCACATTTCTAGACACATTAACATGGCTGTATAATGTGGATGTCATCTACCTAACATGCCTTTAGGCATTTGCCTGTCCTGATGCCTAGGAGATGTTCCAGCCTGATCTTGATACTCCTATGTATTAATTCTGGAAACCTTGTCTCTAGGCGGACGTTGGAAAAAAGGCTGAAGCTGTAGCAACAGTTGTTGCTGCAGTAGACCAGGCCCGAGTCAGAGAGCCCAGAGAGCCTGGGCATCTTGAAGAATCCTACGCTCAGCAGACTACTTTGGAGTATGGATATAAGGAACGCATTTCTGCCGCAAAGGTTGCTGAGCCTCCCAAACGTCCAGCCTCAGAACCCCATGTTGTCCCTAAAGCAGTCAAGCCTGGAGTAATCCAGGCTCCTTCTGAAACTCATATCAAAACTACTGATCAAATGGGAATGCACATATCATCACAGGTGAGTCTATACCTGCTGACTTTTCACCTTATTCACGGTAAAGCAAGCTTCACTGCTGTGGTCATCTGGTGATAAATGGTATCACTGAGTTTCATTTCAATGCAGATCAAGACAACTACAGATCTAACAACAGAAAGATTAGTCCATGTGGATAAACGCCCCCGCACAGCTAGCCCTCACTTTACTGTTTCGAAAATTTCCGTTCCTAAGACAGAACATGGCTATGAGGTAAGAAGTTAAAGAGCATGATACAGAAATGTTTAAAGGAAATAAGTATCTAACCTGTGAAATAAAGCATCTTTGGGGCAGGCCAATGGAGGCTTCTTTTTGGTGGGGTGTGTGTGTGTGTGTGCGTGTTTGCATTCACAGTGGGCTCAGACTCCCCAAAGGTTTGGTTTCTGAAAGTTGCCCAGGAGAGTGAGCTTAGAGTCATAGGAGGTTGTCTTACACCCTGCAGAGACACAAATCCACATATGCTTCTCTCTAGTTCACATTTCAGGGACATCTCAAACTCAATTGTTCTGATTACTATTGTTCTAGAGATTTTGTGAAAGGTAGTGTATTACACAGCATAGTTTAACTTATGATGTGAGACATTTCAGAGTAACTTAACTGTGAACGTGTTTCAATAATAAAGACAGACATTGAGAAATCATATATTCATATACCCAATATAGCAAGATAGAGAGGTGGTACTGTATGGGGTTGGATTGTGGAATCAAATAGCTCTGGATTAGTGCCCTATCTTTCCCCTTATAACCTCTGTCATCAGGAGAAAGTAAACATACATGTAAAATGCGAGTAAAAAGTATATAAAAACCTTAATAGGTTGTCAGCAGATAATAAATCCTTGATACTAGTCACTATTGTTGTAATATCCAAGAAATAGAATCCAAATCTTCTATGCCTTCAAAGAATTATACGTTACATATAACACCTATATTTGATTAGAAATTATAAATTTGTCCTAAAGTACGAAACAAATTACAGACCAAATAACCATAGACTGCAACAACAGTATAAAAACAGTAAAGAAACTTAAATATTTTTTCTGAATGTCTCCATGTTCACCTTTCACATAGATTTGCGGCTAAAACCCAAATATACTATTGCAAAGTAGTTCTTAAGAATTTACCAAAAATTTTAATAATTTCTTAACTTTGAATCTCCCACTGTGGTATTTTCAAAAGTGACATTCATCAGAATGGTTAAGTGAAAATTCATGACTAAGCTTTAGAAGATCCTGTCCTTTTATGATCAAAGCTATAAAATAAGGAGTTCTTGGCCGGGCGCGGTGGCTCAAGCCTGTAATCCCAGCACTTTGGGAGGCCGAGGCGGGTGGATCACGAGGTCAAGAGATCGAGACCATCCTGGTCAACATTGTGAAACCCCGTCTCTACTAATACAAAAAAAAAATTAGCTGGGCACGGTGGCGCGTGCCTGTAATCCCAGCTACTCAGGAGGCTGAGGCAGGAGAATTGCCTGAACCCAGGAGGCGGAGGTTGCGGTGAGCCGAGATCGCGCCATTGCACTCCAGCCTGGGTAACAAGAGCGAGACTCCGTCTCAAAAAAAAAATAAATAAATAAAAATAAAATAAGGAGTTCTTAATATGACTTTTTAAAAGGATATTTTAAAATTTGTTTTACAAATAACAGGCGGGATAAGGAGCTTTATAATTGGCTTATCTCTAACTGACTTTTCATTAACTGTAAGAGTGATAATGAGAACATTAAAAAATGGACTGACTCAGTCCAAGAGTGTTAGTGGCAAAACACTTCTGAATGATGACTGGGAGGATGGTTAAGTGACTTTATTTTCTGACTGTTCCCATGTAGGCATCAATAGCCGGTAGTGCTATTGCCACATTACAAAAAGAGTTGTCAGCCACATCTTCTGCTCAGAAGATCACCAAATCGGTGAAGGCTCCTACTGTGAAGCCCAGTGAGACTAGAGTAAGGGCAGAGCCCACCCCTTCGCCACAGTTCCCCTTCGCTGACACACCAGATACGTACAAGAGTCAAGCTGGTGTTGAAGTGAAAAAGCAAGTAGGGGTGAGCATCACTGGCACCGCCGTCCGTGAGGAGCGCTTTGAAGTACTGCACGGGCGCGAAGCCAAGGTTGGTCACTGATTACCCGCTGTTGCTTGGTCCACTCCCATTGAGCAGGGCCAGGTGGTTGGCCAGTTTGTACTGAAAAGTAGCCAGCAGAGTCTTGCCTTTCTCCTTTACTGCACTCAGACTTGATTTTTATGGAGCATAGTATGGGTTAGAGATTTTTTTCTCAAATTACATTTATAATGTTGCATGAGCTAAGAGTTTATGAGATTAACCTTAATTTCGTGAGCATTTTGTAATGTCATTTGTAAAAATCTAGGTAACAGAAACAGCAAGAGTACCTGCACCTGTTGAAATTCCTGTTACTCCACCAACTTTGGTCTCGGTGAGTAAAGATGTTGATTATGTTGGACCCTGTTCATATCTGCTCAAAACATTTTCATACACGTTTGCAAAGATCAGTTTCTCAAACTAATACAAAAATGATATTAATGAGCTTACAGATGCTCATTTTGAGACCATACACTGTTTGGCAAGGAAGAGGGAATTCTGTGTGGTACATCATTCATGGATTCAAAAGATTTAATGAGCTTCTAATATGCAGAAGGCATTATTGCAGGATCTGTGGAGACATAAAGACCAATCCATCCCTCTGTGAAATATTTTCTCTGCCATCAGAGAAAATGTACATAAACAAGCATAATAAAATATATAAGGTGATACGCACCACAACAGAAGGAGAAACCATGAAAGGGATAGATTCATTCCAATAGGTGATACCATGGCAAAGCTTTGTCGCATAGGTAGCATTTGCTATTGAGCCTTACAGCTCTTTACTAATATGTTAGTATATTATATAAATATTAGTCTCTCTACTGCTATTTCTGGAGTCCTGATGAAAAGGCCATTTTGTGGCAGTTGAAATGTGTAAGTTCAGACTCCACATTTGTTACAAAATGGAAATGATTAATGAATATGTACACATATCATTATTTCTTTTTTCATCTCTCTTCAGGGCTTAAAAAACGTGACTGTCATTGAAGGTGAATCTGTCACCTTGGAGTGCCACATCTCTGGATACCCATCCCCGACAGTGACATGGTACAGGGAAGACTACCAAATCGAAAGTTCCATTGACTTCCAGATAACCTTCCAGAGTGGAATCGCTCGGCTTATGATTCGCGAAGCATTTGCGGAAGACAGCGGGCGATTTACCTGCAGTGCCGTAAACGAGGCCGGAACCGTCAGCACATCCTGCTATCTGGCTGTGCAAGGTTAGTGGCCAACCTCCCACAGTCCTAATGCACGTGCCATCACTCTCATCTGACACTCTTCCACAGTACCGTTTCTGCACACCTTGAAATGATGTCCCTTTTTGGAACTGAGGGGTAGATTATGTGGTCAATTTAACTGTCAGTGCTAAGCAGGGGTCACTGGACATCTCATTTCAAGGAGAAACTTTTGTCTTCTTTTAGTGTCAGAAGAATTTGAAAAAGAAACCACAGCCGTGACTGAGAAATTTACCACGGAAGAGAAACGGTAAAACATTTTGCTAATTAGCAGCTGTTCTAGTACAATTTTGATTTTCAGTCCCATCAGTATTGGCAAATTGCAACCCAGAAGCTAATATGAAGGGAATTCTCTTTCCAGCTTGGTTGAGTCAAGAGATGTGGCTATGACAGATACTAGCATCACAGAGGAACAAGCAGGGCCTGGAGAACCTGCTGCGCCTTACTTTATTACAAAACCAGTGGTCCAGAAACTGGTGGAAGGTGGGAGCGTGGTATTTGGATGCCAAGTTGGCGGCAACCCAAAGCCCCATGTGTACTGGAAAAAATCTGGTGTTCCTCTAACCACTGGATACAGGTATTTTGATGTCTGAACATAGAGTTCCCTGTGACTTGTATGATATATGCATGAAGCCTAAAGTAGAATTTACTTACCCCACCGACCCTCAACGTAGGCTCTTTTATTGTGGAGCCTTCTTAGTTTGTTTTGAGGTATTTTTACATTTTTTTTTTTTTGTGCAAAGTCTTCCTAAAAAATGAAACTATGTGACAAAAATGGATGGAAGATACATTTCTTTACATTCTAGTTTAATTCATTGAGATTGTGAAAGTAGAGAAAATACGGATTTTCACACACACATACACACACACTTCCAGAAAAGATTTGAGACAACTTTCAATAAAAACATGTAATAACTAAGCGACTAAAAGATAGAAGAATAGGGGCCATATAATGAAGAAGGAAGCTAGTTATGCACAAAAATCTATGCTAGTAATTTTTCTTCAATTCAATATAAAATTTAGCTCTAAATTTTCTGTAATTTAAGATTAAAAGAGCAACCTGGTAATCTAAAAATGTAACTGCCATATCTTAATAATAATAATGAACCAGAGAGTTAATACTGAGATATTTAAAGGAACTTTTGTTTTAATTATTCATTTGATCTCTGAATGAAATAATGAACAAAATAATGAATAAAGAGAAAATACCTGTTGTTTAAGTGGCTTGATCATTTGCTAACATAAACACTGAAAACCACTTAATTTCATGACTGATTCTAGCAATAAATATTCTTTAAAATGATTGTTTTAACTTATTTGGCCCTAATTACTCATGTCATTGCATTTTCCTCAATTTTTAGCAATCTTATAATCTATGATGGAGCTTAGTCATATGTTTAGGGTCGTTGAATTTTATACCACAGATCCACGCACAGAGAAGTCCAATTATTTTACCCACAGAAGGGTTGTTTATAACTGATTTTTAAAATCTGTTCATTTTCATAAAGATACAAAGTGAGTTACAACAAACAAACCGGTGAATGCAAGCTAGTGATTTCTATGACTTTTGCTGACGATGCTGGAGAATACACTATTGTTATTCGTAATAAGCATGGAGAAACTTCTGCATCTGCTTCCTTGCTTGAAGAAGGTAAGTGCAACTCTAAGGTAGTTTCTATGTGCATGATAAGAACTGAAATACAAGGAGATAGCAGTGCTGTGCATTTGCTGAAAAACCTATTGCCATTTACTGGTTCTGATACTTAGCCCCAGTGTCTTTGCCTCAGCTGTATGGAAAATGTTTTAGACCACATGGCCTCAACAACTAGACTGGCATTAAACTTCTGAGCTTCTAGCAGTTCTAGTTTGCTGTATTTGTTTCTAGGCGTATCATGCCTCTGAAAATGTAGAGATTCTAAATCCAGTTGCCTTCCAGGCCCAGGCAGGTAACAGGGAGCACAATGAAAACAGCAGCAAACTGGAATGTACTGCCCTGCCTCAAAGAGACAGTAGCTGTGTTATTGCCAGGCATGCACCAGGCTGTTACCAGGCTCAGTGTTGCTAGAGATCCTGATATTTTAAAGAAAATCTGGAAATCAGGATTTTCAATGTTTATAAGTTGAAAAAAATGCAATAGCTGTCATGATAGCCTGTTCACATTTACAGTGAACTGGTCTACATTCCGTCTCATTTGATCTACACAGTATCCCTTAGAGGAAATTACAATACTATCTTCAGTTAGCAGATAAAGCACTCAAGATTCGGGAAGGTAAATGAATTTTTAAAAGCCACACAGCAAATTAGGAAGACCTCCATGGTAAATCCTCCCAAAACTGACTGCTAATAAAAAATTCTTTCTATAATTGTAGTGACTGGTTTGATTTGTTAGTGTAAGTTTGGTTTCCAAATTCAGCCTAGAAAATATTGAGCACTTCAATAGCAGACATTTGGAAAATTTGGCTTTTGCTTATTAACTTTCCTCAGGGTAGAGTTTCCCTGAATGCATAGTGGCATGAATGCTTTTTAATAAGAACGTTAAAGATTAACTTATGTTCTTAACTCTTAGCTGATTATGAGTCACTGATGAAGTCCCAGCAAGAAATGCTTTACCAGACACAAGTGACTGCATTTGTTCAAGAACCCAAAGTTGGAGAAACAGCACCTGGGTTTTTATATTCTGAGTATGAAAAAGAGTATGAGAAAGAGCAAGCCTTAATTAGGAAGAAAATGGCCAAAGATACTACAATGGTCAGAACTTATGTAGAAGATCAGGTGAGTATAAAAATAATGACCAACCAAACCATTTCATAAATTATACTTTCCTTTCTTTGTTTGATATTTTCATTTTCAAGTGATGAGATCAGGGTTAGACAACTATTAGTAAGTCCAAGTTCACTGCTGCTAAGTTTCTTTAATCTTCATGGTATGTTGCACCTGTGAGTTTAGAAATAGAGATTACATATATGCCAAAAATGTCACTTTAGAAATAGGGATTACAATATATTAAGGAAAAGACAAATATTAGCACAGTTAAGTTCATTAATAACAAGTTCTCTTCATCTGTGTGCTAAGTTACTGTAACCTCTAACCCAAATCTAACTCCTACTTTTGGAATACCTTTTTACCCAAGGTGCCACAGCATTCACTGGGAAAGATGACCATAATGCAGATTAAAAAAAAAACCAAAAAGTCTTCTAGACTCTTCTCCCACCTAAAAACTTCAACAATCTAGCTCAGATACACATCCTTACGTAATTTCTATCAGTAAGGATATATATTTTTAACAGACCATAATCTTTTTGCATAGGAATTCCATATTTCTTCATTTGAAGAGAGACTTATTAAAGAAATTGAATATAGAATAATAAAGACTACATTAGAAGAACTTCTTGAAGAAGATGGAGAAGAAAAGATGGCAGTTGACATTTCTGAGTCTGAAGCTGTTGAATCAGGATTTGATTTAAGAATCAAGAATTACAGAATTCTTGAGGGGATGGGTGTCACTTTTCATTGCAAGATGTCTGGATATCCATTACCAAAGGTAAAATATAAGCATTTATTATACCTCCTTGCCTCAATAAAGATACAAGTTGGTTACAATATAACTATTGGATATAAATTTTATTCATATATGCATGGGTATTCTTTGCAGATTGCTTGGTACAAAGATGGCAAGCGCATCAAACATGGAGAAAGATACCAAATGGACTTTCTACAAGATGGCAGGGCTAGTCTGCGTATACCTGTTGTTCTTCCAGAAGATGAAGGAATCTACACTGCATTTGCCAGCAATATTAAAGGAAATGCAATTTGTTCAGGGAAATTGTATGTGGAACCTGCTGCACCGCTTGGAGCTCCGACTTACATCCCCACACCAGAGCCAGTGAGCAGAATCAGGTAAGACTTGTAACAATTTGGATTATTTAGTATGTAAAATTATTTTTAAAACACCAAATATCTTAGTAGTAAGTTGCTATTGTATAAAAAGAAAATCGAGGGCTGAGATGGCACAGAAACTTACTATTGGCAACACGAACAACTGCCAAGAGTTTTTTTATTGCCCCTATGTAAGATGAGCAAAGAATTTTCATCAGTGTAACATACTATTTATTTTCCTAGTGCTATAGCTATTATAACAATAGCTCTTATTTAACACCTGATTTTTACGTATGTAAATTTATACAACAGCCCTGCAATAAATAGATGATTGTTACTGGTTTGGAAACAGGAACACTGAGGCCCTGGGAGTCTATGAAAATTGCCTTAATTCATCCAGCCTGTAAGTGGTAGTGCCAGCATTCAAACTCTAAGTCAGTCTGGCTGTAGTGTGTAGGTAGAGTCTTGTTTTTCTTTGTTTTGTTTCCAGATATGATTTCTATGTTTTCCTCCTCTAAGATTTTTTTTTAAAAAAAGGTGCATTTTTATTTTTCCATAAATATATTTATTGGTTTACTTAACCAACATTTATTAGGATGTTTTGGTAGTCGAATCAAAAAAGTCTGGTGAGTGATTAAATCCAAGTGGTAAGGAAAAGAGAGTATTAAGGATTATTCCATGATTTTTGAGCCTGGGTACCTGGATGTACTGAATGACTACCAGCCAAAATTGAGAATATAGGAAAAACATAGCTGTGGGGCAACAATAATATATTCTATTTTAGATCCGAATGAGTTTGAGGTGCCCTCTAATACATTCAAGAAGTAAATTCTAAAATAACATGAATAATGAATAAGACAAATGAAATTTGTTTTGCTGAGTTTTCTTTATGCCTCATGAAAATATCGTTTGTCTCTGTTTTGCAGATCTCTCTCTCCACGTTCAGTGAGTAGGTCTCCTATACGCATGTCTCCTGCGCGGATGTCTCCTGCGCGGATGTCCCCTGCAAGAATGTCCCCTGGACGTAGGCTGGAGGAGACAGATGAGTCACAACTTGAGAGACTGTATAAACCGGTCTTTGTGTTAAAACCTGCTTCTTTCAAATGTTTAGAAGGGCAAACTGCCAGATTTGACTTAAAGGTTGTTGGCAGACCTATGCCAGAGACCTTCTGGTTTCATGATGGTATGATAAGTTTTTGCTCATTAATCATAAAAACACAAAAACAAGCTTATGTATGTGTCTGATGATTTTCAAAAACTATTTTAAGATCTACTTTCTTTTAAACGTATCTTCACAGGCCAGCAAATTGTCAATGACTATACCCATAAAGTAGTCATTAAAGAAGACGGTACTCAATCACTGATTATTGTCCCTGCCACACCCAGTGATTCTGGAGAATGGACTGTGGTTGCCCAAAACAGGGCAGGAAGATCTTCAATTTCAGTGATTTTAACTGTGGAAGGTAAAATGAAATAAAATAAAAATAAACAAATGTTATCATCACTTGGGCTATAAACAGGTATTTCAGTCTTACTCTAAATCATGACCTTTCTCTTTCAGCTGTGGAACATCAGGTAAAACCGATGTTTGTGGAAAAACTGAAAAACGTCAATATAAAAGAGGGTTCCCGACTTGAAATGAAAGTCAGAGCTACGGGTAACCCCAACCCTGACATTGTATGGTTGAAAAATAGTGACATCATTGTGCCTCATAAATATCCCAAAATCAGGTAAGTTTGGAAATAATAAAGCTAAGCTCTTTATACAAATCCAATAACCAAGGAAGCTATACCACTATATTGATGATTCCCTTCCCCAAATTTTTTTTAGAATTGAGGGAACCAAGGGAGAAGCTGCCCTTAAAATCGATTCAACTGTCAGCCAAGATTCTGCCTGGTATACTGCGACTGCCATTAATAAGGCTGGCAGAGACACTACAAGATGCAAAGTAAATGTTGAAGTTGAGTTTGCAGAGCCTGAACCAGAGAGAAAGTTAATCATCCCACGGGGAACATATAGAGCAAAGGAGATTGCAGCCCCAGAACTGGAGCCCCTCCATTTGCGATATGGTCAAGAGCAATGGGAAGAAGGTGATCTCTATGATAAAGAGAAACAACAGAAACCATTTTTCAAGAAAAAACTCACCTCCTTAAGACTTAAGCGCTTTGGTCCTGCCCACTTTGAATGCAGGCTAACACCCATTGGTGACCCAACAATGGTGGTGGAGTGGCTCCATGATGGAAAGCCACTTGAAGCAGCCAACAGGCTCCGCATGATCAATGAATTTGGGTACTGCAGCCTTGATTATGGTGTTGCATATTCTAGAGACAGTGGTATCATTACTTGCAGAGCCACTAACAAATATGGAACAGATCATACCTCTGCTACTCTTATTGTTAAAGATGAGAAAAGTCTTGTGGAAGAATCCCAATTGCCTGAGGGGAGGAAAGGCTTACAGAGAATTGAAGAATTAGAGAGAATGGCTCATGAAGGTGCACTTACAGGTGTAACAACAGATCAGAAAGAAAAGCAAAAACCAGACATTGTCTTGTTCCCAGAGCCAGTTAGAGTACTTGAAGGGGAGACTGCAAGGTTCCGCTGCAGAGTAACAGGATACCCTCAGCCCAAAGTCAACTGGTACCTCAATGGACAGCTCATCCGCAAAAGCAAAAGGTTCAGAGTTCGCTATGATGGCATCCATTACCTGGACATTGTGGATTGCAAATCATATGATACAGGTGAAGTGAAGGTCACCGCAGAAAATCCCGAAGGTGTGATAGAGCATAAAGTGAAGCTTGAGATTCAGCAGAGGGAAGATTTTAGGTCTGTCCTTAGGCGAGCTCCTGAACCAAGGCCCGAGTTTCACGTACACGAACCAGGAAAGCTTCAGTTTGAAGTACAAAAAGTGGATAGACCTGTTGACACCACTGAAACCAAAGAAGTGGTGAAATTGAAAAGGGCTGAAAGAATTACCCATGAAAAAGTGTCCGAAGAGTCGGAAGAGCTGCGCAGTAAATTCAAGCGCAGAACGGAAGAGGGCTATTATGAAGCCATTACTGCTGTGGAGCTCAAGTCTCGAAAGAAGGATGAATCCTATGAGGAACTCCTAAAGAAGACAAAAGATGAGCTTCTCCACTGGACCAAAGAGTTAACTGAAGAGGAAAAGAAAGCCCTTGCCGAAGAAGGCAAAATCACAATTCCAACTTTTAAACCTGATAAAATTGAACTAAGTCCTAGTATGGAGGCTCCCAAAATCTTTGAAAGAATCCAAAGCCAAACAGTGGGCCAAGGATCTGATGCACACTTCCGGGTCAGAGTCGTGGGGAAACCAGACCCTGAATGTGAATGGTACAAAAATGGTGTCAAAATTGAACGATCCGACCGGATCTACTGGTACTGGCCTGAAGACAATGTTTGTGAATTGGTCATAAGAGATGTGACTGCTGAGGACTCTGCCAGCATCATGGTAAAAGCCATTAACATAGCTGGAGAAACATCCAGTCACGCATTCTTACTTGTCCAAGGTAATTTGAATATCTTTCCTTTGATGGACATGTCTTTGCATTCATGAATATCCATGAATGTGTTTCCTTTTATTTTTTTCCCCAATCCTCAGTTTGTGAATTTAATTTAATATAATGTGCTCTCCCCTTTTCCCTCCCCACCTTTTTCTTGTAGCCAAGCAATTGATCACTTTCACACAGGAATTACAAGATGTTGTTGCTAAAGAAAAAGACACCATGGCAACCTTTGAATGTGAAACTTCAGAACCATTTGTCAAAGTGAAATGGTATAAAGATGGTATAGAAGTTCATGAGGGAGATAAATACAGGATGCACTCTGACAGAAAGGTTCACTTCCTCTCCGTACTGACTATTGACACGTCTGATGCTGAAGATTACAGCTGTGTACTTGTGGAAGATGAAAATGTCAAAACGACTGCTAAACTTATTGTTGAAGGTATTCAACAATGAAGGATTTCATTGTTTACCTAAGGTTTAAAGTCACCCTTAGCATGTGATAAAATTAGCTATGCAATTTTTCTTTCATAAAAACAATTATTTGGAAGTTAGCTATAAGTTTCATAGGCAGAATCATGAATTTGTATTCCTAATTAAGAATACTAACAATTTGACCATTTGGATTTTTTAAGTAATATTATCCTGATTTTTAACTTTCAAGTTTTTTATTGAAACATAACTCTCTACTTTCAAAAATGTTCAAAAATTAAAACAACTGCTTCTTACTGAAAATTTATTTCTTAGCCCAGCAGCAGGTAGATATTAAGAATATTCCTGATAGTATGGGGGACATAAGAGATATACAAGACATTGTCTCCATCCTAAGTCTAGATGCATACCTCTCTGGAGAAATTGATTTCTCCTTCTGTTTTACACTTCAGGTGCAGTTGTTGAGTTTGTGAAAGAACTTCAGGACATAGAAGTTCCAGAATCATATTCAGGAGAATTAGAGTGTATTGTATCCCCAGAAAATATAGAAGGAAAATGGTATCATAACAATGTGGAGCTTAAATCCAATGGCAAATACACAATTACATCTCGTCGTGGACGTCAGAACCTCACAGTCAAGGATGTAACCAAAGAGGACCAGGGAGAATACAGCTTTGTCATCGACGGGAAAAAGACGACCTGTAAACTAAAGATGAAACGTAAGTCTTTCCATTCCTGTCAGCCTGCAATGAGCATCATTATGATTTATTGACAAAAACTGATCATAACATTCTTTTTCTCCCTGTATTTTACAGCCCGCCCCATTGCTATCCTACAAGGCCTTAGTGACCAAAAAGTCTGTGAGGGTGACATTGTTCAGCTTGAAGTTAAAGTCTCCTTGGAAAATGTGGAAGGTGTCTGGATGAAAGACGGCCAAGAAGTTCAGCCCAGTGATAGGGTTCACATTGTGATAGACAAACAATCTCATATGCTGCTCATTGAAGACATGACTAAGGAAGATGCTGGACATTACTCTTTCACCATCCCAGCCCTTGGGCTCTCCACCAGTGGGCGCATCTCTGTCTACAGTGAGTCCTACTTATACAATTTTATGTTTACTCTATCAAGCAATGTAAAGAACTTTAAGGAGCAGACATTTCAAACAAAATTCATTCATCTTGTGCTTGTATGATTTTGCAGGTGTGGACGTGATAACACCTCTAAAAGATGTTAATGTGATTGAAGGCACCAAGGCTGTGCTTGAATGTAAGGTCTCAGTCCCTGATGTGACTTCTGTTAAGTGGTACTTAAATGACGAACAGATTAAGCCTGATGACCGTGTGCAGGCCATCGTGAAAGGCACTAAACAGCGACTAGTCATTAACCGAACTCATGCTTCAGACGAAGGACCTTACAAGCTGATGGTTGGCAGAGTTGAAACCACCTGTAATCTCTCTGTAGAAAGTAAGGATTATTCTACTTATCTGATAATTATTTTAAGCATTCTATTTTCCAAGTGTAATAATAACCAAAATTATTTTATTTTTTCCCAGAAATTAAAATTATCAGAGGTCTTCGTGACCTTACATGTACAGAAACTCAAAATGTGGTGTTTGAGGTTGAGCTGTCCCATTCTGGAATTGATGTCTTGTGGAATTTTAAGGACAGGGAAATCAAACCCAGTCCTAAATATAAAATTGAAGCACATGGAAAAATATATAAATTGACAGTTCTAAACATGATGAAAGATGATGAAGGAAAATATACATTTTATGCGGGAGAAAATATGACATCTGGAAAACTTACTGTGGCAGGTTGGTATATTTATTAACCTAAATTCTTATGAGGAACGATTGTTATTTTAAGAAATTTGTTATTCTTTCTCCCCCAAATTCCTTTCAGTTTCCCATTCCACGCCTCTGCTTATGCTATTCCCAAAGCCAATAGTACTCACAACACCGTTCCCACCAGCCTAAATTACAAATGTTCTTCTAGGCCTACCTCAAACATTACCGTCTCCATGAAGCCTTCCTTAATCTCTCCATTTGTATATGATCTCTTTCTCCTCCAACCCCCAGATCACTAGGTGTGTGCCTTTTTCATAGTTTGTACTATGCACTTGTCTTATTCCCCATTTCCTCTTTCCACACCAGTGTACAAACTCCTAAAATCTGGAATTTTATTTGTATATTCCAATATATTGTACATGACAGATAATCAATTGATGTTTGCTGAATTGAGCTTTATTTAAACTTTCTTACTCTAAAGAATTATATCCTTTTTTTTTTTGAGACGGAGTTTGGCTTATGTTACCCAGGCTGGAGTGCAATGGCGCGATCTCGGCTCACCGCAACCTCCGCCTCCTGGGTTCAGGCAATTCTCCTGCCTCAGTCTCCTGAGTAGCTGGGATTACAGGCACCCGCCACCATGCCCAGCTAATTTTTTGTATTTTTAGTAGAGATGGGGTTTCACCATGTTGACCAGGATGGTCTCGATCTCTTGACCTCGTAATTCACCCGCCTCGGCCTCCCAAAGTGCTGGGATTACAGGCGTGAGCCTCCGCGCCCGGCAGAATTATGTCCTTTTTTAACCACTCTTGCTTCTTTAGCCTTTGTTCCTTTTATTTTCTTCCTACTTTTTCATGAACTCAATCAGTATTTTTAAAATACAGCTTAATGTAACTTATGATATGACATAGAAATGGGAGCATGCTCATTCAGCAGAACTTTTTAGCTTTATAATGAAGAATAAAAAATATAAATCAATTGTCAACAAAAAACTAGAAAGCATCATTAATTTGTTTGGTTCATTACAATTTTAAATATTGAGGAGTTGAGATGTTACATTCAGATCATGTTGTCCATAACATCTCATATTGAAGCAAGTCATATGGTAATGACTTGTCTTATTTGGTATGAAAGTTTCATGGCTTATATTTACTCACCTGATAAGATTTCCTCAAAGAGCGAACCATGAAAAGACTTGTAAAACAAAATTTCAGATTCAGCATCTTTATACATTTAATATAAATTACATGTTTTTAAATATGTGGAAACAGGAGCAAACTATGAACCCCACTGTAATTTCACCAGACGTTTTTAAAGTACCTGCCATAGGTCAGACACTTCTAGGAACTCAAGACACAAAACTCAGTAAGAAATGATTGATTTTTTTCTTGAGAAATTCATAATTTAAAAAGGACAGCTACATAAGCAACTAGCTTGTTAAAGCAGTAATTATTTCTGCTAGTGGATGATAAAAGTGGGAGGCAGTGGGGTGAAACTTCATAGAATGGGTGATATTTGCCAACACAGTGATTTTTAGTATACAGAAATCCAAAAATCTAGTAGAACCATTGATGACTTGGACATTCTGTTTAGCAAATTTTTATGTAGTTGAAATATCAGATTCCCAGGAAATAATCATTCGAAGACCAAGTAAATTGCTTTTCAAGAAGAAAGAATTGAGTTAAAGGCTATCCCGGTGGCATACTGTTTCAAGAATTTCATATTAATTCAACAGTTGCTTTTTCTTTGTAAAAATTTTCTGATTCCAGTATTTCTCCTAATTATCAGTCATGCATACTTAGAATAAGGGATTTCTTTGGTACCTCCTCAATATGGATGAAAACAATCTTACTGACATTTCATTATTTCAGAATCATGTTTTTAAATTTGATATTTTATATTTACTTGTGCAAAGACTTTCTTATTGTGTGAATATTTTTAAAGGACTCAAATGGTACTTCTCTTATTCCAAAGGTGGGGCCATCTCCAAGCCACTCACAGATCAGACCGTAGCTGAATCCCAGGAAGCTGTGTTTGAATGTGAAGTTGCCAACCCAGATTCTGAAGGCGAATGGTTGAGGGATGGCAAACACCTGCCACTGACTAACAACATCAGAAGTGAGTCTGATGGCCACAAAAGGAGACTTATCATTGCTGCCACCAAATTAGATGACATTGGAGAATACACCTACAAGGTGGCCACCTCCAAAACATCTGCCAAACTCAAAGTTGAAGGTAAGTAACATAGGATTTGTCCTTTTCAAATTGTATTACATTCTTGATCCTTATCATTTTAAAAGACAAAGGATATGGACATTTTGGATACCATAAATCTTCATTTCATAAAGTCATTATAGATCCTCTAAACCTTCCTGAGACACATACCATGAGGTACAAAATTGCTTATCAAATGTGTTTATGCAAAAAAGCCATTTCTTCGGTTAAAGCTCTCTGAAACGGCTAAATCGGACACTGATTCTCCATTCATCTTTTATCCTTCTCTAATCAGTGTATTATGCTACTAATATATAGCTATGCAGACTTCATACTAAAGCAAAGAAAAATCACTTCATTATGTACATGTCCAGTTGGATCCCAGGTTTCCCTAAATATAATCTCAGGTGTCTTTTAAAACAGAGGTGCTGTATAACTGCAAAATGTTTGGTAGCCATTCTTTTGCAAGGTGACTAGGCAGTGATCTTGTTCAGAACTTCTTTTCCTTGATGATGTCATCTACGTTTTCTAAACCAATCATAAATCTGTCTTTAGCTGTCAAAATTAAGAAGACTCTGAAGAACCTCACAGTGACAGAAACACAGGATGCTGTTTTCACTGTTGAGCTTACACACCCTAATGTCAAAGGTGTCCAGTGGATCAAAAATGGAGTTGTGCTGGAATCCAATGAGAAGTATGCTATCTCTATCAAAGGAACAACTTACTCTCTGAGGATTAAAAACTGTGCCATCGTGGATGAGTCTGTTTATGGCTTCAGGCTTGGAAGGCTAGGAGCCAGTGCCAGACTGCACGTGGAGAGTAAGTTGACTGAGAAACAACTTTACAAATAGCCTATGGTTACCATAAAGTAACCCTATGACTGAATTGCTCCAACTTTCCTTTTAGCTGTCAAGATCATTAAAAAGCCAAAGGATGTGACAGCCTTGGAAAATGCCACTGTTGCCTTTGAAGTTAGTGTTTCTCATGACACTGTTCCAGTAAAATGGTTCCATAAGAATGTGGAAATTAAGCCGAGTGACAAACACAGATTGGTCTCAGAAAGGAAGGTCCACAAGCTGATGCTGCAGAACATCTCCCCCTCGGATGCTGGGGAATACACGGCTGTGGTGGGGCAATTGGAATGCAAAGCAAAACTGTTTGTGGAGAGTAAGTATCAGGCAGCCCCTACGGCCCTTTCCTTGATGAACCCCATCTATTTATTTGTTTGGTTTCGTTTATTCTTTTAATAAATTGTATTAACTGAAATGCTCTCTGATTTTACCAAGCATTACATATTACAAAAACCATGAAAAATATCGAGGTACCTGAGACCAAAACTGCCTCTTTTGAGTGCGAGGTATCCCACTTCAATGTCCCTTCCATGTGGCTGAAGAATGGCGTAGAAATTGAGATGAGTGAAAAGTTCAAGATAGTTGTGCAGGGAAAACTCCACCAGCTGATCATCATGAACACCAGCACAGAGGACTCAGCGGAATACACATTTGTCTGTGGCAATGACCAAGTCAGCGCAACTCTGACAGTCACCCGTAAGTTAAAATATATATATTACATATATATGAAATATTCAGTAGATTCATTAATATTCTATATCCTTACACTTTCCTTGCTTTTAATCTACTCAAAAATCTTTGATGGGGTGGTCAGTGTGGCTCATGCCTGTAATCCTAGCACTTTGGGAGACCAAGGCAGGAGAATGATTTGAGATCAAGAGTTTGAGACCAGGCTAGAAAATACAGTGAGATCCTGCCTCTACCAAAACAAAAGGGAAAAAAAAAATTAGCTGGACATGGTGGCACACAATTGTAGTCTCAGCTACTCAGGAGGCTGAGGTGGGAGGATCACTTGGGCCCAGAAGGGCATGGTGGCACAAACTTGTAATCCCAGATACTCAGGAGGCTGAGGTGAAAGGATCACTTGGGCACAGAAGGTTAAGTCTACAGTGAGCCACGATCACAGCACTGCACTCCAGCCTGGGTGAAAAAGTGAAATCCTGTCTCAAAGAATAAAAAATAAAATTGTTAATTGAAACATCTCGTATGTGTTCACACTGAGTAAAGCACTAGTATCTCCACCTGGATAAAATGTTCCAGTTAGAGTAGCATTGAAAGGCTACCTGGAAAGATGCCTCAGTGCCTATCACTTGATCTTGCTGATCTTGCTGTTCCTCTGTGAGTGGGCATTCTCCTGTATAGTACATGGAAAGTATCAAAGCTTATATCTCTAAACTGTAATGACCTCAACAGATATACTAAAAACATTCCAAGTTTTCATTCTGCACCTGTTATAACCCACATCATATTTACGTAAAATCTCCTTGGATGTTTTTTCTTTTCTCCTTTGCAGCAATCATGATTACTTCCATGCTGAAAGACATCAATGCTGAAGAAAAAGACACCATTACTTTTGAGGTGACAGTGAACTATGAAGGCATCTCTTACAAATGGTTAAAGAATGGTGTGGAAATCAAATCAACTGACAGGTGCCAAATGAGAACGAAAAAGCTCACACACTCACTGAACATCAGAAATGTTCACTTTGGGGATGCTGCTGACTACACCTTTGTGGCTGGAAAAGCGACATCAACAGCCACACTTTATGTGGAAGGTATGGTTTCATAAATATTAGATCCATTAAAAAATGTCATATGTGCTTTATAAAATGTTAATGTATCAGTTAATGAATGGATAAATAAAATGTGGAATAGCCATACAATGGGATATCATTCAGCAATAAAAAGGAAGCACTACTGTATGCTACAACATGGATGAACCTTGCAAACTTTATTCTAAGTGAAAGAAGCCAGAGACCATAAGAAGACCACATATTGTATGATTCCATTTATGTGAAATGTCCAGAATGTTCTAAAATTATGGTGATGGCTGCGCAATGATGAATACATGGAAACACACTGAATTGTATACTTTAAGTGGGTGGATTGTATAGTGTGTGAATTCTATCTCAATAAAGCAAGGGCCGGGCGCGGTGGCTCATGCCTGTAATCCCAGCACTTTGGGAGGCCGAGGTGGGTAGATCACGAGATCAAGAGATTGAGACCATCCTGGTCAACATGGTGAAACCCCGTCTCTACTAAAAATACAAAAAATTAGCCGGGCATGGTGGTGCGTGCCTGTAGTCCCAGCTACTCGGGAGGCTGAGGCAGGAGAATTGCCTGAACCCAGGAGGCAGAGGTTGCGGTGAGCCGAGATCGCACCATTGCACTCCAGCCTAGGTAACAAGAGCGAAACTCCTCCTCAAAAAAAAAAAAAAAAAAGAAAGAAAGCTGTGAAAAAAATGTTAATTTTTCTATATGCTATTTTCCAGCTCGTCATATAGAATTTAGGAAACACATTAAGGACATTAAGGTTCTGGAGAAGAAGCGAGCCATGTTTGAATGTGAGGTTTCTGAACCTGACATCACTGTACAGTGGATGAAAGATGACCAGGAACTGCAGATCACAGACAGGTCGGTTGTTTTGTCTTGCAACATTCCAGTAATTCCCAGTTTCCTTTGAATCACCATATGGTAAAGTCTAATTTCTATTTCATCCATAGAATAAAGATTCAGAAGGAGAAATATGTCCACCGCCTTCTGATCCCATCCACCCGGATGTCTGATGCTGGGAAGTACACAGTGGTGGCAGGAGGCAACATGTCAACTGCAAACCTCTTTGTAGAAGGCAGAGATGTTCGCATCCGAAGCATTAAAAAGGAGGTTCAGGTATTGTCTACATACTAAATTTTTTGAAAAATCAATAGTCCATAATCTATCTTTTTATATTTTAATGTTTCCCCTTTACATTTTCTAACCACAGTCCTTTAAAGAATTAAATCAGCTCATTCTTACTTGGCTTAGACTCTCTTATGCTGATCTCAATTTAGCCACAGTTTCCACTCACTTAGGGAACAAGTGTGTCCCTAGCAGCTGTCTAAATACTTTAATTAAAGCAGCTATAGAAACTTCACCGTCTAATAAATGGCTGCTTGCCAAGCAGCACCAACAAGAAAAGAATTAAAATGTAAATCGTGAGGTTCACACATCAATTAGAATTAAGGAAATTTAGAACAAGGTGACATTTTCTCAGGTTTCTCTCTGTGGAGAGGCAAGTGTGGAAGGCCTTAGTGGCTAGAACTACTTTTTACGAAGTCTATAGGAAGCTCTGTCCAAGCCATGCTGGGGGTTCCTGTCAAGGATGCTGCACACTTTTGCGGTCTGCTGCATTTACAGAGCTTGTCCTCATAAGTGTCAGTCACCCCAAATGATATAATGGAGGAAACAGGTCTAGAGAAATACCAGTTGAGTTCAGCTTCATCATACTGCTCATCCCCCCAAAAAAACTAAAAATAAAAGACAGGCTTTAGAGACTCTAGACCTTAATGAAGAAGGCTTCAATGAGGACTCAGATCACCTGGAGATGTCTTCAATCATTAATTTTCCAATTCTGAACCTCAGCGTTCTCATTCTTAAAATGAGGATAATAATTCCTACCTAGTCCACAGAGTTATTGTTCCTATCAAATGAAATCAAATTTTGTAATAACTTTTTAGGTAATAAAAAGCCCCCAAATGTAAAGCATCATTATATCTGTTATTAGTAATTAATAATCAAACATTTAAGGATGAAATAATTGTCTCTTTGGGGCAACTTCTTTCCCCAGTTCAGGTATAAACACAATTCTCTACAAAAAAAATTTATGTACCATTTGTCCAATACTAGGCAGGAAAAATTGGAGAGTGCTATAATCAGCCAACTTATTAGATCATAATATATTGATTTTGCATACCATTCATTTGAACAGTTTTAGAAATGGATTAACTTTTTACGCTGTTTCATCAACAGGTCATTGAGAAACAGCGTGCCGTTGTTGAGTTTGAGGTCAATGAAGACGATGTTGATGCCCACTGGTATAAAGATGGCATTGAAATCAATTTTCAAGTTCAAGAAAGACACAAATATGTGGTGGAGAGAAGAATCCACCGAATGTTTATCTCTGAGACCAGACAGAGCGATGCGGGAGAATATACCTTTGTGGCAGGAAGGAACAGGAGTTCTGTCACTCTCTATGTCAATGGTATGTAGGGACAGATTTCAGCATATTTTGTGCATCCATTCAAAATAATTCTCCCATTTAAGTCACTAAATTCTTGCAATTTGAAGGAAATATCTAAAGAACCTATGGCATTCATGTGGTTGCAGCTACATTTGTTTTCACATTATACCTATGGAAAAGAAAGGGCAGCTGTTTAAAGACCTATTGAGAAGCTACTTCCAGAAAGCACCTGATGGCCAGATCCTCACTTGGTTGATCAACACTATTGAACACCCACTGCGTGTCAATTACCATACACCCCAGATGAACCTCTAAATTTGCCATTAAACTGTTTTAGTTCTCTGCTCTCCACCTGAACTGTTCAAGTCCTAGCAGCACTACCAAGCGAAAAGGGGCATTTCCAACTTCTGGTTTGGAGTCCCTGGGAGAACTCAAAGGTCTTCTTTGAGACCCTGGAGGGCCTAGAGAGCCTCAGGCAATGTGGAGCTAGATCCTCTCTACCCTAAACTTTAAGAACAGGGACTCTTATTTTGGAGGGGAAATTCCACATGAGGAGACTTAGAGCAGTCCTCAGGGGAGTGCTGTGAAACCTCTGCTTTCCTTATGAGAGATTTTAAGGCTGAATCTCAAGCTGACCTTGTATAGAGTCTAACCTAGATGCAAGAGAAAAATGGATCTCTTTCCTCATCCTTCCTGTCCTCATCCTAGGCCATACCTCTCTGAATAAAATACCCCTGAGGCAGATGCAGGAACACTAGGGGTAATCTCAGGATTCACAAAGATGAACCATATCGCCAACATTCCCTAGGTTCCTAGAAGACCAATGGTCATGGCATCCAGTTCTTACTATCTCTATATTAGTAGTGGAGAAGCCAAGGCACAGAAAAGTAAAGATCTTTTCTATGATAGTGTCAGAAACTAGCCTCACAGAAGTCATTTCTTCCAATGTTTGGGTTTCATAAACTAACCAGGTCCTCTCACTCATCACAGCACTAAGAAAATGCTTTAGTTAGCAAAACAGGAAAGCTGAATTTTGCTAAGTCTACCTAATTGTATTTAACTAGATCTGAGATAGTATTTATTCAGTCATTCATTCAACACCTACTGATTGCATTTTACTGGCACTGGTACCTAACAAAATGACTATGACATAAACACAAATACTTTCAAAACAAACCAACCTGAATGGGATGAGCCTACTCACCACACTACTTTTGAAAATAGGTAGCACATGGAAGTTACTTTTATAATTCATTCAAGTATCCATCGCTAAGCCCCCACCCCAACCAGAAACTGGGATAATCAGGTTAACTCAGCATTCTCAGCATGCCCCCAAAATATCAAAAATATCTTTCTGAAGATATTCCCTTGGCTTGAGGACAAATTCTAAATGCTTTCTTCATTCCTAGCACAAAGAATGTTCTAATATTCTGAGGCAAGTAAAAATACCACAAAAATTCCAAAATTTTGTCTCTGGATGTATAACTACTCAGCAACAAATTAATGTAGAGTTTTGCATGCTCTCCTGTATTTTTACACTTTTTCATGGGCTATTTGTCGACATTTACTCCTAGCTCCTGAACCGCCCCAAGTTCTGCAGGAGCTCCAGCCTGTCACTGTGCAGTCTGGCAAGCCTGCCCGCTTCTGTGCCGTGATATCCGGCAGACCACAGCCCAAAATTTCCTGGTACAAGGAAGAGCAGCTGCTTTCCACTGGCTTCAAGTGCAAATTTCTTCATGATGGGCAAGAGTACACGCTTTTGCTAATTGAAGCCTTCCCAGAGGATGCAGCAGTCTATACCTGTGAAGCCAAGAATGACTATGGAGTTGCCACAACATCAGCTTCACTCTCAGTGGAAGGTGGGAATGCCTTGCTACTTCCCAGCTTAAAAACCTAACAAGCAGGCTTTTGTGCTTTCCCAGTGCATTAGAAAATACAATTTGGAGCTCATGAAAGTAGACTGCTACCCAACTTTGAAAGCACTCTGCTGTGAAATAAATTAAGATAAACCTACATGCTCCCTTCTGTGAAGTCTCCATGGTGACTTAATCATGACAAATCTTGTGGTTTCTTTCTTTAGTTCCAGAAGTTGTGTCTCCCGATCAGGAAATGCCCATTTATCCTCCTGCTATCATCACCCCACTTCAGGACACTGTGACGTCTGAAGGGCAGCCAGCCTGTTTTCAATGCCGGGTTTCTGGAACAGGTAGGTTTAAGAACAAAGAATTATATGAGAAAAGCAGTCTCTGACCTTTCCTCCATCACAAATGTCTCTCATGCATAATTTGAAGCTTAATGGAAATCTAGCAGAAAACTTATTTCAATTATTAAATTAAGAATTAGATAAGTGTTTTTCACTGTTTTGTGCCCTTAAAAATGGTTAAGTGTTTATGTTATGTGTTCTTTATCACAATAAAAAATTAGATTCGTGTTTTTCACTAATCTTAAAAAAAGGTCATGTTCCTTTTATGATTGTAGCTGCACTTTAATTTCTTAATTGATAAAATACAATAACAAACTAAAATTATTATTAGATTAATTATACTGGCATCTACATATATTTCAAAAGAATAATACATTTATATAAGACATTATTCAGTCTACAGACAATGCTTGTGTGGAAGGTATCCTTTGGAAAACAATATTCTGTAGTGGTCAAAAGTCGGGGCTTTATGGTCAAAGATGCTGGATTTGAATCTTGCCTTCAATATGTGACTTTAGGCAAATATATCATTTCTCTGGTTCTCTTTCTCTCATGAATACATTGAGTATACTATTGCATCCAATCCTAGAAAGTATATTTTATAAGGCTAGGAATTCTGTTTCAGTACCTAGAATTTGACATCTGAAAAATAGTACCTGCCAGAAGGTAAGCTCTATGAAAGCAAGAGTAGATCCTTGCCCTAGAATATCATCTGGTACATAGTAGATACTTGGTAAATAGTTGTTGATTGGACATTAATGATTGTTAAATGACTATTATCAAACACTTAAGATTATTATCAAGATTAAATTCGGTAACCCAAGTTAGTATATAGTACAGTGCCCATCATATAGTAATCAATCAGAGTTACCTGCTACCATTTTTAATTGGGGCATGCTTCTCAAGCACCACCAACCAGTTCCCTCATCCCAGGAATCTGATCTTTGTAGAATGAGACAAGATATGTAGAACCACTTCAAGTCAATTATGATTATAGACAGACCTCAGATAGAGACAAGATAAATCAAATGAATGTATGATCCATTTATCCCAAATGAAAATCACTGTCTAATTTTTTTGGCTTTTGTATACTGCCAACCAAAGGGAAACTCTCAAAGCTTGGGCACCTTCCAGCACTCTGACCCAAAAGTAATTGCAAAGCTTTATTGTTTTGTTTATTATCCTTCTCCCATTAGCTTATAATCCAATCTCTACCTTGTCAAGATTTATTTTTCTAAACACGTTAGTACTTCGGTTGGTCTTCTGACCTGATGATTTCCTCCTCAGGAATGGAGATGGTGATCTAGAAACCCAATGGACCTATTTGATTTTATGAGCATAATTAAAAGATACAATGTATGTAAAGCACCTATAGGCATGGCTGCCAAGTAACTGAGGCTCAATACATTCATTTTATTATAGCCATAGAAAGGAATTATATAAACATCAATATTTAGTATTGGGTGACCAGCATGGACTAATACCATAGACTATATACTTGAGGTATAGTGTTCAAGAAATATTAAAGATTAATAAATGAGGACCAATTTGATAATATCCTACTAACACAATAATAAAAAATGTATTTTAAAAGCAAAGTCACTAAAACTACACTAAATAATTTATCCATTTATTTAATTTTAGTGGAATTTTTTATATACATATACATATGTACATCATTCAAATTAGTAATATTTGTCAACTATATTGGTTTTGTGCTTTTAAATCTATAACATGTTAACATGTTACAGTATTGCTTGCAGAAATATACATGAAGCACTCTATAAGACACCAGTTGTGGTAGAAAGAGAAAGAGAAAACTTCACTATCTTTTCTGTATGACCGATGTCTTTAAAAGTTTGTATAGGCTTTGTAAACTCAGAAGATCATTAACTTCCTATCTGTGGTAATATTTGTACACATATAGTGGTCTTAGCACCCTCTTATAAATTTATTTTCTGTATGAAAGAAATTAAATTCACTAAATAAAATGCCCTTTCAAAAACTTATCAACTCACATAGTTTCACATCACTGGGACTAAAAATATTTACACACAATTTCCTCTGGCCAGGTATTGCCTTAAGTAAGCATAGCCCTGCTTTCCACAAATTGGAAATAAATTGGGAGTCTTCAGAAGCCCCTTTTCCATGTTTTGTGGGGAAGCAGTACTTTCTGAAACATGAAAGTTGGGCCTGAGCAACCAGGTGCCGTGTCTAACAGTGAAAATGTTACCTACTGAAGGTCTCTAGTGCCACCTACTGGTAGAGGAACAATCTGAGAAAGCAGAATCTTAAAACGTAAAAAAGCTAGGTTTTTGCTAATGTTTATTCCACAGTGTCATTTGGAGAGTTATAGAGTGACAGAGAGCCAAACAAAATGATGAATAATTAGTCTAGAAACCATACGGTTCATTATTCGTTTAAGTATCTGGGAAATTTTTATTCTACCATTTACTGTTTCCCTGCTACTGAGACACAGGTGCTGGATTGCACAGATCTTGTTCTTGCCTTTAAGGAGCTCAACATGTAGGTGAGGAGATGCATGCACACAACTAGATCCCAAGGCTGTAAGTGCTATTAACAGGCCCACATATTTATCATTCTCTGTCCAGGAGAGAGGCAGAGGAAGATGTATAAACTGAGCATTGAAAAATAAATCGGCCGTTGAACACAGTGGCATCCTAGAAATAGAAAACAACATCTCCAAGTCATCAAAACTTGAAAGGTTGCTTCATGTGCTAGAACTGGGTGGTTTAAGTATTGTTGGAAAGTGATATCATGAGCGATGAGAAGGCTGGAAAATACAGCAAAGGCCATGCTAAAGTTTTTGTTACTCTATGCTGAAGATTTTGGAATTGATCTTGTTTACACTGAGGAGCCACTGAAGGATTTTTAAGCCCTGGGATAATGTGATCAGGTTTGCTTTTTAGAAACAATATTATGATAGGGAAAGAAGGAATGGACAGATGTGAGAGGCTAGACTGGCAGTCAGGAACTGGAGAGAGGTTATTACAATAGGCCTGGAGAGTGTAGAAGAAGCCTTCAGCCAGGGGAGTCAAGGGAGAGAAGTGAGGTATTGGAGAAATAATCAGAAGGTAAGATTGGAGAAGAGTGGCCTCATAGAAGCCGCGAGAGGCCAATGACCAACGCCGATCATGGCATCACAGTCACAAGCACCAAGTCCACTACCAAGAAAGGCTTCACATGTTAACTCACTTATTGTGGGCAGTTCATGTGTATCCTGGTGCTTCATTTAGTTTACCAAAGGAAGAAGCTGTCATCAGGAATAAGTAGAGAACCTTGTAAGAGGATGTACCAAACTATTCATCCTTCCCCTGCCTTTGATTATCACACCACGCATGGGTGCACATGCACGCACGCGCGCGCACACACACACACACCTTCACATAAACTAAATAGTGATGGTGTTTCCTGTTATATCACATGGCCCTGTCTTCTGGTGTATTATTGAAGACAACATTGCTTCCATCTGTGATGTTAGATATTCTTGCTGTAATGACTGACTTGTGCCAGTGGCTTATAAAGCCCTTTCATGTGTATTATATCATTTAATTCTCACAGCAATTGTATGCAATAAATAGCCCATAAATTATTATGCACGCCATTTTACAAATGAAAAGACTGATCCAGAAAGCTTAAATGACATGTCCAAGGTCACACAGCTGACAAGTTGTAGTGTCAAGATTTCATTTTCTACTTTACCTGACTATGTAAGGAACTGAACAGATTTGTTTCTTTAAGAAGAGAACCTGCATTTATACACAACTACCATCATGGGAAGGACAGTAACTTTTATAGACCAATATTGGCATTAAAATGCAGACAAATGCTAGGTGATTGAACTATTAGAAGATGGTCTTGGATGATATTTAGACAGTGAAGTAGTATAGTGACTGTGCTCCATAAACAAGGTGGCTTTGATTTTGGCTATTCAAACAATTAACTAAAATTAGAATGCATATCACCTACAATTATTACAACATAATAACATGCTCTTTATCTGTGATTTGGGTTTTTATTTTCTATTATTTTAGAATGGTTCAAATCCTTATACATAAATAGCTAGTTTTATTATAATGTGTTATAACTGCCACTCTGAAAAGTGTTAAATGTATCTAAGATGCTTAAATACCATAAATCTCCCTCTTTATTTAAAAAAATATTTTCTGTACAATTATTTGTGCCATATATACTGCTGTACTGAAACCTTTTGCTCATTAGGAACAAAAATAGAGATTTTTTTCCTTCAGCCTTCAAAGGCATCTGTTTTAGACTTTTCATATCTTGATCTTCTCAGCATGATTGATCTTTCTGCAAACCAAAAGTGGAGATTTTTCTCACTTTCTGTCCCAGAAGGCAACTACAAGCCCAGATCAAACCCTTCATGATGACTGTTCTCAGGACTAGCTTTTTCTCACAGTCACTGAATATGTCAAAATCCCTGCTTCCACTGCATGACATGCAAATGTCTAAAGAGAATGTTACTGAAATTCTATCATTTTAAGCATTACAACCAGTTCAACCATAGAACAAGCTATATTTTTCTAGGATCATGTTTCCTTCTTGAAGATGAATAGTGGATATGGCATACACAGATAAAAGAATAATGTTATTAAGTCAAATATGAAATATAGTCACTGGTATTATTAACGTTGTGTTTGCAGGTAAAATTTTAAAATCCACTCGTTTTTGTGGTCAAAGTATCTCTTTTCTTTTGTGTTACAGATCTTAAAGTGTCTTGGTACAGCAAAGACAAGAAAATCAAGCCATCTCGGTTCTTTAGAATGACTCAATTTGAAGACACCTACCAACTGGAAATTGCCGAAGCTTTTCCAGAAGATGAAGGAACTTACACTTTTGTTGCTAGTAATGCTATAGGCCAAGTGTCAAGCACAGCCAGCCTGAGTCTGGAAGGTAGAGTAAAACAACTTTCAGAACCCCATTTAAATATAGATTGAATCTTACAATGTCTGTAACAATTACTCAAGAGTTCATGTAAATCACTGTTGTTCCTACCATTCTCTTCTAATTCAACTAATTATTTCCATGTTATATGCCATGTTCTCGCTTCTCCTTTACCACTTTTCATTGTGAATCATAGACCCTCATGTTTCATTTGGCCTTGCTTTTTCTCTGTAACAATTTGTAATGTATTGCTGCTGTCACCCGCTGTCATGCTTCCTGATCAGCATGAATCAGAAGGGGGTGAAATATGCTGAAAAAATAGGTAGATTTGTTTTCTCATTTGGCTAAGATAAAAATTACATTTTAAAAACATCTAAGTGTATTATAATCCTCTCATCATGCTGACACAATTTTGATTTCACAAAAGCTAGACAGTTTCAGGTCTGTACACCAGTGAGTTATATTCACCATCCTTTCAAGATGTCTTAGTGTTGAGGAGTCCAGTCCTAAAGTTTAACATTATGTTAATTAGGGCTCTTAAACTGTGATCAGAAAAACTTCCTCAGTAACGGGGCACTTTGATTCAAACCAGGATGGCATTTTTTATATAGTGGGACTATTTTTCCTGAGCAAGCATAGTGTATGTAGTATTAAGTACACACAAATACATAAGAATTCAGAGACACTTTTATTTTTCTTAATTTTAGACATTAACTGTAACTAGATGTTTTTTAAATAATGAATTTAAAGTGGTTTATAAAATAGAAAAGCTGACCTTACAACCAGAAGAAGAAAGAAAAGAATACCCGAATCCTGCTGGGTATCCACTATTGCCTTCATAAACAATGTAGTGAATCTCCTTAGCCCATTCATGTCTCAGCTTGCTTCTCTCAGAAATGGAGGTGAACTTGTGTGACTTCAAATCAATAGTGACATACAATGACAAGGCATTAGGATTGGACTGAATTCTAGCCCATTATTGAAATTTGTGACAAATCTGTAGACAACTCCAAATGAGTTCTGGTTTCAATGCAAGGTAAGACATTAAAAATTGGTATGCTTCTTTTCAGGATTTAGCAAATTTGAAGAAAATGCATCAAACTCCCAATGGCATGTCTCTTTATCAGTTTCATTTAAGAAGGAGTCCCTTGGCCAAAAGCCCATCTTCATCCAGCCTCTGTCAAGCCTCAGGGTGCACAGCGGGGAGACAGTCAGATTTCATGCGAGGGTTTCTGGCATTCCCAAGCCAGAAATCCAATGGTTTCATAACCAGCAGCTAATTCTACCATCAAAAGACATAGTTTTCCATTTTGAGGAGTCCACAGGCATGGCTTTAATGCTTATAGTTGATGCTTACTCAGAGCATGCTGGGCAGTACTCTTGCAAAGCAGCCAATAGTGCTGGGGAAGCCACTTGTGCAGCTACACTCTCAGTGACTCCAAAAGGTAAAGCCCATCTCGCTTCCACAACTTTGATTTGCTGTATACTTTTCAGTCCCACTGTTACTAATGAGAGTCTCTGATGTTTGTTTTATTGCATACTGTGGTTAGTCCATAACTTACTAATGAAATAACATACAGTAACTCTCCCAGGTCATTATAGGTTAACCTACATACTCTGAATTTCATTGAAGTATGTTTTCTGTGCACTGTAAAACCAGTAATTATTTTATTAGGCACTATCTTTGCTTGGCTTCTTTACTCTAAGCAACATTGTATTATTGCGTCATTAAATGATCTATTTGCTGATTATTACTTATAAAGCACATGGTGGAGGGAGAGCAAATGCTGCCCCAAATATAGTCAGCTAGAGAAAGAGAGATAGAAAGAGAGACTGGGTCACTTTGAATAACTCAAATGACAACAGAAAGAAGGAACCAGATATTGTATAGTATCCGCATGAGCCTTCATCAACCACTCATCACTGGATCACTGGGAATGAATTTTGTGTGATCTTGACATCCTACAGCATACTGCATCTGGCATGCTGCTTCCAAGTGACAATTACGTCTTTCATCTTCATCTTTCATGCCATTTTGTGTTACTAACGTGGGCAAGTGGCAAAACTTAGATCTTAATATTCTTTTCTTTTTCTTGTCACTTGATTATACAGTGCAAGTCCTAGATAGGCAAAGTTCTGGGAAAGATGTAAGAGAGTCCACCAGGTCCCAGGCAGTGGCAGATTCCTCTTTCACAAAGGAGGAGAGCAAAATACCTCAAAAGGAAATTAAGTCATTTCAAGGATCATCATATGAATATGAAGTGCAGGTTTTTGAAAGTGTATCTCAAAGTTCCACCCACACAGCTGCATCCATTCAAGATGTACAGATGCGCCACACCGCGTCCCTTTCACAAATTGCAGAAAGCACTGATGAATGTGCTGAAGAGTCCATGGATGAGGCACCCAAGATTCTCCTGCATCTTCAGGACGTCACTGTAAAGTGCGGTGACACGGCTCAATTCCTCTGTGTTTTAAAAGATGATTCTTTCATTGATGTAACCTGGACTCATGAAGGTGCAAAGATAGAGGAATCGGAGAGACTGAAGCAATCACAAAATGGAAATATTCAGTTTCTTACCATATGTAATGTTCAGCTGGTAGACCAAGGACTGTACAGCTGCATTGTACACAATGACTGTGGAGAGAGGACAACGTCAGCAGTACTAAGTGTAGAAGGTGGTTAATTGATTTTTAGCTATGATTTGCTTCATTTCATCCTCATCGCTTTATGCAGCTTTTCTTCCATGCAAATTGAATCAATGAATATATTAATTAGAATATCTCTAAACTAGCACTTTATTCAAAAATGACTTCTGAAAGTCAGCCAAATCATTGGCCAAGATTATCCTGAAAATTTAACTTACCAGTCTGGATTCAGAAAGTTTAACGTTCAAAAGGAGGTTTAGGAAGCAAAGGTTTATTTCCTATGTGCTGCATTTTCTAATATTTACCAATGTGCCACCAAGAAAGTGTAGCAAAGTTGAAATATTGTAGTCTGAGAAATACTTATTGTGTATTTATTATTGTGCCAGACACTATGGTAAATTTCAGTTTAATTGTTTTAATAGTAAGAGGTTCAACAATTCTTATCTCCTCTTTATTTTTGCATCTGAAGGTTCTAGTTGTTTACAAGGAGGCCATGAAAATAGAAAATTGGGGCTAAGCACAGTGGCTCATGCCTGTAATCCCAGCACATTGGGAAGTTGAGACAGCCTTGAGGTCAGTAGTTCAAGACCAGCCTGGCTAATATGGTAGAACCCCATCTCTACTAAAAATACAAACATTAGCCAGGCGTGTTGGTGCATGCCTGTAATCCCAGCTACTCAGGAGGCTGAGGCAGAAGAATCGCTTGAACCCAGGAGGCAGAGGTTGCACTGAGCTGAGATAGCATCACTGCACTCCAGCCTGGGCAACAGAGCTAGACTCTATCTCCAGAAAAAAAAAAAAAAAGAAAAAGAAAATTTGGCACTAAAAATAACAAGGCTCTCTCTGGACCAAAATTGGAAGTCCCAGATATTTTTCCATAAATGATGCTTCTTTTATGGGCTTAAAATCCTCCTAGAATTGTAGAATTTTCTCATGGCAAGATCGTAATTTTTGTGTTAGTGAGCTTGATTCTCCATTGTGTCTGGAAAAGCAGGAATAAACTTGTCTGGGCAAGTGTAATAACTTCTTCCTCTTATCCATGGACTTTCCTGTTGGATATTAAGGAAATTAGAAAATTATTTTTCAGGTTCTAGAAGCCTGTGTTTTGTGTCTGTAGGCAAAACAGCTTCACTGAGTCTCACGGAAGGAAGAAGCTCAGGCATCTCTAGGGGTCTGTAGAAAGCTCTGGCCTCAAGTTCCTCCCTAATCCTGGCTATAGTGGTGTTAGGGATGAAAAGAGGGCAGTGCAGTGCTATGTAGGTGTACAGCCATCTCTGCACAGAATTTTGAAATGATTGTCTTTCTTCCTACCCAGTGCAGAGAAGAATATGGTTCATTGATTCATATAATGTATCTGCAACACCCACTCACCAAAAAGAGACCTCATTCTTTCTTAATGAGATTTTATTCTATAGCTATCTCTCATTCTGTCACCATAGCCTACAAAGGCAATATCTCAAGAACTGAGGTTTAGTTATATACATTAGATAGAAAATTTCACCAGCCAGAGAGTTGACCCTCAATTTCACTGCAGCTGCTGGCTAGCATAGTAATCACACAGAGTGATTATTTATTTGGAGATGTTGTCTATAAGTCCTGTAGGTGAAGCCGTGACAATATTTTCAGTAATGTAATTGGCAGTTGGCTGTGTTGTGAAGGTGGGTGAAATGTAGATCCCTTAACTCACTTTCTAAAGAGTCTAGTGCTTCAGTACAGTGTTTGATTGTCATATTCCCAGAATGGATTTGAGCTTGTTCTTTTGCCCCAGGATCTCCAGTTCATTCAGTTCCAACTGATAATATTAAAGTGTTCTTGAAGCAAAAGAATTTTTTTCGAACATCCAGCTGCTTTACTTGTACCTAAGAAAGTTGAAAGATAAGACATTTTTAGATGCTTGAAGAGCATATTTGACATAAGGCCAGTCTTTATATGTTTCTTTTAAATTTTGGCCTAATACACTCATATAGGCTACAGAGTTATCTACCGAGATTAAGTAGAAATGTTGAACCCCTGGAAGTCTGTTTGAATACAATTCTTATGTGCATAATAAACATAGAAATATTGTATATTAGTTTGATGACTAACACGCTGCCTTTCCTTCTCATCCTAATGACATTCCATCTTCTCTACATTCAGCATGTGTTTTATTCTTCCAAACACAGCTAATTTATGCCTTTCCCTAACTTTATTCTTACCTAGCAAAAGAATCACAAGCCAGAGCACTTACAAAAGTTACTCTGGGTTCAGACACTAAAAGTATTAAAACACTCAAAGAGTCACAAATTAAAACAACCCGTGAAGTAAAAAGAGAATCGTCAAAGAAAACATCAAGTTTGTCATTAACTTCATGCTGAAAAAAACATAAGAAACTGAGAACAAGGGAATCAAGTCTACTGACAGGATACCACGTGGACTGAAGACGGAGAGTGATACGAGTCCAGCCTTTCCCAAGAAGCTGCCCCAGAGATGGCTGTGTCTAAAAGCTGTGCCTATTCCATGTGTAATAAAAACAGTGTTGAGTTGGGAAATCTTTATTTTGTTCCTTAATATGTAACTAGACTTCGTGTAGTTTAAAGTTTGAAAGGTGGTTCAAATCAAAGGAGTATTTACTAGCAGGAAAAACTGAGAATAGCCCTCTACTAAAGTAACAATTTAGAAAATGCATGTTCTTTCTAAATGTGATTTCATCTCTTATAAAGTGTTTAGTCAATAGGACATTTTTTAGAAAATAATATTCCTTTGGTTTGTAGATTGCTTCTGAATGCATGTAAAGGCATGGGGAATTATAGAACTAAAAGTGGAAATTTCATGAAGAACCTAAAATAAAAATGTTTTAAATCTTTCTGTCAACATTGTCATGTGTTTTATCAGCTCATTAGTTTGTTTGGCATGGACTTTTTGGTAAATTTGGGGAATGCATTTTTCTGTTATTATAGTAAAAGAAAATTTTAATCATATAAGTCATGAATTGGTTCAGAAAGCATATGCAATTAATCACTAAAATCTCTTCATATGTTTTTCTATTTTAGCCCCCGAATCAATTTTGCATGAGAGGATTGAACAGGAGATTGAGATGGAAATGAAAGGTATTGTTATAATGGGTGTGAGATTTAAGTAGAAATTCTAAAGGATTAATAGGATCCTTGAGTTGCCTTCTTTCTCTTAGTATTATTGAGAAAAAAATGACATAGATTTACAAATATATCTCTTAGAGTATATATTACTTTGTCGCATGCTTGGTTTAGTATGTTGATGGTTACATGCATTGCACAGTAATTTATTGTAAGGTAATTTGAAATTTTGTATTTAAAATTTATCAGCTATATTCAGCTTTAGGTTTGCAGTCATTTTCAAAAGTGTGTATTAGGAAAAGTTGTCATCCTAATGCATGAAATCATGAAGTAGAAGTTTGTTTTCAAAATCACGGTGAATTAAATTGAACAATAGACAGTAACGTAGCTGTCATTCTCAGAATGCAATGTCATGAATGAATTATGATTGAAATGCTACTTTATTGAGGTTGTGTGAAAACATTACATTTCCATCCGGTTTACACTTCATGCACATATATCATTTTAACATTGATATGTCTCTTACACTGGCTTGCAGATAGCTGCCTCATGTGATCCTTATTGCCTGCTTTTCTTTGCATAACATTGTGACTTTATGGCTGTATTAGTTCGAATAAACGCCTTCTCATTTTATTTTAGCTAATTACTTATGGTTATAGTTCTTGTATATACTCATTAAATAGTTAATTCTCAAAAATATAATAATATAATCTACAATCAAAAGAATCAGAAAGGGCGTTTATTCCACTCTCTGCAAGTCAGGTAAGATTTTCCACTTAGCTATCGAAAGAACAAAGTTTTCCTGCTCTCAAAACAAGTATGCACAGGAACATGTTATTTTGGAATGCATTTTTGCTTGTTCAAGAAGAAATTTCAACAGTTTGAAGAAAAGACCAGACAACGAACGATTTTCGTGTCAGAATCTTTTAAACAGAGCATGGTGTTGCGTTTATTCGAACAAATATGGTGAGTGAATTTTTTTATGGATTTGTGAGATCTGTAGCATGCAATTTATTTCATTTCCTATTTTGCAATTTTATTTACTTTCAACTTTTTCAAATTCTATGGAAAATAGTAAAAGGTTTTATGTTTTTTTCCAGAATTATTCTCCGAGGAGGAATCTGAACATTCAGAGAGGGATACACGTGACGCCTTTTCAGATTCTGAAGACATAGACCACAGCTCCATGGCTGCTAAAAGATATGCAAGTAGAATATCATCTACAAGCTCCTGGCCTGAATATTTTAAGCCTTCCTTTACCCAAAAACTTCTGTTTAAATATGTTTTAGAGGGTGAACCAGTTGTTTTTACATGTAGATTAATTGCCTGTCCAACTCCAGAAATGACTTGGTTTCATAACAATCGGCCCATCCCAGTAGGTCTTCGTCGGGTTATAAAAACTGAGAGTGATTTACATCATCACTCTTCCAGCTTAGAGATTAAAAGGGTCCAAGACAGAGATTCTGGAAGTTATAGGTTACTAGCAGTTAATAGTGAAGGGTCTGCTGAATCAACTGCCTCATTGCTTGTTATCCAAAAAGGGCAAGATGAGAAATATTTAGAATTTCTGAAAAGAGCAGAACAGACACAGGAAAACATGGAGGCTTTAGTTGAAAGGGGAGAAGATAGGATAAAGGTTGACCTGAGGTTTACCGGCTCTCCTTTTAACAAAAAACAAGATGTAGAACAAAAGGGAATGATGAGAACTATACATTTTAAGACAATGAGTTCTGCCAAGAAAACAGATTACATGTATGATGAAGAATATTTAAAAAGTAAATCTGACATAAGAGGATGGCTTAACGTAGGTGAAAGTTTCCTGGACAGGGAGACCAAAATGAAGTTGCAACGTTTAAGGGAGGCTAGAAAAATGTTAATGGAGAAAAGGAGATTATCTCTTTTAGATACGTCTTCTGAAATAAGCTCAAGAACTTGGAGAAGTGAGGCTAGTGATAAAGATATTCTGTTCCCTAGAGAAGACAGGAAAGCCAGATCTATGTCTGATCTAGCTGAAAGTTATAAGGTAGATAATTCAGCTGAGAGTATTGTGCAAAATCCACATGCCCTTTCTAATCAAATGGATCAAAATATAGAGTCTGAGGAACTTCCCTCAAGCTTTCAAACTATTGTTGATGAAGAAATTTACCAAACTGAAATAAGAATGAGCCAAGAGGCACTGGTAAAAGAAAGTCTACCAAAAGACCATTTATATGGTGAAATTCTAGTAAATGAAAATACCCAAGCAAGAGGACAGCTGGAAGAAATTATGGCCAATACTACAATTGGAGAGTCATCCACATATATTGCTAATGTATGTGAGAAGGAGGAAGTATATGAGACTCCTGGAAAGGTGTCTCAAGCTATTACACCAGATGCCCCTGAACCTTTTGGTACACTTGTAAATATTGAAGAAAATGAAGAAATAGCTAGTGAAAGAATAAGAAAGGATGATTTAAGAGAAGTACAACTCTCTGCTTCTACAAAAGTTGATGAATTCAAAACAGAACAGAAGGAAGAAAATATGAGGTTTTTTGAAAATTCTTTTCGAAAACGCCCACAACGTTGCCCTCCTTCATTTCTTCAAGAAATTGAATCTCAAGAAGTTTATGAAGGTGACAGTTGTAATTTTGTGTGTCATTTTCAAGGATATCCTCAACCTATAGTCACGTGGTATAACAATGACATACCAATCCCACGTAATCAAAACTTTATCATTCATTCCTTGGAAAACTATTCAATATTAACTTTTTCTTCTGTTCATCATCAGAATGAAGGTTCTATTACTTGTGTGCTGTTTAACCAATATGGAACAGTAAAAACAACTGGTATGCTTAAAGTGAAAGCAAAACAAAGGCATGATGTCAAAGCACATAAAGTCCCAGTGTTCCATGACTACTTTGATGAGGAAGAAGAGCTAGCACTGGTGTTTGACCAAGCAAAAGGCTCCCATCCATCTATGAGTCAAGAGGGCCAAACAAATCTTCATATGTTAAAAACTAACCCACCAGTTCCTCCCTGTGGAGACACAGAATTGCTTTCCTTTCCTGTAGAAATTCAGGTAACAGCAGCTACTCCTATCCCAGAACAGGATAAAGAGTCTAAAGAAATGTTTCAAACTGAGGAGCTAGAACCTGAAGCAATGCCTCAAGATCAAGTTACTCAGTCACCAAAACACAAATTTGTATTTTTGTCTGATATTACTAACAAGCCACCAAAAATGTTAGAAGAAATGCCAAAGTGTGCCAGGTGTAGAGAAGGGGATTCCATAATTCTTGAATGTTTAATATCTGGTGAGCCCCAGCCAGTTGTAACATGGTTTCAAAATGGAGTCCTTTTAAAGCAGAACCAGAAGTTTCAGTTTGAAGAAGTTAATTGTAGCCACAGATTATATATTAAGGATGTTAATTCTCAAGATTCTGGAAAATATAAATGTGTTGCTGAAAACAATTCAGGAACAGTTGAAAGTGTTTCAGATCTAACAGTGGAATCTGTTACTTATAGGGGAAATGATCAATTCAAAAACACTGGTGAAATTTATGGAAAAGATTCCAGAGATCAGCAAGTACAAGTCCAGGGAGAATCTGTAAGGGCACATTTTTATGATTATCCAGCTGGTCCCTTTACTCCCTGGATGAATGTAAAAGAATATTCAGTAAAGGACTATTTTCAAAGCCTTGAGACCACTGAGCTGATAGATAAGAAAGACCAGGTGTGTTGCACACCTTCTAGAGAAAAACTGCCCAGATTTGTGCATGGTGCTTCAAGATCCATAAGAATCAACAAGCCCGTCAGGGCTGAATTCATACAATGTCAGGATGAAGGGAAAGAGAGACATGTAAGTGAACAATCAAAGCTGCACCAAGCAGAGGGTACCGTTTATCCATTTGTTGATTATTTCAGTGATGTCACTATTAAGAAAGATGTAAGAAACAATTTTGAAAAACTTGGTAGATCAGAACAAGACAATGTACAAGAATGTGCCCGAAGTGGCTGTTTACCAAATATCCACTCCGAGAGAATATCTGACAGTTATACAAAAGATTCATCTGCCATTGTATATGAAGAATCCTTTGGTGAAGAGATACACTACCCGCGGAAAAAGGTGAAGCACAGAATTATCGAATTTGAAAAATTACATGTAGAGAAAGGAGTTCTAGAAAAAAGACCTACCAGAACATCATTTGTTAATCTTCCTCAAAGGAAAATTGATGACAAAGCCTTTTCATTAAAGCAAAGAGAATCAAGATCAAGTAATCTAAATGCAAATATGTATCAGGCAGAGAAACTGTCTCCAAATACTGAACCAGATTCATCTAACATTGCAATGAATTTAAAGCTACTTTCCTCTCAAACTCATAAGGAATTTGAAGTACAAGAGAGGGAACAACAGGAAAAAGTAAGTCTTATAGATAAAACTGCAATTTCTAAAAGAGCTGAACACGAATCACCTATTACATTTGACTTAAAGCAGATTCACTCTCAAATAGAACATTCAGATGTGAAATTCCAAGAACTAGATAGTGGTCAACCAGAAGAAGCTTATTTTAAAATCCAACATCCTGCTTCTGAAACAGCTAATACTGAGAACATTGTGTATGATCTAAAACAAATGTATTCTCATATAGGAGAACCCACCGTGGAGTTCCAAAGACAAGAAACTAGGGAACAGCAGGAAACACTTTATAAAGAAAAAGTTCCCAGCCCTGAA
Organism: Aotus nancymaae; assembly: GCF_030222135.1. Classification (NCBI taxonomy): domain Eukaryota; kingdom Metazoa; phylum Chordata; class Mammalia; order Primates; family Aotidae; genus Aotus; species Aotus nancymaae. The sequence goes on from NW_026988419.1 coordinate 53,766,977, forward strand.
ATATTACAACCTGATGCACAGAGTATCTCTAAAAAAAATGTGCAAAATAATTTATTTACCAGTCAAGAAATTTCTTCCAGTCTGGAGCTTTCAAATAGAACTATGGTGGAGAAAAATAGTATTGATGAAAATTCCTTTTCTTTAGAAAAACAAGCCCAACATGTACAGGAACAGAACTTAGATATTTTAAAAACTGATCTTTCTCTTAAGTCCTTTTCTGAAGAAATCTATAGTGAATCATGTGCCCTACTTCTAACCTCAGAAGAAACTGATCTTTCTGAGAAATATCGTTCTCTAGAAAATGGAGATGGAAGTTTCATCTCACATTTGAAAAAAGCAGCAAGTGAGGAAAAGCCTTTAGAGGTTGGTGAAATGAAAGAAGAATGCACTTTAGAACCAGAGTTGGCATCATTTCCAAAGCAGGATGGTGGGACACAGGAATATACAGATGCCACTTTGGAAGACCACAGAGGTGATGTTCACGAAGCTGATGCACTCCAGAGACAGCTCTCCCTGAGTCCGTGCTCCCCATTCTTGATGACTGAAGAGCAGCAGAATCCAGGTGAACAAATAAATACAAACATTGATGCCTCTGGAGAAAAAAGATGTTATGAAGAAGTTCAAGTTCAAAAGGAAACTTCTTTCTCCACTATAGAAGGAGAAATGGTAGAAACTTGTCTTTCTCAAAATATTCCTAAATTGGATGAGGTACATACCACTGAGGTAGCAGAATCTGAGACCTCCCTAACACAATATTTACTCACTGCTGGAAAGCGTGAGGTTCCTGAGATTAAAGACACAAGAGACCAGGAAAAGCTTGTCCAGAGTGAATCAATTACTTCAATGGAAGTGGAAGAAGTAACTTTCAACACTGTGTATGAATACTACAACCAGAAACAGGAATTGCTAGGTCGTCCATTTTCTCCTGAGTCTGACATTTCCATTGGTGTGGGAAGTACAACCAGTGAAGAAATCTCTGAGTTAGATCAGTTTTACACCCCACCATCATCTGTTGAATGTCCAAAGTCCCCTGACTTATCTTTTAATCCTTCAGATCTAAATAAACAATCCTCAATACATTCAGGAGATGAGGTGGTTGAAAGATTTTCCACACCTTTAGGGGAAGTTGCTGAAAGATACTCAACACCTTCTGAAGGTGAAATAGGAGAAAGATACTCCACACCCCCAGGGGAGGCACTAGAGAGATATTCCACACCTCCAGGAGAGTCTCTGGAGAGATATTCCACACCCCCAGGAGAGACTTTAGAGAGATATTCTACACCCCCAGGAGAGATTCTAGAGAGATACTCCACACCCACAGGGGAGGCACTAGAGAGATATTCTATTCCTACTGGAGGACCAAACCCCACTGGTACTTTTAAAACATATCCATCAAAAATAGAAAGGGAAGATAGTACACCAAATGAACATTTCTATACACCTACAGAAGAGAGAGGTTCAGCTTATGAAATATGGCGTTCTGATTCATTTGGCACACCCAATGAAGCCATTGAGCCAAAAGACAATGAAATGCCTCCATCTTTTATTGAACCTCTGACCAAAAGGAAGGTATATGAAAACACAACGCTAGGCTTCATTGTTGAAGTTGAAGGTCTTCCAGTTCCTGGTGTGAAATGGTATCGAAATAAATCTTTACTAGAGCCAGATGAAAGAATCAAAATGGAAAGGGTGGGTAATGTGTGTTCACTGGTAATTTCTAACATTCAAAAAGGAGACGGGGGAGAGTACATGTGCCATGCTGTAAACATCATAGGGGAAGCAAAGAGCTTTGCAAATGTAGACATAATGCCCCAAGAAAAAAGAGTGGTGGCACTCCCACCTCCAGTAACACATCAGCATGTCATGGAGTTTGATTTGGAAAACACCACATCATCAAGAACACCTTCTCCTCAAGAAATTGTACTGGAAGTTGAATTAAGTGAAAAAGACGTTAAAGAATTTGAGAAGCAGGTGAAAATAGTGACAGTTCCCGAATTTACTCCTGACCATAAAAGCATGATTGTGAGTCTAGATGTTCTTCCACTGAATTTTGTGGAGCCAAATATGGATTCAAGGGAGGGAGAAGACAAAGAACTAAAAATTGACTTAGAAGTATTTGAAATGCCTCCTCGCTTTATACTGCCTATTTGTGATTTTAAAATTCCAGAAAATTCAGATGCTGTATTTAAATGTTCAGTCATAGGCATCCCTACTCCTGAAGTTAAGTGGTATAAGGAATATATGTGTATTGAGCCAGATAATATGAAATATGTGATTAGTGAGGAGAAGGGAAGTCACACTCTTAAAATTCGAAATGTCTGTCTTTCTGATAGTGCAACATATAGGTGCAGAGCTGTGAATTGTGTAGGAGAGGCTATCTGTCGGGGATTCCTCACCATGGGAGATTCCAAAATATTTGCTATGATAGCAAAGAGAAGCAAAGTGACTTTAAGCGATTTTACAGAAGAATTGATCTTAAAGAGCAACTACGCAGACAGTTTTTTTGAATTTCAGGTGGTGGAAGGGCCTCCCAGGTTTATCAAAGGTATTTCTGACTGTTATGCACCCATAGGCACCACAGCGTATTTTCAGTGTTTAGTTCGTGGCTCTCCAAGACCCACAGTTTACTGGTACAAAGATGGGAAATTGGTCCAAGGAAGAAGGTTCAGTGTTGAGGAAAGTGGCACAGGATTCCACAACCTGTTTATAACGAGCTTAGTAAAGAATGATGAAGGAGAGTACAGGTGTGTAGCTACAAACAAATCAGGAATGGCTGAGACCTTTGCAGCACTCACCTTAACTTAAAATGTAATGTTTTAGTGCCTCAGTAATTATTAGAATTAATCTGAGTGCTTTCATATTTTCCAAATTATATGGCTCTAATAAACTTCCAAATAGGTCTACCATATTTGAATGCATTACCTTGGAGACCCCTGGAGAAATAATCTCTATGTAGAAATCCCATCTTTGTAATACATGTAAATATTTTGTTATCTGAACTTTAAAATCATCACTTGTGTCAATCATGCTGTGAAACATTAAACACAATTAAATCTCTCCTTGGCTACCTAATTGTTTGTACTTCTATTTACCCTCATTCCTCCCTCACAAAGCATTTCAGCAGAATGCACTCTCTTTTAGCAGATATACTATATATGCAAAAGTAGAATGTAAAATTGGAGACCATGTCAGATGACCATGCAGACAGATTGGTAAGGGTAATCCTCCTCTCTGCTCCCATTCTAAGTTATTTTTGGAATTGTAACCCTTTTGCATCAAACCTATGTTTATTTACTTCGACTTAGAATATGCAAAACAAACAACAAAAACCAACTTCTCTCAATTGGTAAGTAATTCTATAATCTGTTTGACATTTCAATCTTAATATATTAACTTCACCTCTTTTAAAAATATTTTCATTATTCATATTCCTCCTCGTAAGTTTTTAATTCTCACTGGCTTTAAGGAACCAGTTGTGCTCTTTATTTGCAGAATAAGCAAATAAAGATCTTTCCACTTTTGGAGATAACTTATTTTCTCAATTTTTGAGATGACATCAAGTGTAAAATACAGCAATAATTTAGTATTGGCCTGGGAAAAAAAGAAACTACCATATTGTGTTTACATAGAGATTTTAAAACTGTATTCTGATTTCAGAGTCTTTAAAATTAAAAAAAAGGTGGGATATTTTTAGAATTGAAACAATATGATAATTTGTATTTCAGATTATATACAAATAACAAGAGCTTTCCTGTCAGTTTCACTGAATTTCACCTTTAATATAAATTAATAAGCATTCAATTTTTATTATGATGTTTGTTTCTAAGTGACTCTTCGATGTTTTCTTTTAAAGTTAAAATAGCAGTAAAGTAATATACTCCCTAACATCTTAACTGTATACCAATGTGGTCCTATGCCTTCTCATACAAGACTCAACAAATATTAAAAAATTCTGAAAATGAGAGGTAGGCCCAAAAGACCTCAGGGGTGTTCATTCAACAGTATAAGTCTTTATATCCTAATAGTAATTATTCTTAATACAATTTAGAATAAATTTTAATTTTGTAACAAGGATAAAGGATGTTACGATGAAAGATAAATTTTACCTCCCTCCACCTCTTAAGTTACTTACTGTTACTTAATGGCTATATTTTTCACCTGCATTGAACAGTATTTAAGTACCACGATCATATTTAAAACAATTTTAATTTAAAATATAAACAATTTAAATTTAATTTTCGAAAGAATTAATATATCCAATTATGTTTATTTTGTTTCTTTTATCTGTCAATCTTTGTTCCCAACAGGGGAATTCTCTAACAGCTATCTAAATTAAAGAAGCAGTAGAGGTAATGTACAGAAAATAGGCAGAGCAGTTAGGCTTCCCCTGCCTCCCTCACAAAAATAATTTTGATGTATCTGTTTGAGCCACCATAACTCATCAGCATAGATACACTACTGCGGAACAAACATTCCTGTTCCAACCAGTGAGCACACAATAGCTATGATAATAATTTAGACACAGTGTAATATATCACATCACAAATTCCTGAAGTAAAACTAATTCTATAGTTTAGCAACTTAAGGATTTATTCTGCTCTTAGTCACATAATGCATGTTAAAATTAATTAGAAATTCAGATTGAAGCAAACATAATAGGCATACTTTACTCAAACATACAGCACAGCAACAGTTCAAATGTTGTTTATTAAAAAAAGAGAGAGAGAGAAATAGAAAAATGTTGTAATGTCCTACTGGATTTAAGGAAGAGCTGAAAACACTTTTATTCATATAAGAAAGAGGGCTTTCTTTGATTTTGCTCATTAGAATTCTGTAATTCTGTTAGTTTCAAGTACGGTGAACTAGAGCGTATGCAGAATAACAGTGACTGAATAAAGATTAATTGTCGTAGATAATGAAATGGAATTTTTTTATTTTCTGACTCAACGGCACATAACATAAAACCCTGAAATATTAATTTCTTTGATTCTGGATAAAGAATTTATTGTATTGCACATAGGTGAGTTTAGACAATTAATAGCTGCTACCACTACATGTCCTTTTTTTTAACTACACCATTCACGTTTCAGCCCATTTGAATTTCATTTACTTTCCTTTTTATGGCTAATAATACCATGGCTTGAAGTAGAGGAAAACATTTGAAAATATTTCAACTTACTATTGAGTAAGAATATTTTAACTGTACTCACATTCATTCGCTTTACAGATATTTTGTGAGTTCAAGTGAAGGGAAATGTAACATGAACTATATATTGTAGATTAAATGCAAAGTTAAGTGGTCACCATTAATGTGTAAAATAGTTTTGTGGTTTACTTAAAATAATAAATAACTGAATACGTATTCTACATGCTATAGATGAGTTTCTCTAGTATTTTTATAGCCAACAGACATTTGAGTTCTGTCTTCTAATGCTTATACACTATAACAGAAAGGAATTAAGGTGTAAGTCTACTTCATGTGATGCAAGTGAAGTCATCTAATAAAATCATAAAATTACCTTTTGCTAAGGCAATAAGACTACTAATAACAGGTCTGTTCTGTATACCTAACAGGTTTAATAAAAAATTGAATGCCTTGTTTAAAATTACATGTCTTTCATCCTGTCATCCGGGGTACTGTTTAGTCTCTGTTATGCACTGCTTTGTTTCTTTCTCAGTGGTTCTGTACAAGTTTTCTTACAAAATAAAATACAAGGAACTTTTAATATTGGAGTCATTTTCTTTTACTTTTGATTCTTTTGTTTTCTTGATTAATGCCTTATTGTAAAGGCTTTGTTCAAGTAATATAGTGATTTACACAGATGAAAGAAGGCCTGCATTTGTAGAAACTGAAAACAGTTGTTCTCTTACAAATCCAAATTAAATATTTCCTGTAACCTCTTATTTTTAATAATGACATTAGAGTATTAATTAGGACAGTTGTGTTTTATTCTGGAAACAATCAGTCTTTTGTTTTATTCTGGAAACAATCAGTCTTTAACAAAGAAGATTATTCTTAAACTCAAGAAAACCCTAAATATAAATAGCAATTTTGGATCCATTTAGAAGTTGATTTAAATAATTCTGGATTGTTATAACTATTTAGTTAGCAGTTTTTCAAACTTTAGAATTGGAATTATATCTCAAGAAAAACTCATGAGAACATTTTTAAAACTTATGATCTCTAATACAGATGAAGTGGATCAAAAATTGCATTTATAAAGTATCTATAATTTTGTATAATTTTATATGCTAAGCTAAGAAAAATTTAGAAATGTGCTTTTTGATAAATTAATCTTAGAATAATCTAATCATTCCAGGAATAAACCAGAAGAAGGCCATCAACTGGTGTCTAATTCTTTGATTTCTACTTTTATGTTAAATAAAATTTTGTCGTAAAATAATAATCATTTTTCCCCATACAGAGTTTTCTAGTTCTTTTCTGTCTGCTGAGGAAGAAGGACTTCATAGCTCTGAACTTCAGTTATCTAATATCAATGAAGCACTTGAACTTTCGTCTGAACCTCCGGTTTACTCAACTAAATTTGATTCCGAAAAGGAAGGCACTGTCCCAGTTTTTGTCAAAGAAGTGTCAAATGCTGACATAAGCATAGGGGATGTGGCTACACTGTCTGTAACTGTCATTGGCATCCCCAAACCTAAAATTCAGTGGTTCTTTAATGGAGTGCTGTTAACCCCTTCTGCTGACTACAAATTTGTTTTTGATGGTGATGATTATAGCCTGATCATTCTGTTCACCAAATCTGAGGATGAGGGAGAATATACATGCGTGGCCAGTAATGACTATGGAAAGACAATATGTAGTGCCTATCTAAAAATAAATTCCAAAGGAGAGGGTCACGAAGACACAGAAACAGAATCAGCAGTGGCAAAATCTCTGGAAAAGCTTGGAGGTCCTTGTCCTCCTCACTTCCTTAAGGAGTTAAAAGCAGTTTGCTGTGCTCAAGGGCTTCCTGCCATCTTTGAGTACACAGTGGTTGGAGAGCCTACCCCTACTGTTGCATGGTTCAAAGAAAACAAGCAGCTTTGCACCAGTGTTTATTACACTATCATTCATAACCCTGATGGCTCTGGGACTTTCATTGTTAATGACCCTCAGAGAAAAGACAGTGGCCTCTATGTCTGCAAAGCAGAGAACATGTGGGGTGAGTCCACCTGTACAGCAGAGCTGCTTGTGTTTCTGGAAGACACAGACATGACTGATACCCCCTGCAAAGCACCGTCCGCACTGGAGGCTCCTGAGGATTTTTCACAGGCATCCTTAAAGGGTCCTGCAGTTGAGGCACTTGACTCAGAGCAGGAAATTGCAACGTTTGTAAAAGACAGCATTTTGAAACCTGCTTTAATTACAGAAGAAAACCAGCTACTATCTTATGAGCATATTGCTGAAGCCAATGAATTGAACAGTCAGCTTCCTTTGGAAGCTCAGGAGTTGCAATCCATTTTGGAGCAAGACAAGCCCACTCCTGAAAGCACCAGGGAATTTCTTGGCAGTGTTCACTCTCAGCCTCTCCAGGAGCCATCTCCCAACCTCGAGCTGCAGATTGTACAGTCCCAGAAAACCTTCTCCAAAGAAGGAATTCTAATGCTTGAAGAGCCTGAGTCACAGGCGGTTCTATCAGATACTGAGAAAATCTTCCCAAGTGCCATGTCCATAGAACAAACTAATTCATTAACAGTTGAGCATCTGAAAACTTTATTAGCCGAACCTGAAGGGAATTACCCACTGTCTTCAATAGAACCTCCAGTGCATTCTTATCTAACCTCTGTGGCTGAGGAAGTACTTTTACCAAAAGAACAGACGGTACCTGATGCCAACAAAGAGCAAAGAGTGACTCTTCAAAAGCAAGAGGCACAAAGTACGCTCATCTTGAGTCTGAACTTAGCTGAGGGACATGTGGAGAGTCTCCAGAGTCCTGATGTCGTGATCTCTCAGGTAAACTATGAGCCCCTACTCCCCTCAGAACACTCATGCACAGAAGGAGGTGAAATTCTGATGGAAAGTGCAAATCCACTGGAAAATGCAGGGCAAGATTCTGCGGTCAGAATTCAGGAAGGCAAGTCCTTAAGATTTCCGCTAGCACTTGAAGAAAACCAGGTACTGCTCAAAGAAGAGCATTCTGACAACGTGGTGATGCCCCCAGACCAAATCATTGAGTGTAAAAGAGAGCCTGTGGCAATAAAGGAAGTGCAGGAGGTACAGGAAAGGGAAATTCTTTCCAAGGAAAGCTTGCTTTCTGGTATCATAGAAGAGCAGCGATTAAACCTGAAAATTCAAATCCGCAGGGCTTTGCAAGCAGCCATGGCCAGTGAGCAACCATGTCTTTTCTCTGAGTGGCTAAGAAACATTGAAAAGGTGGAGGTCAAGGCCGTAAACATCACCCAAGAGCCCAGACACATCATGTGCATGTACCTTGTTACCTCAGTGAAGTCTCTAACAGAAGAAGTAACCATCATTATTGAAGATATTGATCCTCAAACGGCTAACTTGAAAATGGAACTTAAGGATGCTTTGTGCGCTATTATATTTGAGGAAATAAACATCCTAACAGCTGAGGGTCCTAGAATTCCGCAGGGAGCCAAAACAAGTTTGCAGGAAGAAATGGATTCTTTTTCAGGTTCACAGAAGGTTGAACCCATTACTGAACCAGAAGTTGAATCTAAATATCTTATCTCAACTGAAGTTAGTTCTTTTAATGTGCAAAGTCAGGTTAAATATTTGGATGCCACAACTGTCACTGATGGGGTTGCTTCAGCTGTTGTCTCTGATCAAAAACATGATGAGAGTCTGAAACCATCAGAGGAAAAAGAAGAGTCCTCCTCTGAAAGTGCTACTGAGGAAGTTGGGACAGTAAAGATACAGGAAGCTGAGGGTGGCTTAATCAAAGAGGATGGCCCTGTGATACTTACACCCTTAGTGGATACTGTTTCTGAGGAAGGTGACATTGTACACCTCACAACATCCATAACAAATGCTAAAGAGGTGAATTGGTATTTTGAGAATAAACTGGTGCCTTCAGATGAAAAGTTCAAGTGTTCACAAGATCAAAATACATATACGCTAGTCATCGACAAAGTAAATGCCGAAGACCATCAAGGAGAGTATGTCTGTGAGGCCTTGAATGACAGCGGAAAAACAGCAACTTCAGCAAAACTTACTGTAGTAAAAAGAGGTTGGATTTTAAGGATTAAATAGATCAAGTGCTAACATTCACTGGATTTAGGTTGCATCACTTAAATTTTCACTTATCTGCCACTTCCAGAATGTAATTTATTTGGAGTGAGTATGAAATCACAGACACAATCATGGTTATGAACTCACCTTTTCCCTTACCACCCTGTTGGGTTCTATGCTATCATATCCATGGTACTACTTATTTTAAAAGTAAAACATATTTTCATATGTTTCATAATATCAATAGATAAGCTTTTAGTTTATTTTCATATGAAGATACTTTCATAATATGTAATAAAAAGCTATCAGTGAACACCTAGCGACTCTGAAATCACAGTTCTCACACTGTGAAAATTAAAAATAACCATGATTAGTTGTCTGTTTCTTGTTTCTATTTCTTTTTTGCTGTTGTTTCACTTCATCACTTTAGTATATCGTATTTGTTCACATTATTTTCAGTTATGCATGTAATCCAGTAGCCTCACATTTTAATATTTTTTTCATAATTCACTGCAAAGCAATGATTGAATGTGTTTTTCTTTAAAAAAAAAAAAAAAAAGCTTATTGTCTTCTTTTGCCTTCAATGATCTTTCTCATTTTCCAGTCACTTGTCTTAAACTGCTGTAATCCATCTCACCAATTTCAACTGTTTTACTCCATTAACAGCAACAAAAATTAGAAGGAAAAGAAAAATGTGGTATGCCTGATAAGGAAGCATGTTAATGGACTCTACTTCCCTTTGCAGCTGCCCCAGTGATCAAGCGGAGAATCGAACCCCTGGAAGTAGCACTGGGCCACCTAGCCAAATTCACCTGTGAGATCCAAACTGCTCCCAATGTCCGGTTCCAGTGGTTTAAAGCTGGCCGAGAAATTTATGAGAGTGACAAGTGTTCTATTCGATCTGCAAAGTATCTCTCCACCCTTGAAATCCTGAGAACCCAGGTGGTTGACTGCGGCGAGTATACATGCAAAGCTTCTAATGAGTATGGTAGTGTCAGCTGTACAGCCACACTAACTGTGACAGGTAAATGCCATACATTGACACAGATGTTGTCACCTTATTTCATATTGTTACCTTTTTTGCTTTTTGTACATGTATGGGAAATGCTTGTCCTACCAACTAGAGAGACCAATAACCAAGATGGTAACATGGTAGCTAGGTACTGCAGAACCTGTATGGAACAAGAAATCATTATTTACAGCCATACTTCTACTACTGACCAAAGAAAAAATAATTCATTATTTGAGAACAATGTTAAGTAATCAAATGAGCTTGGCTTGGCTCTTCATATAAAACATATCAGGAAAGTTTGGTGCTACTAAAAAGAAATAATGTCTCAATGCATTTAAAAATTTTAAATCAAATAACCAATTAAGAACAGAATTATAAACTTAAAAAGTCAGTATCTAAGTCTAAAATTAACTACTAATGTAAGGCAGGGAGCTAGTATAGGACTTAAAACTAGGCATTTTTACTAATTTAAAAATAAGACAATTACGCAAATATCCTATTCCCAATTTTCTAGTTGATACATAGGATGACTTTCAATAGCTAATAGTTAACACTCATCAAATATTTGAATTTCTTCATTAACCCAAATATTACTAGCTTGCTTTTTATCCTTCCTTGCTTCCTTCCTCCCTCCCTCCCTTCCTTCTTTCCTTCCTTCCTCTTCCTTCCTTTCTTTCTTTTCTTTTCTTTTCTTTCTTTTCTTTCTTTCTTTCCTTTCTTTCTTTCTTTTCTTTTTCTTCCTTTCTTTTCTCTTTCTTTCTCTTTCCATTTCTTTCTTTCCCTCTTTCCAAGAGAAAGTGTGAGTATGAACTATGGTTTGAGGACAGGGATAGAGGTGCAGTCAAGCCGTACATGGACTGTCGAGGGAGGTTGTCCCTTGGTCTTCTTTGTCAATGAGAATATCAAGGGGAAAGGCAAATACAACACATTTCTTAGACTTGAAAAAGATGAGGTTCCCTATAGCTTCCTCTTCTCTACAATCCTTTTACATGACCCTAAGAAAAACCCAGACCCATGATGACCCAACCAGTGTGTTTCACTCTGGTCAAAAAGTCTCCATGCAACGAAGTACATGACATTATTCACACTGACACTTTTGGAAGTTTCTTCACTCAAATTAGGTCAATTTAGGAATGGGACTATTATGGAAGCTTCAGATAATAAGAGGAAAGGAAAAGAAGGATGACTCAAAAAAATTAAAAACAGAGGTTCTAAAACTCTTGCTTCAAGATGCAGAATGGAAAGGGGAAGTTGTTGCTATTAAATATTTTTACAAGTTTGAGTTGGCCTAGAGGATGCATTCATAGTTACTCCATATAAGAATTTCCAGGCAGTTGACATTAAGGTTAGAAAGACATTACAAAACTACTTCAATCTTCTCATCATTTGATATCCTTACTCTTCAGAAGAGTCAAATACATTTTATCTTCCTTACATAGTCTCCTAATTTGCAGAATTAAAGTATCAGTTGAATAGCTTATCAAATAATTAATCAGCCACTAAAATGGACAAATCTTTAGCAACGTTACTTAATAAAGAAACACTTGTCTTTTCTTTGATAGAGACAAGTAAAGTGATATCTTGCTCCTTTATAAAGAACACTCTCATCCCTTTCCTTTGACAATCTTTTGTTCTTATTAACACATTACTCTACTTTAAGTTATGGCTCATGTTTATCTAAAGACTTAACTCATCTTTTCTCTGTCTTGGAATATATAATTACAGCAAGTGCTTTGGTGGGGACTAAATGTAATGCTGGAAAAAATTTCTTTTGCAGAGGCATATCCACCAACCTTTCTCTCCAGGCCTAAGTCCCTTACGACTTTTGTGGGTAAGGCAGCCAAGTTCCTCTGCACACTGACAGGGACTCCTGTGATAGAAACCATTTGGCAGAAAGATGGTGCTGCACTCTCACCTTCACCTAACCACAAGATTTCCGACGTAGAAAATAAACACATTTTAGAACTCTCAAACCTTACCATTCAAGATAGAGGAGTTTATTCTTGTAAGGCTTCTAACAAGTTTGGAGCAGACATCTGCCAAGCAGAGTTGATCATCATTGACAAGCCACATTTCATTAAAGAATTAGAGCCCGTGCAGTCCGCTATCAATAAGAAGGTCCACCTTGAGTGCCAAGTAGATGAAGACAGAAAAGTCACAGTTACATGGAACAAAGATGGGCAAAAACTCCCCCCAGGGAAAGATTATAAGATCTATTTTGAAGATAAAATAGCAACACTTGAGATTCCTTTGGCCAAACTGAAAGATTCAGGAACCTATGTCTGTACAGCTTCAAATGAGGCTGGAAGCAGCTCCTGTTCAACCACAGTCACAGTCAGAGGTAAGAAACGTGTGAATGTATTTTCCAGTTCCTTCTCTGTAAGGAATCCTCAGTACAAAAGCTGTTGTCAAACAATACAGTAAGCTTTGTTATTAAAATCATGTCATTCAGCAAATATTACGGTTTGGGAAAGTCCTGGCATTGTTTGATTTTATTTTTTAATCCTCCTCAAATTTCACTTCCTTTTGTTCTTTTAAATTGTCTGCTATTAACAAGGCTTGCTTAAAATTTCTTCTAAGAAAAAACTCCAAGTGTCTGGGCAATCCTTAATCATCTTATTTTATAAAATTGTTCTTTGTGTAGTAGTTTGTTTATTGTTGTTCTATTTTAAGTCAAGAGACTGGGAAAGTGTCTTAGAATGATAAGAACCTATTAAATGCACCACAGCTTTTTCAGAAATTTTGTGGAGATATTTTATGTGTGTTGGGTCTCTTTGTTGTGTATGTCTACTTTTCTTTTGTGGAGTTTATGTTTCAGACATCTTCTCCTTTTTCTTTTTTGCAAACTTCATGTAGAGCCACCATCCTTCGTGAAGAAGGTGGATCCCTCTTACTTAATGCTCCCAGGTGAATCAGCACGCCTCCATTGCAAACTGAAGGGCTCACCTGTGATGCAGGTTACTTGGTTTAAAAATAACAAAGAACTCAGTGAAAGTAACACAGTCCGAATATATTTTGTCAATTCTGAGGCTATACTTGATATTACGAATGTAAAAGTTGAAGACAGTGGGAGTTACTCATGTGAAGCAGTGAATGACGTTGGCAGTGATAGCTGCAGTACTGAAATAGTTATCAAAGGTTTGTTTACTGCGTTTCCATTCAGTATTTTTCTGAGAAAATATTTTCCTTTTACTTGCCTATTACCCTTTACTTACACAATGTGTTCGTGCTTTTGTAGAACCTCCTTCTTTCATCAAAACTCTTGAGCCTGCAGACATAGTGAGAGGAACAAATGCTCTACTTCAGTGTGAAGTCTCAGGGACTGGACCATTTGAAATTAGCTGGTTCAAAGATAAGAAGCAAATTCGAAGTAGTAAAAAATACAGATTGTTTTCTCAGAAGTCTCTTGTGTGTCTGGAGATCTTTTCGTTTAATAGTGCAGATGTTGGTGAATATGAATGTGTTGTTGCTAATGAAGTCGGCAAGTGTGGCTGTCGGGCAACACACTTACTCAAAGGTTAGTGCTTGAAAACCTCATGTCTCTTTAATAAATTGTCAAAATAGCTTTCTTACCCCATGGAAGAAAAATTGGTACTTTCTTCTCTTATCCTATCCTTTTACATTTGTTTTGTCTTAGTTTGACCTGGGACCTTTGGAACAAAGTCAGTAACTTTCACCTGGTCTTTTTCCTGAGACCAGTGTAAATATCTATGATCTGATAACAAAAGGGAATTACATAATAAGCCATTTTGTCAGCTGATACATATTTATCTTCTATGCCTCTGTCTCTTTGATGAAATTATAATTATTCTTAACTTTTATTTCTTCTTCTAGTTAACACTATGAAATAGTAGTATTGGGACAAGATAAATATAATCTTGATATAACTCTTAAATATAGATGGATGGTGTTGAAAGTATTTGGGAATTGATATGTTTTATATGCTCTCTTTTCTTAACTAGAACCTCCAACCTTTGTAAAGAAAGTAGATGATTTTATTGCACTGGCAGGACAAACTGTTACCCTACAAGCTGCTGTGAGAGGGTCAGAGCCCATTTCTGTCACATGGATGAAAGGACAAGAGGTCATTAGAGAAGATGGAAAAATCAAAATGAGCTTTTCCAATGGTGTTGCAGTCTTGATAATCCCTGATGTTCAGATTAGTTTCGGAGGCAAATACACATGCCTGGCTGAAAATGAAGCTGGAAGCCAAACATCTGTTGGGGAATTAATAGTTAAAGGTTTGTGTAGGAACACTTAAACCTCGAATTGCTATTTACATTTAAAGTGAAACCCTAATATGCATTTAGGATCCTAACTATTTCGTACCATTGTAGAACCTGCCAAAATCATTGAGCGAGCAGAGCTGATCCAGGTGACAGCAGGAGACCCAGCCACACTGGAGTACACAGTGGCAGGCACCCCAGAGCTGAAGCCCAAATGGTACAAAGATGGGAGACCCTTGGTCGCCAGTAAAAAGTACCGAATAAGTTTTAAAAACAATGTTGCCCAACTCAAATTTTATTCAGCTGAGCTGCACGATAGTGGTCAGTACACATTTGAGATTTCCAATGAAGTGGGCAGCAGCTCCTGTGAGACAACATTCACTGTATTAGGTTAGTATTTTTAGAAAACGATGCTACATATTTGTTTGAAACCCAACAAATGGCCTAGAATCAATCACTGAGCACTTTTCTATATTGACCTTTTCTCCCTTCTTGTGCCACAAACAGATCGAGACATTGCTCCATTTTTTACCAAGCCCTTGCGCAACGTGGATAGCGTTGTTAGTGGTACCTGCAGACTGGACTGCAAAATTGCAGGCTCCCTCCCCATGAGGGTGTCCTGGTTTAAGGACAGCAAAGAAATCACTTCTTCTGACAGATACAGAATAGCATTTGTGGAAGGCACAGCCTCTTTGGAGATCATCAGGGTAGACATGAATGATGCAGGGAATTTCACTTGTCGAGCCACAAATTCCGTGGGAAGCAAAGACAGCAGTGGAGCCCTGATTGTGCAAGGTTGGCTGGAGACTTTGCATTTTATCCTCCTTATTAAAGATTATGTTCAAATTAAGTTATCTTCCCTTAGATCAGACCTCTCAATTCTTTGAAATTCTTTCTTATACTCCTTCTTCAGAACCACCCAGTTTTGTAACTAAACCTGGATCAAAGGATGTTCTGCCTGGCTCAGCAGTCTGCCTGAAGAGCACTTTCCAAGGATCTACTCCTCTCACAATCAGATGGTTTAAGGGCAACAAAGAGCTGGTTTCTGGTGGAAGCTGTTATATTACCAAAGAAGCTTTAGAGAGTTCTCTGGAACTCTATGCAGTAAAAACCTCTGATTCAGGCACATACACATGTAAAGTCAGCAATGTCGCCGGAGGCGTGGAATGCAGTGCAAACTTGTTTGTAAAAGGTTTGCATTGTTTTCTTGATATCTTTGTGCTACCCTTGTTATAAATTCTTCCCTCTTTCTCATATTTCTTAATAACTGCTTTCTGTCCACAGAACCTGCCACATTTATTGAAAAGTTAGAGCCATCACAGCTGTTAAAGAAGGGAGATGCCACCCAGCTAGCCTGCAAAGTAACTGGTACCCCGCCAATTAAAATAACATGGTTTGCAAATGATAGAGAAATTAAGGAGAGCAGCAAACACAGAATGTCTTTTGTGGAGTCTACTGCAGTTCTAAGACTGACAGATGTTGCCATCGAAGACAGTGGTGAATATATGTGTGAGGCCCAAAATGAGGCTGGCAGTGACCACTGCAGTAGTATTATCATAGTCAAAGGTTTGTGTTCACTTTGCCTCTTGTGTTGCCAAAGTTATGGCCCATGGCACAGACCCCTCCTCCCTTAATGCAAATCATTCCTTTTTTACTGTAGAGTCACCTTACTTTACCAAGGAATTTAAGCCGATTGAAGTCTTAAAGGAGTATGATGTCATGTTGCTGGCTGAGGTGGCAGGCAGTCCTCCCTTTGAGATCACTTGGTTCAAAGACAACACAGTCCTGCGAAGTGGTAGAAAGTATAAGACCTTCATTCAGGATCACTTGGTTAGCCTGCAGATCCTCAAGTTTGTAGCTACAGACGCTGGTGAATACCAGTGTCGGGTGACCAATGAGGTGGGCAGCAGCATCTGCAGTGCTAGGGTGACTTTAAGAGGTTAGTATTGGTTCCAGTGATGAACTGGCCCTTCTGAAGAGTAAATTATTTTTTTAAGCCAGTTTTACTTTAGGAATAATGTTGATTGAGAATTCATTCTTCTGCTAGAACCCCCATCCTTCATAAAGAAGATCGAGAGTACCAGCTCCCTCCAAGGAGGCACAGCTGCCTTCCAGGCCACTCTGAAGGGCTCCTTGCCAATTACAGTGACTTGGTTAAAAGACAACGACGAAATCACTGAAGATGATAATATAAGAATGACCTTTGAGAACAACGTGGCCAGTCTGTACCTCAGTGGCATTGAAGTCAAGCATGATGGGAAATATGTATGTCAGGCCAAAAATGATGCAGGAATACAAAGATGTTCTGCATTACTCTCAGTAAAAGGTTGGTTCTGAAAGTTTGCCATGGGTTTGTGGAAGAAATGCAGATGTAAGCCTTTCAGGAGGGTAATACACAACCCATATCTATGCCTTTGTTTTCTACAGAACCTGCAACAATCATTGAGGAGGCTGTGTCTATAGACGTCACCCAAGGAGACCCAGCCACTTTGCAGGTTAAATTTTCAGGGACTAAGGAGATTACAGCCAAATGGTATAAAGATGGTCAAGAACTGACCCTGGGTTCAAAATATAAAATCAGTGTCACTGATACAGTCTCAATACTGAAGATTATTTCTACAGAAAAGAGAGATAGTGGAGAATATACTTTCGAGGTCCAAAATGATGTTGGAAGGAGCAGCTGCAAGGCTAGAATTAATGTATTAGGTTGGTATTTGTTCTTCTACAGAGAGGATTGGCACTTTCATGCTCTTCCTTTCTTAAAATTAAAAAAAAAAATACAAATTAGTAGATTGACCTTTTTTTTTCTTTGCTTTATCATTGGATAGATCTTATCATACCTCCTTCATTCACCAAAAAGCTGAAGAAAATGGACAGCATTAAAGGCTCTTTCATTGACTTAGAATGTATAGTAGCTGGGTCACATCCCATAAGCATCCAATGGTTCAAAGATGACCAAGAAATATCAGCAAGTGAAAAATACAAATTCTCTTTTCATGACAATACTGCCTTCTTGGAAATAAGCCAGCTGGAAGGTACAGACAGTGGGACATACACTTGTTCTGCAACCAACAAGGCAGGGCACAACCAGTGCAGCGGTCATCTGACAGTCAAAGGTTGGCAAATTTTATTTCCACTTACCAAGAACTTACAAAATATTTTTCTTTCATTTCTCAATTCTTACCTTTATTACTAAGTTATAAAATAAAACTTCCTCTTTCTTTTTGCTTCTTTTTTCTTTCACCCAGAACCCCCTTACTTTGTGGAAAAGCCACAGTCACAAGATGTCAATCCCAACACAAGGGTACAGTTAAAGGCTCTTGTGGGTGGCACTGCACCCATGACAATAAAGTGGTTTAAAGATAACAAAGAGTTACACTCAGGAGCAGCCCGCTCGGTCTGGAAGGATGACACCTCTACCATTCTAGAGCTCTTTGCGGCCAAAGCTTTTGATTCTGGAACTTACATTTGCCAACTAAGCAATGATGTTGGTACAGCAACCAGTAAAGCCACTCTCTTTGTAAAAGGTCTGGTCTCTACATCTCCTCACTTTCTTGCTTGTCTAGATTTTCTTGCTGGGGGACGGGGGTGGGAGGAAAAGGCGCTTAAGAAAGCAGTTTTTCCCAGTGACCTGTTTTTTAAAATATTCAACATCACAAATCTTTTTCCATCTTTAGAACCTCCTCAATTCATTAAGAAGCCCAGTCCAGTCTTAGTGCTGAGGAATGGACAGTCAACAACATTTGAATGCCAAATAACAGGCACTCCTGAAATCCGAGTGTCTTGGTATCTAGATGGGAATGAAGTAACAGCCATTCAGAAACATGGCATTTCCTTCATTGATGGTTTAGCCACTTTCCAGATTTCTGGTGCCAGGGTAGAAAATAGTGGGACTTATGTCTGTGAAGCTCGAAATGACGCAGGCACGGCGAGCTGCAGCGTTGAACTCAAAGTGAAAGGTTCGTGATTGGAATCTATTCTCCATTTGGGCTGTGCTGCCTGATAGGTTTGGGGTCTTCCCTTGAGTAAGCTACTGTCTTCCTTTTGAATCTTTAGAACCCCCCACCTTTATCAGAGAGCTGAAGCCTGTGGAGGTAGTAAAAGATAGTGACGTGGAGCTGGAGTGTGAGGTTACGGGAACATCTCCGTTTGAAGTCACTTGGCTGAAGAATAACAAGGAAATTAGAAGCAGCAAAAAATACACATTGACCGACAGAGTGTCTGTGTTTAACCTCCATATAACCAAGTGTGACCCTTCTGACACTGGGGAATACCAGTGCATTGTATCCAATGAAGGTGGCAACTGTTCTTGCAGTACTAAAGTCGCCCTAAAAGGTCAGTTATTCAAGAAGCAGCCTACCAAATAAAAATTCTGGGCCAGGTGCAGTGGCTCACACCTATAATCCCAGCACTTTGGGAGGCCGAGGCGGGTGGATCACGAGGTCAAGAGATCGAGACCATCCTGGTCAACATGGTGAAACCCCGTTTCTACTAAAAATACAAAAATTAGCTGGGCATGGTGGTGCATGCCTGTAGTCCCAGCTACTCGGGAGGCTGAGGCAGAAGAATTGCTTGAACCCAGGAGGTGGAGGTTGCGGTGAGCCGAGATCGCGCCATTGCACTCCAGCCTGGGTAACAAGAGCGAAACTCCGTCTCAAAAAAAAAAAAAAATTCTGTAACACTTTTTAATCTTACGATTATGGGTAGGAGTTACAATATGTCTCTTCTTTTCACACTATCTTATTTAATCACAGAACCACCATCGTTCACTAAGAAGATAGAAAATACCACTACTGTTTTAAAAAGTTCTGCCACCTTTCAGAGTATTGTGGCAGGCTCTCCTCCTATTTCTATAACCTGGCTAAAGGATGATCAGATTCTTGATGAAGATGATAACCTTTATATTTCATTTGTGGACAATGTGGCTACACTCCACATCAGAAGTGTGGATAATGGACACAGTGGGAGATATACGTGTCAAGCCAAGAATGAGTCAGGAGTTGAGAGGTGTTATGCCTTCCTTTTAGTACAAGGTTTGTAAGCTGTTCTCTTTCAAAGACAGTCTATGGAGATAGTATCATGAGCAGACATTATTTCTAGTGGAGTTATCAATGTAACTCATCCACATTTTCATTCTTACTGCAGAACCAGCTCAAATCATAGAGAAACCTAAATCAGTTGATGTTACGGAGAAAGATCCGGTGACCTTGGAATGTGTTGTGGCTGGAACACCGGAACTCAAAGTGAAATGGCTTAAAGATGGGAAACAAATTGTTCCCAGTAGATACTTTTCAATGAGTTTTGAAAATAATGTGGCCAGTTTTAGGATTCAGTCAGTAATGAAGCAGGACAGCGGTCAGTATACTTTCAAGGTGGAAAATGACTTTGGAAGCAGTAGCTGTGATGCCTACCTGAGAGTGCTAGGTTTGTATCTCCACCCAAGTCAGCTTCCCTTATTTATATTATGTCCTTTGTAAACAAATAGCAAGAGATTAATGGATGTGTTTTGCTGTTTGCATTGGACAGATCAAAATATTCCTCCATCATTCACCAAAAAATTAACCAAAATGGATAAAGTTTTGGGCTCTTCTATTCATATGGAGTGCAAGGTTTCTGGTTCACTTCCCATTAGTGCTCAGTGGTTTAAAGATGGAAAAGAAATATCTACAAGTGCAAAATACAGACTTGTATGCCATGAGAGAACTGTGTCTCTAGAAGTTAATAATCTGGAATTAGAAGATACTGCAAATTACACATGCAAAGTGTCAAATGTAGCAGGAGATGATGCATGCAGTGGCATCTTAACTGTGAAAGGTTAGAATTTCTTTACCTCTTCTTGATTCTTCTTTGTGAATGCTTCTTAAATGTATCACTCTTACTTTTGTATCCTTTAGAGCTAAAATCTCTATGATTCTGTTTCTTTAGACACATATTAATTGCATTCAAGAAATATTCAGCCATTGCCACTTTTCAGGAGTGTTTTCTTATATGTCCATAAAACTGTTGCAATAATTCAACTACAAGCAATTTAATTAAATATATCTCTCTTAAAATCTATAGAACCACCAAGCTTCCTAGTGAAACCTGAGCAACAGCAAGCCATACCTGATTCTACAGTGGAATTTAAGGCAGTACTAAAGGGAACACCACCATTTAAAATAAAATGGTTTAAGGATGATGTGGAACTTACCTCGGGTCCTAAATGTTTCATTGGCTTGGAAGGGTCGACTACCTTCTTAAATCTCTACTCAGTGGATGCTTCTAAGACTGGACAGTATACTTGCCATGTTACCAATGATGTTGGTAGCGACTCTTGTACTACAATGTTGCTTGTGACAGGTGTGCAAGTTTGACTGTTTTATGTTTCTGTCTGACTGTGGCTATGGCTCTCTCTGTATTCAGTTACAATGTCTCTAAACAATCAAGAAAGTATTATTCTTTCTAACATAGTAGACAGTATTTGTTCTTTTTTTCTCTTCCCTGCATACTACCTAATTTAACTATTGTTATTTATTTCTGTTTTCTTATACTCTCCTCTTTCCTGACTCTTTAGAACCACCAAAGTTTGTAAAGAAATTAGAAGCATCCAAAATTGTGAAAGCAGGTGACTCTGCACGACTTGAATGCAAGATAACTGGATCCCCAGAAATCAGAGTTGCATGGTTTCGAAATGAACACGAACTTCCAGCCAGTGATAAGTACAGAATGACTTTCATTGACTCAGTGGCCGTCATACAGATGAACAATCTCGGTACTGAGGACAGTGGAGATTTCATTTGTGAGGCTCAGAATCCTGCAGGCAGCACAAGCTGCAGTACCAAGGTTATAGTAAAAGGTAGACATCTCATTCTTGTGTTTCTCATTAACTGAAAACCATCTCCCCTGGGTATTATAGCTCTTTATTCTTTAAGTATCATTTTAGTTTCCATTTGAGATCATAGAATATTTTCCTGAGCTAGTATTATTTCCCTTTTTAGATGTTTTTCCTTCTTGAATTTTGGTTACATGTAACTAGGCATTCTGAAATACTTTTCTTGTTATTCCAGTGTCATAATTCTGATTACCTTAACACACTGGCCAAACATCAAATGTGATGTTTCAAAACTGCACACAAAAAATGAAGCAGGCATTTTAAAATTAATCTTTCACCTCAATCAACTTACAGATATATCACTCTCATTATAATCTATATCATTAACAACAAGCACTATTTACTATATCTACACAAAGTGAAGACAATAAAGGTTTTACCCTTACGTTTAAAACAGGACAATCATATTTTTTCCCCTCTCTCAAGAATCACTTCCTATCTTTTAAAAATTATATGACTGTACCTTGATACAAATGGTACCTGTATTTTTTGCTGCAATTTTCCAGTGGTTTTTTTTTTTGTCACAAAGGCCAAGTTTGTCATGTTGTAAGACAATTATTCCAGTAATCATTTGCTGAAATGGAAGACTTAGATCACAGATATTGTGATGACTTCCAAGTGTCTGTTATAGAGCATATAAAAAAAAATTTTATCCTTGAAAGTAGAATTCCATACTTTATGCAGATCCTATTTGTTACTATACTTGCTTGTTTACAATTTTTGTTTCAGTCTTTTTAGTCTAAGATACAACAGTAAGCTGGAGTAGACAGAATGTTGAACTGTTCAGTAATGACGTCTAGGATCTATCTGGGTTCTCTGCCCATCCAGCTGGTTATCTTGTAAAGGTGAATGGCTTCTGAGGCTGTAATCCCATAATAGTGATAGCACTGGACTCTGCTTACCCATTAGAATACCTTAAACCTTTCTTCCAATTTAAAGGCAAATAAAAAACTTTCATTCAGTGAAATTCAGTAGCCCAAGTCATGAGAAATTCTTGTTTTTTACAGAGCCACCTGTTTTTAGCAGCTTCCCTCCTGTAGTAGAAACCCTTAAAAATGCTGAAGTCAGTATTGAATGTGAACTTTCGGGAACACCACCGTTTGACGTGGTATGGTACAAAGACAAGCGGCAACTCAGAAGCAGCAAGAAATACAAGATTGCATCCAAAAACTTCCACGCAAGTATTCACATCCTCAATGTGGACACTTCAGACATCGGTGAATACCACTGCAAAGCACAGAACGAAGTGGGAAGTGATACTTGCGTTTGTACTGTAAAACTGAAAGGTAAACATAGTTCTTCCATGTGGCAGAAATGTCATGAATGTGCAAAATCCTATTTTTTTCTCTCTTGCATGATCTGGACAGTCTTTGCAAAAATCTCTATCTATCTTTTCCTGTTCAGAACCACCAAGATTTGTCTCCAAACTGAACAGCCTCACCGTTGTAGCTGGAGAGCCTGCTGAATTACAGGCATCCATAGAAGGCGCCCAGCCTATTTTTGTCCAGTGGCTTAAAGAGAAGGAAGAAGTGATTAGAGAAAGTGAAAACATCAGGATTACATTTGTGGAAAATGTTGCAACTCTACAGTTTGCAAAAGCAGAGTCAGCTAATGCTGGAAAGTATATTTGCCAAATCAAGAATGATGGTGGAATGAGGGAGAACATGGCCACACTGACCGTCTTAGGTTGGTACAATAGCCCCCGATAGAAACTGGTGCCAAGTGCTGGAATGTATTACTAAGAGTTACTAGCAGACTCTTTTTCTGAATTTCTTCTAGAACTATATTTATCTTCATCTATTTGGAAGGTCTAGAGGAAAGACACAGTTGATCTTTCAAATACTCTTTTCTGTTTCTGTGATTCTAACAAAAATTAGACATCTGTTTTATTATTTAATAACTACCTGCCTTAATCAATTAGCAGGTATTATCATAACTATCTTTGATTAAACATGAAATAATACAGAGCTCAGCATGTGCTACAAGACTAATTGTTAAAATTAACAAGAAGTCCAAAGGTTGGCATTTCATAGCAAAGCTTGCACATAAAATTAAATTACAATTAAATGGCTGGATGTGGTGGCTCATGCCTGTGATCCCAGCACTTTGGAAACCTGAGGTGGGCAGATCATGAGATCAAGAAATCAAGACCACCCTGGCTAACATAGTGAAACCCCTCTCTACTAAAAACACAAAATTAGCCAGGCATGGTGGCATGTGCCTGTAGTCCCAGCTACTCAGGAGGCTGAGGCAGGAAAATCAGTTGAACCCAGGAGGCGGAGGTTGCAGTGAGCTGAGATTGCACCACTGCATTCCAGCCTGAGTGACAGAGCAAGACTCTATCTCAAAAAATATATATATATATATGATTAAACAATTGTTTGAATAACAATTTTCAAAGAATTGTCTTTGGCACCTTAAAGCAAAGCAAAAATAGCAAGTAATTTACAATGACTGTAGCCTTGGATCTACAGAGGGTCAAGTGGAAATCAATATATACTGCCTAATGCACATTGTTTAAATTTTTTTGAAGTTGAGTTGTGCACAAACATATATTTCTTAAGAATAATTGCTATATAAGATGACAGCAAGAGTGGGGGAGGGACAAAAAATAAGGAGAAAAGAAAACTAAAAATATTAAAATCAAAAAGTTATGACTGCATGCAATTATGGAATCACACTTTAAATAGTGTGATTTAAAGGACACTATTAGGACAGCGCCCTAAATATAGCCATCTCGTTGGAAGAAACAGTCTTAGTGAATGTAATAGTAGAGACATAGTAAAGATCCCAGACTTTGACAGATGGATATCATGTTTTATTTCAGAGCCTGCAGTCATTGTTGAGAAGGCAGGACCAATGACAGTGACTGTGGGAGAAACGTGCACTCTGGAGTGTAAGGTGGCTGGTACTCCGGAACTCTCTGTTGAATGGTACAAGGATGGAAAGCTGTTGACCAGCAGCCAAAAACACAAATTTAGCTTCTACAATAAAGTCTCTTCCTTAAAGATTCTCTCAGTTGACAGGCAAGATGCAGGCACATACACTTTCCAGGTTCAGAACAATGTTGGAAAAAGCAGCTGCACAGCTGTGGTTGATGTTTCAGGTTAGTTCTGCTACTTTCCTCTGGTTACTTATGCAAATTCCTTTTTCAAGTTTCCTTCTTTCCAGTCTCTTCTAATCTTTCAAATCATGATGAGTCTTTTACCTTTCCTCACACAGACCGAGCGGTTCCTCCCACTTTTACACGAAGACTGAAAAATACTGGTGGGGTGTTAGGTGCCTCTTGCGTCTTGGAATGCAAAGTAGCTGGATCATCACCTATCTCAGTTGCCTGGTTTCATGAGAAAACTAAGATTGTCAGTGGAGCAAAGTACCAAACCACGTTTTCAGATAATGTCTGCACATTGCAGTTGAATTCTCTGGATTCATCAGATATGGGCAATTACACATGCGTGGCCGCTAATGTCGCTGGGTCTGATGAATGCCGTGCAGTGTTAACTGTACAAGGTCAGTAGACAGTCAAACTTGGAAGGAATTTCTTACATATTCCTCTTCAGGTGCACATCTATGTTGACAAACATTCGAAAAGTATGCTAGTGTTTTATTCAAAATTGCAACTCCATTTGAAGCTTACAGGATCTTTTCATTGTCCTCCATGTCTATATAGAATCACCCTCTTTTGTGAAAGAACCTGAACCTTTGGAAGTACTACCAGGCAGAAATGTAACCTTCACAAGTGTTATTAGAGGAACCCCTCCATTCAAGGTCGGCTGGTTCAGAGGTGCCAGAGAACTAGTGAAAGGAGACCGGTGCAACATCTATTTTGAAGACACTGTGGCAGAACTGGAATTATTTAATATTGACATATCTCAGAGTGGAGAATACACCTGTGTGGTTTCTAACGATGCTGGCCAAGCATCCTGCACTACTCGTCTCTTTGTAAAAGGTTTGCTTAAGTGGATTTGCTTTTCCTATTTTCTGTATGCTGGTATCCTTGGGTTTTTATTGTGTTTAACTGCTGTGCTTTGTCACTTACTAGAACCAGCTGCATTTGTGAAGAGATTAAGTGATCATTCTGTAGAACCAGGGAAGTCCATAATTCTGGAGAGCACCTACACTGGAACACTTCCAATTTCTGTCACATGGAAAAAGGATGGATTTAACATAACTCCCTCTGAAAAATGTAACATAGTCACAACAGAAAAAACTTGTATGCTGGAAATTGTGAATAGCACAAAAAGAGATGCAGGACAGTATTCCTGCGAGATTGAAAATGAGGCAGGAAGGGATGTTTGTGAAGCTCTGGTATCTACATTAGGTGCGTTGTCTTATTGTCTGTTAAATTGTTTGTGTTCTTCTAACATGTAGCATAGTTTCTTTGATATTCATTAATTCCAGTTGCTGATTGTGAGCCTTTTTTCCTTAGAACCACCTTATTTTGTTATGGAACTGGAACCTTTGGAGGCATCAGTTGGAGATTCGGTTTCTTTACAATGCCAAGTTGCTGGGACACCAGATATTACCGTGTCTTGGTACAAAGGAGACACCAAATTACGGTCAACTCCTGAATACAGGACCTACTTTACAAACAACGTGGCCACACTTGTTTTTAATAAAGTGAACATCAATGACAGTGGAGAGTACACATGCAAAGCAGAAAATAGTATAGGAACTGCTTCTTCTAAGACTGTGTTCACAATTCAAGGTGATGATATTTTACAAATTAAGAATTTTTTTTCCCTTAACTCTTATATCTTTATGGCGAAATTCTTATTTCATCTCTTAATGTCTCATGTCTCCCTACAGAGCGCCAACTCCCACCTTCCTTTGCAAGACAATTAAAGGACATTGAACAAACCGTAGGGTTACCTGTTACACTTACTTGTCGATTAAATGGCTCCGCACCCATCCAAGTGTGCTGGTATAGAGATGGAGTACTTTTAAGAGATGATGAAAATCTACAGACATCATTCGTAGATAATGTGGCAACTTTAAAAATTTTGCAAACTGACTTGAGTCACTCTGGCCAGTACTCTTGCTCAGCTTCCAACCCACTTGGAACAGCGTCTTCTAGTGCTAGACTCACAGCCAGAGGTTTGTTCACATGTCAATCTTTTTCTTTGCAAACTGTGACTTCTTGTTTCATTGTCAAAGTAGAAATGACCAATGGCAAAAAAACAAGCAAACAAAAAATACACATTGCCTTTCTTCTCATCTTCCAGAACCTAAGAAATCTCCCTTCTTTGACATCAAGCCGGTATCTATAGATGTTATTGCTGGAGAAAGTGCTGATTTTGAGTGTCATGTTACTGGTGCTCAACCGATGCGAATCACTTGGTCAAAAGATAACAAGGAGATCCGTCCTGGAGGAAACTATACAATCACCTGTGTGGGAAACACTCCACATTTGAGAATTCTTAAAGTAGGCAAAGGAGACTCTGGTCAATATACTTGTCAAGCAACCAATGATGTTGGCAAAGACATGTGCTCAGCTCAGCTCAGTGTAAAAGGTATCATTCCATGGCAGTTGACAATATTTGTTCCTTCCCATGTTTGCAAAATTGTCTTATAAAAGTTTCTTTTGTGTTTAAATGTTTGAGATAAACTAACTGGATATATTAGAATTTGTGTATTAACGTTGGAGGCAACATTAATCAAAGTTGTGTTTTCTCTTTATATTGTTGTTTACGTTAGTGTTTCTCTAAGTGTCATTCTATCAAAAAGTATTGTTTAATTGAAATTCGTTAAATGTTGTTTTAACTATCCATTCCATATTTTCATGCTTTCTTGTTATATGGCATTCTGATTTATCATTACTAAATGTTGATCAAATACATCTATAACACATTAACTTTTATGTTTTAACTCACAGACTAAAAAAGTATCGACTAAATTCTCTATTAAAAATGTTATGAGATTATTTAATTTAAAAGATAACTAATTTTACCACAAAATCTTCAGAAAGTATATTCTTAATAACAAACCAGCTTAAATATGAATTTATGGGATCTTCAACTATAAAAGCAAGCTCTTTTAACAGGTATAGTAAATATCCCTTACTGACTATTTCATTTGGTTTACTAGAACCTCCAAAGTTTGTTAAGAAATTAGAAGCTTCAAAAGTTGCAAAGCAGGGAGAATCCATTCAACTGGAATGTAAAATAAGTGGCTCCCCAGAAATCAAAGTTTCGTGGTTCCGAAATGACAGCGAACTTCATGAAAGTTGGAAATACAACATGTCATTCATTAATTCCGTGGCATTGCTTACTATCAATGAAGCCAGTGCTGAGGACAGCGGGGACTACATTTGTGAGGCCCATAATGGTGTTGGTGATGCCAGCTGCAGCACAGCGTTGACAGTGAAAGGTTAGACACACTAAGCTTCTTTGTTTCTTTATTCTCCTCTGACCTGGGCTCTTAGCAAAGTTAGGAGCTCTAAAATAAAAGGATAATTAAAGTTATTTGATTGCAATTCTTCAACAAGTCTTAATGAATTGTCATTTCTTTGATCACACCAATCACTCTTCATGGTTCTAGATTTAATTTTTTTTTTTTTTTTACTTTTTAGTAAGTATGTGTTCTCATTGTTTGTCTCCTTTTTATCTGGTAGCACCTCCTGTTTTCACCCAGAAGCCTTCTCCAGTAGGAGCTCTTAAAGGTTCTGATGTGATTCTTCAATGTGAAATTTCGGGAACTCCCCCATTTGAAGTAGTATGGGTTAAAGATCGAAAGCAAGTCCGAAGCAGCAAGAAATTTAAAATCACTTCGAAAAATTTTGATACAAGTCTTCATATCCTTAATCTTGAAGCCTCCGATGTTGGGGAATATCACTGCAAAGCTACTAACGAGGTGGGAAGTGACACGTGTTCTTGCTCTGTCAAGTTCAAAGGTTTGTATACATGGGCACAAAAATACATGCCCCTTCCTTCTATCTGTTCTTGCCTAACTAATAACTTATGTGGTCATGATTCTCACATTTTTTCCTCTAACCACAAATTTCTTTCATCAGAACCTCCACGATTCGTGAAAAAGCTAAGTGACACCTCAACCCTTATTGGGGAGGCTGTTGAGTTACGGGCCGTAGTGGAGGGCTTCCAGCCAATTTCTGTTGTCTGGCTGAAAGATAAAGGTGAAGTCATCAGAGAGAGTGAAAACACCAGGATTTCATTCATTGATAACATTGCAACCCTCCAGCTGGGGAGTCCAGAAGCATCTAATTCTGGAAAATATATATGCCAAATCAAAAATGATGCCGGAATGAGAGAATGCTCCGCAGTCTTGACTGTACTAGGTTAGTAGCAAAGCACAACCAGAGGGAAAAAAATCAAGTTAATTGATCCATGATTATTTTCCTTAAATACTCCTCTTATCCAGTAATACAGTGCTTGTACTTTTGAGATTGAAAAGTGGCTTTGTTTTCGATGCAAAATACTTCTTCTTTCAGAACCGGCCAGAATCATAGAGAAGCCTGAACCCATGACTGTCACTACTGGAAATCCTTTTGCATTAGAGTGTGTAGTGACTGGAACACCAGAACTTTCAGCCAAGTGGTTCAAAGATGGAAGAGAATTGTCTGCAGATAGCAAACATCACATTACTTTCATCAATAAAGTAGCTTCCCTTAAAATCCCCTCTGCAGAAATGAGCGACAAAGGG
Organism: Aotus nancymaae; assembly: GCF_030222135.1. Taxonomy (NCBI): domain Eukaryota; kingdom Metazoa; phylum Chordata; class Mammalia; order Primates; family Aotidae; genus Aotus; species Aotus nancymaae. The sequence goes on from NW_026988419.1 coordinate 53,795,941, forward strand.
TTATATAGCTTTGAAGTGAAAAACAGTGTTGGCAAAAGTAACTGCACTGTATCTGTCCATGTTTCTGGTGAGTAGAATGAGATTTCTATGAATAGACAATATTTCCGGGGGGTGGGAGGGGGCGGAATAAAACTTCTCTTTAAACTCAAAACTACCCTTCCCCACGTAGATCGGATTGTGCCTCCTTCCTTCATCCGCAAGCTGAAAGACGTGAATGCCATCCTGGGGGCCTCAGTGGTTTTGGAGTGCCGAGTCTCTGGCTCAGCCCCGATTTCAGTTGGCTGGTTTCAGGATGGAAATGAGATTGTTAGTGGGCCCAAGTGTCAGTCCAGCTTTTCAGAAAACGTCTGTACTTTGAATCTGAGCTTGTTGGAACCCTCCGACACAGGCACATACACATGTGTGGCAGCCAACGTTGCTGGTTCCGACGAGTGCTCGGCGGTCCTGACTGTGCAAGGTCAGTGTGCAGGGATACGGCTGCTGCTTCTCTAACACCTCTTTCGTGTGGACTTGATGCCTGTCTTCCCTGGAGTTTCTTTATTTCTTTATTTTGTCTTCATGTTTAGTCTTAGCTCTCTTTTTTTAAGGAGCAAAAGCACTTCTCACTTGGATTTCTTTCTTCTCTTAATCTCCCCTTCCACCTCACAATATCTAGAACCACCATCTTTTGAACAAACTCCTGATTCTGTGGAAGTTTTGCCTGGAATGAGCCTCACGTTCACCAGTGTCATCAGAGGCACCCCTCCTTTCAAGGTCAAGTGGTTTAAAGGCAGCAGGGAACTGGTGCCTGGGGAGTCATGCAACATCTCTCTGGAAGATTTTATCACAGAACTGGAGTTGTTTGAGGTGCAGCCTTTGCAAAGTGGAGACTATTCTTGCCTCGTTACTAATGATGCTGGCAGTGCTTCCTGTACCACACACCTTTTTGTGAAAGGTTTGCTCTTTCCCCCAATATGTGCATCTTTTAAAATTTCTCCTAAGTCTTCATTAGAAGACATGAATTTTACCCTCATGTTTTCTCCTTACAGAACCAGCCACCTTTGTGAAAAGATTGGCTGATTTCAGTGTTGAGACAGGAAGCCCCATAGTGCTGGAGGCCACGTTCACTGGCACGCCTCCAATCTCAGTGAGCTGGGTGAAGAACGAGTATCTTATTTCACAGTCTGAGAATTGCAGCATTACTATGACAGAAAAATCTACCATACTGGAAATTCTTGAGAGCACAGTAGAGGATTATGCACAGTACAGTTGCCTGATAGAAAATGAGGCTGGTCAAGATATCTGTGAAGCTCTGGTGTCTGTCTTAGGTGTGTTGACAGCTACTTCTTTTTATTGCTCTCTTTCTTTTCAAGCATCCTCTTTTACTTAGTATGACCGACTGATTGATTACCATCCTTTGTACCATAGAACCACCGTACTTTATCGAACCTCTGGAACATGTGGAAGCAGCCATTGGAGAACCTACAACTTTACAGTGTAAAGTGGATGGAACTCCAGAAATTAGAATTTCTTGGTATAAAGAACACACAAAGTTACGATCAGCTCCTGCATATAAAATGCAGTTCAAAAATAACGTTGCTTCCTTAGTAATCAACAAAGTGGATCACAGTGATGTGGGAGAGTATACATGCAAGGCAGAGAACAGCGTGGGGGCCATCGCTTCTTCAGCTGTGCTTGTTATCAAAGGTGATGATGATGTTAACAAGTCTTGCTGTGTGTGGACAGATTCGTTTTCTTAAAAACATCAAAACTTTCATGGATTAAAATATGTTGTGGATTCTTTCTCTCTTGTAAATAAGGACTATCTGTAACTTCTTTACAGAGCGCAAACTTCCACCTACCTTTGCAAGAAAACTGAAAGACGTTCATGAGACTCTAGGCTTCCCAGTTGCATTTGAATGCCGCATCAATGGCTCAGAACCACTTCAAGTGTCTTGGTACAAGGATGGAGTACTTTTAAAAGATGATGCTAATTTGCAGACATCTTTTGTTCACAATGTAGCAACTCTTCAGATTTTACAAACTGACCAGAGCCACGTAGGGCAGTATAATTGCTCTGCTTCTAATCCTCTTGGGACTGCTTCATCCAGTGCCAAGCTCTTTCTCTCAGGTGAGTAGCTCACCACTACCTTCTTCATGGTAAAGCAGCTTCACTGCTCCAGGCCACCAAAAGGCTGGTGCCATTTAGTTTCTGCTCTGTGTGTGAGAGCATGGAAATCAAAATCACCATGTCGGTCTTCATTCTTTTCAGAGCATGAAGTGCCTCCTTTCTTTGATCTAAAGCCCGTATCAGTAGATCTTGCTCTTGGAGAAAGTGGTACTTTTAAATGTCATGTAACTGGGACTGCACCAATCAAAATCACTTGGGCCAAAGATAACAGAGAGATTCGCCCTGGAGGCAACTATAAGATGACTCTGGTAGAAAATACTGCCACTCTGACAGTTCTCAAAGTAGGCAAAGGTGATGCCGGGCAATATACCTGCTATGCAAGCAACGTCGCTGGAAAAGACTCTTGTTCCGCTCAGCTGGGTGTACAAGGTACTTGTTAGAGTGAACGAGCAAGATCTCTTTTACATTTTCAGTATCTTAAAACACAGAAGGGTGGGTGTGCTTGAGAGAGAGCTATGTTTAGGAACAGGGTCTAGTGATTAGAATAGATCAAGTGGATCAAGGACCTTCCAAATGGGGACAAATATTTTTTAATTACTTTTGAAAAATAATTAAAAAAAAAAAAAACTAGGAAAACATGGACCGAAAGTCCATTTTCAAAGACTTGAATAGAGACTAGAGAGAGATTAACCAAAACTCTACAAAATTGCAAGAAAATCCTAGTTTGAAAGAAGTTATCATAGGACAAAAAAAGTGAATTTATTGCAAATGACTTGTCTTCCACAGTACTTGGTAAATGAATGGATTTTGTCACTCTAAGGCATAGCAAAGCATGCAACTATCAGGCCCTTCAAGAATTCAGATGAGAAGGATAAGCTCAATTTACTTTCCTCTACTAGCCCTATTTAAATAATAGTTGAGGTCAGGGGCTGGGGATTAAGTAGATCAGTGTCTGCTATTATGGAAGGCAATCATGTGTTTCTCCCATATCTTTATAGCTGCTACTGTCAGAAATTAAATAGTTCACTCAGTGGACTGCTGGTCTAGCCCATTAGAGTATTTCTAAGGATTTTTGTGGTGGTGGTTTATAAATATCTTAAAATTAAAATATGAGATTTAGCAGCCCATTTGCTCTATGACATATAGCTAATCATTTTTACTTCCCTATGCCTGAATTTTTGCTTCAGTTAATGAAGAAAGCATTGCTCTCACACGCTTCAAAGGAAAATTAGGAAGGTTGAAGAAATATCCATTTAACACCTATAAGAGAAAGTGGCATTTTAAAAATATTAAGATATCTGACCCATTTTTTCCATTCTGGCTCTTCATGCTATGTAACTGATAGCATTGCAGCCTTAGGAAGTAGTTCTCCACTGGTTCACATACAGGACAGTAATCAAACTCTCATTCCCCGTGGACCTCAGAGGGCTTCCACGGACCAATATGTGCTATTATCTCTGATCTTGGCACTAGAAAAGTAACTCCTTTGCTGGGGAGAGGATTGCACAATAGAGAGTAATGTCTTTTTCTCCTTCCTTTAGTAATAACACTTGATGTGGATGCTTACAAAAACAAGCGTATTTTATTTTAGAAATTTTCTGTTTAGGTTTCATTTAACTCTTCTTCCTTGAACTGCATAAATTTGTTTTCCAGAGCTAAAGTACTCTCTAGCAAAGATTATTTTTTTCACTTCATCTTGAATGATACACATCTTTTTCATCCCTTACCCTGTGCTTTTCTTCTTGGTTCCACAGAACCACCCAGGTTTATTAAGAAGCTAGAACCTTCAAGAATTGTAAAACAGAATGAATTCACAAGATATGAATGCAAAATCGGCGGGTCTCCAGAAATCAAAGTTTTATGGTACAAGGACGAGACTGAAATTCAAGAGAGCAGTAAATTTAGAATGTCATTCGTTGACTCGGTGGCAGTGCTGGAAATGCACGATCTCAGTGTTGAGGACAGCGGTGACTACACCTGTGAGGCCCACAACGCAGCAGGCAGTGCGAGCAGCAGCACGTCCTTAAAAGTTAAAGGTCAGAGCTCTGCCCACCTGTGTGTGTTTTTCACATTAGTCTCCTCTTTAGTGGTCCTCTTAACTCCCCGTTTGACTCTCCACCAATGTTTTAAAATTGGGAAAGGACACAATAAAGAATTGAAAGCAGTTTTCTTCATTCTATCTCTGATGGAGTGGAAGATCGATTCTTACTTTTAACTATATGCTTACAGAATACATCTGAAGTTTCCTTTTTTTCCCATTTTAGAACCACCCATTTTCCACAAAAAGCCTCATCCTGTCGAGACACTGAAAGGAGCTGATGTTCACCTTGAATGTGAGCTTCGGGGCACTCCTCCATTTCAAGTTTCTTGGTATAAAGACAAAAGAGAACTTCGGAGCGGCAAGAAGTACAAGATCATGTCTGAGAACTTCCTTACCAGTATCCACATCCTGAATGTCGACACTGCAGACACGGGGGAATATCAGTGTAAAGCCACAAACGACGTGGGGAGCGACACTTGCGTTGGCTCCATCACTCTCAAAGGTTAGATTGACTGCATTCTCTTCTGGTCACGACTTCCCTTCTAATTGTAATATGGTGTTGCCCTTCACTCCAGCCCAGTCTTATTACTAGCAGCCTGTTCCACTTTCTCTTTGTTTCCTTTCCAAGACCCTTTCTGTTTCATCTGCTTCCCTTTTCTAAATCCTACTAAATATCCTTTTAGATAATGTTGCCATTAGGTTTTGATTGGATTAAGAAAGCTAGAGTAGACGAGATATTCAACTTTCCTACTGAATACAAACTTTAATCTGTCCCTGCTCACATCCACCAAAAATGCCTCTTAAATGGAAATAACACATTATCACTAGTTTGATTCCTGGCATTCATGATTTGGGCAAAATGCTGTCAGTCTCAAAACACTGGTTTTCCTCTTTTTTTCATCAGCACCACCAAGATTTGTGAAGAAGCTCAGTGACGTTTCTACTGTCGTTGGTAAAGAAGTTCAACTGCAGACGACCATTGAAGGCGCTGAGCCCATTTCAGTGGTGTGGTTCAAAGATAAGGGGGAGATTGTTAGAGAAAGTGACAACATATGGATTTCTTATTCGGAAAACATTGCAACCTTACAGTTTTCAAGAGTGGAACCAGCCAATGCTGGAAAATACACTTGTCAGATCAAAAATGATGCTGGGATGCAAGAGTGCTTCGCCACGCTATCCGTTCTTGGTTAGTACAAATATGATATTATCATGCATACAAGGCACACACTCACCAGGATCCGTGTTTTCTTTAGTTTTTCAATTTGAGTTTAAAATATGGATATCTTTTATATTTCATTCCAGAGCCTGCAACAATTATAGAAAAGCCGGAATCCATACAAGTTACCATGGGAGACACCTGTACCTTGGAGTGTACAGTAGCTGGCACCCCTGAACTCAGTACTAAGTGGTTTAAGGATGGAAAAGAGCTAACAAGTGACAACAAATACAAAATAAGCTTCTTCAACAAAGTATCTGGCCTTAAGATCATCAATGTAGCACCGAGTGACAGTGGGGTATACAGTTTTGAGGTGCAGAACCCTGTTGGCAAAGACAGCTGCACAGCTTCAGTGCAGGTTTCAGGTTGGTTGATTTCTTGGGCTTTTCATTTATCATTAGAATAATGTAGTTCCTGATTTTCATGAATGTATGTGGGTAGCTCCATCTTATATAGCATAACATGTATCTAACATCTTCTGAATCAGCAAATTCAGAGGCAATACCATCTGTAGAATTAGAAGAAAACCATGTTCAAAAGTTATATCCCTTTCTTTTGGAAGAATTTCCAAAATGATGATAGGAATGAAACATAGTCCCTGGATAAGGTTAAAGCAGTCTTCACTTATGCTGAGATAATTCACCACATAATGCTCCATGGCAAAGAGAGAACAAAATCCCCATCAAGTCAACCATCACATTTTGCCCACTGATTCTCCAAGCTTCTGATAATGTGAAGCCATAGGGGATTTTCTGATACCCTCACAAAAGAGCCAAATGTATCTAGGGATATTCCATCAAAAAGATAGTTCTCTCTTCAAGTCATTTGATAATTGTCATATTTTGTTTTTGCTTAAATTTTTTTTTTTTTTTGGTATCACATTCAGACCGAATCGTTCCTCCTTCATTCGTAAGAAAATTGAAAGAGACAAATGGTCTATCTGGTTCCTCAGTTGTAATGGAGTGTAAAGTCTATGGGTCACCTCCAATCTCTGTCTCCTGGTTCCATGAAGGAAATGAGATCAGCAGTGGAAGGAAATACCAGACCACCCTGACAGATAATACTTGTGCTTTAACTGTGAACATGCTGGAAGAATCAGACAGTGGTGACTACACATGTGTAGCTACCAATATGGCTGGTTCTGATGAATGTAGTGCTCCTTTGACTGTGAGAGGTCAGTTTACAAAACAGTAAAATAGAATTGCATTTCATGGTTTATTAAGCATGTTTGTCATAACAAGTCACAAATCCCAAATCTTTTCTGGTATGTGCTTTTGTGTTTAGAGCCACCATCTTTTGTTCAGAAACCTGATCCCATGGATGTTTTAACTGGGACCAATGTAACTTTCACAAGTATCATAAAAGGAACACCTCCTTTCAGTGTTCGCTGGTTCAAGGGTAGCAGTGAACTAGTACCAGGGGACAGATGTAACGTGTCTTTGGAGGATTCAGTTGCTGAACTGGAGTTGTTTGATGTAGAAACATCACAAAGTGGAGAATATACTTGCATAGTTAGCAATGAAGCTGGCAAGGCTTCTTGTACAACACATCTCTACATAAAAGGTTTGTCAGACTGCTCTTCTACATTTATACGATTAGTAATTAGATGTGTCTATGTCTGTATGTATATGTGTTTGATTTTATATTTTCAATTTGTTCACTTTAGCCCCAGCCAAATTTGTGAAGAGGCTGAACGATTACAGCATAGAAAAAGGAAAACCACTGATCCTAGAGGGTACATTCACTGGAACTCCTCCCATTTTGGTTAACTGGAAGAAAAATGGCATAAATATAACTCCTTCTCAGAGATGTAACATAACTACGACTGAAAAATCGGCAATCCTGGAAATTCCAAGTAGTACGGTAGAGGATGCAGGACAATACAACTGCTACATTGAAAATGCTTCTGGAAAGGATTCCTGTTCAGCACAAATACTGATACTAGGTTTGTCATGATTGCACATTCTCATATTTGTATACAATCGATGATCTGGCACGTCTCCTTCATGACTGATTGTCTCTCTTGGCTGCAGAACCACCATATTTTGTCAAACACTTGGAGCCGGTTAAGGTGACTGTTGGAGACTCTGCCTCTCTACAATGCCAGCTTGCTGGAACCCCTGAAATTGGGGTATCCTGGTATAAAGGAGACACGAAATTGAGACCTACTACGACCTACAAAATGCATTTTAGGAATAATGTTGCTACACTGGTTTTCAACCAGGTTGATATCAACGATAGTGGAGAATATATCTGCAAAGCTGAAAACAGCGTGGGAGAAGTTTCTGCATCAACGTTCCTTACCGTTCAAGGTGACTGCTGTATTTTTAAAGTAAACGAATTTGTGTTTCTTTTGAACAAGATTTAAAATGTCTGGGGAGGGCCTTGTTTTTAGGAAAATCTTTCCAAAGGCTAAATATTCTGCTTACGTAATCCTATCTACAGTTAGTGGCTTATCTTTTTCTATGGGTTTTACTGAGAGAGCTAGTATGACTAAATCTTTAATTGGAAGGATTATGTAATCATTTGCCTCTATAATTAAATCTTTTTTAAAAATTGACCAATATTTTTTAAATTCCACCCCATAAGTATCTCATGCAAATTATTAGAAGGCAGTCTTTAAAGTTATAGTATTCTGCTTCTTGTCCAGAGACATGTGTTAAGCCAACCAATTGCTTTATTGGTTTTCAGATTGTTTTGCACCTACTGTGCATTAGGGTTGGTCTCAGAGTGAAACTTTTGCTCCAGAAATCTCTAAGATTTTCTTTATCTCCAAGTTAATTCAAAAGTCACAAATAATTCCTGATTTTTAATAGAAATCACATATATATGTGTGTAGATAGAGAGAGAGAGATAGAATTGTGAGAAGAGTATTTAGTAAATTAAAGTGTTTGTTACTTTTATTGTTTCTACAGAGCAAAAGCTTCCACCATCATTTTCTCGACAATTGAGAGATGTTCAAGAAACAATTGGCCTGCCAGTTGTTTTTGATTGTGCCATAAGTGGATCAGAACCTATCTCTGTGTCTTGGTATAAAGACGGCAAGCCATTGAAAGACAGCCCAAATGTACAAACATCATTTTTAGACAATACAGCCACACTCAATATTTTTAAAACTGACCGGAGCCTTGCAGGCCAGTATTCTTGCACAGCTACAAACCCTATAGGCTCTGCTTCTTCTAGTGCCAGGCTCATTCTCACAGGTTAGTGGATTCTTAAACTTTTATTTCTATAATTAAAGTCTTATAATCAAATATGAAATTAGGGAGAAATCTCAATTTTAGTAAACTGACATGGTCCAGATATTGAGCCTGAAACCTTGTCCTTCTGCTCCACTATTAGAGGGGAAGAACCCACCCTTCTTTGACATCCCCCTTGCCCCTGTGGATGCTGTGGTGGGAGAAAGTGCTGACTTTGAGTGCCACGTCACGGGCACACAACCGATAAAGGTCACCTGGGCCAAAGACAACAGAGAGATACGAAGTGGCGGAAACTACCAGATTAGTTATCTGGAAAACAGCGCCCACCTGACGGTCCTCAAAGTAGACAAAGGAGATTCTGGACAATATACCTGCTATGCTGTGAATGAAGTGGGAAAAGACTCTTGCACAGCTCAGCTGAATATAAAAGGTATCCTTTATTTTGCAAGTGGTCCAACAAAAGTGTCATCATTTTGTAGTGTATCCTGAGGAGGTAGTTTTTATGATGATGGATGCAATTTAGAACAACATTTTTAAACAAATGAAAAGAAAATGTCTAAGAGGAAATAAGTATCTAGAGAAAAAGTGATTTTTTAAAATCTGTATTTCTTTCATTTTTTGAGACAGGGTTTTACTCTGTCGCCCAGGCTGGCGTACAGTGGCATGATCTTGGCTCACTGCAACCTCTGCCTCCCGGGTGCAAGTGATTCTCGTGCCTCAGCCTCCTGAATAGCTGGGATTATAGGCATGCACCACCACACCCAACTAATTTTGTATTTTTTGGTAGAGATGGGGCTTCACCATGTTGGCCAGGCTGGTCTTGAGCTCCTGATCTCAAGTGATCCATCCACCTTGGCATCCCAAAATCATGGCATTACAGGCGTGAGCTACCACACCTAGCTTAAAATCTACAGTTCTAAAACTTTATATATTCCATATGATACTGAGACTACCCCTTCTTTTTACAAATTTGTGGTTCTAAATGGCCAAGAGTTATTCTTATCATCCACCTTGTAAGTCAAAGAACAGTTTAGAATAAGCTCGTGGAAGGAGACTGAAATGTTTACGAACATACACTGATACATAGTGTATTGTTAGCCTTGATTTTTAACTAAAAATAGGAGGGTTTTTTCTTGAAAAGCTTCATATTAGTAATCTGCTTCTGGATTCTACTTTATATATCCTTGCAATTTCTTACAGAGCGGCTCATCCCACCAAGTTTCACTAAAAAACTCTCAGAGACAGTAGAAGAAACAGAAGGGAATTCTTTCAAACTTGAGGGACGTGTGGCTGGTTCCCAACCTATAACTGTTGCCTGGTACAAAAACAATATAGAGATACAACCAACTTCTAACTGTGAAATAACATTCAAGAACAACACATTAGTGCTGCAAGTCAGGAAAGCAGGCATGGATGACGCTGGTTTGTACACGTGCAAAGTGTCCAATGATGCAGGCTCTGCTCTATGCACATCTTCAATTGTCATCAAAGGTGAGTTATCCTCACAGCCCAACCTGTTGTGTTTTTCCTCACTGCCTATTATACAGCCATGTGCATTTTTTATGATTTCTTCACCAAGTAAGTTATAACAAATATAAATACATATTATTTAGCTGTGTATTTATTACTCCGTATGTTTACTAAAAATATCTATTACCGTAATTTAATTATGTGGCTCCCCGAAGGAGGGGCCATTTAACAAATGGACTAATATCTTAGGTTTCTAAATCACATCCAAAAATTCCCTTAGGTAGTTAGAAGTTTCAGCGTACTCTGAAATGTGTGCATACGTGACACACATATATTTTTATGAAGCACATTCATTGTGAAATTTTTTTAGTGCTCATCACCAAATGTCACACTAACTTGCCTTATTATGAGTTACATCACTGTCTGAAATTTTCTCTTTTTGAAATACATTTTTAAAGGATTATTGTTTAATGTATATTGCCCAAAGCTTTTGACCTGCAAACAAATATTAATTCCAAACAAAAGGGTAACATTTGCCCCAAAAGAAAAATAACGAGTAGAAAGATTGCATATCATTATGGAAGATGTATTTAAATACACAGTTGTAGCTTGAGACAATGAAATAGACTACGTTGTTTAAGAACATGTTTATCTGCTTCTCTTCGCTGTAACGGCTTCAAGATAATTAAAACATACCTTCATCAAAATCACGTTAAAAACTAACCTCCTAGAGCAGCTTGGAATTGATTACCAAATCTGATGATCTGGTTGGCTATCTCAGAGTGCACAGATAGTTATTATTAATAGGTTAATGTTACTAATAAGTAATATTAATATCACTGAGATGTCTTAAAATTCCAATTTCATCACTCATTTAATGGAATTTAGATGCACTTAGTTTTAAAACATTTAATAAAACGAAAAATATATACTTAGCAGTGGCTTATATTCATGATTTACACTCATGATGGTTTTACTATGAGCAGATAAATGCTTTCTGTAGAATTCTGAGGTTATTTATAAAAATTTTCTAAAGGGTAGACATCAGAAGTTTTAACCTTTGCAATAGCAAAAAAAAAAAAATGACCTTTTTCTTTCTAGGTACAGGTCTCAGGACCATTGAATAAAATCATTACATAATGCTGAGTTGTACATGGCCTTCCTATCATGTTACTCATCAATGTCTTCATCACTGGTTTTCAGTTAAACACTGAGCTTCAACTCCTAATTCCCTTGGGCTAAAATTGGATTTTTAAATCCTACTGTGGCTGCATTTAATAGCTAAAGATGAACATCAGAGAAAATCACATATTAATATGTGGGTTCATATATTACACAAATGCTGGCTTTCTTTCCTAGAGGGTAGCAATCATTGCTGCTGTAGATAAGCAGAATTCCCAAATAAGCCCTTCATTTTCAGGGTTCAGCAAAAACACAGCTGTACACAGGTTTGAGAGAATTAATAGTGTGCTATACGACAGAGAAGTTTATAGTAACTGCCAACGTCTGCAGTGCTTAATCAGGACATGGATGCTGGGGCAATTTGTGGGCAGCGTGTCATGTGTTCTTTGCTTGTTTTTAAACCTTTATCTTTTTAAAAAATAGAACAAATTTAAACTATTATCTTTAGAGAGGCATAAACCAGGCACATAATTCTGTTCTACTACAGCAACCAGTGTTACACATTAGAGGCAAAACGGTTTTTATTTGTTTCTCTTATGGAATTTAATACTTTTGTCTTTGTGTTCCTCATGAAAATACCTTTTCAATTCCAGAACCTAAGAAGGCACCTGTATTTGATCAGCACCTTACTCCAGTAACAGTGAGTGAAGGAGAATTCGTGCAGCTCAGCTGCCATGTCCAGGGATCTGAGCCGATTAGGATCCAATGGTTGAAGGCTGGTAGGGAAATAAAGCCTTCAGACAGATGCAGCTTCAGCTTTGCTAGTGGGACAGCTGTACTGGAACTCAGAGATGTGACTAAAGCAGATTCGGGAGATTATGTGTGCAAAGCTTCAAATGTGGCTGGAAGTGACACTACCAAATCAAAAGTGACCATTAAAGGTATAGACACCTCGAAAGTATTATGTAGCTCAAGCCAGCAACCACTCATGTTTATTTGCTTATTACAATTTCAATAGAAATGGAATTAGATTTTTAGAAATATCAGTTGTTGCTCATCTGCAATTTGTAGACTTCTTATTATAACTGAAATATCAGATAATTTAACAGAAATAATTTCAATACAATTTATCTGAAATTACTACAAGTTTGCCACTTTATTTCTTGAACTTCTTTTCACTATATCCAATAAGATGTAATTAATGCAGTTCCAAAAATTATGCTATAATAATGTGATAGAAAGTAAGCTGATGTGATACACCTGGAAAAAATAAAATCAAGTCTAAAAATATTGACACTACTAATATGATTATAATTCAACTTTTGATAGCTATCATTAGTATAAATGTCTGAGAAACTGCTTTATCTTCTGTAACTCACCCTCACATAGAGAGAGAATTCTGCAGTACTTACTTATGACATGGCCAACCTCCTGAGGCTTATTTTACAAAGGGGAATATTTATTACAATTTTGAAGTGATTGTATTAACAAAACATGTAAATGTTTTTTCAGACAAACCTGCTGCGACCCCAGCAGCCAAGAGAGCTGCGGTAGATGGGAGACTCTTTTTTGTGTCAGAACCTCAGAGTATCAGAGTCATAGAAAGTAAGTGTACTTCATGAAAAGTACATGTTCATCTGTCTTGTACCTTTTACTCATGATTTAATTTTGGAAGAATTGATTTTAGAAAATTAAATTTGTATTCATTTGTTTTCATTATTCCTTAGAAACCACTGCAACTTTCATTGCAAAAGTTGGAGGTGACCCAATCCCAAATGTTAAATGGACAAAAGGGAAGTGGAGACAGCTGAACCAAGGAGGTCGCGTCTCCATCCACCAAAAAGGCGATGAGGCAAAACTGGAGATTAGAGACACCACAAAAACTGATTCTGGGTTATATCGATGTGTGGCATTTAACAAACATGGTGAAATTGAAAGTAATGTTAACTTACAGGTGGATGAAAGGAAGAAACAAGAGAAAATTGAAGGCGATCTTAGAGCCATGCTGAAAAAGTGAGTTCAACAAAAACCACAGATGGTACAGTCAGCCCTCGGTATAAAGGAGTTCCGCATCCACAGTCAACCAGCCCTAGTGGAAAATATTAAAGGACAAAAAATTTAAAAACACAAATAAACAATATAGCATAACAACCATTTACACAGCACTTACTTTGTATTAGATATTATAAGTAATCTAGAGATGACGAATATGGGACGATGTGCATAAGTTACATGCAAATACGATGGCATTTTATATCAGGGACTTGAGCATCTGGCCATGGCCTCCTGGAGCCAATCCTCCATGGATACAGAGGGATGACTGTAATGTCCCATTCACAAAAGCAATCTCTCAAGAGGCATGGGTCATCCATCTCAAGATTCAGATTGTTAAAGAACATGGGCATATAGACATTTTAACAGAAGCAGATGAGCAAATATACAACATTTGGGTGTTCTTGTTTCATTAGAATCAATTTCTGAATTTAAGAGAAAGTTTTAAGAATGAAGTGAATGTCTATTAAGATTTTTAAACAAAAAGAAATGGCCCATAAAGAAACTCTAGTATTGTCTGTGCCTAGGGAGGAAACTTTTGTTTCTATATATGATTTCTTATGTTATGAATGGTTCTCTAGCACAACTGTTTTAAACATTTTCCATAATTATCATATATTTCAATATGATTTATTTTTCAACATAATTATTGAAATAAATCACATTCAATTTCCACACCTCTTCCATGATACGTATACTATTCTATTATTAAAATTTTCCATTGCCATTATTATTTTTCCTGATATTATAATTCATTAACTAGGTTCTTTGGTTATAAAGTTTACAGAAATACTTCCATTATTCTTTCCTTTCTTAAAATTTTTGATCCAAACATCTGTATTTTATAACAATGGTCCTAATCCATCTGATCTTAATCCACTCCAACTCCAAGCCCACACTTTTAAATTGTTGCACAGCTAACATGGTAAATTGATATTTCTTGAATAAAGAACACAGGAAACCTTCATGAAATGCATACTCTTTGAATGATGATAGACAATTAAAAAATAGAAGACAGGTGATTTATGCTTATATTTTAAATTTTATTTAGGACTCCAGTCTTAAAGAAAGGAGCTGGGGAAGAAGAGGAGATTGATATCATGGAACTTCTCAAAAATGTTGATCCTAAAGAATATGAAAAATATGCCCGTATGTATGGAATCACTGACTTCCGAGGTCTTCTTCAAGCATTTGAACTGCTAAAGCAAAGCCAAGAAGAAGAGACACATAGATTGGTATGCTTCTTCATAGATAGCATCATCCTAAAAAAGATCACATTTGAAACATCTAACATATTCCCTTTGAGTTACCAGAATCCTACAGTTACCATTTAATATAACCTAATTGGCATCCAGAATGGAAGTTGAATATAGTCATGCATCCTCTAGATCAAATTTTGTTTTATATGTAATACCTATCATTTTTGTTCTTCTCAGGAAATTGAGGAAATAGAGAGGTCAGAGAAGGACGAAAAGGAATTTGAAGAACTTGTATCATTTATTCAGCAAAGACTGTCACAGACAGAGGTAAAAAGAATTATGCTGATAATAAAATGAACAAGTTATTATTGAGTATTGTTATAAGGGAAAGAGTAACAAATGGGTTTTAATTCTTTATTCTCCTAGCCTGTCACTCTGATCAAGGACATTGAAAATCAGACAGTTTTGAAAGATAATGATGCCATCTTTGAAATTGACATTAAAATTAATTATCCAGAAATCAAGCTTTCATGGTACAAAGGAACTGTAAAACTGGAACCCAGTGATAAATTTGAAATAAGCATCGATGGTGACCGACATACACTCAGAGTCAAAGATTGTCAACTTAAAGACCAGGGCAATTATCGATTGGTTTGTGGTCCACACATTGCTAGCGCTAAACTAACTGTAATTGGTAAGTCAGAAAAAGCTTATAAAATATTTGTGAGTTTTAAATTACTGTTGAGCACATCTGCATATGATATTGACCAACACATGTGGTGTATCATATGAACAGAGCCTGCATGGGAACGGCATCTTCAGGACGTGACTTTGAAAGAAGGCCAGACTTGCACCATGACATGCCAATTTTCTGTACCAAATGTAAAATCTGAATGGTTCAGAAATGGCAGAATCCTTAAACCGCAAGGTAGACATAAAACAGAAGTGGAACACAAAGTCCATAAATTGACCATTGCAGATGTTCGAGCAGAAGACCAGGGTCAGTACACCTGCAAATATGAAGACCTTGAAACTTCAGCAGAGCTCAGAATTGAAGGTGCGTGAAACACTATGGCATTCTTGTGGTACAGCATAGATCAATGGCGAACGTTGTGCAGGACCCCTGCAACCCTGCCTTTAGACACACGCTAAAGTGGTCATGTGTTCTTACTTCCCAGCACGTGTTCTCAGTATTCACTCACATCTCAAAGTTAATATAAAAGCACATGGGAAATATTCAAATAAGTGTCAATTATTTTGCATAGTTCTTACAGATTTTAATCTCGTCTAAGACATAATCTTTAATAGTTGTTTCTGTTTAAAGTCTAAACTTCATGATTCTCATATTTAAGATTGTGAAAGAAATCTAGAAAAGGACAGGATCTCATAGATATAAATCTGGAGGATCTTGGCTAGGAACTGATATTTTGTTTATAGGACCTAGTTTGACTTTCTCTTATGTGGATAAAATTAACATGTCATGTGCAATTAGCAGTTACTTTTCAAAAATATTTATTTCATTTTCAGATTATGTTTCAACCTTCTGAATCTCTGAAATTAAATGAAATCTCAGAATTTAGGAGTAACATTTATTTCCTAATTGATTATAAACATTTTCCAAAGACACCCTCAAACTGTATTGAGAAAAATTTTGGTTATAATAGTAGCATCTGCTTTCAGCTATTGATGCCCATTTGTAGTTGCTGAAACAAAAATATGTGACATTTCATTTACGTAAGCATGTCAACTTTTCTGACTTACCTTGCAATAAATATCAGTGACTGGTTGTATTTTCAATGGTTTTCAAATTAAAGGTCCAGATGCAAGTACTAATTTTTTTTTAAATAATTGATATTTTAATATAATTCTTTAGTAAATAAAGCTCACCAGAGGACTGTGATTCTAAGATTTTATGGTACTGTTACACATGTAAGAACCTCCCCTCCAGCCTCTTCTAGAAAACACTCCTGCCATTTTTTGTGTGTACCCAAATGTACTTAAAAAACAGATTTCTGAACTCTAAATTTTCTTTTTTTAATTGACAAGTGCAGATTTCCTATTGAGTTTGAAATTTTTTTACAGGAAAAGTTATACATATTAGATAAACAATTCTAGATCCTGAATAGCAAATATTATTTACTGAGGTAAAAAAGAATTTGAAAGAGGAATAAGTTGTAGAGTACAATTAAATTTGTGTACCCTAACACTTTTGAATTTTAACTTTAGGTCATAAGCTCTCTTTAATATTTCCTTTATATAAATATTTTAAGGATTCTCAATAATTTCTTTACACTTTTCTACATTCATCCAGCAGGAATACACTTAAGAATTGGGATATTTTTTTGTTAGTAATGCAAAGAACATTTCTTCTCATTTTGGATTTTCGAACTTTTCTTACTATTTTATAACTGGGTACAATGATGGAGATTTTAAGTATCTGAGATGAAAGCAAGTAAAAGAAATTCCTCTCTCTATAATCTAACTTTGAACTCTCTTTGAATTTAAACAGCTGAACCAATTCAGTTTACTAAGCGCATTCAGAACATTGTGGTGAGTGAGCATCAGTCTGCCACCTTCGAGTGTGAAGTGTCCTTTGATGATGCCATTGTAACTTGGTACAAAGGACCAACGGAACTGACAGAAAGCCAGAAATACAACTTCAGGAATGATGGCCGCTGTCATTATATGACCATCCACAATGTGACCCCAGATGATGAAGGTGATTTCATTGACAGTTTTCCAGTGAATGTAAAATTTAAGCCTCATTTGTTTTCTGTATTTCTACCCCTGTATGTACTCATACTCTAATTCTATCTAGAATACTTTTTTAGAAAAGACAAGTGTAAATAAACACATATGTATATTGAAGTAAAGAAGTGTTATTTACAACATACAGAAAACAAAAGCTGGATGATTTTTCTCCCTAGGAGTCTACTCGGTCATCGCTCGGCTGGAGCCAAGAGGTGAAGCAAGAAGCACAGCAGAGCTGTACCTAACAACGAAAGGTGAGGAAGCGCCATCTGAAAGCCACCCTGCCATCTTTGAAACACGTAACCTACCAATACCATTCTTAACACAAAACTATCATCTTTTTATTTTGCAGAAATCAAACTTGAGCTGAAGCCTCCTGGTAAGTTGTTTGGTAAAAATCAATTCCTGCTTACAATAAAATCGGCATAATTTTGTAAATCACAGAAGCCAAACTAAAATGTATAAGGTATCTTTCTTTTGTGAATAAAATATTTTTCAATAAAAGTGTTATTCAGTAAAATTACTTTCAGTCAAATAATAAAATGTTAGACTTTGTGAGTTTGGCAAATTAGAGATAATAAGGTCTCATCAGCTGATGCTAGAATCATGCCAAATAGAATGGCCACAAAATGAAACAAATTTTCACAGTGAATAAAACTTGTCTATGTGGTTACATACAGAAAAATACTAATATTATTTTATCTGTATATTAGATTCTGCTATTAGATATGCCTGACATATCTTAGAGTCTAATAAATCAAACACATCTTAGTTGTCTAATAAATAGCTTGTTCTCAGTCTTTCTATGCTAATCATTACACATCCCTTTCCAGATATTCCTGACTCCAGAGTTCCAATCCCAACCATGCCTATCAGAGCAGTACCACCAGAAGGTAAGACCCAGCATCTCAACATCTAAGCTTGGAGCAGTCATATTCTAGCACTAGGAATTTGTACAAAATTATATGCCTATGCCCAAACTGCAGCAGAGTCAGAACAAACCCATGTTGTATTCTTCAATGTGCAATTAAAAATTAAAGTAAAAATAAAAAGTAGTTTCAGTTATAAATAGATACTACTTTTATTTGTTCTGATTGATGAATTGGTACTATAATACCTTTGAAGTTCTGAAAGAAATGCATGAGGCTTTTCATTATACTTCACACAAAATAAGAAACTAAAACATGTTACTAACGGCATTTTTTTCTTCAGAAATCCCGCCTGTAGTTGCTCCTCCTATCCCTCTTTTGCTACCAACACCCGAAGAAAAGAAACCCCCAGCAAAACGTATTGAAGGTATTATACCTCGTCTACCTAGATGTCGAAATAAGTTCACTGTGGGATACCGAAAATGTTGCTTAATACGACACATTGGTCCTCTAGTGGTCAAGAAGTGGAATTGCCTCTCAGACTGTGAATTATATCCTCTAAGTATTAGCTAACTAAATGCGTAAGACATGTGCTTAAAACTCTGAAAATCATCAAACAAAATACCATGCTTGGCATTAAAATATTTTATTTTAATGGAATTGCTGACACATTAGTAGAGAATTTATGTTTCATATTTTCCTAACTACTGTGTATAATGAAAAGAATAATGGAACCAATTTCTAGTGCAGCTTATGAAAGTAAACCATAGTACTTTATAGTCAAATTGCAAATTATAGCTTGAGGTTTTTTCCCAATTATAGTATTAACTATTCTTTAAATTTTTCTATTTTGTTACAAAAAATATGATTTAGAATACTTATGAAATATTCGACTTCTTTTGTACCTAAGGCATGAGTTTACCAATAAAGAGATCTTAAGCATTCCAAGGAACTGCTCCTCTCAAATACTCAGTAGAGAAATTGTATTATTTGTGTCCCAAAGCTTCTCAACTAAATTAGACAGCAGATTTCCTGGGACTTTCTGGAGTTATAGGGAGTTCAGGAATGCTGTCAGAATTCTCCCAGCATGGTCAGAAAAAAATTCTATATGTCAAAATCATATTTTTCTATAGCTAAGTCACTATTACTGTAGTAGATTCGAGAGTTTGACATGGTAGGCCCCTAATACCTACTGTAATTGGCATTAAACGCTTGACCTATTTTTCAGCCAACCTCAGAGGAAATTCAGTTAGAAACTTCCAATTTGTGACTAATGCGACCTCAATAACAAAGAGAAGCATTTTTAAGATTCATATGAACATAAACATTTTATCTAGCTGTGAGAGCAGGGAAGAACAAGAATCAACAATCATAAATTGGATTTCCATTTCTATTTCTGTTGTCGAAAATAATGACTTATCTTAAGGAATGATTTGTTCTTTGACTGGTAGTGTCAACATGGCTAAATCTGAGTACTCACTGTGAAATTTGAGAAGTTAAATGTTTTAAAAATTAAAAGAGATTGTTCTTTATTCATGAATATGAGAGGCCATAATCAAGTATGATTAGGAACCTTGTTAAGGTGTAACAGCAGCAACAACAAAGGACTTTAAACCCACTTGTTACTCTTCCTCCTAACACATCTGTGTTCAGCCCTAAGTGAAACAAGGATGAAAATGGGTACTTTTCTGTTTATGATATCACTTAGATTCACAATCCATGTTTTGAAAACATTAACTGTCAGCAGACATAAAATCAGTGAAGATGTAAGATCACAGTACATTTTCTATATCCCTCCAAACCCATTTTTTTTTTTTTTTTGCATGTAGTCCAAGATCTTTCCAAAACAAGTATCTTGTGGTAATGTGCAGAATCTCACTACTATCAGCATATGGAAAAATAAAATATTTCAATTAAATTCCTAGTTTCCTGAAAGCATTTTAGTTACTTACACCAGAAATCTTCTTTTTTAGTTACCAAAAAGGCTGTGAAGAAAGATGCCAAAAAAGTTGTTGCAAAGCCCAAAGAGGTGACACCACGTGAAGGTATTGTAATTAATTAATCAAAAAGCAGACTTAAGACTCTTTTCTTAGCTAAAACGTTTAAATTCTAAATAGTGGAGGGTGAAAGAAGGGTAAGAGTTTGCAGTCACAAAACGGTACCTCACCCTTGGCTCACTTTCACTCTCTTCTTTGACTCAGTCCTCACTCTCTCAACTTCCTTTTTTCTCCCTTTTCTCTTTCCTGTCCTCCTGAGCCCCTGGGAACCAATGACAACACCAGTGTATTCTGGTTCTTTCTGGATGATAATTTAAAGAAGGTCTTTCCCAGAAGTCCAACAGCTAGTCTTTTTGTTTTGTTTTGTTTTATTGTAAATTGACAATTTACAATTGTATGTATATTTCTGGGGTACAAAATGATGTTATGATCTGTGAATTTAGTATGGAATAATTAAATTAAACTAATTAACATATCCATCGCCTCAAATACTTAACATTTTTGTGATGAGAATATTTGAAATTTACTCTCAGTGATTTTGAAATGTACCATACACTATTATTAACTATATTCACCACTCTGTGCAACAGATCTCAAGAAAAGCCTTATTCCTCCTGTCTAGCTAAGATTTTGTACCCTTTGATCAACATCTCTCCATTCCCTTAAATCCCCAGTCTCTGTAACCGTCATTCTACTCTTTATGAGTTCAACTTTTTTAGCTTCCACATTTAAATGAGAACTTACAGTCATTGTCTTTCTGTGCCTGGCTTATTTCACTTAGCATAATCTCCAATTCTATTCATGTTGTCACAAATGACAGAATTCCCTTCTTTTATAAGGCTGAATAGTATTCCGTTGTGTACGTATATACCACCTTTTCCTTATCTATTCATCCATTGATGGACACTTAGGGTGTTTCCATAACTTGGCCTTTGTGCATAATGCTGAAATGAACATGGAAGTGCCCAACAGCTGGTCTTGATAGAGTCACATCAATAGAAGATCTAGGGTTGGTGCTAATTTTAAGAGGTTGCCACATCCCAACTCAGTATCCTTCCTGATTTACTTGATCTAAATATCAATATTTGCAGAAAAACACTTTATGAAGGAGGATCAATTCAAATCACTTTAACTTTCAATATATCCTGGAAGATTTTTAGGAAGACACTTGGATAGCTAAATTAAAACAAATAGTTTTAACACATTCAACTAAGATTAGAGAACAACAACCTCCATAAAGAAGGAAAATATGGAAGCACAAGGCATCATTCATCATTCAGACTTTTCTGAGTGGTCATTTGTGAAACATCATGGAATAAGAGGACGCTCAAAAAGCATGGATATTTCATGAACTATATAGTTAATAATTGAAAAAGTCTAATGCATTATTTTTAACATTGGACATATTGAATAGTTTCTTCATGCTTAATGTTAAGTTATTATAAATCAATCTAAACTAGAACCAATTTAAATTGTCTTAAATCAATCTAACTAGAATAAAACTTTGGCCTTTTTCATGTTTGATTTTTGTTAATATAGCATTGCATAGTATTTCTAATGAGCTAGATCTGGAAATAATAAAAACATTATTATGATTCCTGGAATGGGTGGTGTATTATTAGTAGTCATAGCTCCTACAAACAACTAACAATGATGTACAGGATTAGTAAACATTAATAATAATGTAATCTAAAAATGAACTCACATTTTTATGTTTTTAAACTCCCAGAGGTTGTCAAGAAGCCTCCACCTCCTACCACCTTAATTCCAGCAAAAGGTAACTAAAATTATTAAATATTTTTATTCTGTTTATTTCTGAGATTTGCACTTCTGCTGACTATTCTTATTTTAAGTATTAGGCTTCCAATTAATTATAAAGTTGTGGAGTCTCCTCTGCTGTGTTAAATTTAGCATTAGAAATGATGGCTATTTCATATCACCCCTTTCCCAGGAAAGGAAACCCAGGCAGATGTTTATGCTGCCTCTGTGCAATGGTCTCAGAGAAAGAAGCAGTGAGAGCCAGAAAGAAGGGACCATTTCTTCTTTTTTTTAATTGTAGTTAACACAAATGTTAAGAGTCATATAAGTAATGAGAGCCCTTAAGAACTTTTAAAGTCTGTTATCTAAAAGTACCTAATTGATTTGATTACATAATTTTAAATGTTTTTATTAAACTGACTAAGGGATATCATGCAATAGTCAAAAATGTAGGTTTAAAATTAGAACTGTGTTTGAAATAATAATCAGAACTCTTTTAAAAGCTTATCTGCATAAGCATTAAAT
The DNA here is from genome assembly GCF_030222135.1 of Aotus nancymaae. NCBI lineage: Eukaryota > Metazoa > Chordata > Mammalia > Primates > Aotidae > Aotus > Aotus nancymaae. Next base: position 53,818,251 of record NW_026988419.1, read on the forward strand.
ATAAATTCCATAAACATCGAATATTAAAATATTCCATTGGAAGAAACTAGGGGTTCTGCAAACTAGAGCTCTTATAGAATAATGGAAGATGTGTCCACTTCATAATATTTATTGAATCCATTTTTTTTCACACTGGAAACATCCTCAAATCAAGAGTAGAATGTGTCTTGATACTCTATTGTGTTCCATAGTCAATAAAAATGTAAATGGAACCAATAAAAATATTATCAATAAAATACTGAGATCTGAAATACTGATATTGTTTAACTAGGTAGATTTTTGTTTATTGAGGTGGTTGCATGGGTAGAATTAATATGCTTATATTATCTTTATCTATTTTAGCTCCTGAAATCATTGATGTATCCTCTAAAGCTGAAGAAGTAAAAATAATGACTATAACCAGACAGAAAGAGGTTCAGAAAGAAAAAGAAGCCATGTATGAGAAAAAGCAAGTCATCCACAAGGAGAAGAAAGTCTTCATTGAATCTTTCGAAGAACCTTATGACGAACTGGAGATGGAACCATACACGGAGCCATTTGAGCAACCTTATTATGAAGAACCAGATGAAGACTATGAAGAGATCAAGGTAGAAGCTAAAAGGGAGGTTCACGAGGAATGGGAAGAAGATTTTGAAGAAGGGCAAGAATACTATGAAAGGGAAGAAGGTTACGACGAAGGGGAGGAAGAGTGGGAGGAGACTTACCAAGAAAGGGAAGTGATTCAAGTTCAAAAGGAGGTCTATGAAGGTATGTATAAACTGAGTGACTCGTTTCCTGCTTTTGCTCATTTTTGCTCAGTTCGTTAAATTTTCAATGCCATGAGCCTGATTTGCAGTTTATGTGAAATGGGTAAAATGATCTTAGATTTTTTTAAGGTTAGACATCTTTTAAAAGTTATTTTCTTCAGAGTTACTTTCATGCTTTGACATTACAAACTAAATCATTTAGTCCTATTACTGAGACTAAATTGCAAGTGCTAATTTCTAAAGCAGAAGTTCAAGTTTTACTTTTACTACTTCGTTAGTAGTAAAAGTAAAACATAGCTTGATCCTGCTTCAAAACGTAGCCCTAAGAATTGTGTTGGTAATAATGATCCCAAATACAGCATTTCACGCAATTGTACATTATCCTTCCCTTATCTGATTTGCAATTAACACAACCTAAGAGAACTTACCTATTTAAGCATCTCTTCTTATTCCTGTGTTTTTATTAAAGAATCACATGAGAGAAAAGTTCCAGCCAAAGTACCTGTAAAGAAAGCACCACCACCTCCTAAAGGTAAGTAAATGGAAATATTTAAATTGACTAGAGCATCAACATCATTATCATGGCTTGTTTGGTAGCAACGTAAATATCAGCAGTTCAATCCAATAGGCACAACTTCTTCTCTAAGCTTTATTGTGTCAATGATTTTTTTCTTAAAATTTCTATCTAATTCATTTAATTAAAAATTGTAATAGTAAATTTAAAATAAATTTAAAATAATCAAAATATGTTAAGTACAGAAACTTGTACCTAAAGTTCAAAGTTGTGCATAAATATCAAAGCACCAAACTTATCTCTCTCTTTAAAAAATTATAGTTATATCTGTATATATACATATAGGTGTGTGTAAACATATATATACAGAGAAAGAGAGACAGAGAGAGAATTTTAATGGGAATTCTAAAAGTACTGCAATTTCTTTAAAATGCTTGCAGTTATAAAGAAGCCAGTAATTGAAAAAATTGAAAAGACTTCTCGAAGAATGGAGGAAGAGACAGTTCAAGTCACCAAAGGTATTATCATTTAAAACGTTTCCAGTACCCATGTACACAAGTAATATGTTTACTGGTCTATACTCACATGTTAGTTATTTATATAATCAGATACTTTCAAATTTTGTGCAAAGCAATATTCTTCAAAATACAAATATATTTGTACATATTTTTAAAGTACCTGAAGTTTCAAAGAAGATTGTTCCACAAAAACCTTCCCGGGTTCCAGTACAGGAAGAAGTTATTGAAGTGAAAGGTATACATCTTTATCTTTCAGCTACAAGTTTAAAACTTTTATTTATGTATATGGACATGTATACATATATTGCTAAGTAACTCACAAATCTGAAACTACCAAAAAAGCACATTTTTACATAATACGAATTTTACGTTGAGTTGCACATGTTTAATTTTAATAATAACATTATCTACTTTGTTTCTAGTTCTGCTTAAAAATTACATCTTTTTATTTCAAGGAAGGTTTTATGTTTAATTAATAGTTTGCTAACTTTACTATGCAATGCATTCCATTGCATATAATATTCCCTATCCTCTTGTTTATAGAAATACACCCTAACAGATTTGGAAAAGCACAACATTGTGTGTGAAGAAGTTGTGTCTATTTGATTCTCATTTAAGAATGTCTGATAAAGGCTGCATGTGTTGTTTGTCCCTATAGATCCAAACGTGATTTGTTTTCTTGTCAATACTGAATTTGTTCTCATGCTATAATATTAACCCACTCATTCTGTGTCTAAATACTTAAACAGAGTGTAAAATCCATGTGTTTGATCTGGTATCTTGTACTAAAAAAAAAAAAAAATACTAATGTGAACTACTCTTTTTAAAGTACCGGCTGTGCATACAAAGAAGATGGTTATTTCAGAAGAAAAGATGGTCTTTGCTTCTCACACAGAGGAGGAGGTGTCAGTCACAGGTATAAGGCAAACTAGAATCGGGGGGCTCAAATGAAAAGGTTTTAGGTAGATTTTTATCCTTCTTCTTGTCTAATTTGTGATCACGTAGACATTTCTGTCTCTTTGTAAATTCTCTGTCATCTTTTTCATTTCATGTTTGTCTCTGTTTTAATTTTTATTTTAATATTCTTTGTAAAGTTCAATTACCACCCACAACATGGCATATTAGTAATTAAAATGTACATTTTTAAGTCCCCGAGGTACAAAAGGAAGTTGTTACTGAAGAGAAAATTCATGTTGCCGTTTCCAAAAGGGTTGAGCCACCACCTAAAGGTATTAGTAATTTATTCTAAGTTTAAACTATTTTAATAAAAGCACAAATTCTATAGTAAACATCTGTTAGCATTAAGTAAGAGATTTAGTCACCGTCTGTAGACCTATAGGCACTATGTACAAAGGATGTGATGGGGGATGGGAAGAACCATGAGGAAGGGTAGCGAGCCATGAAGTGAAAATTAATGGAGGCTCCCTTCCCTGCTTCAGGGAGTTTGCAATCTTGTAACCTGTTATTTGGAAACACAGTGTCCTGGAGCCAGGTCACACCAGCTCGCCAGAGCCCATGGTTACATTTTCAGGAATTTTGCCAGCCAGTTGTTTAACACCACCATTATTAAAAATTAGATTACTTAAACTTACAGTTCAATATATTATATTTTCAAATGTTAATAAATACTCAAAACTCATTACCTCCTATTTTACTGCATTTTATTCTTTTCTGTGTTTCTGAGATTGTCTCCTTCTTTGTGTCTGTGTGGTGGAAATACCATATAATGTTCTACTGCACATCTCTTTCCAACTCCAGGACAACGATATGACCTTGATAGCCAGGGTGGGAGGGAATGTTTACACCACCTTGGAAATCAGGTTTCCAAGCACTATAGATCAAGGCTCCGCCCCCTCCATCCCAGCCAAGTTGTTAAACATTTAAGGCACAAAAAATCTAACCCAATTGTGTTTACGCAACTGCTTTGTAAAAGTAAAGGTTAAAAGAAAACCTAACTTCATAGTTATGAATGTTTGTAAAAAGCAGGTGTCTGAGGAACAGACACAGGCACCTCCGAGGAAGGGTTGCTCCCACCTGTTCCTGAGAAAGTGGAGGCTTCTGCAGTTAAAGGAAGGTGACAGTAGTCACATTTTCTGATAAGCCATTCAGCCATCTTCATTTACCCTCATTTCTAAAGCATAATTTTCTTGCATTCAATTGGTATAAAAAGGGAATCTGTACTCTATTTGATTCTAAGTCTTACAATAACATATGCCTTGTCAAAGGCACACTTTCTCAAAAATGGCACATTTCTTTTAAAGTCCCTGAGCTACCTAAGAAACCAGTTCCAGAAGAAGTGGTCCCTGTTCCCATTCCTAAAAAAGTGGAGCCCCCAGCACCTAAAGGTAGAATAATATTTGTGAAAAAATAATTCTTAGCATCCGTCTTGTATCTTTTTCTATGGGATATGTGTATTAACAAAATACCATCTGTAAATCATCTATAATATATTTAATTCTGTGTATATTGATTTCATTTACTTGTGGTAATGTGTTATACAAGTATTAGTAACATTTTTAGACTCTAGATCATGCTAACTGCGTCTTTGCTTGTGTGGTGTATGTAATGTCTATATGGTATTGAGGTATTTAGCATTCATTTCTATCACAAATAGGCATATTTAAATTACTTCCTAATTCTCACACTCTTAGTAAAGATTTATGCTTCAATGTAATCTTAAATGTCTCAGAAGGAGACTAGAATATTCCAATTTATTTCAACAATTGTATCTTTAAAGTTCCTGAAGTTCCCAAGAAACCTGTGCTAGAGGAGAAAAAGCCAGTTCCTGTGCCTAAGAAGGAACCTGCTGCTCCCCCAAAAGGTACACCAGAGCTGGTGATGGGGAGACTCTTTGCTCTCTTTGCTGCAAGTGCCGGCCTTTTGCTTTCTGCGATTTTCTTATGTACTACGCTGCCTTTGTCTTTTGTCTCTTTTATATTCTCCTGTGTTTTTAATATTTGTCAGCTTCTGTGCCATACTCTTGACATACTTTATTTATTATACTGAATACTCCTAAGACATCATCAAAAAGTGCTATTAAAGGAAGTAGCTATGTCAAACTGCTGTCTTAAATTTCTAATATCTTCCCTCTCTTAGAGAAAGAGGAAATGTTTGTGAAACTTGTCTTCTACAGACATGTTTCTAGTAAAAAAGGTTCATCCATAAATGCAACTTTTTCTTAATGAAAGCGGTTTCATGCATTATGAAGAGGTGGAGGTAGGCACTGACCACTGGAGAGTGTTTGGCAGAACTGAGTGTTAATTACATAAAGACGTACACAGTGCCATGCTTCTTCGAAGTCAATAGTGGCGAGTCTTCAAGAGTGGGGAACATATAGATTTTTTGAAGTTTACTTTCATCATTTTCCTGAGACCTTAACTGAGCTTTGATATTTGCCATAAATGTTTCAGTTACTTAACTAATTAGAAAACATACCTCTATCAAAGTACCTGTCATAGAGGTATGTTTGAATGAAAACGTGCTGCTGTGGTATATCACAAGTCCCTTGCTTTGGTTTGTTTGGGATTTTTTTGATGATAAAAGGCACTACTTTAACAAAGCACTCAAGCTACAGCCGCACACATCTGTTCAGTTAGACTCAGCAAGAATTCAACATCATCCAATCTAGGCGAAACCAGACCTAACTAAAATAGTACATTTGAATCGTGTTCTCTTTGCCTGACTTTGCAATGTTTCTATTTTCTTCCTGAATCAAATATGCTTCTCTCTTTCTCAAACTCTTGGCTCTTTCAAAATTCTTTTGATTATCTCACCATTAAATACAAAGGTCATATTAGTAAAACCAATACTAATGCTAAAGCTACTTGAGACAGGTCGTCTTAGATCAATTAAACCCATTGTTATTATGTACTCGATTTCTCAATACAAAGCATAAAGAAGTTCTTCTATATGCTATCTGCACATTCTTGATTGTGTAATCACTAATTCATTTTCAGCAAAGTCATGTATGTCTTCTAAAGGAGACAAAGAGGCATCTCTCATTTACTCATAAAACAAATACATATAGTATAATAGCGTGTATATATGTATAAATACTACATGTATATATAGCATAATATATACATACATAAATGAACAGCTGTATAATTACACCAAGATATTACAAATGCAAGTGCAGAGGTGCAGGGATTCACAAAAGCTGCCAATATCTTATTTAAAATAAGAGCAATTACTGCTAATAATGCATGCTGTTAAAATTCATCTTCCAATTAAAAAGTCAACATTATTCATTCTTAGAATAGATAAATTAAATACACTGTAAACATTTTTTAGGTTGAAAACTCTGTGGAAAACTCTGGAGCCCCTTAGAAAAAAAGCCCAAATACATATACTCACAAAATTTTGCACGCAGAGCTCTCTAAGGTCATTGACACATGAGTATCAGATTAAGAGACCTACTGTAGAGTAATTATTTCCTTAGTTTTGAATTCACTACAGGCACACTTCCCAAAAATCAGAGAAGAAATGCGGGGAAGAGGAGTAAGTTACATAGATTCAACTATTCTAAGACTTCCCAGTCTTAATCTAAAATAGTCTTAAATAAATTAAACCCATTGTTGTTACGTACTCCATTTCTCAATACAAAGCACAAAGCAGCTTTCTATATACTATATCCACATTCTTGATTGTTTGTGTAATCACTGATTTGTTTTTAGCAAAGTCATATCAATCTATAAAGGATGAATTCTGTGCACAACTTTCTGTTACAATAACTCGTTTTTGCCTAAATGCCTCTAAAACATTATTTGTGATATTTATGACATTGTGATCCTTGTGATGCTATAGTTAAATTTTCTGGATAATTTTGCTGATGCATAATCTATAACAACATTAATGTACTACATAAAGATTTGTGTATGTGCATATGTTCTTTCATAAAAGTGATATATGTCTGAACTAACATCGTGTCTCAAAAACTTTAAGTTCCAGAGGTGCCAAAGAAACCTGTCCCTGAAGAAAAGATTCCTGTTCCTGTTGCAAAGAAAAAGGAAGCTCCCCCAGCTAAAGGTACAGTGGCTTTTAAAGTAAAGAAGCCCTGTCTTTTGTCTTCGATGCAAAATATTTTGTGTTTAATTATCTATTTATTGAGTTAGTTTAATCATAAATGAATGTTTTGTAGTGAGACTTGAACAAAAGTGTCTATCCACGTGTCTACTTTCTTAAAAAAAAAAAACTGTGAATAGCTACTTTAGAAAATATAAAGTCAATTCTAAAAATGTCTTTTCAAGTTCCTGAAGTACAGAAGAGAGTTGTGACAGAAGAAAAAATAACCATTGTTACTCAAAGAGAGGAATCTCCACCACCAGCAGGTACTTAATCCCATCTCCATGAAATAACCTTATCTTTCCTTCAAGCTTCTTTAATTGCATGTCTTCTCTAATTGCCACTTCTATGTTGCTCATTTATTTGGCCTTTTTGACAAATTTTAAAGTTCAATACTATCCTTTAAGTGCCAGAAATACCAAAGAAGAAAGTTCCTGAAGAAAGAAAACCTGTTCCTCGGAAAGAGGAAGTTCCACCACCAAAAGGTATTGTCTCTCCATCTTCCCAAGAACTGTCTTTATGTTCCAGTCATTTTGTTAGTTTTGTGATATGAGTACATTGTTGGTGTATATCTTTGTTTTGCATTGGGCTTCAATGAGATCACATTAAATTTCTAAAAGTGCATAATGTCTCTAAAATGCCAGCCCTGCCTAAGAAACCTGTCCCAGAGGAGAAAGTTGCAGTGCCAGTTCCTGTCACTAAGAAAGCTCCTCCTCCCCGAGGTAGGATTTGCCTCAATCCTCTGACAAAAAATCTCTGAGTGTGTTTATTCTTGCTTTCTCTATCTGGTCTGCGCTTGTACTGATTCGTTGTCTTACTTGCAATGGAACTTTTGTGTTTATGTCCCTGTGGTATGTAACTTGTTTTCCCATTTTGCTAGTCAAAGTGGTGTACTGTGCAACTCTTCCCCAAATCCTAGAAAGTGAGAATTGTTAAAATTCTTGATTTTAAACTTCAACTTTAATGCTTTCTTAAAGCTGAAGTCTCTAAGAAAACTGTTGTAGAAGAAAAAAGATTTCTTGCTGAAGAAAAACTATCCATTGCAGTTCCTCAAACAGTGGAAGTCATGCGGCATGAAGGTATATAATCGGAAGTTAGGGGAGAGATGAGTTTGTGTGTGTTTCCTCAAAGTCTCTTCTTCTTTCTCATGTGATTGTTTACCTTAGAACATGTCCTTATCAGTTTCTTTATGTTGATATTAGAATGTGTTTACCTTTTGTAGCCTTCTGGGACTAAGTCTTTTGTGTCTATGTTGGACTTGAATCATTTGAAGGAAGTAGATGAGTCCCGAAAATGTGATAATTTTGCAAGTGGCCACACTTGGACATAGCTCAAATATTCTTCTCAGTCTTGGGCTGTACTTGCCCCCGTCTTAAATTAGCTTCCTCCTCCTTATAGTGAGGAAGTACAGTGAGTCTATGTCCTAAAAAGATAGAGGAACAATTATTCATATAGTGACCACATGGCTGTATATACATCTGTATTTCAGCAGGCTGAATTTAAATGAAACCTTATTTTTTAAACTATCTGCAGAGGAGGAATGGGGTTATTCAGAAGAGGAAGAAAGTGTGTCCATTTCAGTTTATAGAGAAGAAGAAAGAGAGGAGGAGGAAGAAGCGGAGGTCACAGAATATGAAGGTACACAATGCAAATAAGCTAGAGAAGATCTGGGTTTTTGATGAAGTGTTTTCTTTCACGAATTGTTTAAAAAGATACAAAAAAAGTGACACAAATTCAGTGAACATCTACTGGTCTCATTAAATGAATATTTTAATCAAAACACAAGATTCAGGAGCATTATGCTAGATTAAATAAATCCAATGTATTTCTTGTCCATCCCATCTTACTTGCCTACATAGAATAAAAGAGGCTTCATATTTAGATATAATTAATCAGGGCAGGTATCTCCATATATATATATCCTTTCATTAAACAGGATTTGGCTTCAGCATGGTGGGCTGGCATAAACTTTACCTTAGTAGTCTAATGTCTAATTGGTGTTTCTCAAACATTGTTTGTACCACAATCCACAGACAGAAATATATTTTATATTATAATCCTACACAAATGTGCAAAACAGAAAACTTTAGTTTTTTATTCTAGACATTTAAAAAATACAAGTCATAACCCATTAAGTCGATTGCGGAAGTCACTAATATATCTTGACTCATAGTTTTAAAATGAACAAGAATATATAACCTCATAATATTTCAGGAGTCAAGGCCATATTTGTGAGTCTGAAGCACTGAACACATAGGGCGTTCCTATATTTTACATATGAGAAAACAATTATGTTATTTATGTGACCAGATTGACTTGTTACTCAGATCTTTTCATACCTATAATGCTAATTATCTGTAGTTTCTTAAGGACAGAACCAACAAACCATTTCATTGGTATATCTTTTAATGAATTAAGGCAACACCAGGTTTCCAGCTAAAATCCAGCATATGGCTAAAGCCATATGGCCAAAAGAACCTCCCTAAGAAAATTCCTAAGGTCTGCTTTTAAAGAGAAATCAGTAAGCTCCTTAACCAAACTAACTCTCTTCCCAGTGAGAAGAGGAGTAGAATTAAAGTCCATTTGGATGCCCTAAGTTTCTGTTTTGATCTGTCTAGTAAAAGATGGTTCACCATGCCCCTTTCTTCAGTTGGAACAAGCCCATGTAAAAATCCAAGGTGCATAGTCTTAATGGAATGCCTTGGAATAGGGCAAGATGGGACATGACTCCCAGGAAGAAACCCACCAGTTCTGTTGTGCTTCCTGGCAGAGGCCATGACGTTGGGCATAAGTCAGGAAACTGGTAGATTTGAAGACGATGCCATCTTTTCTAAAAGTGTCCATAAAACCAAGTCTGATTTCAGCTTTTGACACTGTAAATTTCCTTCAGTACTCCAGACTCTAGTGAAAAGGAGAAACACTGTGATATGTTTATGTTTTCATTAAATCCAAAAGATATAGCAAAAAGATGGGCGGTTTGTTAGGTTTACTTTCAGTGTAAGGAACAGATATGTTTTTAACCAGACACTTCTATTCCTTACTTAACTTTGGCCAGGTGTGGTGGTTCATGCCAATAATCCCAATGCTTTGGGAGACCAAGGAGGGAGGATTTCTTGAGCACAGGAGTTCAAGACCAGCCTGCTCAACATAGCAAGACCCCATTTCTACAAAAATAAAATTAAAAAACAGGCAGGAATGGTGGCATGTGCCTGTAGTCCCAGTTACTCAGGAGGCTGAGGTGGGAGGATCATTTGAGAACAGGAGTTTGAGGTTACAGTGAGCTGTGATTGTACCACTGCACTTTAGCCTGTGCAACAAAGCAGGACCTTGTCTTAAATACATACACACACACACACACACACACTTACACACACAAATTAAAACTGTATACACATAGGCTCAAAAATCATGTGAAGTCTCCTGCTTCTTCTACCATACCTGCCCCACAAAAGTGGGGGGAAAACAACATGAAATATTATCTTACAATTCACTTGAATCCTCAAGTATATGTTTCTGCCCTGTGACCTTTAAATCTAGAATGCTCTTTTATTTGTGAAACTCATCACCGAATTCTTGTGTTCTTGTTAACTTAGCTATCATAATTGTTTTTTGTCTTGTATTGTCCTGTTGTTGCTGTGGATATAAGCATTATTATCTGTATGACACGTGAAAATTAAGTTAATGAAACATATTTCCCATTTCCCATACTCTTTATTGACGCATATGCTTTGATTAAAATGCTCTTTACGTATTTTAAATAGGAACAAGCAGGGATTTGGTAAGGGTTAAACTTATGCTATTGTAATTACTCTTTGAAGTGATAAATTAAAGCTAAAATTAAACATGAAAAACACTGTAATTTATCTTCTTTAAAATTGCTGTCGTTAAAGTGATGGAAGAGCCTGAGGAATATGTCGTAGAAGAAAAGCTGCACATTATTTCCAAGAGAGTGGAAGCTGAGCCAGCCGAAGGTATACTGACTCTTTAATTAGTTTCATCCCTGTGTTACCTTGTCTCCTTCTTTATGTTTTCTTGTAGCTAATTTATCATCCATATTGCAAATATTGATAAATATCATGTCTAACAAAAAGATAACACTTTTATTGAAAAGAAATCTGGACATTTCTACAAGTATATTTTATAATCTTTTCAAGTGACAGAGAGGCAGGAGAAGAAAATTGTACTGAAACCAAAAATTCCTGCTAAAATAGAAGAGCCTCCACCGGCTAAAGGTATGATTTCTTTCAAAGAAGTGCAGCACTGTTTGAATGTATATAATAATACCTTCAGTTTGTATAGCTGTCTACGTTTTGTCAGCACGCACGTATGAACGTATTTACTGAGTGTAGTCATTAATGTTTGTATATATGTGTGATCTTTTCAAAAAGTGAATTCTAAGCCCCCAAACTGTATCACTTCATATGTAAGGCAAACTCATATTCTTAAACCTAATCTTTCTAAAGTTCCTGAAGCACCTAAGAAAATTGTGCCAGAAAAGAAAGTTCCTGCTCCAGTTCCTAAAAAGGAAAAGGCGCCCCCACCTAAAGGTATACTGGATTTTATTTTACTCTTCAAGACTGTCTTTTTTATCTTAAATTGATATATTCTTCAGATTTTTTAAACATTAACAAGAAAATAAGTGTGCCTATGTTTAGTGTTTTCCGTATTGTATGTTTGACGGTGTTGCCTGGTATCTTTTAAGTGCCAGAAGAGCCAAAGAAACCAGTTCCAGAAAAAAGGGTTCCTCCAAAAGTGGTTAAGATGGAAGAACCTCCCCCAGCCAAAGGTAAACAAACCTCCCCAGGAGAAAAACTAGGAAGAGATGGCTTGTCTGTCTTTCTCTCTGCTGCTGTCCTTTGGGTCATATCGTTTATATGTAGGTTATTGGCGTTGGTTGGTGACAAAGGTGTCTTTGGGTGGAGTATTCCTTGTGATGTTTATTTGTGTGCGCCTTGTAAATTCTTCTATGCTAAAATCACAGTATTTTCTGGCTAATATATTTTTTAAGTCCACTTTAATATAGCTCCCTAATCCTAAAATTATCTTTTAAGTGACTGAGCGGCACATGCAAATTACCCAGAAAGAAGAAGTTCTTGTTGCTGTAACAAAGAAAGAGGCGCCTCCAAGAGCAAGAGGTACATCACCCTTCCGTTATGCACAACATTGTACTTGCCCTACTCTCTTTACCAAACACACTGGTTATAGGTGTTGATTTTTGTTGTTGTTACAGTTGTTGTTTTATGTTTGAAATAATGAAAATGTCAAGTTTTTTATGTTTGGGCTACTCCTATATGGCTGCCTTTTTGTGGTTTGAAAGAGGGAAACAACACCTTAAAGTGAAATCTCTCTTTAAAGTGCCAGAGGAAGCGAAGAGAGCTGTTCCAGAAGAAAAGTTTCCGAAACTCAGACCTAAGAGAGAGGAGGAACCACCAGCTAAAGGTATACTGACTCTTTAAAAAAGAAAAAGAAATCAAAATAAGCATCAAGGTGTTAACACTAATCTAGTGGAATAGGTATCATTAGAAAAAAAATAGACATATTGTAAAGTAAGTAACATAAGCTTGTTAATGCATATCACTTCAAAACTAAACATTTTTGATAACAGAAAGTACTTTTTTCCTCAAAAAAAGTGAAGCTTCTTCTAAACATATGTGAATAGTTTTTCTTAATCTGTATTTGTCTTCTAATGTCTTTGTCCATAAACTAAACTCATCTGCCTAGATGCTTGTTTTATGTGGCAATCTTTGATGACATTTTAAATTGTTTTAATTCTGAATTTTCTACATTGTACCAGTAAAGCCTAGGAAAATGTCTTAGAATTAAGGTGAAGAAACTATTCATGTAACACAGATTTCTGTCTAATGCTTGTACTTAGTTTGAGTCATTATTTATGCTGTCTAGTTGTCCTTTTAAACTTTTATGAATACTACTTGATCTTCCTAAAATTATTCAACGTTTTTGAAGTACTAAGTGGCCTTTTATTTAAAAAAAAAAAAAAAAAAAGATATCCCTATGTAGATTACAGCAGGTTTATTTCCAAGTCTATTGATTTTCTTGCCTTTTAAGTGAAAGTTTAATCAGTCACTGTTATGATTGTTTTTGTCCTTGGATTGTTTGTACAAAATTTCTCTTCACATACACATTTTCATAATATTGCAATTCACTTTTAATAATTATTCTTCTAAAGTGACTGAATTAAGAAGAAGAGCAGTAAAGGAAGAAAAAGTATCCATTGAAGCTCAAAAAAGAGAACCTCAACCCACCAAAGGTATATTGAGCTTTGATTAAATAATGTGAGGCATGAAATTATCTGACTCTTTGCTTTCTAGTTCCCAATCTGATTCCTATACTTTATTAGCTTGTTGTTGACCAAGGGCAGGGCATCCAACATTTGAAATCACAATTAGTAAATATACTCTATGATACCTTGACCAGCAAAAAAACAATCAGGGTCTCCCATAATTCGTGCATGAAACCAACACAAAAGAATAAAATCAAAGCATATTGTTTATCAGTTATCCCTAAAAGTGCTTTAAGTAAAGTGCTGCCTGTTGTTAATATTATTTTAGAAGTAACTATAATGGAAGAGAAAGAATGGTCTTATGCCCGAGAAGAAGAAGCTGTTTCAGTACAACAGGAAGAAGAATATGAGGAATATGAAGAATACGACTATAAAGAATTTGAGGAGTATGAACCAACAGATGAATATGACCAATACGAAGAATATGAGGAGCGGGAATATGAACAATATGAAGAGCATGAAGAATACATCACAGGTATGAGCAAAACTGCAAACTCAAAACCACACTAAATATGTGCACATTCCATTAGAACAAGATAAAATTTGGATGCCCAAAGACCTTTGGAGAGAACGTTGTTTCATTTCATAAATGTGGAATTTTCTTCTTTGATAACTTCTGGGGGGAAAAAACCTCTATAAATCTGACTTTGGTTCTGGTAATAATCAGTTGCCCCCCTCATTTTCCCTCATATGCAAAAAAGCAAATGTCCCTAAGTTTCTTTTTCAAAAAGGTTACAAGTTTATCTTCAAATGCCCAAGATCATTCTTGTACATGGTCAGAGATTTCTGAACATCCCTTATTCTGAAGCTTGCTATTATGGAGTATGATAGGCTATTGAGAACTTACATTTACCCACAGGGTTCCCATTATCCAAACTCGACAATGACTACTTCAAAAGTAAAGACAGACATGTAAGCCAACACAACGTGTTGTGTTTTACCTAATGAAGGTCAAATTTGTAGGCATATAGTTTGGGTTCCAAAGAGTTTATTTTACTCAAAGAGTAAATTTCCCTATTGGAATTTTGAAATGAATCAATATTATTTCACTTCTTCAGTTTCTGATGTTTCATAGCCTAACTTTGAGAACATTCTACATAGTCTTACAGATAGCATTAAAAACCAGTGTTACAGGGGAGTTTGAGCCAGGATTTTATCTACCTGAAGTGAAATGAGCATTTTAATATGTAAGAATTACCTAATTAAAGAAAATAGCAAGAAGGAAAGGACAATATGAGCTTGTTCTGCTTGGACCTCTGATTCTTGCCCACCACAATAGGCTATGGCTATACTATAGATAAAATATATTATTTCAATCATTTGATTCCTTTTAAGAAATTTTTAAATTTATGTTCTAAAGTCTAACATGAAATACCTTGTATGTACTTTTAAAGAACCAGAGAAGCCTATCCCTGCAAAGCCTGTACCAGAAGAACCAGTTCCCACAAAACCAAAGGCCCCACCAGCTAAAGGTAGAGTTAAAAAAACATTGTCACCTGTAAGAGATCTTTGTTTCCTCCATGTTTGTCTTACTGAGAAAATATATGTAAAAGCGGCAGTATACAAATACTGTGTGTGTTTGGGAATATTATGTTCTATTTGTCTTTCTTAACTTTTTGTTCTTACTAGCCTTGAGAAATCTGGTTCAGGTTTTTAAATCTCTTAATATTGATATCTTAAAGTGCCGAAGAAAGCCGTCCCTGAAGAAAAAGTACCAGTGCTCATTCCTAAGAAACTCAAACCTCCACCACCCAAAGGTACATTACCAAGTAATAACCACCAAGAACAACTTTGTTAATGTATGTTCTAAAATCATGTCTTCCTACCCTGTCTGATGTTCTGTGTTTTTGCTGAGTAGGATCTTCTTGTCCTGATTCTTATATTTCAGTTTTTTTATGTGTATTTATTGCACAGTATTCATGGAGTTGGTTTTAATGCTCTTTAATAATTAATATCTTTAAAGTGCCTGAAGAGTCAAAGAAAGTTGTTGAGGAAAAAATACATATTTCAATTACCAAACGTGAAAAAGAGCAGGTGACTGAACCCGCTGCTAAAGGTACAATGATTTCCTTCCTTGATTGTGATCTTTTCTGATGCCTCTTTGGAAATTAATGTAGCTATGATTCATTTTATTTTGTTGTTTCATGTCTTTTGAATTGTCAGCAGAATGTTGTATGTAAAAATCTATAAATACGGGATAAGAAGATAATACCTTTAAAAGGAAAAATTATTTCAAAATAAATCGATAGCCTGTTAGATAATGGCTGTGTCCTACCACATGGCTACAATACATATAAAATAGAATGGGTTTAAAATCAGTGACCATTCGGCATATTCCTGATTTACCTAAACAATGTAATGCTATGATACTATTCACCAGACTTTGGAAACTGTTTATTCATTCTAAACTCATTTTGAAGGTTTTTTTAAAAGCTAACCAGTTTCCAGTCATTTTTCCCCAATTCATACTAAGTATGAAGCAACTTCCTCGCTTTTTCAGGTAGTATACTAATTGAGAAGTAAATTTAGCTTTTCAGGAAAGGATATTTCTTTCAAGCAGAGATATTTGAACACTAAACATCATTTCACATTTGGGCTTTCCTACTTCATGTTTGCTTGGGTACTTCTGTGTATTTGTTTTTCTATGAAGCTCAAAATCCTTTCCACGGAGGGTATAAAGTTTCTTCAAGATGAACAATGACATATCTATCTCATTAAAACAAGATGCATTCTATCTGCTTAAAGTACAGCAAAGCAAACATTGACTGGGTGGCCTTTTTCTGACAATAAAATTTCCTTATACTTAATACTTCAAGTGCCCATGAAGCCCAAGAGGGTTGTCGCAGAAGAAAAAGTACCTGTCCCTAGAAAAGAAGTAGCACCACCTGTTAGAGGTACCTAATGGCACCATTTTAATGTGTTGTTTGTCTTTTGCTGTTGAATTCCTCTTCTGTGTTCTGTGTATGAAGTTATTTTGTGGGGAAAGTAAATCTTGTTCTTTCTTCTGTTATAAATGGGTCTCTGTTTCTGAGGTGTCCTAATTTTGTTGAGTAATTAGCACATGTCCAACTTAAAGATAATATCTTTAAAGTGCCAGAAGTGCCTACAGAACTTGAACCAGAAGAGGTTGCCTTTGAAGAGGAAGTTGTGACCCATGTAGAAGAATATCTTGTAGAAGAAGAAGAGTACATTCATGAAGAGGAGGAGTTCATAACTGAGGAAGAAGTGGTGCCAGTGATACCAGTCAAAGGTAGATGATGCCTCTTGCAAAGGGATGTGCAACAGCATCTTTGGAGTTTGGGTGTCTGATTTGGTCAGATTCTGGGGGTTATCAGCACTGATGGTGGCCAATTCTGCTTACTTTAAAGCAGATATTTTTAGATGCTGAAATATGATTTCTGTGGGTGCTTTTTCACATTTTATATCTTTCCTGAAACATTTCCAACATTCTTAATAATATCTTTAAAGTGCCTGAGGTACCCAAGAAACCTGTTCCAGAAGAGAAGAAACCTGTTCCTGTTCCCAAAAAGAAGGAAGTTCCACCAGCAAAAGGTACACCACCATTCACTGATGGGTATCTAAGAGACCTCATCTGCCTAGAAATAGTTAACTCAACTTTCTTCTGAGTTCAAAGCCTTGTGTGTGTCCTATCTGTTGTTAAAAAGCATTAGCTGTGCTTTATATGGATGTGTTGGTACTAGTAGTTAGAACTTAACAATCAACAATATCTTTAAAGTGCCTGAGGTTCCTAAGAAGCCAGAGGAGAAACTTCCTGTGCTTATTCCTAAAAAGGAGAAGGCTCCGCCAGCAAAAGGTACATCCTTATAATCCATCAATGGGATAACATGATAATTCACCTATGTAGCATAACTTGGTGAGCTGTAGCAGACCATTTCCTATGACAATATTAACATTAATGCCATGACAAGAACCACTCAGCCGGCCACAGGAGCAGTTTCCCTGGTACTCATCTCTGAATTTTACCATCAGAGCATGCTTATGCTCAATGGTTGGCTCCTCTTCTTTAGTGGAAAGTTCTTCAAGTAAAATACATTTTTTGGCATATCAAAATGGACAAAACCATCATTTACCAGGCATTGTGTCTTGTCTTTCTCACCAGTCCACGTTTTTTTCAGTGTTTTTAATTTTAATTTTTGTGTATTTTCTGGCCTTTGTTTTGTGGCTACTATAATTTTCAGTCTTAAAGTGAAATTGACAGAATATCTATGATGCTTCAATTAAGGCCTTACATTGCTGGCCTTAAATTCTTAGCTATGGGTGAAAAATGTGACACTAACTCTATTTGATATCTTTAAAGTTCCTGAAGTACCCAAGAAACCTGTACCAGAAGAGAAAGTACCAGTACCAGCTCCTAAAAAGGTGGAAGCTCCACCTGCCAAAGGTACATGAACTTGCAATGTTGTAATTTTTTTATTTTACATTTGCACATTGGGTAAAAAATCAATTGGTTTAATTCTGGCCAATTCTTTGGGTTGCAACTCTTTAGACAAAATCAAATATTTTAATTTAAAAATAAAATGTTTCTTGGAATATCATTGTCCAACTTTTATTACCTTATCTTAATCATTTGAAACTATGCTTGGAGTCAATATTTTTATGTTGTATGAAATTTTTCTCTAAATCATTTCTTTAAAGTGCCAGAGGTGCCCAAGAAGCCTGTGCCTGAGAAGAAGGTGCCAGTTCCTCCTCCTAAGAAAGTGGAGGCCCCACCTGCAAAAGGTACGTCGTTTCATCATTTAAAGTAGTTGGGGGAAAAGCTCACATTTATGTATATTCACATACAAATTTCCCCATAACACTGTACATTTTTAAAGTAAAGTTTATCTTGTTAGAAATATGTCAGATATTTTGTGATTCTTTTTTATATCTGTTGCTCTAAAACATTGTAAAAGAACATATTCTTAAAGACAAATAATATCTTTAAAGTGCCAGAGGTGCCCAAGAAGCTCATCCCAGAAGAAAAGAAACCAACACCTGTTCCGAAAAAAGTAGAAGCACCACCACCTAAAGGTACACTTATCCGTAACAGATCCAGGGTAAAAAGGAAAACTGGTGTTAGACTGCCTTACTAATTATAATTAATGCTTAGTATTTATGTTGATAATTGATGCTTTATGATCACAGAATATTTGCCTTTTATAAGCGTCTTCATTGTTTTGAATATTTTACACAAAAGTGATGTTTGTACCATTGAATAAATATCTTTAAAGTGCCAAAGAAACCTGAGCCAGTTCCAGTTCCTGTAGCTCTACCTCAGGAAGAGGAAATTCCATTTGAAGAAGAGATTGTTCCTGAAGAGGAAGTTCTACCTGAGGAAGAGGAAATTCCACCTGAGGAAGAGGAAGTGCCTCCTGAAGAAGAGTATGTACCTGAAGAAGAAGAAGAATTTGTACCTGAAGAAGAAGTCCTTCCAGAAGTTAAACCTAAGGTGCCAGTACCTGCACCAGGTATAACAGCTCTTCTTGGAATCATCAAGGCCTCTATTGTGTTGAATTCTGCTTTTCCATCCTTTTTTTCATCTCCAATTTTATCTATAATGCTTTACCCTCTGTGATTGACCATCTAAATCTTAGAAAACATTCCTGACATGTGTGCTCTTATTGTGTGTCTGCCTTGTGTATCTGTCTATCGTAAATTATCTAAATGTCTTTTCAAATTACATATTATGTAATGTTGTTTACTTGTTTGTGGTCTTAGTCTCATGTGTTTCTTTGCTATGTATATATATATAATCATGTGTATGTGGTTTTTAATGCCTTCAAATGAAATGTTTTTAAGTGCCTGAAGTGCCAAAGAAACCTGTACCAGAGAAGAAAGTCCCCGTTCCCGCTCCTAAAAAAGTGGAACCTCCACCACCACCCAAAGGTACACCTCCCCAAAGTGAATACACATTCTTCACCCTTAGCATCACCACATAAATTATGATGAAACTGGATTTTAGGAAATATTATATTTATAAAATGGACAATCACACAGTTACATATCTACTTCTAAAAATGTTCAGGAACACTGATATCCATTTTTTCACCGGATGCAAAGCAGTATTCAAGAACAGAGATGAAGGGAAATGTCCCAAAACTGACACAAAAGTTCTAACTAATTTCCTATAATTTGATTAGGAAATTAATCATAGTTTTCATGGAGATATATTTAAATATATGAGAATAAGTATACTATATATTTAAATATATTGAAAATATTATTAATAAATATTTCTAAATTTCACCCTTCAACCATTTATATTAAATGCCTTTGTAACACCAGGCTAAAAATAAAAGGTGAATGTTTTAAAACACAGAATAATAATTATGTCTTCTAATACATATATGTAAAAGCCCAACAGGTTTTCATTTTAGCATTGACTTTGTGCCTTGTCATATTACTTTCAGCAAGTTCTTTAACCAACCTGAGCCTGAAGTTATTTTCCTATAAAATGGGGATACTAATATCAGTCCTAATAGGCTCAGCTATTATTGTGAGGATAAAATAAAGATATTAAAGTAGTCTATTATGAAATGAATAGTATCCAGATGTAATATATTCGATCATCTCATAGTACAGGACAGAATTCATGTATTTGCACTTTAAAGCTCAATAATATTTTCTACAAAAAGTGCTGGCATGGCTACTTAAAATCAGTATAACCCTCCTATCAGGCCATATAGTTACATAATCAAATGAAATGCTAAAGCTAATACTTTATTGAATATCAACGATTCAGAAATGCTTTCTAGACAATAAATTACTAGTGAAATTTAAATGGATGAAATGATATTAGGTTGGTGCAAAAGTAATTGCAGTTTTTACCATAAAAAGTAACATCAAAAACTGCAATTACTTTTGCACCACCCTAATAGCATCTGTCCAATGATAATTACATATGCTACTGGTCCCTTACTTTACAAATCCCAATTCCAGTATTATATTTGGGCTCCCAACTTGATTTACAGACCTGTCCTACACAGCTGTTGCATGTTGGTCTTTCTGTGTGTGGAGACTTCTTGGTTTCTCTCTTTTTTTGTCCTTCAAAATAAATTCTTGTCATGAAATGATGTCTTTAAAGTGCCTGAGATTAAGAAGAAAGTGACAGAGAAGAAAATGGTCATTCCCAAGAAAGAGGAGGCTCCTCCTGCCAAAGGTATTGCTATTCCCAAGTAAATTAGACTATGTCATTTCTTTCCTTCACCTGTAAAAGTCAAAATGTCCTATTTCCCTATTTGTTAGTACAACTTGTATTACCGCTGTGTCTACTGTCTTTGTGTTTGTGAAACTGAACTTATAAAACAAAATAATATTTTTTAAGTGCCTGTGGTACCTAAGAAACCTGAGCCAGAAAAGAAGGTCCCTCCTCCTGGTCTTAAGAAAGCAGTGGCCCCTCCTGCTAAAGGTACATCATCCCATAACAGGGATGTGTTTGCTGCACCAATGTTGAACTGTGGCTCTATCCACACAGGATGTTCAACATAAATGTGTGCACTGTATGGCATGTCATTCACATTCGTCATTTGTGACTCTTTTGCATCCATGTTTGTGTTGCATACATTTTTTCACTTGGTGTTGTGTTTTACATTGTTTCTCTGTGTATGTTGTTTCTAAAAAGTAAAAATATATCTTTAAAGAGCCAGAAATCACTAAGGAACTAGTCCCTGAAGTACCCATTTCTTCCTACAAAAAAAAGTAAAGAAAAGAAATAGAGGATAAAGCACTAAAAAGTAGAATATCTTCTTAATAAACCCTTAATCTTAAACCACAAACCTTTTTATTCTTTTCTCATTAACTGATTCTGTGAAATGTCAGTGTTTCATCTTGTGTATGTGCCTTGTGATATTTACTCTCTTGTGTTGGAAACTGGAAACTTGGTCATTATTCTTCTTTGGTTCTTGCATCTTAAGTGTCTAAAATAATCAATGTCTCTCAAGTTCCTGAGGTGCCTAAGAAGGTGGAAGAAAAACGAATCATTCTCCCTAAAGAAGAGGAAGTTCTACCAGTTGAAGGTAGATGACTTTCTAAGAAAATAACATTTCAAAGTCATCCTTGTCTTATTATTGTCTAATATTTGAAGTAGATAAATGTACAATTTACCCCAGGAAATAAACATATTCAGATTCTAAAATAAATAATTATTAAACTAATAGAAATTGGGTAGGTGAGTTAATATTATTTGAATCTCCTTCCTGCATGTTCAGCCTGTTTGTCTGTTTGTTATTTGTTTTATTTTAATTAGAATTCAGGAAGGGAAACTGTATTTGCTATGGGAAATTTTTCATCAAATGACTTACTAGGCAATTGTAAAATAAACTTATCCAAAAGAAATTCTAGTTGAGCCTGAGTAACTGGTGCAGAAAATCTGACTTCTACCACAAGTGGCTGGTTTAACTTCAAACAAGTCTTTCATTAAAAAAAAAAAACAATAATAATTTTAACTAAATTATCCAAAGCCCATTCTAGTTCACAAATGCTAGGCTAGGCCTAACATATTTTGAAGACCCAGTAGAGATTTTTTAAGGACTAGTGAATTTCCACAAGTATTTGGAAGGCTGAGCAGTTTTCAAATATATCACTTTAGTCTAATATTCAAAATAATTATAAAAATAATTTAAAAAATAATAATCTTTTTAAAGTTACTGAGGAGCCTGAAGAAGAGCCTATTCCAGAAGAAGAGATTCCAGAAGAAGAGATCCCAGAACCACCTAGCGTAGAGGAGGTTGAGGAGGTGGCGCCACCTAGAGGTATAGCTGCTTTTAAGAGTTGAACATTTAAAATACTCGGTGTTCCAAATCTTTCTCAGAATTTATCTAAATCTAATATTCACCAGTATGCTTTTCTTATATCATATCCGTGATAAAGTGAAGATTAATTATTCCTGGCACCTGAATCGATGTGTCCTTTTTTTACCCTAAATTTTTCTACTCCATCTGCAATACAACTAAGAATGAGGATTACTTTTCTGTTAGAGGTGATTTAATTTTTTCCTGACCAGGCCCTACTGTAATACTTTCTCCTAGATTTCAATCCTTAATTTTGTTTTCAATACTAGTATGGGGAGAATCTATTGCTGTGGTCAAAGTGTTCATTTTTTAGAAAAATCTTTAACTTACTATTCCTGAAGAATATGATTATCTTTTGTGTAATTGATATTATATTTGCTTATATGATTTCTATGTAATATCCTTCACACCCCTAGGGTTCCTACTCCACATTTATTATTACTATTTAGGTTGCTAATATCTTTTAAAAATAATTCAGTGTTTTGTGATATTTATTTATTTGTTGGTATATGGATGGTGTTCTTCTCATCACATGACGTTTTTCAAAATGTTCATAAAATTTCTTTTAAGTGCCCGAAGTGATTAAGAAAGCAGTACCTGAAGCACCTACTCCTGTTCCTAAAAAAGTGGAGGCACCACCAGCTAAAGGTATATCAAGCCTCATTATTAGTATCTTTAAATTCCCATTAATTTTCTTTCCAAAAAGTAACATGGCCTTTTTTGACTGCTTTCTTATAGTCATTTAGGTAGCAAATTGATTAAGGACCTACAAAAATATAACTCATTCCATTTCTTTAATCTTTTCTAGGAGGTTAATGAATAATTGTGTGAGTGTGTTTATGTATGAATTATTCTGGAAGCTTCTTAACTAGCTGATAATTTTAATGTATTAGTATGTCTCTCTATACTTATATACATAGCAATGGATCCCTCTTCACCACATTCTAGATTTGTTCCATAAGTAGAGTTTTCTTATATGTAATAATAATTGTGTTACTATATTTATTATTTTAATGGAAAAAATCAAATGCTTGGATGATAACTATTTTAAAGAGCCTTACGTCCCTTTTGTAATGTTTAGCCCAAGCATTCAAGGTTATTAAAAAATGTCTGCTTTTCACTGCTTCCTAATTCACTTAATGCTTCAGATAGTGCTCTTAAGCAATTAGATTATGCTGTCTCTGTCACAGTAGGCTCCTCAGCTAATGTAAGAGTACACAGCAGAATATGAGGCCAGTGTCAGAGCTTAAATACTATATAATGGTAATCACTTTTTTAAAAGTCTTCATCAAGTTAAAAATAGTAAAAGTGGGCCCATGTTGGTAATCCCAGTTATTAAGAGAGAAAAAAAAAGAATGGCACAGGTACTTCGTGGACATTTCTTCTGTGGGAATGTTAGGACAAATGAGTGACTTAAGAAAGTATTTTTATTGCCCAGAGTACAGAGTGACATCTGAGAAACTTTACTGTAATGTTGGTGATGTCTGTGGTGTTTTTATTTCATGTGTGTTATTGTGCATTCTCAGCTAACTAAAACATCTAATATCTTTAAAGTGCCAAAGAAAGTTCCTGAGGAAAAAGTACCTGTTCCTGTTCAGAAAAAAGAGGCACGCCCAGCCAAAGGTATATCTTCTCTTTCAAGCCTGACTTCCTCTTCTGTCTTTTTTTATTAAGACTTCTATGTTTCCTGTCTCTGTGTCTTGTTTTTGATGACTTTTGTCTATGAAAGCTTGCTCTTGACAGTCCTAAATATTAAAACTATATCTTTAAAGTGCCTGAAGTAACAAAGAAAGTCCAAGAAAAGAAAGTCCCCGAAAAGAAAGTCCTTGTGCCTAAAAAAGAAGCTGTTCCCCCAGTCAAAGGTATTTTTGGAAAGATCTTGGATTTTCATGTATTGTTGCATGCAAACCTTTATTCAGTTTTAAAATATATATACTTTTTGAATGTACATCTTTGTTTCTTCAGTGTTTAAAAAAAATAAGTCTCTTAAAATAGATGCTCTTTCAGGGAGAACTGTCCTTGAAGAAAAAGTGTCAGTTGCCTTCCACCAAGAGGAAGTAGTAAAAGAAAGACAAGAATTAGAAGTAGTAGAAGCAGAAGTGGAAGAAATTCCAGAAGAAGAAGAGTTCCATGAAGTTGAAGAATATTTTGAAGAAGATGAGTTTCATGAAGTAGAAGAATTCGTCAAAGTAGAAGAACGTAGAGCTGAAGAAGAACACAGAGTTGAAAAAGTACACAGGGTAATAGAAGTTTTTGAGGCTGAAGAAGTGGAAGTATATGAAAAACCAAAAGCTCCACCTAAAGGTATAGGGAATTCTTCAAATAATACAATTCTTATATCTTGCTCTAACTTCCTTTGAAAGTAAATTTTGTGTTCAATTTGGAAGATTAGAAACCCCATGAAATACTTTAAACATGAGTTTAAATTATTTGACAAAAAGATTAGTATCTCTTAACCACACGGAGTATAATTTTAGTAGACAAGATAGTAATATTTGATATGTACTTATCCAAGCAGGTCACTGTATGAATTTGAGGATTATTTTTAAAATCTGACTAAGAATGTTACATAATTGTTACATGTACAAAAATAACTGGCCAGTGTCATTAGTTAAGTGAAAAAGAAACTCTTCAGTTCACTGAGGAATTTACATGTTCAGGCAAAATAACCACTGCTTTGTTAAAATTTCAGGCAACTATTCACAAACTGAGAATTACTTATCAAAAGCTTTTCCCAGTTTATGATACTTTCATTGGAGAAATAACATTAAGGAAGTGAAGTATTGGTAATGGCACCCATATTCTAGCATACTGTGAAGATAAACCATAGCACAAATAAATTATCTACAATACCACTCTAGATCTTGCACAAATTAATAATATATGTGTAATATGAAGGAATATGTGTGTGTATGTGTTTAGCATATACAGTAAATCTACAGTGTACAATGATATTTAGCAAAATTAAAGCTCTTTTGGAAATGTGTGTTATAAATTCAAAAAATATAAAGCCTTTGTGAGCTCTCATTGTACTAACTTTAGTAATAGTGCTCCAAAATACTTCAAGAGTTCATTCTAAACCAAAATACTAATATCTTTGAAGGACCTGAGATATCTGAGAAAATCATCCCTCCAAAAAAACCGCCTACTAAAGTTGTTCCTCGAAAAGAACCACCAGCTAAAGGTATCTTCTTGGTGAAAAATTACTACTTAATTTTACATACAATATAGCACCTTGGTTGCTTTATAAGCAGAAGTTTGCATTCCACTTGATGTCTTTCTTTTGTATTTATTGTTTTTGACATGTCTAAAACAAACTAATATCTTTAAAGCAGCTGAGGGTCCAAGGGAAGTTCTACCAAAAAAAGGCAGTCACTGTTATTATATGTAAAACAAATGAAAAAAATATCTCTAGCAACCAAACAGTGAGCCCAGATTTCCTTCTTTGGTGCTATTTGATTCTATAGTCACTAACACGCTTACTGATAAACACATGTTTTTCTATTTATTATTGATTATATTAACCTTGCAAATATAAATACATAGTGAATATGTGTCTAATGTCCATACTTTGTTTTTGTAAATCTCCTAAAGTTTACAAGAGAAATAAAAAACAGTATCTAATAAATAATATAAACTTATATCTTTAAAGTCCCTGAAACATGTAAGAAAGTTATCACTGAAGAGAAGGTACCAACTCTTCCACAAAAGCAAAGAGAAATAGCACCAGCTGAAGGCATATTGTTAATTTTTCTTTTCAAGTTCTTACCATTCTAACATGGGAAATTTTCTGGATTTTTGTTGTTATATTTGTTTTAAAATTCAATGCATTTGAAATACTGTAATGTATTTGATAAAGTGATGTCTATATTTTATATTGTCACTGTGTTCTGTTCTGTGTTTATATCTCTCTTATGCTCTGCTTGTTAACAATTTTTATATTTAAAAGAATATTTAAAAATAAAACGAATTATTACTATTATCTTTAAAGTACCAGAGGCGCCTAAGAAAATTGTGGTAGAAGAAAAAGTGCATGTTCCTGAAGAACCCAAAGTTCCACCAACTAAAGGTAACTGCCTTTTCTGATTCATCATTAATATAAAATCCTTTTTTATCCACTTACTATGGAAGAGAGACAATTCTTCTCTCAGTGCCACAAGATGGCTATGAATGACATAAGTTTCCATTTATGTTCTATAATAATCCTGCCTTCGGAGGTGATGTTTTAGGCATAAAGACATAAGCCCAAAGTTATCATTTGTATTGATCCTCTTGTTTAATAACTAAATAATATCGATCCCTCAACTTTTCTTTCAAAAATAATTCATTTTGGAAGCTCTTCTGAAGTAGCTTGAAAAAATAAGTGTGCTCTAAATGACAATAGAAAATGCTACTATCTCCAAAGAACAAAGTGTTTCTGATATAATGAAGCAAGAACTCATCAACAAGGCAATTCAGAGAAATGCACTGACTGCATTTGACTTATAGTTGACTTATAATTTGGGGATTTTTAACATTCTCCTTGTTAGATGCCCCTTCTAGGCTTGATATGTTTATACCCAACTATAGTGTTCTGAAAAATAAGATAAATAAATATCTTTAAAGCACCTGAAGTACCCAAGAAAATTGTCCCAGAAGAAAAAGTTCGTGAAGCTGTTCCTAAAATGCCTGAAGTTCCAACAGCTAAAGGTATACAGTGATGCTAATCACAACATGAAATAACTCTTGGTTTAGTTTTTCATGGTTTAAAGTGAATGTGTGTGACATTAAATCCTTATATTTTGTATCTTATATTTGTTGTTTATAACAATTAATATACTAATATCTCTAAAGTTCCTGGGATGACTAAGAAAAGTGTTCAAGAAAAAAAATCACCTAATGTTCTTTCTGAAGACACAGAGATATACAGCGAGTGTAGAAAAATTACTGGTTCTTTCTGGTTTTATTTGTGTCCTTAAATTCAGTGTTTGTCTTTACAACTTTGAAAAGCAAATATACTAATCTCTTGTAAAAGCCTAACATGCCAAAAATATGTGACTTAAATAATCTCAGTGGCTATTATCCTCGGACAAGATATATTTCCATGCCAATTTTTAAAAAGATACTATACTTATCATAGTGTGTGATTTTAGAAAAGTCATTTGTCTTGTTGAAATTTCCTTACCTATTCTGTATACAAGTGTCTTTTGCTTTGAACAATTTATTTTCTCAGATCATGAAGTAACTTACTTTAATGCCATAATAATATTTTAATTGGATTTTATAAAATCAAATGCTCCACCATTTTTATATTTTTATTCTTGACAACCATAATTGGAAATATTTTGGCAAAAGTGCCCAAATGACCATGATTTGTAAGGCCACTCAAACCTCAAAAGAATTATCAAGACTTCTTCTTTTTTTTTTTTTTTTTTTTGCTTTCAGACAAAATTGGGATTAAATAATCTGAATAACGAAATAATCCAGATAGTAAAATATTGTGAGTAGAATACTGTTCAACAACCTGAATAGTAAAAATGCCAGTAGTCAAAATATTCTTTTCTTTTCTTTTTTTGGCAGAATCTCGCTCTGTCATGCCCAGGCTGGAGTGCAATGGTGTGACAGCTCACTGCAACCTCTGCCTCCTGGGTTCAAGCAATTCTCCTCCCTCAGCCTCCTGAGTAGCTGGGATTACAGGCGCCTACCTCCACGCCCGGCTAATTTTTTGTATTTTTGGCAGAGACGGGGTTTCACCATGTTGGTCAGACTGGTCTCGAACTCCTGACCTCAGGTGATCAGCCCACCTCGGCCTCCCAACGTGCTGGGATTACAGGCATGAGCCACTGTGACCAACCCTCTTCCACTTTTTTCATCTAAAAACTTTCCTGTTGAAACTCATTTTTTTGTTGTTGTTCGTCCTGTTATACTCACTTGGGATAAAAGTATATGATCACTTCCTCCTTTGAATATCCTTTCCCATTCTTGACTTTAGTTATTGTTTTCAGCCAGTCTTTCTTTCAAAAACATGGAGAAATTTTTCTTGTCTTTATTTGCCTTATTTTCCAAATACTTAATTTTTAAAAAATTTTCTGCCTCCAAACCCGAAATGGCTTTTACATTTATATTAAACTGTGAAACCATACATTAGATGTGATTTAAAAATATAGATAATGAGGTTTCTAGAAAGGGAAAGGACTTACGTGAATTTCTAGTAGGTCAAATATGGGAGAATTCTCAGTGGCAATTCACTGTTTTCCCTGTTCTTTATGGACAAATCCATAAAAATAAGACCAATAGGACAATTTTACCAATAACTTTCTTAAAGCAAAATGAAGAATTATATAGTCTTTGCCTGAACAATTCCTCCATTTTATTATCATGATCACAGAGAAATGCTGAGAGTCCTATATCATGAAACTGAGAATGAGGCTATCTCCAGCCAATGCATTCTAGCCACTAATTTACCTCTATGTGCTACTATTAATTTTGGTGATGAATGTGGTATTATATATTATATTTTTCTTAATACAATTCTTTATCCACCTTGAAACACTCTAATTATTTAAATACTAATATCTTTAAAGTTTATGAAGCATATGAAGAAGCAGTCTTTGAAGAAAAAGTACTTGTGACTCAACCTCAAAAGACAAAACCCAAACTAGCAAAAGGTATATAACATCAATGATCCAGTCTGAAGAAAAACTATTTTTTGACTCCTTGTAAAAAGCTCAATATTTTTCTTTACCATTTATAAATATAACTATACTCATATCTTTTAAGTGCCTGAGCCACCCAAGAAAGTTGCTCCAGAGGACAAAATAGATGTGACTATTCCTAAAAAGAGAGAAACACCAGCAACTAAAGGTATATTTCAAATACGTCAAATCCAGATGAATATCTTTGGTTTTAAGACCCAAACATTGCATGCTTTATATAATTTACTGTTTTTACAACTCTTAAATGTAAACCTACTGATATCTTTGAAGAGCCCGCTACAATCAGAGAAGTTTTTCCAGAGACGGAGGTACCTGAGGCTATTGCTGAAATTTCAGAACATCCTCCAACTGAAGGTATAAATAATTCTCTAGTTGGAAAATCTAAAGAAGAAAATACACTGTCTTCAGTCTGCAAAATGTTTAATGTTTATAATACATTCTCACAACATCGAATGTTAAAATACTGTCTTTAAAGCATCTGACATACCCACAACAACAAATGATGTATAACTTGCCCTCAAGAAAGTCAAGTCCCACATATATAATATACAAAGATAAAATATTAGAAGAAAAATAACGTTTCTAACATAAAGATACAATATCTGTTAACATTTCTAAGTTTCTTAGTATGTCATGTCTTCATGCCTTTGCCTTTTCTGAATTAAAAAAATACTAATATCTTTAAAGAGTTTGAAGTCTTCAAGGAAGTCATTCCAGAGGAACAAACTCCTATTGTTAAAAGAAGAAAAACACGATCACCAAGAGGTACAAGTTGGAAGAAAGTCAGCTTTTTAATCTCATGTTTGCGGTTGTACTTAACACATGTAAAAATACTAATATCTTTTAAGCCACAGTGGCTATGGAGGAAATCATTTCAGAGATGGATCCTCCAAGTAGAAGCTGTATGCATGGCCCAGTGAGTCATTCAAGAGAAAATAGAGGGAAAAAATACCTTTAACTTACACACATGGAAGATGGTTGAGTCAGTGTATTTTTATGAAGACTCCAGAGAAAATGTATATACACTTATTATGACCAAAACATGTCTTAAAGAAAATATTTAATTCAGTGTGAAGTTGATCTGTAATGTAATCTCTACAAGATTAGACCACCTGATAGCCTCCCAGAATGTCCTCCAACCAAAGCAAAAATAATTCCAGTTCAAGCTGGAACTCTCCCCTCAGTGTTCATTTGCACCTCTCATAGTCTTTTATTTTTTCAAGCATCATACATTTTTTTTTTAATTTTGAATATCTTTAGACAAGTCAAAACATGAAAAAGCTTGAAAACTTCCAGAATAATAATTTAATTATAACACAGTATTCTGTAATTTAAAGAATATCTGAATATTTTGATTTTTTTCTCAGTCTGGAATCTTTTCGTTGTTCTCCTCTCTCCTAAACTTGAAAAACACTCACCTTTTTAAAATGCCTAAAATGTGAATGCAAAAAGAAGCCAATCTACATTTTTTGAAATGGGTATAATTTTGTTTTTCTCAAAGTAATAGTTAGAGGTATAGCATTAATTATAATAATTAATGTTTCCACTTTCCATGATCTAATTTTCTATGCATCTACCATTCCAAGAAATAAAATTACTAATACTGATAGTGCCTGAGGTGACCAAAAAAATAGCTGCTCATAACCAAATATTCACACTGCTACAAAAGAATCCAATTCTGGGGGCAGGGAGTGCAAGAAGGTTCCCATCTAGAATGTTCTGTATGTGCCATTATGACGGAAACTCTTTACTGCTCTTCATAACGCCAAAGTGCAATGCATTCGTGTCT
The DNA here is from genome assembly GCF_030222135.1 of Aotus nancymaae. Taxonomy (NCBI): domain Eukaryota; kingdom Metazoa; phylum Chordata; class Mammalia; order Primates; family Aotidae; genus Aotus; species Aotus nancymaae. Next base: position 53,848,667 of record NW_026988419.1, read on the forward strand.
TTCAAGTGCCTGAACCACCTAGAGAAGTTGTCCCTGTAAAGGAAACACCCATGGCTGCTCCCCTTGAAATTGAAACACCTCCCACTAAAGATATCATTCATCCTGTCATTCCTTCCTTCATTTATTTAATAGCATTTAATAGTGCTTAGTATGTACAGGGTGCTAGGGAACTAGAGAATAATAAACAAAGACAAATAATATTTGGTTCCTGTCCTCAATATTTTATACCTCCTCAGATTCTTTAAAGGAATCACCTTTGTACCCACTAAATGTCACTTTAGTTCAGCTCATATAATTAATGTCTCCACTGATCCTTTTAACCTCTAACCATAATACTAATATCTTCAAAGCACCAGAAGCTATGAAGGAAGTTGTTCCTGAAATGAAAATATTTGAGGATGTTCCTGAAGAGCCAGAAATTCCACCTATGAAAAGTACGTTACCTCTGAACAAATGTGGAAGAAGAACTTATCAGTCCTTTGTTCTTAAAACTGTGTTTTTTCCTAATATTCTTCATAAATTCTAAATATAAACATACTAATATCTTTAAAGTGTCTGAGATTCTACAAGAAGTTTCCTCTAAAAAATATATATTTGTGGCTGTTTCTGCCAAAACAGAAAACCCTTCTGTGGAAAGTATTCATTCAACAAATGTTTTATAATGTGAGTGTAGAGTGTCGTGAGAGCTCTGTGAGGTTCTGGAGAATGGGGAGCACATCTTCTCAAGGATCCACTAACCCCTTAAAAGACTTAGCCTATTGGTAGAGCAAAGAGAAGATGGAGGGAAGAGAAGAAAATATAATTATATTTGCTAACTTATTGTGGCTACTGTTTTCATTAATCATTTTAACTCTTAAATGTGAACTACTAATATCTTTCAAGTGCCCAAAGCTCCTCAAGAACTTGTTTCTGCAAAGACAGTTCCTTCCAAAAAAAGAGAACCCCCATCAGTTAAAGGTACAAGTTACCATGCTCTCAGGCTCAAGAACTAGTTCTTGTAGTTTTGAAAATATTTTTGCTATTCCTAGTGATCTGCATAACACTAAACATGAAACTACAAATTTCTTAAAGTGCCTGAAGCTCCCCAAGAAATTGTCCCTGAAAAGAAAATGCTTGTGGTTCCTCTCAGAAAGCCTGAAGTCCTTCCTGATGAAGGTACATTTTGCCCGAAGTTTAGAGGGGTGGGAAAATGTCTTGTCTTTTATAAATGTGTTTCCTGATTGTGTTGATTCTTGTAACTTCTAAATGTAAAATTCTTAATATCTTCAAAGTGCCAGAGGCTCTCAAAGAAGTTGTCCGGGAAAAGAAAGTGCATCCTTCCCAAAGGGCTGAAGTTGTACCTGTCAAAGGTACATTCTTATCTGTCCCTTTACGGTGGGATAGTGGGTAGGGTGATAGAAAGGACCACCTTTCCAGCCTTGAAAATTATTTTGATGTGTACATATGAAACATGTCTGTTTTGACTCTTGTGACTCAAGTGTAAATGTATTAACATCTTCAAACTGCCTGAAGATCCCAAAGAAATGGCCGCCAAAAAGAAAGTACCAGAAGTTCCTCCTCTAAAGTTTGAAACATCACCTATTACGGGAACTTTTTACCCCTGATCTCAGGCTCTGGGGGAAAAATAGCTCTTTTGTTCTTGAAAATGTCTGTGTATCTATCTAGTCATGTCTGTATTTTCTGAGTGTAAAAATACTAATATCTTTCAAGTACGCGAAGCTCCCGAAGAGATTATCCCTGAAAAGGAAGTGTTGATGGTGCCTCCTAAAAAGCCGGAAGTCCCACCTGTTAAAGGTATTTGTCACTGACTTTAGGCTTCAGAAGATCTAATTCTTCTGCTCTTGAAAATAGTTTGTTCTAGTGGTCTTCATAATGCCTAAATGTAATTTCACTAATATCTTTTAAGTGCCAGAAGCTCCCAAAGAGGTTATCCCCGAAGAGAAAGTGCCCTTGGCTCCTCCTAAAAAGCCTGAAGTCCCACCCACTAAAGGTAGTTGCCAGTGACCTTAGGCTTCAGATCTCATTAATTTTCTCTTGAAGATATTTTTTCTAGTGGTCTTCATAACTTCTAAATGTAATTTCACTAATATCTTTTAAGTGCCAGAGGCTCCCAAAGAGGTTGTTCCTGAAAAGAAAATGCCAGTGGTGCCTCCTAAAAAGCCTGAAGCCCCACCTGTTAAAGGTATTTGTCACTGGCTTTAGGTTTCAGAAGATCTATCTCTTCTGCTCTGGAAAATACTTTTCTAGTGGTCTTTAAAATGCCTAAATGTGATTTCACTAATATCTTTTAAGTGCCTGAGGCTCCTAAAAAAATTGTTCCTGAAAAGAAGGTGCCAGCGGCTCCTCCTAAAAAGCCTGAAGTCCCACCCGCAAAAGGTAGTCCCCTTCATGTTGCTGTGTTTGATACTTTTCGTTTGTCTTTACTTTGTCTAATAATGAAAAAACTAATATCTTTAAAGTCCCAGAGGTGCCAAAGGCAGCTGTCCCAGAAAAGAAGGTTCCTGAAGCTATTCCTCCCAAACTGGAAAGTCCTCCCCCTGAAGGTAATGCCAAAACTATACAAACTGTAGGAGAAAAATAACTGTTATTTTAACTAGGAAATTATATGTTAAAAATCCTACTACATAAAGAAGATATAATTCTAAAGAAAGCAAATGTCAGCCGCTATCCAAAATATTTTGGTGTATGCTTATACGCAACAGGCATCCATTGTTTTCACCTTTTCTAAACACAAATTACAAATATCTTTGAAGTGCCTGAAGTGCTGCCACCGAAGGAAGCCGTCCCAGAAAAGAAAGTACCAGTGGCTCCTCCCAAAAGGCCAGAAGCTCCACCTCCTAAAGGTAGGTGTCCTGACACATTGTCAGTCGGGGGGCCTGGAGAAAGAGTGTATAGAAGTGTCTGCCAGTCTCACAAATTGTATTTGCTTGGGTAAATGTGGAGTTGATATTCCCCCTTTATAGTTGCTAACTAAAAGATACTAATATCTTCAAAGTTCCTGATGCTCCTAAAGAAGTTGTACTTGAAAAGAAAGTATCTGTGGCTGTGCCCCCAAAACCGAAAGCCCCACCTGCAAAAGGTATTCATTCCCACTCCTCTGTTAAGAAAAACATATTGTCTGTACCCCTCACAATCATTGTAATACATGCCTTCACCATTTATAAATTTTAAAATACTAATATCTTTCAAGTTCCTGAAGCTGCTCAAGAAGTTGTCCCAGAAAAGAAAATTCCCAAGGCACCGATCAAAAAACCAGAAGCTTCCCCAGTTACAGGTACATGTCAGCTCAACCTTATCCTGCAGAAGAAATCTCTCTTCCATTCTTGAAAACAATTGAGATCATTGCTCTTCATTAACCTAAGTATAAAACTACTAATATCTTTCAAGTGCCAGAAGTTCCCCAAGAAGCCGCAGAAAAAGAAATTCCCATGGCTCCACCCAAAAAACCAGAAGCTCCAATTGTTCCAGGTACACGTTAGCCCTGACTTCACTCTGCAGAAGAGAGATCTTTTCTAATACTGTAAACAATTTTAGCCCATTTCTCTTCATTAAGTTAAGTTTAAAACTACTAATATCTTTCAAGTGCCTGAAGCTCAAGAAGTTGTCCCAGAAAGGAAAGTTCCCAAGGCTCTGCCCAAAAAACCAGAAGCCACACCTGCCACAGGTATTTCTCACCCCAGTCCTTTTTCTGCAAAAGAAATATCTGTTTTGATCTTAGAAATACTTTAGCTCATTTTTCTCATTAACCTAAGTGAAAAACTACTAATATCTTTTAAGTGCCTGAAGTTCCACAAGAAATTGTCCCAGAAAAGAAAGCACTGATACCTCCTAAAAAGCCAGAATTTCCACCTGTTACAGGTACTTGTCATTTGACCATAAGCTTCAGGAGATCCAATTCCTCTGCTGTATAAGATATTTTTCTAGTAGTCTTCATAGCTCTACATGTAACTTTACTAATATCTTTCAAGTGCCAGAGGCTCCCAAAGAAGTTGTCCCTGAAAAGAAAGTGCCAGTGCCTCCTCCTAAAAAGCCTGAAACCCCACCTGTTAAAGGTATTTGTCCCTGACTTTAGGCTTCAGAAGATCTAATTTTTTTGCTGTTGAAGATATTTTTTTCTAGTGGTCTTCATAACCCCTAAAGGTAATTTCACTAATATCTTTTAAGTGCCAGAGGCTCCCAAAGAAGTTGTCCCTGAAAAGAAAGTGCCAGTGCCTCCTCCTAAAAAGCCTGAAGTACCACCTATTAAAGGTATTTGTCACTGACTTTAAGCTTCAGAAGATCTCTCTCTTCTACTCTTGAAAATATCCTTCTGATGGTCGTCACAATGCCTAAATGTAATTTCACTAATATCTTCTAAGTGCCAGAGGCTCCCAAAGAAGTTGTCCCTGAAAAGAAAGTGCCAGCGGCTCCTCCTAAAAAGCCTGAAGCCCCACCTGTTAAAGGTATTTGTCACTGGCTTTAGGCTTCAGAAGATCTATTTCTTCTGCTCTGGAAAATATTTTTCTAGTGGTCTTCATAATGCCTAAATGTGATTTCACTAATATCTTTTAAGTGCCTGAGGCTCCTAAAGAAATTGTTCCTGAAAAGAAGGTGCCAGCGGCTCCTCCTAAAAAGCCTGAAGTCCCACCCGCAAAAGGTAGTCCCCTTCATGTTGCTGTGTTTGATACTTTTCGTTTGTCTTTACTTTGTCTAATAATGAAAAAACTAATATCTTTAAAGTCCCAGAGGTGCCAAAGGCAGCTGTCCCAGAAAAGAAGGTTCCTGAAGCTATTCCTCCCAAACCGGAAAGTCCTCCCCCTGAAGGTAATCATGAAACTATTTAAATTAGTGTTTTTAGAAACATAAACCCCTTCGTGTTGTAAAAATGTTTTTTTTTGCACAAACTATTTCATGTCTTTTAGTCAATTCTGGTATTAAAATGAGCTCATATCTTTAAAGTGTTCGAGGAGCCTGAGGAAGCTGCCCCAGAAGAGCCTCCTGCTCCTGCTGAAGTTGCGGAAGAGCCAGAGCTGGCCAAGCCTCCACAAGGTACTTAGCAAGAAACTGCTGGGACACCTCAGCCACTCTTTCCCCTTCCTGCCCTGATAATTCTGGGCACTCTGAGCTTTTGTCTTGTTTCTCAACCTTCACTCTTTCTAAAACATACCTTGCGATTCTTTAGTGACCGTGCCACCTAAGAAACCTGTCCCAGAAAAGAAAGCACCTGCTGTCGTTGCCAAAAAACCTGAACCACCACCAGTGAAAGGTATTTCTCACTGACAGTGAAATTGTCTTTCAAGTGTCATATTCCACTGTTCTGCTTCATGATTTTCATATGTCATTGAAACCATGAGCTTCAAAAACTACTAATATCTTTTATAGTACCCGAGGTGCCCAAGGAGGTTGTTCCTGAAAAGAAGGTGCCTCCAGTGGTTCCCAAAAAACCAGAAGCCCCACCAGCTAAAGGTACATGTAGCTGTTCATGGTTTGATGGAGGTGGATGCAGCCCCCAGCTTCTAAAATGGTTTTGTTCTGTGTAAATGTGATGAATGTTTACTGGTGATTGTTTCTAATGTCAAAATACTAATACCTTTGAAGTGCCTGAAGTTCCAAAAGAAGTTGTTCCAGAAAAGAAAGTAGCTGTTCCCAAAAAGCCAGAAGTCCCACCAGCAAAAGGTACACATCACTAATGAGATTCTGCAGAAAAGCACCTACCTACCCTTGTCTAAAAAGTCACCTATTATCAAACCCTTTATTTGATAATCCTCTTAAATTCACAACTACAAATTGTCATTCTGAATTTTTAGGGTGTAAATGTTTTTTAATAACAACATTGACTTTTTAAAAGTGACATATTTACTTATTACAAGCACTGGAAAAGTTTAATGTCATTTTTTAAAATTCTTGATAGGCCATATTTTCCTCCCCACTCTAAGAAGATCAAAAGACAGATCACTGACCTTATTGTGAAATTTGTTCTTGGGATCTGTCCCTGGGTTATTTGAGCAAAATGTGAAGTAAATGTGATATAAATTTAATATACTTCTCAACTACTCATAAGAAAGACTAATTAATATCTTTAAAGTGCCAGAAGTGCCAAAGAAACCTGTCTTGGAAGAGAAACCAGCTGTTCCTGTTCCAGAAAGAGCGGAGTCACCTCCCGCAGAAGGTACATGTGAGACCGGTCATTAATGACCTTGCCACTTGTGACTATTTCTAATTTAAGCTTTGTTCTTCTTCTTTCCTAACTCATTATTTCTTGGTCATTTTCTAACCTTTAATTATTTGTCTTAATTCATCATTCTAAATTAGCTCCAATCTCAAATCTATTTTGGATTATTGGTCCACAGTATCCACATAAGTCATAGTAAGCTGTATTAAACAAAGCTTCTCTAGTGTACACAGAAAGTAAGACAGGAGAACTAATAATTATAAATGACATTAAACACTAAAAGGGCTTTGCAAGCATTCAAATCAATAGACAAAGAAGTCAGTGCAAATGAGATAGATTTTATCTTAGCAAAAATAAGAGAAGGTATTAATTGAAACAAAGAAAGAAATCAAGATTACTATTTATTGTGTTTAGTGTTTGTCCATCATAGAATATTGTTCCATACATTGAAATAAAATTAATATCTTTAAAGTATATGAAGAACCTGAGGAAATTACTCCTGAAGAGGAAGAGCCCATTCCTGTTGCAGAAGAGGAGGAACCAAAGGCCCCACCTCCAGCAGGTACAAGGCAGAATCCACTGTGTGAGAAAATACAGTCATTTCATTTTTGTGTCTACATATCTTCTTTTAAGGCAAAGTATCAGTCTTGTATCTCATTGTCTGGAATTTGAATACATTAACCAGAAAAAAAGTGATTTCTGCACATAAAACTTTGGTCCCACAGAATTTTACAATGTGCATACCAAGAAATATGTGTGGTTTTAAATTCATTCATAAGCATTAAACTTTTCATTGTAATTAACTGACTCTAAAAGAAATTCCTGTTATTCAAGTGCCAGAAGAGCCCAAAAAAGTCATCCCAGAGAAGAAAGTTCCTGTCATCAAAAAACCAGAAGCGCCGCCTCCTAAAGGTACTCATGTTACAATGAATACTTCATTTTTGTGGTGTCTACAATTTTACACTCTTTTCTTATTGTGTGCTGTGTTGTATTATATGTTTGCTAATGCTTATCTATATGTTATGGTGTTGAATAAACTTGTATGTATATCTTACACCTTGCAACTTTATATTATTAAATGCTACTAATATCTTTAAAGAACCTGAGCTGCCAAAGAAAGTTGTCCCAGTGAAGAAGGTCCCAACTGTGAAGAAGCCAGAAACACCAGCAGGTAAAAGTATTCGCATCATCACTGGCATCATAAAAAAGAAAGTACTCTGATATCTTAAGGTGGAATCCAGTAAGTTGTCCTCATTGTTATTGCATAACTAAGGGCAAAGTTTCCTTATTTTGTTTTCATTAATTTTAATGCTGCTTCAATAAATACAGGTTTTTTATTCTTAATATTTTTAAATGTTTTAAAATACTGTTTTTAAAACAAAACTAATATCTTCAAAGTGCCTGAGGTGCCCAAGAAACTTGTTCCAGTAAAGAAGGAGCCTGTGCCTGTTACCAAAAAACCAGAAGTTCTTCCAGAAAAAGGTACCTACCATGAAGAAAAAGTTGATTTCTCTAGCTGCTATTTAAGCATTTTAATAATAGTTCTTAGAGCAAAACATAATGAGTGTGAATTTATATAAAAACCACATTTCACAGAAAAAAAGGAAAACAGTGAAGGTAAAGAAAAAATGAAACAGACAAGCAGGAGTGAAAAAATGAATGGGATTCAGTTGTGCTGTGATATATCACATGGTTACAACTAGTAAAAAAGAACCTTCTTTCATTCAATGTGTAGAACAGCTCAATTCAACATATTTTATTGAATGTTGACCATTAACAAGACACCATGTTAGAAAAATTAAGGCCTGCTCCTGTCTTCAAATAACTTAAATCAGGTAAGAGGATAGAAAAATAACATGACTCTAATACAGACAGGAAGTGATTACATGTAGCAAGTGAATACAAAGGGCTGCAGAAACACAGGGCAAGAAAAGAATACTTTCAGGCAGAGGCATCATGAGAGGCTGTGTGGAAGAATTGAGTTTAAATTTTGATAAACTTTTACATGTAGAAATTGAGGAAATGAGGCTGGATGTGGTGGTTCACACCTGTAATCGCAGCACTTTGGGAGGCCGACATGGGTGGATCATTTGAGTTCAGGAGTTCAAGAGCAACCTGGCCAACATGGTGAAACACGGTCTCTACTAAAAATACAAAAATTAGCTGGGCATGGTGATGCATGCCTGTAATCCCAGCCGCTTGGGAAGCTTAGGCAGGAGAATCGCTTGAATTTGGGAGACAGAGGTTGCAGTGAGCCGAGAACATACCACTGCACTCCAGCCTGGGTGACAGAATGAGCCTCTGTAGAAAGAGGAATGAAGGAAGGAAGGAAGGGAGGGAGGGAGGGGAAAGAAAGAAAGGAGGAGAGAGGGAGGGAGGGAGGAAGGAAGGAAGAAAAAAAAGAAAGAAATTGAGGAAATGATATTCAGGTAAACTTACATAATTTGAGTATGTGTTGGTTGTGTAGTGTCTTGAAAGATAATACCAGATATAAAGATGGGGTCATATTTTGAAGTATTTCAAACGCCAGTAAAAGGCTTGTACTTTTTCTATAGGCAATAGGAAGCTTCAAAGGTTTTGAAGCAGGCATACATATTAATAGGATTTGGCCTTTAGAAAGATAACTGGCAGCAATTTTAGCTACTAAATAGTAAAGAGCCATTGCAATTATTTAAGGTCATTAAGAATTGGACAAGATCCGTGGTGGTAGAAATGAAGGGGATTGGGTTTGAAAGAGGTGGAGACTGAGTGACCTCTGATCATTATCAAAACCATTAGGGAAATTGAGGAGCCCATGATCATTGTAAGGTTTAAAGCTAGATGGCCAACAAAATGGTTCATTGGGTCTCTGAACTAATGTTAGAAGAAGATGGTAGATGTATTTTTCACCTTTAAAGCATGAAAGTCGGGAGTGTGCATCAGGAGCTTAAGAAAGAGATCAGATCTCTTTCTTAAGATGTAGATCTTAAAGTCATCCACATGGAAGTAAGAGTTGAGTGTGCAGGAACAATTACTCACAAAAAGTAGAGCAAAATTTTGTAAGTGTCAAAGTTACACCAGTGGGAAAAGATCTTCATTTAAAGGTACACAGAAGACTAGAAGCAAATGACAAAGGCTGAGAAAATTCATATATAAACTTAGGGTGTCCAAAAGGGTGCTATGCCTCAGAAGCCATTTTCCCCATGAAGTCTTCTAAGATGAAGCTCTGACCCCTGCATTCTTTGCCTGCTCTTTAGACTCTTGCATGTCTTCTAAATTCTTAATAGTAAACAAAGTAGTAAGTAAACAAATCATATCTTTAAAGTACCCAAAGTGCCCAAGAAAATCATCCCGGAAAAGGAAGTGCCTCTACCTATCCCTGCAGAGCCAGAAGCTCCACCTGCTGAAGGTACACGGATTCTCCATAAATCTTGGAAAGATGACAATTGTTTTCATCCTCTTGCTTTGATTGTAGATGAGTCTTATGCATTTGTCTGTCTGTCTTATGTATTGAAGTTACTGATATTTGAGGGTCATCTGAATAATATGTTATAGAGTGTTACTTAATGTAACTAGCTTGATAGAATAGCAGTTGTAGTATTCTATTCTAAATATAATCTAAAATAAAACACTTGTGTTTTTTAAAGTGGAAGAGACTCCTGAGGAAATAATATATGAAGAAAAAGCATCTATAACCATTGGTAGAAAAGAGACTCCCCCTGTTGAAGGTATACATACATATATATAAATTTTTTTAATCTCTTGAAGATTCCTGTTAGAATCACAAAAGCATTTACAGGACAATATTCTTTCTTGAAATTATATACAAAAGCAGTCTAGCATGTTTGACTGCTTTACTTTTTAAATAGTTACACTTCTTTTGAGTTAGAATCTTTAATTTGGTTACTCTTGTTGGTACTTATAAATTCCAAAAGGTACAGTTTACTGAAGCAAAATGGAATAATTGCCTTGTATCCTCAAATGATAACATGGTATCAAATTTTAAAAGTCATCTCATTTGCCATCAATATACATTGAATAACCTAATTAATAGGCAGTTCAAGTATAATAAAATGGAAATCTTTTTCTATACGTAAAGTTGTATGAATTGTATATTTTTATTTTGTGACTAATCTTTGCATCAATGTGAAATTTGTATGTCTTTTGGAAGAACTTTGCATTACAATCTTATGTTCTTTGTCAACATTCTTTAAAGAACGTGAAATTGAAAAGTACATTAAACCTGAAGAGCCTGAACCTGAACCACAGCCTGAAGAAATACCAGTAAAAGGTATTAAATCTGGCGGACTTAAATCTTCTTTATCATATTCTTTCTCTTGAAGTGTATATGGTTTATGTTGTTGTGCATATGTAGTAGGTCTGGCCCCATCGGTATGTAAAGTATTCTTTGTTAAACGTGAACCTCATTCTTAGGTTTCCATGTAACTTGTACTATTTATCTCATGTCAATTGTGACTTGTCTGGAGGCTTTGTTTGTTGTTGTTATTGGTGCCTTTGCTTTGTTTCTCATCATCTGTGTAAAGTGTTGATATTTTTATGTTCTATGTTTTATGTTGATATTATGTACCTTAAAAGGCAAACTTTGTACTTCATTTATATATATATATGATATATATATATAAATTGCTATTGAATATACTACATATCCACATGCTAACATATACATATACTAATACCTCTAAAATACTCTTTTAAGAACCTGAACCTGAAAAGAAGGTTATTGAGAAACCAAAACTCAAACCAAGACCCCCAGCTCCTCCACCTGCTCCACCTAAGGAAGATGTCAAGGAGAAATTATTCCAACTTAAAGGTAAAAAATGCCACTTCCAAAGTTTTATTAGCCTGCTTCAAACTTCTATCCAGCCATCTGAAATGATGCTTGCCAGAAATGTATGACTTTTAGAAGTGTGTCCTTCCAGACATGATTGTACTGTGAGATTGCATAGAGCTGTGTCTTCTGCTGCCCCATGGTTCCTGGGTTGCTTGTCATGCCATGCCTGCTGCTGCAAATGTCAGAAAGTACATTGATAGCATCATCCAGGATATCTGAATGCAGGAGCTGTCCAATTAACTTTCTTTTTTGGAATGGGGAGAAAAAGTTTTCTGATTTCAAATCCTGATTGCTATGCATATCGTTGAGGTCTTATGCATAAGGAATGTATCAGAAATCTTTGCAAGATATTTTTAATATTGCAGTAACAAATTTACATAAAAGCCAAAACTTTGTTCTTAAAGAATTGCATGTGCTTTTAAATATATTACAAGTAATATAGTTTTGATTTCCAATAGCTGATATGCACCTATATATCATGAAAGGAAAGCATATGAATGACTTGTCACTGTTCCCCCATCTTTTTTTTTTTTGTAACTTAATAAAACTGTTCTGTGTTGTTCTCAGGGGAGCTGGAAAGAGTGGCTATGAAGACAACTTCTCTTACTCCTTCTTATATTTTGATTTTTCTATGAGTTGACACAATGTTACTTAACTTTTTAGATATCAACTTCTTTAAAAGCTGAAATAAACTGGCAGAAACATATTATTCTTATTTTAATAAAAAGTTGTCTTGTGATGTCATGTGATTCCGCAATCTAAAATTATCTAGATATAATCTTAGATATGCACTTTCCCCATACAGACCTATGCATCTACAAAGCCAGAGTCTTCCCGACATTGCTGGAAGACACTGCTGCTGGTGATTCTTGCCCTCTACAACACTCCTGGCCAGTAGGGGGACTTTCTTGCATCTCTTGAAAGGCTACCCATCTGTTGATTGACACTCCATGAGAACGCACAGATAAATACATTTCCCTTAACGTAAAATGTATACTCAAAGGAAAATTTCTTCCTCTTGTGAATAACAAAAATTGTCTTCTTTCTCTGCCAGTCTCTAATTAACTACTGAACTTTGGAGTAAAACTACAGTCTGTTTTCATAGTTCGAATGCTGCTTGTACATACTTTGGAGGCTGTTCTTGGCTGTTGTTAATGCTTTCTGGTTATAAGCAAAGCTTGGTTTTGATTCTTGAAGTAGAAAGTTAATCACTTGCTTCAGATTAAATATACAAATAATAAAAGTAAGATTATATTCTTTAAAGCTGTTTCAAAGAAGAAAGTTCCTGAAAAACCTGAGGTTCCAGAAAAAGTGGAGCTTACACCTCTGAAAGGTATTTCACAGGCTGAAAAATGCATTCTTATGTAGTAGTCCTTCTCCTGACTTCTCACTCTTTCTGCCTCCATTGAATGTTCTCTCTCTCTTTTTCACTGATCAGAGAGTAGTCCCATTCATTTCTTATGTTTCTGTGGCTTTTACGGTCCTGGCTCATGAGCGTGGCTTCCTTTGTTTCCCATCCATTTCATACATTGTATGGACATGGTCTATCTTTGTCTCATCTACATGTCTTCTTGCATTTTCCTAAACTTAAAAATATCAAATTTTACTGGTTAGCCAAAATTGATATCAAGAGACATAAGAGGTTAAAATGCTGAGAGCCAGTAGTAAAATGTTTTGACATTTCACCTGACACAAGCATTTTAGCCAGTGTTACAGGCACTGAAAATAAGTCCTATCCTCCTTTAATATTATTATGGTTATTTGCAGGGATTTCCTTAGGACTTTCATGTCACTTTCTTCTCACTGACTCTAAGGCATTCTCTGAAGTGTACAGAACTCACATTTCAAAAAAAGTCATTATTAGTGTAGGTAATTTTTCAAAATGTATTTTTCTAAAAACAGTATTTTTCCTAATAAGTTCGCATCTAAGATTAGACCCTAAAGAAAAATAAATGAATCTTAAGAGTCTAGAAAGCATCTATCAAAACTAAACTTAATTTTTCTAGTGGGTAGCGGTGTTCTGTTCAAGTAATCAACACATTCAGACCTAGAAATTAAGACTGTTTCTGGTAACTCTGAAATTTTGGGAAACAAAATCACCCATATGAATATACATTTCCTAATTCATAAAGAGGAGATTACAAAATAATGTTATCATGGATATTGATCATAAACATTAAAATAGCACATAATCACATATAATGACTTTAAAATTAATAGATACAATGGTATGTTCTCCAACACCAAGATTTTTAAAATAAAATAATAATACAAAAATGCCCAGATATATTTTTACTATGTCCATTACATCAGTAAAGCAAATCTATATTATGCCTCCCCACTTTACATTAATTAGAAGCATGCTCTTCTTTCTGGGTTTGAGCAATAAAAATAGTTATTAGGAAGACCGGTATTCTAAAATAGTATTGAAGGCCAGCACAACTTATCCTGGATAAAATATGTAATGTTTAACTGTAACATTTTTACTTAAAATATTTGACATTAGAAAAAAATGATTATTCAAAATGAAATACATATTTGCCTATTGTACATATAAATTTTTGAAATAAGAGTTAAGCAAAGTTATCTTTATCATATGAAAAACTAATGAATTACAGACATGTTTAAAGTACTAAATGGAAAGTTGTATAGAAATACCTAAAAAATTAAGATTTCTGATAGTGAGCAAATAGTTACATGCTACAAATAAATAAGGTTTTAAATTAGATTTTAATTGACATTAGTAGAGAGGAAAATGGTTTAATAATCACCACGTGTTCCTTTCTTTCCCCATTCAAATCTATGAGGGCTATAATAGCAAAAGAGGCTGCTTTATAAAATAGCGTCATCCACCATGCTCAGTAATCACTATAGACACAAAAGAAAATTAATTTTCGATTCCTTGTGTCCCTTAATTTGAATAAATTTAAGAACATTTTCTTATTAATGAAAAGTGAGCTTCCAACACCAGCTTTGAAATTTTGTATTTCTATAATTTTAAATATTTTATCCAGTATTATTTCAAAAAAGAAATCTTAAGAAAGGATATTCTTTTTCTGTTCAGAAAATGAGATATGGCCCTTCCCCAGCATTAAAGCCACAAACCGGAACCCTTGGCCACCTTCTCCCCTCAGTGGAGAAGACTGAATGATGGCACTAATACTTGCCAGTATAATTTTAATGTATTTAGTAGTTGGGGAGATAATGATGTAGATTTGGACAATCTACAATTGCAGTTTGGGACAAAGATGCTGTCAAAAACCCTGTAATTTGATAAAAGATTCATAAAGTCAGTATAGAACAACATCCTCTATACTCATTTAAAATGAATACATTTGCCTGCAGGTAATGAAGTTGAATTTCATTACAAGGCTGTATAGACATATGCAGAGGAGATAACTCAAAATATATCATTTAAACTTAAATTCTGTGGTATTTATATGCAGCAAAAATTGTTACTTAATGCACTACAGTTATCTAGTTTTAGGAAAGACATTTTTCTTGTTGAAATTCTATTTTTATATGAATTCACTTCAAAATTTGAAATCATATTCTTTTAAGTGCCTGGAGGTGAAAAGAAAGTTCGCAAATTACTTCCTGAACGTAAACCTGAACCAAAGGAAGAAGTTGTTCTGAAAAGCGGTATAGTATTTTTCAACTGTTCTGTCAGCATTAAGTATACTTTAAAAAATGAACTGGAAAGCTTACAAATGTTTCTGTCTCTTGGTTTTCTTTGAATTGGTTCCCTATATATCAAAATTTGTAGTTTCACTGAAAATTAAGAAAAACATCATTTCTAGATTTTTTTAAAAAAAGACGAAATTTTGTGAGCATTCACAGTATTTTGAAATTTAAAATGTTAACAGATGTAACTAAGTTGATAATATTCTAAACTAACAACAACCATGACTGCCATTTTCATAATCAAACTGTGTAGTAAAATACACCAAACCTATTAAATACCTTACATAAAACTAGTTGAGCTTAAATTCAATATTCAGTTTTAAAGTGTGACACAGGATCACCACAACTAATAAATAACATTTTTCAAAAAACTAAACATATCTTTCTGATTAAGAAAATATTAAAGAATGAGAAGCAAGATAGTCAAATGAAAAATTAAGTTCTAACATGTCTTCACTTAGAATTACTGATTCCTAGGCTGCATTTCCTTAGATATCTCTGCTTAAGTAAACTTTCTACTTATTTGTATACTCATTAAATCATTAACATTGAATTATTATTAAAATTTGTTGCTATTCAAATTATTCATTTTGTGTTGGAGCTGTTTCTGCCACACAGACTTGTCTCTGAATAGACCCTTTATCTAGATAGAAACGAAGTAACTTTGAGTGCTATTATACTTAACATGACAACCTTTGATTTAAAAAAAAAAAAAAAAACTTTAGTGTAAATGTTTACTTTCCAGAGTGTTGGGTAGCATGCTTTTTTTTCATTTTCCTTGCTTTGTACATTATTTGCATTTGTCAAGCTTATTCAACATCTTCATTAGTTTGTCTTGGTTTACATATAAACCTTTTTTTGTCTTTAAAGTTCTAAGAAAAAGACCTGAAGAAGAAGAACCTAAAGTAGAACCTAAAAAACTAGAAAAAGTTAAAAAACCTGCAGGTAGGAATCTCAGTGACTACTTGTAAGATTATCTTTTAACAAAATGGACATTTAACAAAAGGTTTATCATGTAAACATAAATGAAGTTAGATGTAAACATGGCTTCACTATTTCATCTGTGATGTAGTCTCTGTTTTCCATTGTCTGCTTTCTGTTTAAATATTTTTGCAGTGATTCCCAAATCTATTCATGTATTTCCCTGTACTTCATTCTTATTATTACTTTGCAACCTAAGTTCTTCCAGTAGAAATGACTGAAATAATCAAGTGACTATTCATGGGAGGGTGTCAGCAAAGATTTCATAACTCTGGGGGCTTTTAAATGAACTGGTTTTTATCATTAGCCTATTCTCAAAGGATATAATTATTGGGAACTATTATAGAAGTGATTTAGAAGGAGAGAGCTATGGGGAGTGGAAGACAAGTGGATGGCATAAAAGGAAGAAAAATAAATGGAAGCAGAGTCAAGAAAATAAAATAGAAATTAACTGATAAACTATAAGGTTCTTTAAAAAGCCATCAATAGAGCTTTTGAAAAATAAATTGTTTGATATTTCAGATGAGTTGCTTCCTAAATATTCAAATATTAACATTCAAAAATAATCTTATTATCTTAAAGTACCAGAACCACCACCTGCAAAACCCGTTGAAGAGGCTGAAGTACCTACAGTTACAAAAAGGGAAAGGAAGATTCCTGAACCAACAAAAGGTATAAATCCTGCTGGCATTCTTAGTTGCCTCTAAAAATGCAAATATGTATCATTTAAAATATCATTACACTGACATCAAGATTTGAACAAAGGACCTTAATCTGTTCATCACATATGTCTTAATTTTCTTTACCATCTCACTCTCCTGTGCAATTGGATAATGATTACCCAGTTGCTAAATAAGTTACCAGAAAAAAAAATGTGGTTTTGGGCAATTAGATTAATAACAACATTAAAACCAAGAATTTGCTTTACTATATTTTCCACATATTTTGTTTAAAGTGAAAACTAATCAAATACTTGATTTGATAATTATATGTATATAAATTCTAATATCTTCCAGTTAATATGTCAGCTTAATTTTGGTTTTGACTTCATGAAAAACTTCAAAAATCCTGTAATAATTTGTCCTCTACTTTGAATTATTTCAGTGCCTGAAATCAAGCCACCAATACCTCTCCCTGCACCTGAAGCTAAACCAAAGCCTGAAGCAGGTGAGCAAGCTTATCCTCAATGTCAACAGCATAGTCCTTCTTGATTCACACACATAACATGTACTTAATAGAAGATAGTAGGTGAAAGTCAGTATGTAGCAAATGATTTCTAATGTCTCAATATGCTTACTATACTATTCTCTGAAAAACTAATTATTTGAAGATTTCAAAATTGTATCAGAAAAGTCAAACCACCAAATAAGCTTTTAGGAAGTAACAAATTGATGCATTAATGCAATGGACATCTCTCTACAGAAGTGAAAACAATCAAACCACCTCCTGTGGAACCTGCACCAACCCCCATCGCTGCCCCAGTAACAGTACCAGTGGTTGGAAAGAAAGCAGGTATTTATTCCCGTAGCTTTCTTTTTCCTAGTTTGTTTTGGTGACTTAATAAAAGTATTCACACTTGATTAAAATTCAAGCTCTGTTTATGTTGCAACATAGTTTTCGTTTCAACTGTGGAAGTTTGTGATAAGTTTCTACCTTTTCTTCATCTGATATCTTTTACCCACCTTGTCTCTTGCCCAGTGGATGAATACTGTGCCTTAATTGGAATGTATGTTCCTGGGTTGCACCATTTCTTTCATATGCTTTGAAGATTAATTAATGAATACGTTTAGGGCTGATAAAAACTAGATGACAGGCAGAGACCCTTTAAGGGTATACATATAAGAATCCCATGAAGCTTCAAATTTACCTTATACCCTATTGGAACAATTTCTCTTTTTTAAAAAAGTCTATATATTGGGTTCTGGAAATGGATAGTGTTGATGGTTGTACAACATTGTGAATGCATTTCATGCAACTGAATTGAACACTTAAAAATTGCTAAAATGGTAAATTTTATGTTAGGTGTATTTTATCACAATAAGAAAGAAAAAGAAAAGAGACTGCATAGTTCAGTCTTTCAATCTGTATAAGGATTTAGATCAATAATAGTTTTCTTAAATGTTCTAATTTAATGGTATAGATATCTCAAGTCCAAACTTAAAGCACCTATTAATTGTATATGAACTATTTAGTATAGTTCCTCATTTAAGTGATAATATGATATATAGTTGATCAAAACTGGTTTGATGTGTAATTGGTAGTCATTAATAAACACACATCCTGACTATTTGACCTTTGGCTTACTACCTGGGTGATGAGATCATTCATATCCCAAACCTCAGCATCATTAAATATATCCATGTAACAAAACTGCACATGCATCCCATGAATTAAAAATAAAAAATGAAATTTTTTTTACAAAGAAAAAAATAACCAAAACAAAGTAAATTTAAAGAATTGGGGAATGCATATATTGATAAATTTTGTAAGATATGAAGAATCTAAGATATTCAGTGTAATACCTTGACAGTTTTTTCCTATGGAAAAATGATCATCTCCACTGATAAGACACAAAATAAAAAATTCAGGATGAATTTTTAAAAAAACTGTTTGTTATATTCCACAATGAGATGTGCTAGCACCTGGGAATAGCATTTAGAAATATCCGTAATAGTTTGACAGAGAAATTTTTTAATCTAATTTCTGAAACTTATAATAAAAATTAGCTTACATCTTTAATAAATCAATAAATAAAACTATTCAGAAAAATTATATTTTTAAATTATTAATTCAATAATTAATTATATATTACATAGTCATTTTATATTTATATTTTTATATAAATTATTTAGACTTTTTAATTTAAAATTATCTCAAAATATTTGGTGTGTATCACATTTAATGATGTGAAAAAATATACTATGTTCTTTTGTCTGTAGTTTAATTTTTAATATTTATGTTATATTTTGTCACTGATGTTTATGATTTGGGCATTATTCTTTTAAACTTTTATAATTTCAATGTAGTACTTTTATTATTCAGAAAAAGGTGATGAACTGCTATTGGCTAATTAAGTATGTATGAAAATAAAGCTATTCTCAGTTATCCTGGGGGCTGAAGTTAGAGAACTCGCTCCACAGTTTATACTGTCCCTATGTAATAATTGAATCAAAATCTAAATGTCAGAACTCTATTGCTTCTGCCTTACTTCATTGTCTAATTAAGGGAAATCTTCAAAGAAACTCATATATGTGCGGTACATAGACTCTTTTTCCTTAGTCTTCCCTGGATTTGTTTGTCTGCCCAATTTAGATATGAAAAGAACTTGTTTTTGGTAACTTCTTTGGTAACTTCTTGGTCATTTCCCTTTCTCCTTTTTCTGACACTGATTTCTTGTTGACAAAACCTTATTTCCTTGGTTCACATAATCAGTACATATATAAACATAAAATATTTTGCATAGCTAGGCAAAAGCAAAACTTTTCCTCACAAGGCAACAGTAAGCCTTCCAAAAATGAGAGCGAATAAGGCACTTGCTGAAAGAATTTTTAAATCCTAAATATGTTGGCAATTTAGCTTGATTTCTTCAATCTCAGAATATACCTTCCTTGAAATATTAATCTCAATAGAAGTCATATGAATGAAACCAATTTCTCTTTATGCATTAATATTTATAATGGAACATGACTCACCTTCCATGGTTTACTATTAAACATGAAATAAGTCTGAAAATTGCCTAAATGCTGAGTTTTATTTTTATTTCAGAAGCCAAACCTAAGGAAGAGGCTGCCAAGCCAAAAGGTCCCATCAAAGGTGAGATTCGTTTTTCTAGTTCTTGCATTGTAACCTTCCACTCTGAATTTCCAAAATCCATATTCAAGGGAAAAGAATTTTCAAAATTTCTAACAATTTTTATTATTTCTAATTGATTCTACTAAACTAGTATGTTTTCTGATATTTCAAATAATACTCTTTTAATATTATGCAAGTAGATATATGTATATAATCAACTATATTTTAGCATAACAAATCCTATAGGTTCTTAGCTTCATTTTTCATATGCATGATATTTATACATGGCAGATAAAGAATAATTAGACATTAATCTGGCTATTTTATACTTCAGATTAAAACTTGAGAAAAGGAGCATTTATTATTCATGGATTCCTTATACCATCTCATTTTCCTGTCTGAAAAAAGGCAATATAAATTCAATTGACCTTTCAATTACCTGGTCTTTAATTTTCTGTTCTTGTTTTCTAATTGCTTTATGGCTGGTTTTATCCAGCAGGTAGCCAAGTATGCATATTCTGACTCCTATGGAGATGCCAAATCAACTTTTTAATTTTACTTTGATTTAGGTGTAGCCAAAAAGACTCCTTCACCAATAGAAGCCGAAAGGAGAAAGTTAAGGCCAGGAAGTGGTGGGGAGAAACCTCCAGATGAAGCCCCATTCACCTACCAGTTAAAGGCTGTGCCATTGAAGTTTGTGAAAGAAATCAAAGATATCGTCTTGACTGAATCAGAGTTTGTTGGCTCTTCAGCAATCTTTGAATGTTTGGTCTCCCCCTCCACTGCAATTACGACCTGGATGAAGGACGGTAGCAATATCCGTGAGAGCCCCAAGCACAGGTTTATCGCAGATGGTAAAGACAGAAAGCTACACATCATTGATGTTCAACTTTCTGATGCTGGTGAATACACCTGTGTTTTACGTTTGGGAAACAAAGAAAAGACCTCCACGGCTAAACTTGTTGTAGAAGGTAATTTCCAGTCTTCTGAACATAATCTATATTAAACTTGAATGTAACAAACCTTAGTAGTAACTTGCATTGTAGTTTTACAAAACCTCTTATTTCCAAGTTTTATTTCACTGAAAATATTGTATGTATTGAAATATATACTGAAATTCTCCACAGAACTTCCTGTGCGTTTTGTAAAAACACTGGAAGAGGAAGTCACAGTGGTCAAAGGACAGCCATTGTACTTGAGCTGCGAGTTAAACAAAGAGCGTGATGTGGTCTGGAGGAAGGATGGCAAGATTGTGGTGGAGAAACCTGGCCGAATTGTGCCAGGTGTCATTGGCTTGATGAGGGCCCTGACTATCAATGATGCAGATGACACAGATGCTGGAACATACACAGTTACTGTGGAAAACGCCAACAACCTGGAGTGTTCATCTTGCGTAAAAGTAGTAGGTTAGTAATTTTCTGGGAGATTTTGTTCTGCTTATTATCACATTAAGAAAATGGAAGAAAGCACTTCATTTCCCAGTATCACAATATCAGAAATCTTGTACCTAAGAGGGGAATATCAATATATCCTATAATGTATTAATTATGCCCAATTTTGTGGGGTTTTTTTCTATTTCTGAAATTTACTAAGGAAGCTATGTATAATACTTGTTCAGATCTTAATCATTTTTTCTTACCTTATTTTCATATAGAAGTCATTAGAGATTGGCTGGTGAAACCTATACGAGACCAGCATGTGAAACCCAAGGGGACAGCTATTTTTGCCTGTGATATAGCAAAAGATACTCCAAACATTAAGTGGTTCAAAGGGTATGATGAAATCCCTCCAGAACCAACTGATAAGACTGAAATACTGAGAGATGGAAATCATCTATACCTCAAAATTAAGAATGCTATGCCAGAAGATATTGATGAATATGCAGTGGAAATTGAAGGGAAAAGATACCCTGCAAAGCTGACACTTGGAGGTATGAAAATCTTACCTTTTATTCTCAAAGATAAGTTTTGTGTATGTGTAAGGCCAAATAACACACCAAAAGCATTGTCTAAAGGATTATCTAAAGCATTATGTTACTTCATCCCTGACCAATACAGAGCGTGAAGTTGAACTGCTTAAACCAATAGAGGACGTTACCATTTATGAGAAAGAAAGTGCAAGCTTCGATGCAGAAATCTCAGAGGCAGACATTCCTGGACAATGGAAACTGAAAGGAGAACTTCTAAGACCCTCACCTGTGAGTAATTTCACATTTTCAGTTGTTAGTCATACAAAATAACCACAGCCTATATTCAGGATCTACATCCTAGATTCAGATTGGAGTTAATAATAATGAAGTCTTCTAAAGCCTCCAAGGAGGAAAGACATTTTATGTATTATTTGTGTACAACTTGAACAACTTCTGTAAAATGTTATGACAGGGAATTCTCTCCTTACTTTTATTAGTAATTTTTAAGACTCTATAGAGATCGTATTTGAAACATTTCTCCTATAGGGAATTTCTCTCTTTCAAATGGTTACTTAAACTATTGTTTTTCAGACTTGTGAAATCAAAGCAGATGGCGGAAAACGCTTCTTAACTTTGCACAAAGTCAAACTGGACCAAGCTGGCGAAGTCCTCTACCAGGCCCTTAATGCATTTACAACTGCCATTTTGACAGTAAAAGGTATGGAGCTTTTAGAATTCAGGGAGTGGGCTCAACTTCATTTCACATCCCTGTGCATTCTGAAAAGTCTCATTCTTAATGTCTGATTTTCAGAAATCGAACTTGACTTTGCTGTGCCCCTGAAGGATGTCACTGTTCCAGAAAGGCGACAGGCTCGATTTGAATGTGTCCTCACCCGAGAGGCAAATGTTATATGGTCCAAAGGACCTGATATAATCAAGTCATCTGACAAATTCGATATCATTGCTGATGGAAAGAAACATATTCTTGTTATTAATGATTCTCAATTTGATGATGAAGGTGTCTATACTGCTGAGGTAGAGGGCAAGAAGACCTCAGCTCGGTTATTTGTCACAGGTAAGAGAGCTAATGAGATCTGTGACATCCCATAAAGGCACACAAACCTATGACTTTAAAGATAGTATGCCAAATTCTAAAGCTATAATAATCGGCATCGCTAATTAACTTTCAAAGTGTTACCAAAACAACCCCCTTAATTTGTTTTTTAGTGGAGCTCTATTTGGAAAGATGAATAAATAAATGCCATGTGAAACGGGTCCCTTTTACTTAGGCAGATGAGAACAGAATCTTTCTGAAGATGAATTGTGTTTCTGAGCACATTATCTATGCTTGCATTTCAGGTATAAGATTGAAATTCATATCACCTCTTGAAGATCAAACAGTAAAAGAAGGTGAAACAGCAACTTTTGTATGTGAACTTTCTCATGAAAAAATGCATGTAGTCTGGTTCAAAAATGATGTCAAACTCCACACAAGCAGAACAGTACTCATCTCTTCCGAGGGCAAGACTCACAAATTGCAAATGAAAGAAGTGACACTGGACGATATATCTCAGATAAAAGCTCAAGTCAAGGACCTGAGCTCCACAGCACAGCTGAAGGTGTTAGGTAAATGTAACCAACTATAACCAGATAGCCAGTTTCTGAATCATCGAAGTGGAGAGTAATAAAATATTTTACAACCTTTTACTCTTTTTTTTTTTTGAGACAGAGTCTCACTCTGTCACCAGGCTGGAGTGCAATAGCGTGATCACAGCTCACTGCAACCTCCGCCTCCTGGGTTCAAGCGATTCAATTCCTGCCTCAGTCGCCCAAGTAGCTGGGACTATAGGCATGAGCCACCATGCCCAACTAATTTTTGTATTTTTAGTAGAGATGGGGTTTCACTATGTTGGACAGGATGGTCTCAATCTCTTGACCTCGTGATCCGCCCAGCTCGACCTCCCAACCTTTTACTCTTTAATAAACTTTAGTTTTCACATTCTTCTTATTTTATGCTAAATATCTTTTGCAGAGGCCGATCCCTACTTCACTGTGAAATTACATGACAAAACTGGAGTGGAGAAGGATGAGATTATTTTGAAGTGTGAAGTGAGCAAAGATGTACCAGTGAAATGGTTAAAAGATGGTGAAGAGATTATCCCTTCACCCAAATATTCTGTCAAGGCAGATGGCCTGCGCCGCATCTTAAAAATCAAAAAGGCGGAACTTAAAGATAAAGGCGAATATGTGTGTGACTGTGGCACAGACCAGACCAAGGCAAATGTTACTGTTGAGGGTGAGTTGCTCAACAATGTAAAATTCTGAGTATCTGAACCAGCAGTTTATTAGTTTGGTCATGCTAACAAAACTGTATCATTTCAGCTCGACTAATAAAAGTGGAAAAGCCTCTGTATGGAGTAGAGGTGTTTGTTGGCGAAACAGCCCGCTTTGAAATTGAACTTTCTGAACCTGATGTTCATGGCCAGTGGAAGCTGAAGGGAGAGCCTTTGACTGCTTCTCCTGTAAGTCAAGATTAGCTAATCATATAGGAGGGGGTTGCTTGGTTTTGTAGTGTTAAAAAAGGTATAACGCTACATCTTGATGATCTGTAGGAATAACTCTATACATGATCTTTTTTCTTTCCTTCTAAACTCTCACTCCAAACAGGACTGTGAAATCATCGAGGATGGAAAGAAGCATATTCTGATCCTTCGTAACTGCCAACTGGGTATGACAGGAGAGGTTTCCTTCCAGGCTGCTAATGCCAAATCTGCAGCCACTTTGAAAGTGAAAGGTATGCTCTACTTGTCAGCCACACTTTTATATTTTCTTTGCAAGACTTCCTGATACACCCCTGCATTGATCAAGGGTCATGAATGGAAATGTATTCTGACTTTATCCACTGTCCGCTTCTTTCAGAATTGCCTCTTATCTTCATCACACCTCTCAGTGATGTTAAAGTCTTCGAGAAAGATGAGGCTAAATTTGAATGTGAAGTATCAAGGGAACCCAAAACATTCCGTTGGCTAAAAGGAACCCAGGAAATCACAGGTGATGACAGATTTGAGCTTATAAAGGATGGCACTAAGCATTCAATGGTGATCAAGTCAGCTGCTTTTGAAGATGAAGCCAAATACATGTTTGAAGCTGAAGATAAGCATACAAGTGGCAAACTGATCATTGAAGGTAGTTTTATCAAATAGTCCACCCCAAAATCTTTTTTTTTCTTTTACTTTTATAGCAAGTGCTTCAATTAATAAGTTCTTTTTTTTTTTTCATGATAGGAATCCGGCTCAAATTCCTCACCCCTCTCAAGGATGTAACTGCCAAAGAGAAGGAAAGTGCTGTGTTTACTGTGGAGTTATCTCATGATAACATCCGAGTTAAGTGGTTCAAGAATGACCAGCGCCTACACACCAGCAAGTCAGTCTCAATGGATGACGAAGGGAAAATTCATTCAATCACATTCAAAGACCTGTCTATTGATGACACCTCCCAAATTAGAGTAGAAGCTATGGGATTGAGTTCAGAAGCTAAACTCACTGTGCTTGGTAGGTGCTATTCAAATTTTAATTTTATTGCATTAAATTCAACAGAAATCTGTCGAGTATCTATTCTATAAAATAATCTTCTAAGTGTTATATTGCATGAAGGCATCCCAGCTCCTTAAGAAGCTATCACATATGTTATCAGGTTTATTTCTAAAACACTTTACCTTCATTACTGTAAAGTAATGAAGACTCTAGCTAACACGCACAAAATCACCAGCTAAAAGCAAAATTAAAACTGTTCATTAATTATTGACCCTGGTCATGTTTAAAATAAGAATATATAAATACTTTATATCTCTTTATTTTATCAAAATTATTTCAAAGGAATGTTTTTCAAGTTTCCCATAAGAGAAGATACTACATAACTTATATTAATAAGCCTCATTGTTTCTCTTGGCCACTTAATATCAAGAAGATTAAAAATGAAGTCTAACATATATAGATACAATTAAAGGCAAACTATTAATTGATTAAGAAAAACTAACAATGTGAGTCTGAAAGCTCAAAAGTAAACTAGGCATAATAGAATTTCTAAGAAATTAGAAATGTATCCAAATAATGTAGGAACACAAAATTGTATTTGAAGCTAAATTTCACAGTCTTTTTAGCTACTGTTAATAAAATGTTTCAAAATTCAGTATAAGTGGATTAAATCTGATAAATCCCATATAGTGATTCCCTTTCTAATATTTAGAGAACTTTTGAACAGAAACATGTTGAATGATTAAACACTTGACAAGCTTTAAAAATATGCTCAGAACTCTGGGAGTTGCCTCTTAAGCTTTCTAAGAGATTGTCATTTCCCTAAGGTGATTAATAAAATGTTTTCACTTATGCTTTACTTGCAGAGGGAGATCCATATTTTACAGGAAAACTTCAAGATTATACCGCTGTAGAGAAAGATGAAGTGATTCTACAGTGTGAAATTAGCAAACCAGATGCACCAGTGAAATGGTTTAAGGATGGGAAGGAAATAAAGCCATCAAAAAATGCTGTTATTAAGGCAGATGGCAAGAAACGCATGCTAATCCTAAAGAAAGCCTTGAAACCAGATATTGGACAGTATACCTGTGACTGTGGGACAGATAAGACCTCAGGAAAACTTGACATTGAGGGTAATGAAATTTCCATGAGTTTCACTCTTGAAGCATTGGGATTATTTGTGCCAGAGGCTAATGACCCATGCTGGCCCTTTACTTTTCTAGATCGGGAAATTAAACTGGTGCGACCCCTGCACAGTGTGGAGGTGATGGAGACTGAGACGGCCCGCTTTGAAACTGAAATCTCTGAAGATGATATCCACGCCAACTGGAAACTCAAGGGAGAGGCCCTACTCCAAACACCTGTAAGGCTATTTCTGAACTTGTCAACAACTAAAGGAGCTATGTGAAATAGAAAAGGACAGGTGAAAGTCAGAGTACATGCAGGACATTTAAAACATGATAGCAGTTTCTCTATCAGACCATAAGCCAAAGAAAGATGTCAGGGTCTATGAATGGGCTCAGACTAGCACACTTGCATTATTTTTGATCCAGCAGAGCTGGTATAAGGTTGTTGGTACTCTGTGATAATGCTAGTTGGCTCAGAATTATACAGCTAAAATAAATGTGGCTTTTCAGATAGTACTTGTAAGCTTTACTTACTAAAAAATAGCTCAACGTTACATAAAGTTTTCTCACCATTTATTTGTTGCATTCCTTTAATTAAAATATTCTATCCTTAGGAAAAAATTTCAAATAAAATTATTTTCTATGAAAGTTTTTCTATTTTGTTGGTACAGGACTGTGAAATTAAGGAAGAAGGCAAAATACACTTCCTTATTTTGCACAACTGCCGCCTGGATCAGACTGGTGGAGTGGATTTCCAAGCTGCCAATGTTAAATCTAGTGCCCACCTCCGAGTTAAGCGTAAGTACTGTATGTTTTTGAGGAAAATTAAATGAACACTTTTACAGAAAATGAATATGAGTGAAATTAATTGGGATTATTTTATTAGTTAGAAAATACTATTAAAACACAAAACTGCCTCTCTTGCATTAACCACTTTGACATTTCAGTATGGAAGTTGTTCAAATCGTAAAATTTTAGAAATTTTGTTGACCTTGCCATTTGAACAAGAGAAACTCTAGCAAATCAGATTTTCCTGCTCTGTAGTCCTCTCACTGAAGTTGATACACATACAATGAGAATCTAACTCAGAACCCTTGAAGACCACTTCCCTCAAGTGGCTGTGCAACTGGGAGCACCAGAAAGACAAACTTTGCTGTGTGGGCACTTCAGATTCAAGAAAGAAGGTGGAGAGCATTAGGCTAAAATTTCTGGAAGGTGCAAAGTGTTTGATGGATAGGAACAGCCTCTGATTGAGGGCCCCTTGTCCTCTCCCAATCAGAGTCTTAGTTATTTTGGAAGTCACATACCTTATGTAGCAAGAAGAACTTGACGCCTGGCAGAGAGACAGATGCAGCACAGATTTCTCGCTGACCTTGTACGTCAGCACGAAGAGGCCCCTACATATACTTGCTCTCCGGCCACCAGCTCTCCCCTTCTCAGCACCATGGGGCCACGTTCACATGGGAGTTAAAATAGTGACCAGTCCTGTGGCTTCTTGAAGAAAGCAACCATGAAGATTCATATCTAAGTCTCTATTTATTCTTTTGGGATTACAAAATGAGTAACACAAAGCTCTTTCTTCCCTCTCGAAAAGCACGAGTAATTGGTCTTCTGAGGCCTTTAAAAGATGTCACCGTGACTGCAGGAGAAACAGCCACCTTTGACTGCGAGCTGTCTTACGAGGATATTCCTGTAGAATGGTATCTCAAAGGGAAGAAACTAGAGCCCAGCGATAAGGTAAAAATTAGGCATGCCTTGTCTTACCCGTTCTTTTTCTCAAGTTCTTTCACCTTCACTTATATGTTCCTTATTCTTTGCTCTTTCTAACGTCCCTTCCTCTGCCTTTGGCTTTCTCTTCCTGCCTTTAGCCTGATTTCTACTGAAATTGTAAAGCAGATTTTTCCATTTTTTATTAGGTTTAACCTGATGATATTTTCATTGAAATAAAAATAAAAATTGAAAATATGATCAAGTTTTAGTTTTTTGAAGAAAAGACAAGACTCAATGACTATCAATGATAGTTTGTGTGATTAACCAGAAGACAGGAAGGATTAAACAGGCTTTCTGACTGGATGCTCTGCAACAATGGTGCACATTAAGTTTTAAGACTAACGCT
The DNA here is from genome assembly GCF_030222135.1 of Aotus nancymaae. Classification (NCBI taxonomy): domain Eukaryota; kingdom Metazoa; phylum Chordata; class Mammalia; order Primates; family Aotidae; genus Aotus; species Aotus nancymaae. The sequence goes on from NW_026988419.1 coordinate 53,876,791, forward strand.
CTCCATCCTATCTAGTGTCCTGCGTATAAGGGGATTAAGAGGAGAAGATTGAAATTCCATTTCAGGCAGTTGGTCAAGTAGTTGAGATAACTTCTGGGCAGATTTGCTCTTCAAGCATTTCTCCAAAGCTATTTTTAACCTTCAAGTGCTTTGGGCTGTGCAATATCTGGAATGCAAGTGGACTATTTAAAATACAACTGATGGTACTGACAAGAAAGAAGGGCTCCGTTGTTATCCACATATGTGAATGAAATATTTTTTAAAGTTTTGGTAAATAACTAGCTCCTACTGTTAGCTTTTACTAACGTTGTTTATGCCCAAGGTTTTACCCATAAGTAAAAACCAAGGGATTATTCAGATTGACCCACAATACAATTTGCCTAAATTGATCTATACGTTTTGTCCCCAGAAACAACATATGTCTTTAAATTATCTTGACAATCCATCATTAATTTAATATGTTCAGCATAGATTGGAAATAAAGCACGACAGTACATTGTTCTGTGACATTTTGCCCCAATATTTCAGAAATAATATTAAATGTGCTATAAAGAACTCAATATAAATCAAACTTTGAAGACTTAAAGGAATATAATTAAAAAGGGATTCAGTTTAACAAAAAGCTACAAAATCGACTGAAGTATTTGAAAAAAAAAATGCCTTAAAGTAACTGCTTTGAAACAAACAAACTAGTATTCCAATAGAGTGATTACAGAGTAATTCACTAACAGTCATCTGGTAGGTAACGCCTGCCTGTTATACAGATAATAAGGAAATCTTCTTGGCCTCCTTTTTCAATGACTAGAAAAAGCAGCATCACATTCCATTTGTAGCATGAGAATTAAGTTACATATCAGAAAACCTTCCTTACAATTAGGTCTTCAAAATATTGAACTGAGGGAGGCATCTCTACCTTCAAGCTTGTTGTTTGAAAGTGTGTATTTATCCTATCAATCATTATTTAATTAACTTCACGTCTAAAGGTAGAGAACTGGTTGACTTTTCAAGAGTCTCTCTAGATCTGTACATTTGTAATTTATATAAAGGAACACTGCTTAAGGACAAATGATATTGTTCTTTCATTACTAAATATCGTGTCATCATATTAAGAGCTTTTTATTAAAATATCAGTCTCAGTTCTAATACAAAAACTGCACTATTTAAATTCAAATGTAGACTCCTAAAAATCTTACATTTTATTTTTTTTTTTAATTCTTATTGTAACTAAAATTTTTTCTACAGTTAGAAAGGATCAGCTTACTATAATTCTATAGGGCCCGTTTGCATCTCTTTTGGCATAGGAATTTCAATCCTTTACTCTAGGCACCTAAAATACTTTAGCCTTTTGTGAACTTGCTCTTGCATTACTTAAATGTCTCTTTTCAAAAAGAACTTAAATATAAGCTTCGAAGTAATAAAATCATTTTATGACATTTGGCAGGTTTTGTTTATATTAAGTCTATCAGAACAAACTTGCTCTTGTCAATGTAATTTCGACCTTTAATATTCACTTTTTGTAAAATTTTTAGCCTCCCTCCAAAACCACAATAACCAAACAAGCAAAAACAAGCTATACAAATAGGAAATATGAAGAGAAAATTGCAGACATGAGGTGTTGCATTTTTTCCTTGTTGTTGTAGTTGTTGTTTCTGGCTGTCAGTTTAATAAAGGACTGCCAAGTTCCAAATAGCATTTGATAATTTTAAAGTTAAATTTTAAATTTGATAAAATTTAAATTTAAATATAAAACTTTAATAGCTTTGTCAGTCATAGCCTACTGTATTATTGTAATATGCTGCCGTTATAAATAATTATTTTTTAAAATCTCTAACATTATTCTTAGTCTACTGCAAAATCTTCAACATTTATTTTCTTGGTTTATTTTTATAAGGTATCAGTCAGTTTTCCTTTTCTTTCTTTTAATATAGTGGAGGTAGACTGTATACAAGCTGTTTATTGAGAAGCACTGCATTCTGAGCTGTGTCGTAGAGTAGTCACAGAGGAACTCAGATGATAAAGCAACATAATATTAACAGATAAAATGTATCTGTGGGTGGATTAGAAATGGAGACACCTTTTTAAATAAGCAAAAGCATCATTCCAAAATTTATATTGAAATGTCATTAAAAAGCAATTTTTCCCCATTTCAGCACCATGCCCTTGGATAAGTAGCTCTGTTCCAAGGGCATATTTAATTACCCTCTCCTAGCTGTTATTTTTTCTGATTATGTTTTTTGGTCATTCTCAATTATTAATATAATTATGTGACTAACCATGCCCAGTTCTTAATTAAGGAAAACACCTTTAGATGAAACCTTATTTCTGATTCTTTTCTTTACACCAGTATAATAAATGGTTCCACTGGTGAAAACCTTTACATTATTTTTAACTCTAAGTAAACTCTTAAGCAGTGCCAAATCAGCCTAGATGACAAGGTGCAGCTTCTTAGGAATTTTAGATCATAGAACTGGAAGAACCCCCAAGTCTCTTATCTTTACTGTCAGAATGACCCTATCTGTAGCACCGCTGACATCTGATTTTCTCATTCCTGTTGCTTAAAGACGTGAAAAGGGAAGAAGAGTCCAACCTTAATTTGCAGTTTTGAACAAAATTTATAGGTTGTACAAATTATTTTAATCATAGGTTTAATTGGTTTGCAAATAAGTTTCATTGCTAAAATAAATGGGAAGAAGGGTTATAGCTCATTGTTGCATGGCAAACACCTTACATTTCAGAACATAATGTTTACTTACAGCTAGCCATAGCCAATCTTTTTCTTTCATCCTTTCATGATTTTGCTTTTCTAAGTTCTTCCTTTATATATATATAAGCCCAGTATCAGAATGGGAGCATACACACACACACACACACACACACACACACACACACATATATACTATATGTGCTATACACCTACACATATGCAAAAAAGACCACAAATGTAAGCAGAAATTGACCTGGGCAATTTCAACATGAAAGGCTATTTCAACATGAAAGGCTACCTAGTAGTTATATAAAGGCAACTATGAAAGCCTAAAATTTTCTTAAAAGATCCCAAACTATTGGTTGAAATTATTTTTGAATGCATATGTGCTAAATATATGATTATAAAACAACTTGGAAAGCTCTATTTCAAACCATTTACCTAAATGAATTAAATGCACCCATATACTAGATTGCTGTTTCCTGATTCTTTTTTTGTTTAAACAACTAGGTGGTCACACGTTCAGAAGGAAAAGTTCATACACTTACTCTGAGGGATGTAAAGTTAGAAGATGCTGGGGAAGTTCAACTAACAGCAAAAGATTTCAAAACTCACGCCAACCTCTTTGTGAAAGGTAATTACAAGGCTTTTTTTTAAATACATGTATAAATAATGCCACCTCTCAACTATCTTTATATGATAAGTACTATAGATGTTTAAAACCAACTAAATAATCAAAAGTCTAATTCTGCCTTTTGGCATAACAAAATGCTTCACAAACTATCGTTTTAAAGAGTCAAAAATTGACTAGCACAGGTTTTACTTCCTCCCTCTATCTCCATTATTTTTATTGCACATCCTAGATCTTCAAAAGCCAGCTGGAGGAAGAATTATTATCAACCTAGGTATCCATCACTTTATTAACCAAGAGTTGGCTGTTATTTCCTTAATGTTTACTAGTTTTTAAAGCGATTTTCCTCTTGGCTGTACAAATAATGATAAAACATCATTATTAGAGGAAAACGTCTGAATGTAATCAAAACTTGAAGATAAAACTTAGAACAGAAAAAAGCCCTGGAGATGCCAGGGGAGAGTTGAGAAGGTACCAGAACTCTCGGAGAAGGAAAGGAGTACCGTGGCTAATAAGTATGATTCTTTCAGAACCCCCAGTTGAATTCACTAAGCCTCTTGAGGACCAGACGGTCGAAGAGGGAGCCACTGCAGTGCTGGAGTGTGAAGTCTCCAGAGAAAATGCTAAGGTGAAATGGTTCAAAAATGGGACAGAAATCCTCAAAAGCAAGAAGTATGAAATTGTTGCTGATGGCAGGGTCAGAAAACTTATTATACATGGCTGTACCCCAGAGGATATTAAAACATACACTTGTGATGCTAAGGACTTTAAGACTTCCTGTAACCTGAATGTTGTGCGTAAGTATTCTTGTTACAAAGGACTTTTCATTTGCAACTCTTTGATAACAACAACAACAAAACAAAACGACACTTTTTGCATGCCCTTCTTGGCCTAACTGCATTTATTGGCAGCTTCCAGTATTGACACTGACCTAACCTGATCCCTTATGTGTTTAAAGAAAAAAAGGAAAGAAAAGTCTTATTCTATGTCTGGTCTGATTAATGATGGAGCAACCACTTTTCCCTATGATTCTTTTCTCTCACTGAGTAGTGAGTAGATGTGCTCTTTGTCTACATGGAGTCAGCCTACTGTATGGATATTCTGATACAGATAAGGAGAAACTGAATTTTAAAGATAAGTAAGGAGTCCTAATTTTAAAAAGAAAGTAAAAGTGATTTCCATGTGGAAAGAAAATGAATTTTCAGGTGTGGGGAACTACTAGAAAATAAGCATGAAATTTCGGTCTCAGTAGGAGCATACCAGTGATCTGCTGTAATATAACAAAGCCCATTCACATGATTCCATCTCTGAGAATAAGAATGGATAAAAAGATGAAGCAAGGCCTGGATTCTTTGAGTCCTGGACTCTTTGAATGAAGAGAGCTCTAATGGTTTTTAGCATTACTTCTTCCTCTGGTGAAAAATTGAATTAATGTCTTTTTTCAAAATGCCGCATGCTAGCTTGTTTCATTCATTCCTTTGTCCAATGATGACATTTCTCTGCATATTTTTGTGCAATATTTGTTTGTTTGGTTTGGTTGCTTCCTGTCTATCAACAGCTACAACCTAGTGACTCTGCTTCATGCATCTTGTACTGCGTTTTTCTTACCGCTTTGTGGTTGCTCTGCTCAAGCTTATGTCAAAGTAGCTTCTTGGGTTTCCTTCTTCCCCTTGGCATCTACCTCATTCCAAGAAGGCTCAGCTGCAAGGAGCATATCTTCAAACCTATTAGCCAGCATTTGTCTCAGAATTTTCTTGTTCAAGAAAGGTCATCTTGGGAAAGATTCACAAGGAGCTCTGAAGAAGGAAGGGCAAGGGGGCAGCTCCCTAATCCTGTACACTGGATGAATTAATTCTAGAGATAAATGAAATAACAGATATAAAAAAACTAGTCACCCTCCCATACAAAACACATTGCTTTGTTGCACTAATAGATTTTATGCCTGACTTATATGTGACATCTTCAAAGCTTATTTTTTTAAAAAAGCTGAATATATGTGTTTCAACTACAGCCTCTTAGCCATACACAAATCTGGTCATAGTGCTTTAAGCTGTGTTATCTTTGAATTCTGCTAATTTCTCAAAGATTGTGCTGGCTGCCTTAAATAAGACAATGTTTCTTTGCTACTGATGTCTGGTGTTTCCTTTGACAATATCTTTCAAGTCTGGTGCAGTACAGATGAAGATTTTTCTTCCAGCTATTATTCAGAAGAACTGAGATGGCTCCCTAGTATATATACTATACACACACATATACTCACTAGTTGGACATATAGAATGTCACATGATTTTATGTAAACTATAGAAGTATCTAAAAAGCAAAACATCATACCTGATAGGCAGCTTCAAGCGATTTCAAAGTCTGTTGTAGTCTATTAAGATGGAAAGGCCCTACAAAACACTCACTTTTTCTTAATGTATACTATGGTAATGTCAGAGTACATTTCCAGAAACCTCATTTTGAATTCTGATGACATTCTCTTACAGCTCCTCATGTGGAATTCTTAAGACCACTCACAGATCTTCAAGTTAAAGAAAAAGAAATGGCTCGATTTGAGTGTGAACTTTCCCGAGAAAATGCTAAGGTCTGTCATTGTATACCTGTCATCTTGTACTGTCAAATAACTTTATATTTACTTTTGATCTAGCCAAAATCAGGAAAAAAAGTTACTGAAAACTTTCTCTGGCAACCACTTTACTTTCAAAGATAATTTTAGTATAAAATGTATACTTGACTTTAATTGTTCTCTTTTTAGTTTATTATTAGTAATTTTTCAAGTAATAGTAAATTATTAATTCCAATAGTAAATTATTAATTTACTATTACTTAAAAAACACTAGATTCACAATCAGGAGATTTAGATAGTAGTTTAAACATATGAAACTGCTGTTTTTTAAGATCAGAAACAGTCAAATATCAGCCATTATATTTGTTTGAACTAAGTACCTCTTGTTGCCATTAACTACAATTGGCAAGTTTCTTCAAATCTGAGTCTCAGTTTTCACATCCAAGAAGTTAGCCTGCATGATGTCTATGGCCCACTATGGCTCTACAAATATATGATCCCATTGTTTTTAATAACTGATAATAGTATCACAGCAGCTCACTTAACAGTAATTGGTAAGATCGTTCTTGCTTTTGGGGTTCGTTTACATTTGTGTCTGCCACCTTGGTTCTTCTTCATACTGTGAAGTCTTGTTTGTAGCTTTCAGAAAAACTCAAGATCATAGTTCCTCTTAAGGACACCCATGTGAAGGAACAAGAAAACTGATAATCTATTTATCATGAATATAGGTTCAGTGGTTTAAAGATGGTGCTGAAATTAAAAAGGGCAAAAAATATGACATCATATCCAAGGGAGCAGTGCGCATTCTCGTCATCAACAAATGTCTACTGGATGATGAAGCTGAATATTCCTGTGAAGTGAGGACAGCAAGAACTTCTGGCATGCTGACAGTTCTGGGTAAGAGCACAGTCATTCTTTGTGAGGTGTATGTGTTGGGAAAAAATAATAATTTCCAATTTTACTCAATGTGCTTTTTGTTTTTTCAATGCTTGCAGAAGAAGAAGCTGTCTTTACCAAAAATCTTGCCAACATTGACGTTAGTGAAACAGACACTATAAAACTGGTTTGTGAAGTCTCCAAACCTGGCGCAGAAGTGATTTGGTATAAAGGGGATGAGGAGATCATTGAAACAGGAAGATATGAAATACTGACTGATGGACGGAAGAGAATCCTGATCATTCAGAACGCTCACCTTGAGGATGCCGGCAACTACAACTGTCGACTCCCAAGCTCTCGAACCGATGGCAAAGTCAAAGTACATGGTATGAAAACTACAGTGAATAATCTTTTATTTCTAACGGTTCATACTTGCTAGATTTAAAGTACAAGGACATACGTTTCTAATATCTTGTAACTTTTTCTTCCCAGAACTGGCTGCTGAATTTATCTCAAAGCCCCAAAACCTTGAAATACTTGAAGGAGAAAAGGCTGAATTTGTCTGCTCTATCTCAAAAGAAAGCTTTCAAGTCCAGTGGAAGCGAGATGATAAGACGCTTGAATCTGGAGATAAATATGACATTATTGCCGATGGTAAAAAGAGGGTCTTAGTTGTGAAAGATGCCACGTTACAAGATATGGGCACTTACGTCGTCATGGTGGGGGCCGCCAGAGCAGCAGCTCACTTGACCGTCATTGGTAAGTTTGCTTTTAGGGTTTTTCTGGTATTTATATTTGCTACTTCCATCTTTCTTCATACTATAAAGTCTTATTGGTTGCTTTCAGAAAAACTCAGGATCGTAGTTCCTCTTAAGGACACCCGGGTGAAGGAACAACAAGAAGTTGTCTTCAACTGTGAAGTCAATACTGAAGGTGCCAAAGCCAAATGGTTCAGAAATGAAGAAGCCATATTTGATAGTTCAAAATACATTATCCTTCAAAAAGACCTGGTCTACACCCTCAGAATTAGAGACGCACGCTTAGATGACCAAGCCAACTATAATGTGTCTTTGACCAATCACAGAGGTGAAAATGTTAAAAGTGCAGCCAACCTAATAGTAGAAGGTAAGCAATTTATATGGCACTAGAGATTTTTTCATCAATTTCTGTTATAAAAATAATTAAAATCAACATTATTTTTCTCCTTTACAACAGAGGAAGACCTTAGGATTGTTGAGCCTCTTAAAGATATTGAAACAATGGAGAAGAAATCTGTCACATTCTGGTGCAAGGTGAATCGTCTCAATGTGACACTGAAGTGGACCAAAAATGGTGAAGAAGTGCCTTTTGACAACCGTGTCACATACAGAATTGATAAGTACAAGCACTCGTTAATCATTAAAGACTGTGGCTTCCCAGATGAAGGGGAATACATTGTCACTGCTGGACAAGATAAATCTGTTGCTGAGCTTCTCATCATAGAAGCCCCTACAGAATTTGTGGAACACTTGGAAGATCAGACAGTCACTGAGTTTGATGATGCTGTCTTCTCCTGCCAGCTCTCCAGAGAGAAAGCCAATGTAAAATGGTACAGAAATGGGAGAGAAATCAAAGAAGGCAAAAAGTAAGCAAAATCTTTTTATTCTCTCTTTCTATAGCTATATATACACTTTTGACAATTTAGTGGCCATGATGCAAGCTAACTATTAATTCAATGTCTCCTTTAGATACAAATTTGAAAAAGATGGAAGTACACACAGACTGATTATAAAAGATTGCAGACTGGATGATGAGTGTGAATATGCTTGTGGAGTAGAAGACAGGAAGTCTCGAGCTAGACTTTTTGTGGAAGGTACATATTAAATGGAAGGACAATGCTAATGTTACCAATTTTTTATATTGTTAATCAAAATGTAAACATATTTGTATTTATTTCACATTTTCTTTCCAGAAATTCCTGTTGAGATCATCAGGCCTCCCCAAGATATTCTGGAAGCCCCTGGTGCTGATGTTACCTTTTTAGCAGAGCTCAACAAAGATAAGGTGGAAGTCCAATGGCTAAGAAATAACATGGTTGTTGTCCAGGGTGATAAACACCAAATGATGAGTGAAGGAAAGATACATCGACTACAGATTTGTGATATTAAACCCCGTGACCAGGGTGAATACAGATTTATTGCCAAAGACAAAGAAGCCAGAGCTAAGCTTGAACTGGCAGGTCAGTCCCTTTCTTTTATTTTAAAATATCCCTCCAATATCACAGAGATTATTTAGATTTCAGATTTCACAGTTATTTAATGAGGTAATTCTTGTGAGGGTCTTCCGTTTCTAGCAAACCCTATCCACATGTTAACTGTTCTAATTTTGCTCAATACAAAGTAAGTGTCTTGAGTAAGAGGAAATTAATAGCAATAATCTTTACATGCAGCACCTTGGAGAGTTCCTAGTACATGATGGCTGTTTATGAGCTCCTAGAACTAACCTATCACCCTGAGAATCTTTTCAAACCTAAAGGCAATCTCGTACTCTCCTACTTTCCAAACTCCTGTGTGCCTTTTGGGCATGTTCTCATCCTGACCCAGGATATCCTTATATACTGTGTTTATGAAAAACCATTAATGTATCTCTCATTCATAAGAAAAAAAGTTTCTCTGGTTTATCTTGAACTAAGTATGCAGTGCCTACTCTATCAAAAAACAAAACAAAACATATTTTGCACTACACTGAGTCCTATATTATTACTTTTGGCAAAGAATGCATGTCTTATCATTTTATGCCATTCTCAATCCTCTGTTCTCCAGTTTAATTTGCACACACAACAACAACCAAAAAAAGCTATGAGAACTCTAAACCACTCAGTTTTCTCTGCTATAAAGTTACTGTGGCAAGGTTATGTAACCAATATTTGAAAACAAGTGCATAATAATATATGATGTAGTTTGGCTACTGTTAATAGTTGAAAGCATTCATGTGTTATCTTTCCAACTAGCTGCACCCAAAATCAAGACAGCTGATCAAGACCTTGTGGTTGATGTTGGCCAGCCTCTGACAATGGTGGTGCCATATGATGCCTACCCCAAAGCAGAAGCAGAGTGGTTTAAAGAAAATGAACCTTTATCTACAAAAACCATTGACACTACAGCTGAACAAACTTCTTTCAGAATTTTAGAAGCCAAGAAAGGAGACAGAGGAAGGTATAAAATTGTGCTTCAAAACAAACATGGAAAAGCAGAAGGATTCATTAATTTAAAAGTTATTGGTAAGCCCTTGGGTCATTCAGACTTAATTGGCAAAGCACAACTTAAAAGCAAGACAGCACACTAAAAAATTCCTTTATATGTGAATTTCAGATGTTCCTGGGCCAGTACGTAACTTAGAAGTGACAGAAACATTTGATGGTGAAGTGAGCCTTGCTTGGGAAGAACCTTTAACTGATGGTGGAAGCAAAATCATAGGTTACGTTGTTGAAAGACGTGACATTAAGAGAAAGACCTGGGTTATGGCCACAGACCGTGCAGACAGTTGTGAGTTTACTGTCACTGGTCTACAGAAAGGAGGAGTTGAGTACCTCTTCCGTGTGAGTGCAAGGAACAGAGTTGGCACTGGTGAACCAGTAGAAACTGAGAATCCTGTAGAAGCAAGGAGTAAATATGGTAAGAAGTTTTAAGTAAATTGCAAGCTAGCTTTTAAGTAAATTGCAATATTTGCCTTCATCCCCAGTGTTACCCAAAACTCATGTTTTCTTTTTCTGTGGTGAAATCCAGATGTTCCAGGCCCTCCTTTGAATGTAACCATCACTGATGTGAATCGATTTGGTGTCTCGCTGACATGGGAACCACCAGAGTATGATGGAGGTGCTGAGATCACAAACTATGTCATTGAATTAAGAGACAAGACTTCTATCAGGTGGGATACTGCCATGACTGTGAGAGCTGAAGACCTGTCTGCAACTGTGACTGATGTGGTGGAAGGACAGGAGTACAGTTTCCGAGTGAGAGCCCAAAACCGAATTGGAGTTGGAAAACCAAGTGCAGCCACACCCTTCGTCAAAGTTGCCGATCCAATTGGTAAGCCCATCAAAAAAAAAAAGGAAATAATTACTACAGGAAATACAGATGTTAGGTCTATCAATTAAAATAAATCAAGTTAAATAAAAGTTAAAAAAAAAAAGGTAGAATATGATAAAAATTTGAATAAAGTTCTAGAAACCCAGACTGTGCCTACTTTACTCAGTGAATTCAATAAATCTGTTATTTTAATGAGGATGATATAATTGATTGTAGCACTGTCTTCATAAATTGTCACTAACATAAAATGTATGCTCCAACTCTTTCTTTTATTCCAGAGAGACCAAGTCCACCTATAAACCTAACTTCCTCAGATCAGACTCAGTCATCAGTTCAGCTCAAATGGGAACCTCCTCTGAAAGATGGAGGAAGCCCAATATTAGGCTATATAATTGAGCGTTGCGAAGAGGGAAAAGATAATTGGATTCGTTGCAATAAGAAACTTGTCCCTGAACTGACTTACAAGGTAGGTCATTTGCATATAAAAAAAGAATATTCAGTGTGGATCATGGACATAACTGTATGTGTTTTTTACAAATATTAATTCTAATCATAGGTTACTGGATTGGAAAAAGGAAATCATTATTTATATAGAGTATCTGCAGAAAATGAAGCTGGTGTTTCAGATCCATCTGAAATTCTTGGTCCTCTCACTGCTGATGATGCATTTGGTAAATAGATATTTTATTTTTAGATCGGGGAATAGCACATAGCTACTTTGGGGCAACAGAGGTTTAAATATGGCACTGCAAACTCATTAACTGTTTGTTTTTGTAGTTGAACCAACAATGGATCTAAGTGCATTTAAAGATGGTCTGGAAGTTATTGTCCCAAATCCTGTCAAGATCCTGGTTCCAAGTACAGGCTATCCAAGGCCAACTGCAACCTGGTGTTTTGGAGATAAAGTTCTAGAAGCAGGGGACCGTGTGAAAATGAAGACCTTGTCTGCCTTTGCTGAACTTGTCATTTCTCCAAGTGAACGTTCAGACAAGGGCATTTATACACTGAAATTAGAAAACCGTGTGAAAACAATTTCTGGGGAAATTGATGTCAATGTAATCGGTAAGGAACTAAACCTTTATCATCAAAGGTGATTTGGCAGTATTGGTTCAGACTATTAGTGATAGTGACGGGAGTGCATTTTGTTTTCAGCTCGCCCAAGTGCACCCAAAGAACTGAAATTTGGTGATATAACCAAGGACTCAGTACATTTGACTTGGGAACCACCTGATGATGATGGAGGAAGTCCATTAACTGGATACCTTGTTGAAAAACGAGAAGTCAGCCGGAAAATATGGACTAAAGTGAGTTTTGAGCAGCACTGCATCAATGCCAAAAATGAGAGTAGGGGAAATCCCAGGTTGGGATGCCATGCAAAAAGTCTTATGTGCTACATCTTCTTACCTTTACCTCACTGAAAACATACAAAAACTTTTTAAGAATGCATTGGTGCTAATGCTTCCTGAGGTAGCTCAACCAAGGATTGTATAATTGCCTCGTCTTGTGGGCCTTACCAAATTTTCAGCTAGGATTGTACCCAATATGTACCCATTAAGCTAGAAGCCCGTCTAAGGAAAGTAAATATTTATTTCCTTTGTGGTCACACTTCTTATTCCACTAGAATAACTTAGTTGACCTAATCAGCCATTATTTTTTTGTGTTTATATTAGTTACTATTCTTTACCCTGAATTAAAATTATATTTCTAATAACCAAACTGGTTGGAAGAGTCAACACCTCATGTGCCATCTTTTTTCATGTGTACAAACTGCGAAGCAGTTTTTCTTACGCTGAGTCAAATGTTATCATGTATCCTACTTTGCAGTTTTCCATAATATGAAATTAATATAAAAATAATCCTTAGCATTCAAAACAACTTCAGTTTGTATCCCTGGTCATGGTAAACATTTTTTGAGTTGGGGAAAGGATTTTTGAGAAATAACTAATTAACTGTATTTCTTTCTCCCAGGTTATAGACTGTGTGACTGATCTAGAATTCACAGTTCCTGATCTTGTTCAAGGAAAAGAGTACTTATTCAAGGTCTGTGCTCGTAACAAATGTGGCCCTGGAGAACCTGCATATATTGATGAACCTGTAAATATGTCAGCTCCTGCAAGTGAGTACATTCTTGATGATTTCTTACCTAATCTTGTGTTGCCTATTTTTTGCTTTTAGACCTGGAGTTGAAGTTATAGGGCCAGGTAGGGGTTGGCAATGTGAAGAGAAACTTCACAGGTGGCCTATGTAAGACTGACTCTCTCTTCCAAATGTTATAGCGGTACCTGACCCACCAGAGAATGTTAAATGGAGAGATCGAACAGCCAATAGCATCTTCTTAACGTGGGATCCACCGAAATATGACGGCGGTTCACGCATCAAAGGATATATAGTTGAAAGATGTCCACGTGGTTCTGATAAATGGGTTGCCTGTGGAGAACCTGTTGCAGAAACAAAGTAGGTTATTTGGCATGAGAGTAAATGCGTATTCCTAGTCACTAAAATAGGCTTTGTTGGAGAAGATTTTAATGTTTGTCTTTTTTCATTGAGAATTCTATGCTGCCAGTGTGTCTGTCTGATTTTAAAAGGTGCTGCTGAATATACCCCCTGCTTAGGATTTTCATGACAATATTGAAATGAAAATGTATTCAGTTATAGTGCTATAGTAATCCAGATCTAATTTGAAGACAAGTATTATATCAATCTTTCAAATTTTTGAAAGATTATGAGTACTATGCAATGAAACAGATTATTGACAATACAGTAAAATACCCTATTTTATTTCCTGACAGAATGGAAGTGACAGGTCTTGAGGAAGGCAAATGGTATGCCTACCGCGTAAAGGCCTTAAACAGGCAGGGTGCTAGCAAACCAAGCAGACCCACAGAGGAAATCCAGGCTGTGGACACACAAGGTATCTGTTTTTGATTTTTGTCTTACCAAATAGGCCTCTGACCATAAATCTGCTTGAACTTGCTAACGTCGTAAATAATCTTTTCCAATTCAGAGGCCCCAGAAATCTTCCTCGATGTGAAGCTTCTTGCTGGTCTCACTGTAAAAGCTGGGACCAAGATTGAACTTCCTGCCACTGTAACCGGAAAACCTGAACCTAAAATAACTTGGACAAAGGCTGATACGATTCTGAAGCAGGACAAAAGAATTACCATTGAAAATGTCCCAAAGAAATCCACAGTGACTATTATTGATAGTAAGAGAAGCGACACTGGCACATACATCATTGAGGCTGTGAACGTGTGTGGCCGGGCCACTGCTGTGGTGGAAGTGAATGTCTTAGGTAAGGAAGGTTCTCATTTTAAAAGGGGACAAACTCTTTGCAGTTACTTTCTTGAAAAAAAAAATCCTGGTGAATAATAATTTTTCTGTATCTGTAATGCTATACACAGATAAACCTGGACCACCAGCCGCCTTTGACATCACAGATGTAACCAATGAGTCATGTCTTCTAACATGGAACCCACCACGAGATGATGGTGGATCTAAGGTCACAAACTATGTTGTGGAGAGACGAGCAACTGATAGTGAAGTGTGGCACAAGCTCTCATCTACCGTCAAGGATACAAACTTCAAGGCCACCAAATTAGTGCCCAATAAAGAGTACATCTTCAGAGTTGCTGCAGAAAACATGTATGGTGTTGGTGAACCAGTTCAGGCCTCTCCAATAATAGCCAAGTTTCAGTTTGGTAAGTTTCTCAATCAGCTGATGAAAAAAAAAAAAAAACACCAAGGATGCTTATATCATACTTAGGACATATAACATTTTATACCATTATCTTGTCTATAGATCCACCTGGACCTCCAACTCGCCTAGAACCTTCTGATATCACTAAAGACGCAGTGACTCTCACATGGTGTGAGCCAGATGATGATGGTGGCAGCCCAATCACTGGATACTGGGTTGAAAGATTGGATCCTGATACGGATAAATGGGTTAGATGCAATAAGATGCCAGTAAAGGACACAACATACAGGTACGCTCAGAATCCCCATCAAGATTTTAAGACAGCAGTATAGTCAAATGTTTACTCTTTAGTATTCTTTTTGATTACACATGGTTATATATTACTGAAAAAATTTTAAACTACTATTACTTATATTTCTATTACCTCATAATTCGAAAAACTATATAAATTCCATTCAAGGGCACATTTCTTAGTTTAGTCTAAAACATTAACTTTCAGGAAGTTTCAACGTGTTTGATCTTCCAATATATTATGATAATGATCATTGTCATAGATATTATAATTAGATTGCTAAGTTTGGCCAAGTCTAAAGTATGTGGCAGTTAAAAAGAAATTTTTAATTTATATTGAAATGCTTTTCAGTTAAATTTCCAAATCACTTTTTTAATAATTTAAATAAGTTAGTCTCTTCTGTGTAAAATAAGCATAGGCTTCTTCTGCTTCTTACCATGATGTTACACATGCACTTTGCTCCTAATTCAGAGTGAAAGGTCTCACCAATAAGAAAAAATACAGATTCCGTGTGTTAGCTGAAAATCTTGCTGGACCTGGAAAACCAAGTAAAACAACAGAACCAATCTTAATAAAGGATCCCATAGGTATTATCTTTATAATTTTTCTGGTTATTTTGAAGCTTATATGAACTCCTTTTTGGCAAACCTAAACAATGATTTCATTGGCTTGCAGATCCTCCATGGCCCCCTGGAAAACCAACTGTAAAAGATGTAGGCAAAACATCATTAATGTTGAATTGGACAAAACCAGAACATGATGGAGGTGCAAAGATTGAGTCTTATGTCATTGAAATGCTGAAGACTGGAACAGATGACTGGGTCAGAGTGGCAGAAGGGGTTCCTACCACTCAGCACTTGCTCCGAGGGCTCATGGAAGGACAGGAATACTCATTCCGAGTTAGAGCTGTGAATAAGGCTGGGGAAAGTGAACCCAGTGAACCCAGTGACCCTGTGCTTTGCCGGGAGAAGCTATGTAAGTCACTCTTGATGTCAGGGGCATATAAATTATTCTAACGTCTGCCTGTGAACTACAATATGAAAAAATATGAAAAATTCATTTTTATTATTTCCTTCTGGCTATATTATTTCTTAATGACTACCTGCACATTCAGACTCTTAGGTAATAAAAAAATGAACTTTCTTTCTTTATTTTTTGTTCAGATCCTCCATCACCACCCCGCTGGCTTGAAGTTATTAATATCACAAAAAATACAGCAGACCTAAAATGGACAGTTCCTGAGAAAGATGGAGGGTCCCCCATCACCAACTACATTGTGGAAAAGCGAGACGTCAGGCGAAAAGGCTGGCAAACAGTGGACACCACTGTCAAGGACACCAAGTGCACAGTCACCCCGCTGACTGAGGGCTCTTTATATGTGTTCCGAGTTGCTGCAGAAAATGCTATAGGACAAAGTGACTACACTGAAATTGAGGACTCTGTCTTGGCCAAAGACACCTTTAGTATGCTCTCACACTTAATCTTTGTGACAATATTTGTAGGAAATTATCACCTTCCCTCTGGTTTTCCTAATCATTGATTATTTTGCTTTCAGCCACTCCTGGACCACCCTACGCTCTGGCCGTGGTTGATGTGACAAAACGACATGTTGACCTAAAGTGGGAGCCACCTAAAAATGATGGTGGAAGACCAATACAGAGGTAGAATTTGAATTAATTCATAAAGAATAACTTACACTTGGCTGCAAATTCTTAACTGTGTTTTTTCATTAACGCTAATGAAATGCTTTGTTATTTCAATAGATATGTCATTGAGAAGAAAGAAAGGTTAGGTACCCGTTGGGTAAAAGCTGGAAAGACTGCAGGACCTGACTGTAACTTCAGGGTAACTGATGTCATTGAAGGAACAGAGGTCCAGTTTCAGGTTCGGGCTGAAAATGAAGCTGGAGTTGGCCACCCAAGTGAACCCACAGAAATCCTATCCATTGAAGATCCAACAAGTAAGTCGTGCTGATTATACACAAAATATTGTCTAGACATTGATGAGACTGGATGTGAATGTTTCACTCTTTTCTCAGGTCCTCCCTCACCACCCCTTGACCTACATGTGACTGATGCTGGGAGAAAGCACATTGCCATTGCTTGGAAGCCTCCAGAGAAAAATGGTGGAAGTCCTATTATAGGATACCATGTCGAAATGTGTCCAGTAGGCACTGAGAAATGGATGCGAGTTAATTCTCGCCCAATAAAAGACTTGAAATTCAAGGTTGAAGAAGGTGTAGTTCCTGACAAAGAATATGTTCTGAGAGTGAGAGCGGTCAATGCTGTTGGTGTCAGTGACCCATCTGAGATCTCTGAAAATGTGGTTGCCAAAGACCCAGACTGTAAGAACACAATGTCTTTTATAGTTAATAAAATAGGCTTTATTCATCCATTGCATTTTGACATACTCTCTTTTTTGCTGTTTTGAATGATATCTTACAGGCAAGCCAACAATTGACCTGGAGACTCATGACATTATTGTTATTGAAGGTGAAAAGTTAAACATTCCTGTTCCCTTCAGAGCTGTCCCTGTTCCAACTGTTAGTTGGCATAAAGATGGCAAAGAAGTTAAAGCAAGTGATAGATTAACAATGAAGAATGATCACATCTCTGCGCACCTTGAAGTTCCCAAGAGTGTCCATGCAGATGCCGGAGTTTATACCATTACACTGGAGAATAAGCTCGGTTCAGCAACTGCCTCACTCAATGTCAAAGTCATAGGTAATCGTTCTTTGATGAAACACCATTCTTCAGATGTAGAGGAAATTAGTAAACTTTGCAGTGCTATTAATAACATAAATGACCTCATGAACTGGCCACTTGTAAACTAAATGTCATTTCTGATTATGTCTTTCCATATGAGAAGTAAAACAGTTCTAAAGAGATGAAATCTCTCAACTATAATTAATATTTATAATTTATTTATAATATAAATTATAAATTAATTTATAATAGTTTTAATTATTTGCATGTGAAATAGTAATTTAAATAAAAGACATTAGCATACCCAAAGAATATTGAAATGACCACAATTTCTTAATTGTGTAATTTCACATTTTCCCATAGTGTTCTCAACCAGGGATAGTAACATTTTCTGTGTTCCTCTCCCCTGCAAATAATGTCTGGAAGTATGTGGGGCCATTTTTGCTTGGCACACAGACTTGGAGCAGATGCTACTGACATTTAGTAGTTGGGAGCCAAGAATGCTAAATGCTCTCCAGTGTGAAGGATACTATAGCACATGAAAGATTATCCTACCCAAAATACAGATAGCCCCACTATTAGAGACAAGTGCATTATTAAAATGCTGTTTTTTTCAGGATTACAAGAATAATTGTCTATTTTTGCAATAGGTCTACCTGGACCATGCAAAGATATTAAAGCAAGTGACATTACCAAGAGTTCTTGCAAGTTAACATGGGAACCTCCAGAATTTGATGGTGGAAGCCCAATTCTTCATTATGTCCTGGAGCGCAGAGAAGCTGGGAGGAGAACATATATACCTGTCATGTCTGGTGAGAACAAACTGTCATGGACTGTGAAGGATCTCATACCAAATGGTGAATACTTCTTCCGTGTTAAAGCAGTCAACAAGATTGGTGGAGGAGAATACATTGAACTGAAAAATCCAGTCATTGCTCAAGATCCAAAGCGTAAGTTTGGGCATGGATGTACTATGGCCAGGAACTAATAAACCATAGTTTTGTTTTAAGAAGGTGGTTCTCCTGATGCTAACTTTTTTTTTCTTGTTTTTCAGAACCCCCTGATCCACCTATAGATGTTGAGGTTCATAATCCTACAGCTGAGGCAATGACTATTACATGGAAGCCACCTTTGTATGATGGAGGGAGCAAGATAATGGGCTACATCATAGAGAAGATTGCTAAGGGTGAAGAAAGGTGGAAGAGATGCAATGAACACCTGGTACCAATCCTGACCTATACAGCAAAAGGACTTGAAGAGGGAAAGGAGTACCAATTCCGTGTGCGAGCAGAGAATGCTGCGGGTATCAGTGAACCTTCTCGGGCTACTCCTCCAACCAAAGCTGTAGATCCCATTGGTAAGTTTTGTTTAATGGAGTTGCCACTTTCCCATTGTAAAACAAATGAAAATAATGTTTTGTCAGTTATTTTCATCAGAATTGAAAACATTTATTGGTTATAATCATTATAGATGCCCCCAAAGTCATTCTGAGAACAAGCCTAGAAGTGAAACGAGGTGATGAAATAGCACTTGATGCAAATATTTCTGGCTCACCTTACCCAACTATTACATGGATAAAGGATGAAGAAGTTATTGTACCAGAGGAAATTAAGAAGCGTGCAGCACCCTTGGTTAGGAAGAGGAAGGGTGAAGTTCAAGAAGAAGAACCATTTGTCCTGCCTCTCACACAGCGTTTGAGTATCGACAATAGCAAAAAGGGAGAATCTCAGCTACGCGTCCGAGATTCTCTCCGACCTGATCATGGTCTATATATGATCAAAGTTGAAAATGACCATGGTATCGCAAAAGCTCCTTGTACTGTCAGTGTATTAGGTAAGTCATTAAAACTACACTTTCCAATGGAAAAAGGTTTTAGTAAAACATAGAAATAAAAAGTTTGGGAGAGAGTTAAAAGAAATAGGAAATAGCTTCAGCAAGTTATCCTCAGTCATATTTTATCTCCTGGGCATGTAAAAGAAATCACCTGACCTTGTTATTTTTTAGCTAATAGAATACAAAGATAGAAGTGGGAAAAACAGAAATCATGTCAGAGGAGCATGCTCACATTTACTTTTCCATAGCAACTCTTCCCACACAAAATTTTAATTACTGTTCTCTTTTGAAATATTAGATACACCAGGACCACCAATCAATTTTGTATTTGAAGATATTAGAAAGACCTCAGTCCTCTGTAAATGGGAACCACCCCTTGATGATGGTGGCAGTGAAATCATAAACTACACTTTGGAAAAGAAAGATAAGACGAAACCCGACTCTGAATGGATTGTTGTCACTTCAACACTTAGACATTGCAAATATTCAGTAACAAAACTGATAGAAGGAAAAGAGTACCTCTTCCGTGTAAGAGCTGAAAATAGGTTTGGGCCTGGTCCGCCATGTGTTTCAAAGCCATTTGTAGCTAAAGATCCATTTGGTAAGGTTCTTTAGCCTCTGAAGTTTGTCTTTTTACTATGTACTTTGATATATAATTACTACAGCTTATAAAATTTCATTTTTATGTCATATTAGGAAATTAATTCAAATGTTAATTTTTTTTATCAGAACCACCTGATGCACCAGATAAACCCATTGTGGAAGATGTTACCAGCAACAGTATGCTAGTGAAATGGAATGAACCAAAAGATAATGGAAGCCCCATTTTGGGTTACTGGCTTGAAAAACGTGAAGTTAATAGTACACATTGGTCTCGTGTCAACAAAAGCCTTCTGAATGCCTTGAAAGCCAATGTAGATGGCTTATTAGAAGGACTCACCTATGTCTTCAGAGTATGTGCTGAAAATGCAGCTGGACCTGGAAAGTTCAGTCCACCTTCAGATCCCAAAACAGCACGTGATCCAATCTGTAAGTAATTCCTTAAGAAGAAAGTGGCATAAAATAAGCTATTGTATATTTTTAAACAATCAGGGAGTTTAATTTGTGTATTTTCATTCATTCTAGCTCCGCCTGGTCCACCTATCCCAAGAGTCACTGACACGAGCTCTACAACTATTGAACTAGAATGGGAGCCCCCAGCTTTCAATGGTGGTGGGGAAATTGTTGGCTATTTTGTCTATAAGCAGTTGGTTGGCACAAATGAATGGTCACGCTGCACAGAGAAGATGATCAAGGTCCGTCAGTACACTGTCAAAGAAATCCGAGAGGGTGCTGATTACAAACTTCGGGTGACTGCTGTCAATGATGCAGGGGAAGGACCACCTGGAGAAACAGAACCTATTACTGTGGCTGAACCACAAGGTACTTAACGTTATTGGAATAAAATTATGGATAATTTCTCTGTACGGGACTACTTTTTAATCTTTTATGGGCTAATGTATGACTGTTCTCTTTCAACAGAGCCTCCAACTGTGGAACTGGATGTTTCTGTCAAGGGTGGAATACAAATAATGGCTGGGAAGACTCTTAGAATTCCAGCTGTGGTGACTGGTCGCCCTGTACCTACAAAAGTATGGACCAAAGAAGAAGGGGAGCTGGATAAAGACCGCATTGTAATAGACAATGTTGGAACCAAATCTGAACTAATTATCAAGGATGCACTGCGAAAAGACCATGGCAGATATGTGATTACAGCTACAAATAGCTGTGGTTCCAAATTTGCAGCAGTCAGGGTAGAAGTTTTTGGTAAGGAATGTTGCATTGATTTTCATAGGATTTTCCCAAGTGATAATATCTTACTACATTGATTTGGGGCTTTGTTTTGTTTTCAGATGTCCCTGGTCCAGTTCTTGATTTAAAACCTGTTGTAACAAACAGAAAAATGTGTCTACTTAACTGGTCTGATCCAGAAGATGATGGAGGAAGTGAAATAACAGGCTTTATCATTGAAAGAAAAGATGCCAAGATGCATACTTGGAGACAACCAATAGAGACTGAGAGATCTAAATGTGACATCACAGGTCTGCTTGAGGGACAAGAATATAAGTTCCGTGTTATTGCCAAGAACAAGTTTGGCTGTGGCCCTCCTGTTGAAATAGGACCAATTCTTGCAGTTGATCCACTAGGTAAAATAAAAGGTTTCATTGCGTTTATAGAATAGTGTTTTGCTTCTAGTTATATTGTTTATTTATTGAGCTTTATGGCTTGAAACTTCCAACAATCTCAAAATATATAGCTAGAGAATAATAAGAAAAGTAAATTAAAAAAGTAACAACATTAAAGATATCATATTTGCTATAATTTCAATGTAATTTGTGGCTGTAATTTTATTAATTATGCACGGTTTTGTGTACTGAAAAACTTGGCTCTATATAGGCTTAATAATAACCTAGAAGTAGTTTAGAAGTATTAAATCTCTCCAGTAGAACACATTTGAAGTCGGTTTTTAAAATTTACTAACTTAGTAGTTAAAGAGATTTCAATGTTTTTCTAAAAGATTAGACAATTGTCTGAGGATAAATGCCTTAGTCTTCCTCTGTATTCAAAAAGTCCCCATACTGGAAGGATAGGGAGGCCTAAAACCAGAAAGAGCCTCCAAAGAACAGAAAACCAACCAGAGGGAATCTCCTTAAAATCAATACAAAACACTAAAATTGTACACACAGTAATGCACACTGACATCCCATCTAAGAAAGCAAAGCCTTTAAGGAAGACCCATTCCTCAAGAGAAGGAAGAAGTTATTCCTTCACCACCCCCTGAAAAAAAAATAAATTACATCCTATACCACTATTATAGCAGCTCACCTATGAATATCCAATATACCACAGGCTGTGCCAGAGGTGCCACAACAGAGCTGGGCTTCCACTGCTTCTTGTTGCAGTAATAGTCAACAAGTATGGATTGGGTCTAGTTTTACCACTGACAGCTTAGCTCTTAGTTTGACCCTTCAGGAAAGAAAACTTCAGCAGCATTACATACATCCTCTTTTCACCATATTTTGAACCCACACATGAGGCAACATGACTCAAAGTGGGTTCAGTAGACATATCCACTATCCATTAATAAAAGAAGAAACACTTTGCTCTCAGCTGGTCCTTCAAAGCAAAACTTCACAAACTTACTTTCCTAGTTCATTAGAATTAGAAGCATCCCCAGTTACAACGATAAACAATCTAAAATATTAAATATAAAAAAGCATATGTGACCTTGATTTATTTTTCATCGATAATCTTGATGAAAAGTTTGCCAAGAAAAATTCTGTCTATACGAATGTCTATAATTTTGACAACTGACAAGTTTTAGGAAAGATTTTAAATATGGATGTAAGGTTATGCCAAACAGATGGCTATTTTTTACATAATTAAGTTGAAGTGAAATATTATTTCTTACATGAATATTTATCTCATGCTAATCATTTTCACTTGCCTCTGGCTAAAGGTCCTCCAACATCTCCTGAGAGGCTCACATACACAGAAAGGACAAAGTCCACTATCACCCTTGACTGGAAAGAGCCCCGCAGTGATGGTGGCAGTCCCATTCAAGGATATATCATTGAAAAACGGCGTCATGACAAACCTGACTTTGAAAGAGTTAATAAGCGACTCTGCCCAACCACATCTTTTCTGGTTGAAAATCTTGATGAACACCAAATGTATGAGTTCCGTGTCAAAGCTGTCAATGAAATCAGTGAAAGCGAACCATCTCTGCCTCTGAATGTAGTCATACAAGATGATGAAGGTGTGGAATCTGAATATAATAATAATAATTTTAATGCATTTTACAGTGTGCTTTTATCCCATAAGTTGAAAAACATCCTTATGACTTTGCTATTTTTTTTATCTTTCTCTTCTCTTTGCAGTGCCTCCAACTATTAAGTTGCGTCTGAGTGTTCGAGGAGACACTATCAAAGTTAAGGCAGGAGAGCCTGTTCACATCCCTGCAGATGTGACAGGTCTTCCAATGCCTAAGATTGAATGGTCCAAGAATGAAACTGTAATTGAAAAACCCACTGATGCACTTCAGATAACCAAGGAAGAAGTATCCCGAAGTGAGGCAAAAACTGAGCTTAGCATTCCCAAAGCAGTCCGGGAGGACAAAGGCACATACACAGTTACTGCTTCCAATCGCCTTGGCTCAGTCTTCCGAAATGTTCACGTTGAAGTATATGGTAAGTGACTTGCTTTCTTACATCAAAAAGGCATCCAATGTCTGCTTAAGAATTGCCTTCTCAATATCCTCTGTTGATTATTTTTCAGACCGCCCATCCCCACCAAGAAATCTTGCTGTTACTGACATTAAAGCTGAATCTTGCTACTTGACATGGGATGCCCCCCTTGATAATGGTGGCAGTGAAATCACCCATTATGTAATTGACAAACGTGATGCAAGTAGGAAGAAAACAGAATGGGAGGAAGTCACCAACACTGCTGTAGAGAAAAGATACGGGGTAAACTCTTCTACATATTTTCATAAACACATTAAAAGTACGTGACTCTGATTTGATGCCATTTTAGTATAACCTTGGAATTTGATAATTAAACTCAAAACCACACACAATAAGCTGTTATTTTTGTTATCGTAGTGTTTAGCACCACACACATAAGGCTCCTTAGTAAATAGTGTTTGATACACAGATAATTTTTTAGTTGAGATCCACTATCAGGTACAATACATAAACATATTCTTATTTTTAAAAAGCTTTCTCCTTTTCTCTGTCTTCTCATGTTTTGAGTCTATGTATTTATTTCTTTTTATAGCTATCCTTCCCAAAATAAGTTGAATTTTTAAATGAGTGAAAATCAACATAAGTATATTCTCTCAATAAATGTCTATTTTTCTAATTTCTAGATCTGGAAACTTATCCCCAATGGCCAGTATGAGTTCCGAGTCAGGGCAGTGAATAAATATGGAATCAGTGATGAGTGCAAATCAGATAAAGTAGTCATTCAAGATCCTTATCGCCTTCCTGGACCTCCAGGAAAACCAAAAGTTTTGTCACGCACCAAAGGATCAATGCTAGTGAGCTGGACTCCTCCTTTGGACAATGGTGGCTCTCCAATTACTGGCTACTGGCTGGAGAAAAGAGAGGAGGGAGGTGCTTATTGGTCACGTGTTAGCCGAGCACCAGTAACCAAAGTGGGATTGAAAGGCGTGGAATTTAATGTTCCTCGTCTGATTGAAGGCGTTAAATACCAGTTCAGAGCCATGGCAATAAATGCTGCAGGAATTGGTCCTCCCAGTGAACCATCAGATCCAGAGGTTGCAGGAGATCCCATATGTAAGTATGCTTCCATTTCTGGGGATTCATTTCCAAAAGACAAAGTCACTAAATGGATAATTCTGCTCTTAAATTTCTTATATTTTTCTGTGTCAAATTATTTTATTTACTAAAATTAAAAAGGTTCATATTCACATAGACTATCAGAAGTATATATGTATGTGGGTATATATATATATATATGCACAAATATATACATACACATACATAAAATCATACAGTTTGTAAACTCTTGGATTAAACCAAATATTTTATGAGATATCACAGTAATAAAGTCCTAGAATATAAACTCCTATCTCTTCTGATACTTTAAATAAATTTCTATCTCATTACATACCGGGGAAATCATCTCTCCCACTAATCAGACCGTCGAGTAGGAATTCAACAAAAAGCACAATGTTGTTAGCTTTTCAATAATATTATGGAACAAAGATTTAGGATTCTCAGGCATAGTCTGTGAGGTCAAATAAAAGAGGAAAATTCTTCTAAAAGATCTATGAGCAGATTAGTTCAAAAATTTAAAAATACTGTGGCCTTAATAATTCATCCTATTTGCTATATATCTGATTAGATTCTCTATAGAAGAAAAATGCAATTATTTGTTAAAAAGAAAATATTAAATACTCAAGTGCTACGTGAAGAATATATACATATATAATGAGGATATATACATATATATATACACATATATAATGAGGCAGTCATTCATTCATTTGCAAACTAGTATTGAACATGTGCTTTGTGCAAGGATCTATATTAACTACTGGAGGGGGAAAAGCTAAGATTAAAAAGACAAGTGGAATAAAAGGATTTCTGTAATTGTAAAGCACTTTCAGAAAGGTAAAGAATTGTTATGTGATTATTGTAGACACTGATCCTGCCCCTAAAGGGCATTAAGATTAGTTTGTGTTCAAAGGTTTACTAGCTATTGATGGAATCATTTTTAGATTTTCATATTGTGGTAAATTAAATTTAAATCATGTTTTCGGTAAAGGCTATTGTAGAATTTCTTCAAAGGGATCTCAAAAGTAAAGTAGTTTTTTACCAATGTGTAAATAGAATGTAAATCTAACAAGATAGGAAGTAGTCTATCTATTCCCAGTTAGTTGTCTGCTGTCTCTGTTTTTGTATTAATGCCAAAGGAAGATAGATCATTTCCTTTATTTCTCACCTCTAGAAGGTAACTGTTTCCTTTTAGCATTTCTATTGTAATATTTTGATAGATTAAAAATAATATATGATCCTGTGTAGTAAAAGATTCTAGCATTTCATCAGCTTCAAAATTTGATGAAGGTTTTTTTCTTTTCTTATTAGTTCCACCTGGGCCACCTTCTTGCCCAGAAGTTAAAGATAAAACAAAGTCAAGCATCTCACTAGGATGGAAACCTCCAGCCAAAGATGGTGGCAGCCCAATCAAAGGATACATTGTAGAAATGCAAGAAGAAGGCACTACTGACTGGAAAAAAGTAAATGAACCAGACAAACTTATAACTACCTGTGAATGTGTGGTGCCTAATCTGAAAGAACTCAGGAAGTACAGATTCAGAGTGAAAGCTGTCAATGAAGCTGGCGAATCTGAACCAAGTGATACAACTGGGGAGATTCCTGCCACTGATATTCAAGGTACTAGTACTTGGTTTATGTATTCCTCTTTTGATCTTATTATGAAATTGATTAATTTACTGAGGATATTTCAATTACTTTTTGACAAATATGAGCTAAATCCTGTTACATTATATGTGGTATTACAGAGGAACCAGAAGTTTTCATTGACATTGGAGCACAGGACTGTCTGGTTTGTAAAGCTGGCTCACAGATTAGGATCCCTGCTATCATCAAGGGACGCCCAACACCAAAATCATCTTGGGAATTTGATGGAAAGGCAAAGAAAGCAGTGAAGGTAAGAAAATAACCATTCTTCTGTATTTCCCTCTGAATCACTATAAGGAGTATTTATACTACAGCTATCTCCTTTTCTAATAGGATGGAGTTCATGATATACCCGAAGATGCACAGGTAAAAAATCATAATTAAAATAATTCAGAATATGATTGACTTTAATACTGTTATGATTTCTTTCAATGTATGACTACTATTTTCTTTGTATAGCTGGAGACTGCTGAAAACTCCTCAGTAATTGTTATTCCAGAGTGTAAACGAGCTCATACAGGCAAATACAGCATCACAGCCAAGAATAAAGCAGGACAAAAGACTGCAAATTGCAGAGTTAAAGTCATGGGTAAGAAATACTTTGAAATTGCTACAGAATAAAAACAAATTATTTTCAAGTATTTAAGGAACGTTGCTTATATTGTGATTTGCATCCAATAGATGTACCAGGCCCACCCAAAGATCTGAAAGTCAGTGATATCACAAGGGGTAGTTGCAGACTTACATGGAAGATGCCAGACGATGATGGAGGAGACAGGATCAAAGGCTATGTTATCGAGAAGAGGACGATTGATGGAAAAGCCTGGACCAAAGTCAATCCAAACTGTGGAAGCACCACATTTGTAGTGCCTGATCTCCTCTCTGAACAGGAATATTTCTTCCGTGTACGAGCAGAAAACCGTTTTGGTATTGGCCCACCTGTGGAAACCATTCAGAGGACCACTGCCAGAGATCCGATATGTAAGCTTTAAAATCGAACTTTAAAATATCTCCTCAAAATTGAAGTATATTATTATAAATAATGCTTAATACTTCCTTTAACTATTTTTAAAGATCCTCCTGATCCTCCTATTAAACTCAAGATTGGCCTCATCACAAAGAACACAGTACATCTGTCATGGAAACCCCCAAAGAATGATGGGGGCTCCCCTGTTACCCACTATATTGTTGAGTGCCTTGCATGGGACCCTACTGGGACAAAGAAAGAAGCCTGGAGACAGTGCAATAAGCGTGATGTGGAAGAACTGCAATTTACTGTTGAAGACCTAGTAGAGGGTGGCGAATATGAATTCCGAGTCAAAGCTGTCAATGCTGCAGGAGTCAGCAAGCCTTCAGCCACCGTTGGCCCCATTACTGTCAAAGACCAGACATGTAAGTACCAATGTACTGACAAAGAATGTCCTCCTTACAGCTGCTGTCCTGGGTGTTTAATAATAGTTCAAAATTAAAAGAGATATATCTGCACCTTAGGAAGCTACCATGGCTTGAATGTAGACATGGGCATGTTTCTCAATTACTGATTCCCTCAATTTCCACAGAACTTTCACATTCCCTTACCTGTTACCTTTTCCCTATTTAAAGGAAATGATGTCTGTAATTTTCCTGCTATAATTTTCTCCATGGAAGGCTGTTTTCTTTATCAGAGGTTAAAGCAATTTCTCTGCATTCTCCTCAAAAGGGGCAGAAAGTAACTAGTCATTTGCTTAGCAACTGCTGATATCCATTTACCTTCACAATCAAGGTTCTATTTGTCTATATGAGAAAAGATATATCTATTTCAATAGATAAAATATATATACAAATATGGCAATAATTCTTCCTCTGATAATTACCATAACTACTGTTGTGTATTTGTTTATTCTCTCATCTAAGTGTAAAAAAACTATAGTCACCACCCTCTTTGCATATTTCCATCCTAAATTTGTGCAAAATGGAAAATTGCTTTCCTTTTATTAACAGTTGTATTTCTTAAAAGGGAATTCACCTTCTTATGGGTCCCTTCACAATTCTGCATAAATATTAAAGAGAATACACCATGATAGTCTCCTACTACAATATTCTCTCTTCCCTTTTGTCAGGATAAGATACTATGATAATACTCATCATTACATGCATAATGATACCAAATAAAGAGAGGCAAGCATTGATATATAGCCACATGTAGAGCCAATAAAGGATGCTGTCCTCATGTACCTGCTCCCCAAACTAGTGCAATAGTGTTAAAGACTATTCTTTATATTGGGCTGAGCTACAAAGTCTGACTACAGTGGATCCAAACAGCTTTATAGTCACTGTGAATTCTACTTTCTGTCCTTCAATGCTTTTTGCTCCTAATGACAACTTTTTTTAAAATAATGTAGGCCCACCGTCAATTGATCTGAAAGAATTCATGGAGGTGGAAGAAGGAACTGATGTTAGCATTGTGGCCAAAATTAAAGGTGTGCCATTCCCAACACTAACCTGGTTTAAAGCTCCTCCAAAGAAGCCTGATAACAAAGAACCTGTTATCTATGACACCCACGTCAACAAACTGGTGGTGGATGATACTTGCACTTTAGTTATTCCACAGTCTCGCAGGAGTGACACTGGCTTATATACCATCACAGCTGTAAATAATCTGGGAACTGCATCAAAGGAGATGAGACTGAATGTCCTGGGTAAAGACTGCATGGTTTGGTTAAAACTACTTGTTGTTCTGTTTATAAATAACATTTGGCTTTAAAAGCATCTGGCTGATAAAGCATTCCTTCTTTAAACCATTTTAGGTCGTCCTGGCCCTCCAGTGGGACCTATAAAATTTGAATCTATTTCAGCAGAGCAAATGACACTATCTTGGCTTCCACCTAAAGATGATGGTGGGTCCAAGATTACAAACTATGTAATCGAGAAAAGAGAAGCTAACAGGAAGACATGGGTCCGTGTTTCCAGTGAACCTAAAGAGTGCATGTACACGATTCCCAAATTGTTAGAAGGCCATGAATATGTATTCCGAATCATGGCCCAAAATAAATATGGCATTGGAGAACCTCTTGACAGTGAACCTGAAACAGCAAGAAACCTCTTCTGTAAGTAGGACAGCATTTTCAGATACAAAGTCACTTTTACTTGCTTTTTTAAAAATTTCTTATACTCAGTATGATTTTTTTCACAGCTGTTCCTGGAGCACCAGATAAACCAACAGTTAGCAGCGTGACTCGTAACTCCATGACTGTCAACTGGGAAGAGCCAGAATATGATGGCGGCTCTCCCGTGACAGGGTACTGGCTAGAAATGAAAGACACCACTTCAAAGAGATGGAAGAGAGTTAACAGAGATCCTATCAACGCCATGACTTTGGGTGTTTCTTATAAAGTGACTGGTCTTATTGAAGGTTCTGACTATCAATTCCGGGTATATGCAATCAATGCAGCTGGTGTGGGTCCAGCAAGTCTGCCATCAGATCCCGCAACTGCTAGAGATCCAATTGGTAAGCCTTGAAACCATTCCTCTTTTTTTTCTTTAATCTTATTTTCTAAAAGTGCCATGGGAAAGTCAAGAATGCTAATGATGTACCGGTTCTTTCTAGCCCCTCCTGGCCCTCCATTTCCCAAAGTGACAGACTGGACAAAATCATCTGCAGATCTGGAGTGGTCGCCTCCACTAAAAGATGGTGGATCCAAAGTAACTGGATACATTGTTGAATATAAAGAAGAAGGGAAAGAAGAGTGGGAAAAGGTAATAAAACTTGGCACTAAGGAAATGAACTATGAATAAACTAAAACTGTTGTAGTTACTCTCAATCCCATTAACTTCTGTCTATATTTTTGGATTAAGAAATCAGGAAAATAGCATAATTTTAACTCTAATCAAATGTTAAGTCAAGTTATTACTAATATTTTGGCCATAAACCCTGGAGAGTGAAATGAATAAATAATGGTTTAATCATTTGGCAATAATTTTAAAGCATAACTCCTGCCAAGTCATTCCATCTGGTGTTGCCTGTAATATCTGATCCCTAAAACCTAAACCAGCAACATTTTCCCAGAGTAAACAGTTAAATAAACTGCTGGTGATGCTTTAGGAAGCCATTAAAGCAAGAAGCTACAAATAACTATTCTAATTATAAAATGTTTACAATTTTCCCACAGGCTAAAGATAAAGAAGTGAGAGGAACAAAGCTTGTTGTGACAGGACTGAAGGAAGGAGCATTCTACAAATTTAGAGTTAGAGCCGTCAACATTGCTGGCATTGGAGAACCTGGAGAGGTCACAGATGCCATTGAAATGAAGGACAGAATTGGTAATTATTAATCCTTCTTTTATGTCGTCAGTATTTATGTTTCAAATTGAAGGGGAAAATCATATTTGTAATTTTCAATTGCTTCCAGTTTTACCTGATCTTCAGCTAGATGCCAGTGTCAGAGATAGAATTGTCGTCCATGCTGGAGGGGTGATCCGAATCATTGCCTATGTGTCTGGAAAGCCTCCTCCAACTGTCACCTGGAACATGAATGAAAGAGCCCTACCTCAAGAAGCCACTATTGAGACCACAGCCATTAGCTCATCCATGGTCATCAAGAACTGCCAGAGGAGCCATCAAGGTGTCTATTCTCTTCTTGCCAAAAATGAAGGTGGAGAAAGAAAGAAGACAATTATTGTTGATGTATTAGGTAAATACTTTCAATTTGTCTGTGCAACATTTAAACCAACATTCTTATATTTACACAAAGCTATGTTGTGTGCTATGTAACAAATGTTTTGGAAAATAAGAAAAATTACCCATGATCACATTGACCATTATTAGAACTTTTTAAAAATTTCCTCCTTTGTTTTTTATTCTATGCATATTCTGTGTGGTGAGTCTAAGATTACAAACCATATAATTGAGTAAACACATACTAATGAGAAGACATGCATCCATGTCTCCAGTGAACCTAAAGGGTGCATGTATACATTTTCTAAATTGCTAGAAGGCCATGAATATGTATTCTGAATCATGGTCCAGAGTAAATGTGGCTTTTTTAATAGAACTTGCTCCCATCTATTTTGTTGTTATATAGTTTTCTTAAAAGCAACTTTCCTTCAAGTGTACATGAATGTTTAAAAGTTTGCCAGTGTTGACCATTTCACATCATGAGACTCTATCCCTATCACTAAATTATCGTAATAATGCAAAAACCTCTTTGAAGGGTTTCAGTATTCTAACTAAAGAGAAGCATCATAGTTGGTTATCAATACTGCATTTCTAGTTACTGAATATACAGTTGAACTCTATGAAGCTTTTTCATGCCTCTCATTGGGGGCTTTAGTCTACTGATTTGCTCAGAACATAAAGCCCTTCCACTCAGAGCTCTTTCTAAGCATGTCTCTAGGCAAAACAATACTCCAGCCACAGTTTTTAATATGAAAATTGCCAGTTCTGTGTTGAATATAATTAATATAAGAATGGCATAAGGAAAAATATTTCATTAAGCAATAGTTTCACAAGCTTTCAGGTTAGTTTCAAGCACCTAAAATTCTTTTGCCTAATGGCTATTACTTTAATTTGAGAACTGGTACATTTCCATGTTAATTATTTCCAACCCATTCAAAACCATTCTGAAATTTAGGGCCTCCTATGCTGCTCATTGATCCACTGGTCATCTAGAAATAAACCATCTCTCCCTCCTTTTTCCCTGGAGAGGAAACTGGATATAAAACCTGACTATGCCACTGTTACCCACCTCCTGTATCCCTCTTCATGTTTGCCTCCCAGCTCCCTCCTGTTCAAGTCACAAATTGCTTTTAAAAAACATTTTTATTTTCCCTTCAGCCTCTACTAAAACTATGGTAACCAATAACTGTTGCAAACCTACTTCATTAAAAAATATGGGGCCGGGTGTGGTGGCTCACACCTTTAATCCCCACACTTGGGAGGCTGAGGCGGGTGGATCACTTGAGGTCAGGAGTTCAAGACCAGCCTGTCCAATATGGTGAAACTCTGTGTCTACTAAAAATGCAAAAATTAGCCAGGCATGGTGGTGCTCGCCTGTGGCCCCAGCTACTCGGGAGGCTGAGGCAAGAGAATCGCTTGAACCTGGGAGGTGGAGGTTGCAGTGAACCAAGATCATGCCACTGCACTCCAACCTGGGTGACAGAGGGAGACTCCATCTCAAAAAAAAAAAAAAAAAAATGGACTGTTTTTGTATTGACTAGATAGCAGGAGGACAAAACTAACTCAATTAGTAAACACAAAACTTTACTTCTTCATAACAACATTGTTGTCTCCTAAAAAAACAAATGTTGAGCATTATATTTCATGGAAGGCAAACAACTTGAAATATTTTCTTCTTATTTCCAGATGTTCCAGGTCCTGTTGGAATACCATTCCTAGCTCACAACCTAACCAATGATTCCTGCAAACTGACATGGTTCTCTCCAGAAGATGATGGAGGCTCTCCAATCACCAATTATGTCATTGAAAAGCGTGAATCTGACCGCAGAGCATGGACCCCAGTGACGTATACAGTTACCCGACAAAATGCTACTGTCCAGGGTCTCATTCAAGGGAAAGCCTACTTTTTCCGAATCGCGGCTGAAAATAGTATTGGCATGGGTCCATTTGTTGA
The DNA here is from genome assembly GCF_030222135.1 of Aotus nancymaae. Taxonomy (NCBI): domain Eukaryota; kingdom Metazoa; phylum Chordata; class Mammalia; order Primates; family Aotidae; genus Aotus; species Aotus nancymaae. The sequence continues at coordinate 53,909,758 of NW_026988419.1, forward strand.
GACATCAGAGGCACTTGTTATCAGAGAGCCAATAAGTAAGTACAATCAAAAATAATTGTATGCTTAACCACTTCTTTACTCACTTAGTACAAGACTACAGTGAAAAAATATGTGTATAAATTCTATACATTTCATTCATTTGATAAGCAGTTATTACACAACTACTCAGTATCTGATTTGGTGTATTTGGACAGTGATTGTAAAAGAGATTTTAGGAATATGTATAGTTCATCGAATTTCTTTTTTTTTTTTTAAAACAGTTTCACTCTGTCACCCAGGCTGGAGTATAGTGTCATGATCTTGGCTCACTGCAACCTCGACCTCTGAGCAATTCTTGTGCCTCAGCCTCCTGAGTAGCTGGGATCACAGACATGCACCACCATGCCTGGCTAATTTTTGCATTTTTAGTAGAGACAAGGTTTTACTATCTCAAAACTCCTGGTCTCAAACTCCTGACCTTGAGTGATCCACCAGCCTTGGCCTTCCAAAGTGCTGGGATTACAGGCATGGGCCACCATGCCTAGTCCATTCATCAAATTTCTTTCATCTATACTACACGGATTTTTTAAATTTCCCACTTAATGGCATTAAAAATAGAAACTGAACTATTTTCCTACCTCTAAAACTACCAACTCTGAAGACTTTTCCTAAATTATTTTGCCTCAAAAACCTCTACTTTCTCATCTGTCAAGTGAGGAAATTAGATTGTGTTGTGTCCTTGTTAATGCTAATAGTTTTATGATGAGACCTCTTTTGCTATTTATGAGGTCAGAGAGTTTAATGTTTAAATGCAATCCTCAGAAAAGGAATATTCACTATATTCTACTACATTCTTAATGTGACACCTGTTTCTACTACAATTCCTATACTTACACTTGCAGCTGTACCAGAGCGTCCTGAAGACCTGGAAGTCAAAGAAGTTACTAAAAGTACTGTAACTTTGACTTGGAATCCTCCTAAGTATGACGGCGGATCAGAAATTATTAACTATGTCCTAGAAAGTCGGCTCATTGGAACTGAGAAGTTCCACAAAGTCACAAATGACAATTTGCTTAGCAGAAAATACACTGTTAAAGGTTTAAAAGAAGGTGATACCTACGAGTACCGTGTCAGTGCCGTCAACATTGTTGGACAAGGCAAACCATCATTTTGCACCAAGCCAATCACTTGCAAGGATGAGCTGGGTATGTGTCTACTACAGTTTATACTTTAGAAACTTGCATATTTGTAGATTTGTGATAGGACATCAGTAAAAATAACTTGCCTTTATAATTATAAATTTTAGCACCCCCAACACTTGACCTCGACTTCAGAGATAAGCTCATAATTCGAGTTGGTGAAGCTTTTGCCCTCACTGGCCGTTACTCAGGCAAACCAAAGCCTAAGGTTTCCTGGTTCAAAGATGAAGCTGATGTGCTGGAAGATGATCGCACTCAAATAAAGACTACACCAACAACACTTGCTTTAGAGAAGATCAAGGCCAAACGTTCAGATTCCGGCAAATACTCTGTGGTTGTGGAGAACAGTACAGGCTCTAGGAAAGGTTTCTGTCAAGTTAATGTTGTTGGTAAGTATCATTTAGTGGAAAGAATATATCTTCTGTCCTTCAAAAGCAGAAATGGAAATGACATTTTGTGCCATGATTTGTTTTTTCTGCAGACCGTCCTGGACCACCAGTAGGACCAGTTATTTTTGATGAAGTGACCAGAGATTACATGGTTATCTCTTGGAAGCCTCCTTTAGATGATGGAGGCAGTGAAATTACCAATTATATTATTGAGAAGAAGGAGCTGGGTAAAGACGTTTGGATGCCTGTGACATCTGCAAGTCCTAAAACAACATGCAAAGTTTCTAAACTACTTGAAGGAAAAGATTATATTTTCCGGATACATGCTGAAAATCTGTATGGAATAAGTGATCCTCTGGTGTCTGATTCAATGAAAGCCAAAGATCGTTTCAGTATGCATTATGTTTCTTTTTAGTGATTCAATGCTTGATATAACTTAATAGGAAGAAATAAACTTCTAACACATTTTCCAACATTTATTATAGGGGTTCCTGATGCACCTGATCAGCCAGTTGTTACAGAAGTTACCAAAGACTCTGCATTAGTAACCTGGAACAAGCCACATGATGGAGGAAAGCCCATCACAAACTACATCCTGGAAAAGAGAGAAACTATGTCTAAACGATGGGCTAGAGTTACCAAAGATCCTATTCATCCATACACTAAATTTAGGGTTCCTGATCTTCTAGAAGGATGTCAGTATGAATTCCGGGTTTCTGCAGAAAATGAAATTGGCATTGGAGATCCAAGCCCACCATCCAAACCAGTCTTTGCTAAAGATCCAATTGGTATAGTGTTAACGCATTTATTCAGCTATCGTATTATCTAACTTTGTTTTCAGCTATATTCTAATTCATTTCTTACTTTTATTTTTTAGCTAAACCAAGTCCACCTGTTAATCCTGAAGCAATAGATACAACATGTAATTCAGTTGATCTAACTTGGCAGCCACCACGTCATGATGGTGGGAGCAAGATTCTGGGTTATATTGTTGAGTACCAGAAAGTTGGAGATGAAGAGTGGAGAAGAGCCAATCACACCCCTGAGTCATGTCCTGAAACTAAATATAAAGTCACCGGTCTTCGGGATGGTCAAACCTATAAGTTCAGAGTGTTAGCAGTCAATGAAGCTGGTGAATCAGACCCAGCTCATGTTCCGGAGCCAGTCCTAGTAAAAGACAGACTTGGTGAGTAAAATGCTCTCACCTGTGTTTGCAAGGAAAATATGTGTCTGATTATATGTACTTAATTGTAATCTGCATTATGGATTAAATCTGAATGCTCTGTTCTCTTTGTTTTAGAACCCCCTGAGTTGATTCTTGATGCCAACATGGCAAGAGAACAACACATTAAGGTTGGTGATACTCTAAGACTTAGTGCTGTCATCAAAGGAGTGCCATTCCCAAAAGTAACTTGGAAAAAAGAAGACAGAGAGGCTCCAACTAAAGCAAGAATTGATGTGACTCCAGTTGGTAGCAAGCTTGAAATTCGTAATGCTGCCCATGAAGATGGTGGAATTTACTCTTTAACAGTGGAGAATCCAGCTGGTTCAAAAACTGTCTCAGTAAAAGTACTTGTATTAGGTAAGAATTTTAATACTTATTCCATGAAAAATAAATGTTGATAATTTTGAGCTCTTGTTTGGATAAAATTACTTATAAAACTGTTATTTAACACTTTTTAGATAAACCTGGGCCACCTAGAGATCTGGAAGTCAGTGAAATTAGGAAAGATTCTTGTTACCTTACTTGGAAAGAACCACTGGATGATGGTGGTTCTGTTATTACCAATTACGTGGTTGAGAGGAGAGATGTTGCCACCGCCCAGTGGTCACCTCTCTCAGCTACATCAAAGAAAAAGAGTCACTTGGCTAAACATCTGAATGAAGGCAACCAGTACCTCTTCAGAGTAGCTGCGGAGAACCAGTATGGACGTGGTCCTTTTGTTGAAACACCAAAACCCATCAAGGCTCTGGATCCTCTCCGTAAGTTGCTTTCTCTGAATACAAAACTACTGTTTGACTGTCTTTAGGAATATTCCTTTTTCATGATAAATTATTCTTTGAAAAGATCCCCCAGGGCCACCCAAGGACCTGCACCATGTAGATGTTGACAAGACTGAAGTCTCCCTCGTCTGGAATAAGCCAGATCGTGATGGTGGTTCTCCAATCACTGGATATTTGGTGGAATATCAAGAAGAAGGCACCCAAGACTGGATTAAATTTAAGACTGTGACAAACTTAGAGTGTGTGGTTACTGGATTACAACAAGGAAAGACCTATAGATTCCGTGTAAAAGCTGAAAATATTGTGGGTCTTGGTCTCCCAGACACAACTATACCGATAGAATGTCAAGAAAAACTAGGTAATTTTTGGACTAGCAGTATTATCCTATTTTTTAAAAAAATTATTCATATAGATGAAGATCAAAATCTAATTTTTTTATGTTTGCTTTTCAGTGCCTCCATCTGTGGAGCTAGATGTGAAATTAATTGAAGGTCTTGTGGTAAAGGCTGGAACCACAGTCAGATTCCCCGCTATTATAAGAGGTGTGCCTGTTCCTACTGCAAAGTGGACAACCGATGGGAGTGAGATTAAAACCGATGAGCACTACACAGTTGAAACAGACAACTTCTCATCAGTACTTACCATTAAGAATTGCTTAAGGAGAGACACTGGGGAATATCAAATCACAGTTTCCAATACAGCTGGTAGCAAAACAGTAGCCGTACATCTTACTGTTCTTGATGTTCCTGGGCCACCAACAGGTCCTATTAATATTCTGGATGTTACCCCTGAACACATGACTATCTCATGGCAGCCGCCTAAGGATGATGGCGGAACCCCTGTGATAAATTATATTGTTGAGAAACAAGATACAAGGAAAGACACCTGGGGTGTTGTCTCTTCAGGAAGCAGTAAGACAAAGCTGAAAATCCCACATCTGCAGAAAGGCTGTGAATACATTTTCCGAGTTAGAGCAGAGAATAAGATGGGTGTTGGTCCTCCCCTTGACTCCATACCCACTGTTGCTAAGCATAAATTTAGTCCTCCATCTCCTCCTGGTAAACCTGTGGTTACTGACATTACTGAAAATGCAGCAACAGTGTCTTGGACCCTGCCAAAATCTGATGGTGGCAGTCCAATAACTGGCTACTATGTGGAACGTCGTGAAATAACTGGAAAATGGGTGAGGGTCAACAAAACACCTATTGCTGACCTGAAGTTTAGAGTGACTGGTCTCTATGAAGGAAATACATATGAGTTTAGAGTTTTTGCTGAAAATCTTGCAGGACTAAGCAATCCATCCCCAAGTTCTGATCCAATAAAAGCTTGCCGGCCCATCAAACCACCTGGACCACCTATTAATCCTAAATTGAAAGACAAGAGCAGAGAAACAGCCGACTTGGTGTGGACAAAGCCTCTCAGTGATGGTGGTAGCCCCATTCTAGGATATGTAGTGGAATGTCAGAAACCTGGCACAGCACAATGGAGCAGGATTAATAAAGATGAACTCATTAGGCAATGTGCCTTTAGGGTACCTGGACTAATTGAAGGAAATGAGTACAGATTCCGTATAAAGGCAGCTAATATTGTAGGAGAGGGCGAACCAAGAGAACTAGCAGAATCTGTGATTGCAAAAGATATCCTTCATCCTCCAGAAGTAGAACTTGATGTTACCTGTCGTGATGTTATTACTGTGAGAGTGGGCCAAACTATCCGCATTCTAGCTCGAGTCAAAGGCAGACCTGAACCAGACATAACTTGGACTAAGGAAGGCAAAGTATTGGTCCGAGAAAAGCGGGTGGACCTTATTCAGGATCTACCTCGTGTTGAGTTACAAATTAAAGAAGCCATTAGAGCTGATCATGGCAAGTACATCATCTCAGCTAAGAACAGCAGTGGACATGCCCAAGGTTCAGCCATCGTTAACGTCCTTGACAGACCTGGGCCTTGCCAGAATTTGAAGGTTACCAATGTAACCAAAGAGAACTGTACAATTTCTTGGGAAAATCCACTAGATAATGGTGGCTCAGAAATAACAAACTTCATAGTAGAATATCGCAAACCAAACCAGAAAGGCTGGTCAATTGTCGCTTCAGATGTCACTAAACGATTAATCAAGGCCAACCTTTTAGCCAACAATGAATATTATTTCCGAGTTTGTGCAGAGAATAAAGTAGGTGTTGGGCCAACCATTGAAACAAAAACTCCCATTCTGGCTATTAACCCTATTGACAGACCAGGTGAGCCTGAAAACCTTCACATTGCAGATAAAGGAAAGACATTTGTCTACCTAAAGTGGCGGAGGCCTGATTATGACGGTGGCAGTCCAAATCTGTCATATCATGTTGAGAGAAGGCTGAAGGGCTCTGATGACTGGGAAAGAGTGCATAAAGGAAGCATTAAAGAAACTCACTACATGGTTGACAGATGTGTTGAAAACCAGATTTATGAGTTCAGAGTGCAAACAAAGAATGAAGGTGGAGAAAGTGACTGGGTGAAGACAGAGGAAGTTGTTGTGAAAGAGGACTTGCAAAAACCAGTACTTGAGCTGAAATTAAGTGGGGTCCTAACTGTCAAAGCAGGGGACACCATTAGGCTTGAGGCAGGGGTTAGAGGCAAACCATTCCCAGAAGTTTCATGGACCAAGGACAAAGATGCTACAGACTTAACAAGATCACCAAGGGTCAAGATTGATACCAGTGCTGATTCTTCTAAATTTTCTCTTACTAAAGCAAAGCGAAGTGATGGTGGTAAATATGTAGTTACAGCAACTAACACAGCTGGCAGTTTTGTGGCCTATGCCACTGTCAATGTTTTAGATAAGCCTGGTCCTGTGAGAAATCTGAAAATTGTTGATGTGTCCAGTGATAGGTGTACTGTTCGCTGGGATCCACCAGAAGATGATGGCGGCTGTGAAATCCAAAATTATATTCTAGAAAAATGTGAGACCAAGAGAATGGTTTGGTCTACCTATTCTGCGACTGTCTTGACGCCTGGTACTACAGTAACACGTCTCATAGAAGGAAATGAATACATTTTCAGAGTCCGTGCAGAAAATAAAATAGGCACAGGGCCTCCAACAGAAAGTAAACCAGTCATAGCAAAAACCAAGTATGATAAACCTGGTCGCCCTGATCCCCCAGAAGTCACCAAAGTAAGCAAAGAAGAGATGACTGTGGTTTGGAATCCACCTGAATATGATGGTGGAAAGTCTATAACAGGATACTTCTTGGAGAAAAAGGAAAAGCATTCAACACGATGGGTCCCTGTTAACAAGAGTGCGATCCCTGAGAGACGTATGAAAGTACAGAATCTCCTCCCAGACCATGAATATCAGTTCCGTGTCAAGGCAGAAAATGAAATTGGAATTGGAGAACCAAGCTTGCCATCAAGACCGGTGGTGGCAAAAGACCCCATAGGTAGGATGTCCTTGTTTTTTCTGATATTACATCAAATTTAGATGATCTATCTTTGATTAACTAAGAATAGACTATATAAAATTACATATTGAAGTATCAGTAGCGGTAGTTATTCTTATATTTTATTTTCATTTTATTTATATTCATTTTATTTTCAGAGCCACCTGGTCCACCAACCAATTTCAAAGTGGTTGATACAACCAAACATTCCATAACTCTTGCATGGGGAAAACCAGTCTATGATGGTGGTGCACCAATAATTGGATATGTTGTGGAAATGAGACCAAAAATAGCAGATGCATCTCCTGATGAAGGCTGGAAACGGTGTAATGCTGCAGCACAGCTTGTACGCATGGAATTCACTGTTACCAGCTTGGATGAAAACCAGGAATATGAGTTCAGGGTGTGTGCCCAAAACCAAGTTGGTATTGGACGCCCTGCAGAGCTAAAGGAAGCTATCAAACCTAAAGAAATTCTAGGTACATCCTTGCTTTAGCACTTGATTCATTCACACTTAATTTCTTATGATTTCCTCACATTCTGACAAATCAACTAATGACCTAAATGTCATTTCAGAACCTCCGGAGATTGAGTTGGATGCCAGCATGAGAAAACTGGTCACAGTGAGAGCAGGATGCCCTATTCGTCTCTTTGCCCTAGTGAGAGGACGACCAACCCCTAAAGTCACTTGGCGAAAAGTAGGCATTGATAATGTGGTCAGAAAAGGACAAGTTGATCTGCTTGACACGATGGCCTTCCTTGTCATCCCCAACTCTACCCGTGATGACTCAGGAAAATATTCCTTAACACTTGTGAACCCAGCAGGAGAAAAGGCTGTATTCGTAAATGTCAGAGTATTAGGTGGGTTACTAAAATGCTTCTCCCTTCCCCTTCAAAAATGAATTTGTTAATACAGATGCTGAGGAGACACATATATCTGATTTTATGATTCTTTACAGACACTCCTGGACCTGTGTCTGATTTGAAAGTCTCAGATGTCACTAAAACATCATGCCATGTGTCCTGGGCCCCTCCTGAAAATGATGGTGGCAGCCAAGTGACACATTATATTGTGGAGAAACGTGAGGCAGAGAGAAAGACATGGTCAACCGTTACCCCAGAGGTTAAGAAAACAAGCTTCCAAGTAACCAATCTTGTCCCTGGGAATGAGTATTACTTCAGAGTAACTGCTGTCAATGAATATGGCCCTGGCGTCCCAACAGATGTCCCCAAACCAGTACTTGCATCAGATCCTCTAAGTAAGTATGCTTTCTTCCTCCTTTTAACTCCAGTCTCCTATTTTAGCAAGTCAAGATACTAATACCATTTTAATCCACTTCTGAAAGAGATTTCATTTGTAGAGATCCAAATAGCATAATAAATATCTATCTCACTCAGAAACACTTTTTTGATCTGTCTCATCTCTGTCTCATCTAGCATGTTTTACTTTTAATGTACTGAACTACAGGTTCTATATGCATTGGAGCAAATGGTATACTAAAACTCCTATGTACATTAATAAAGGGAAATTGATGAGGTTACCTAGGTAATTTTCTAAATTACATTTTTCTTACAGGTGAGCCAGATCCCCCAAGGAAATTAGAAGTGACTGAAATGACAAAGAACAGTGCCACCTTAGCCTGGTTACCTCCACTGCGTGATGGAGGTGCTAAAATCGATGGCTATATCGTTAGTTACAGAGAAGAAGAGCAGCCTGCAGATCGCTGGACAGAGTACTCAGTGGTAAAAGATCTCAGCCTTGTCGTTACTGGCCTAAAGGAAGGAAAGAAATACAAATTTAGAGTAGCAGCAAGAAATGCTGTTGGAGTCAGTTTGCCAAGAGAAGCTGAAGGAGTATACGAAGCCAAAGAACAACTGTGTAAGTAGTCGTTGCTTCATTTATATCATGTGATAGGTTTATTAGAATTTCTTTTATATGTAGGAATATAGTTCTAGGAGTACTTGAAAAACAATAGAGAACAGTGGCTTTCAAACACGCGAGTGGGCCAACAACACACAGTAAATAAACTTATACAAACACATATATAACTAAAAAACATTTCCTGAAACAATACACACTCATTGTCATGTACACTCTTATGTTTTCTATCCTATTCTGTCTTTTAAAATATATATTGGCTCTAATACAAGCATTAATTTGAACTCACATATTTAAGTTGTGGGTTGTAAGCCACAACTTAAACACCAGTAGAGTTCTCCACTAGAAGAAACTTAACCACCTCCCCAAAATTAAAATCTTTTAATTTTACTTTCAGTGCCACCAAAGATCCTCATGCCAGAGCAAATTACTATCAAAGCTGGGAAAAAACTCCGAATTGAAGCCCATGTGTATGGAAAGCCTCATCCTTCCTGTAAATGGAAAAAAGGAGAAGATGAAGTTGTCACATCCAGCCACCTGGCAGTGCATAAAGCAGAGAGCTCTTCAATTCTGATCATAAAAGATGTGACTAGGAAAGACAGTGGTTACTACAGCCTCACAGCAGAGAACAGTTCTGGGACAGACACTCAGAAAATCAAAGTTATAGTCATGGGTAGGTTAAGTATTGGACAAATGGCCATCTAAATATGAAGCTCAGGAACATTTTACCAATCAGGTCTCAGTTCTTACATTTCTTTCCTCTTGGTTCATGCAGATGCCCCCGGCCCCCCTCAGCCTCCATTTGACATTTCTGATATAGACGCCGATGCTTGCTCCCTGTCATGGCACATCCCTCTGGAGGACGGAGGCAGTAACATCACCAATTATATAGTGGAGAAGTGTGATGTAAGCCGAGGTGACTGGGTCACGGCTCTAGCTTCAGTCACAAAAACTTCCTGCAGGGTTGGAAAGCTGATCCCAGGCCAAGAGTACATCTTCCGGGTCCGTGCTGAAAACCGATTTGGCATTTCAGAGCCTCTCACATCTCCAAAGATGCTTGCAGAGTTCCCATTTGGTATGTTTTTGTGAAAAAGGAAAAAGGTTGTTCTAGTCTGTTACTTAACGTAGAAACTGACATTTTCTTTGTCTTCAACTCCAGGTGTTCCTAGTGAACCAAAGAATGCACGAGTCACCAAAGTCAACAAAGACTGTATTTTTGTTGCATGGGACAGACCAGACAGTGACGGAGGGAGTCCCATTACTGGTTATCTGATTGAACGCAAGGAAAGAAACAGTTTGCTGTGGGTGAAAGCCAATGATACTCTTGTCCGGTCAACTGAATATCCTTGTGCTGGCTTAGTAGAAGGTCTTGAGTATTCATTCAGAATCTATGCCCTAAACAAAGCTGGATCCAGCCCACCCAGCAAACCCACAGAATATGTAACTGCAAGAATGCCAGTTGGTAAGTTTTGGGGTTTGTTGTTGTTGTTGTTGTTGTTGTTTAGTATTATGGAGGCCCATTTAATCTTGGAGTCTAAGATTTGGACTCCAAGACAAAGACAGTAGTAGAGATCTGAAGATTACTACTTCCATTTAAGAATATGTTCTATCTCTTAAAACGAAAATACATATTTAAAAAAGAAAAGGACATAAAATTTTCTTTAAAGTACACATCAAGGACTCAAAAGTGCATACTAGTTGGACAGTTATTAAAATGGGTAATTGTCATCCTGTTGAGCTTGTTACTTAGCAACAGGAATGATAATGTGAAATATGGAAGTTTAAACTTCTGCTAGTAAGATAAACGGTGAGTGTACCTCTTTTTGTTTTAGATCCTCCTGGGAAACCTGAAGTTATTGATGTCACCAAGAGTACTGTATCTCTAATCTGGGCTCGTCCAAAGCATGATGGAGGCAGTAAAATTATTGGCTATTTCGTAGAAGCTTGCAAACTTCCTGGTGATAAATGGGTACGGTGCAATACTACACCTCACCAGATTCCCCAGGAAGAGTACACAGCTACTGGCCTAGAAGAGAATGCCCAGTATCAATTTAGAGCCATTGCCAGGACTGCAGTAAACATTAGCCCACCTTCTGAACCTTCTGATCCAGTGACTGTCCTTGCAGAAAATGGTAAGATTCTGCTGAGTATTATAGGCAAAGATGTAACAGCATTCATGATGATCATTTTTCCTAATTAAAAACTACACCTAAGGAAAAAAGTAAAAATAAAATGATACTTTGTGTATAGACACAACCATTATGATTATGGAGAATCATAATAACATGCAAAACTAAAAAGCAGGATACACAACTGTGAGAACTATATAATTTTAATAGTTATTTGAGAATGCAATTATTGTCTATTAAAAATAAAAATGAAGTAACATTAAAATTCCATTCTTGAAAGAGGCAGCATATGAATTTCCCACTATTACTAATAAAGATTACATAATGTAGCTTTGCATATAGTAAGTCCTTTCACTTATTTCATTCCAGTCCCTCCCAGGATAGACCTGAGTGTGGCTATGAAATCTTTGCTTACTGTGAAAGCTGGAACTAATGTCTGCTTGGATGCTACTGTTTTTGGTAAACCAATGCCAACGGTTTCTTGGAAGAAAGATGGCACACTGCTAAAACCAGCAGAAGGCATAAAGATGGCCATGCAGCGGAATCTGTGCACCTTGGAGCTATTCAGCGTGAACCGGAAGGACTCAGGCGACTATACTATTACTGCTGAAAATTCAAGTGGTTCTAAATCAGCCACCATTAAGCTTAAAGTGTTAGGTAATTAATATACTTCATTAGAATCACATATTTTACTTTGGTTAATGGGATGTAAATAGGATTTACAAAATAATGTGGGAGAAGAGATCCATATTCTGATGTATATTTCCTAAACATAGAATTATTCTTATCACAGAACCATGTTTTAGAGCTAAAAAGAGCATTAGAAATCACATAATTCAATTACCTAATTTTACAAATGAAGAAATTACTATTCTAAAAAATTAGGTAATTTCCTAGGTCATATAGGAAATTAATTGACAATAGAAAGACTGCAGCCCAGGTCTCCAGACCTCTACTCTATATTCATTCCCCATTCCACATATTTTAGTGGAAGACTTCACTCTTCTTCCTTATTCTTTCAGATAAACCGGGTCCTCCAGCGTCTGTTAAAATAAACAAAATGTATTCAGATCGTGCAATGCTATCTTGGGAACCGCCTCTGGAAGATGGAGGCTCAGAAATCACCAACTATATTGTTGACAAACGTGAAACAAGCAGGCCCAACTGGGCTCAGGTCTCTGCAACTGTGCCTATCACCAGCTGCAGCGTGGAGAAACTTATAGAGGGCCATGAGTATCAGTTCCGTATTTGTGCTGAAAATAAATACGGAGTAGGTGATCCAGTCTTCACCGAACCAGCAATTGCCAAAAACCCATATGGTAGGAACATTTCCCGGTAGTTTTTTATTTTACTTTTTAAATATTACCTTGTAGCCTGGGAAATTAAAAACTAACTTTTCAATCAATTTCTGCAGACCCACCAGGACGCTGTGATCCTCCTGTTATTAGCAACATAACCAAAGATCACATGACAGTCAGCTGGAAGCCACCAGCAGATGATGGCGGCTCACCCATCACTGGCTATTTGCTTGAAAAGCGGGAAACCCAGGCAGTTAACTGGACTAAGGTCAACAGAAAACCTATTATAGAAAGAACATTAAAAGCAACAGGTCTTCAAGAAGGTACAGAATATGAATTCCGTGTTACAGCTATAAATAAAGCTGGACCAGGCAAACCCAGTGATGCATCCAAGGCTGCTTATGCTCGGGACCCTCAGTGTAAGTTTTCATGAGTGAGTTCCTTATCCTGTGTTAACAGCAGCATTAAACACCCAGGAAGGAGTTTTTAATGAAAATTTCCTATCATTATTTATCCTCAGATCCTCCTGGCCCACCAGCTTTCCCTAAAGTTTATGATACAACTCGTAGTTCCGTGAGTCTGTCTTGGGGCAAGCCAGCCTATGACGGTGGCAGCCCTATCATTGGTTATCTCGTTGAAGTAAAACGGGCTGACTCTGATAACTGGGTGAGGTGCAATTTACCACAGAATCTACAGAAAACCCGCTTTGAGGTTACTGGTCTGATGGAAGACACACAATATCAATTCCGTGTGTATGCCGTTAATAAGATTGGATACAGTGACCCCAGTGATGTGCCAGATAAACACTATCCCAAGGACATCTTAAGTAAGTATTACCAGGGGGGAATATATAAGGCTTTTCTTATTAATCATATTCTAAGAGGGGGAATATAACTCCCTTAGGTAGATTAGTTTATTTTTGGAGTACTTTTGAGGAGAGCTGGGTGGGTACTTTGCAGTATTGTAGATCAAGCAAATCAAATACAAATGATTTATGGTTTTGAAAAGCTTTTCATATATATAAGAATTTCATGTCTTCAAAAGACATGGAATGTGATAATTTTATTGGAGTATAAGAATTTTATTTTGAGAATAAAGAGGCCTTTTAACTAAGTAGTGAGCTATTTATTATCATTATGGTTTTTGTTTTCCAGTCCACCATCTCCCTAAGTATGTGACTGGTGGGCTCTCCGTCTTAATCTCCCTTCTTCCTATTTCTTCTATTTGCTTATTCTCCATGAAAATTTCCCCTTTATTTGAATTACTTGATATTATATGTCACCCTCAATGTACTTTTCTTCCTACCATGAAATAATAAAGAGAGCTAGAATATATGGCAGAATACTTTCATGGAATATAGAAAGGAAAAAACAAGAATGAAAGGGAGCCAAACATCAATTGTCTACTTTGCTTTAATATATGTAGTGGTGTTTGAGGGTACATAAGACTCATGAAAGAGGAGGCACAGATCCTCCGGGGAAATCCTGGTTAAGCCTAAAGCATAGTGGAAAATGGAAAAATCAACAATTAGTACAGAATATAAAAATGGTTTTGAGGATTATATTAAGGAGGTTTTAAAGAACAAGAAATTGGCTCTAGAAAAGAAATGTATTTTAGGAGTGATAAGGCCAGTCCTTGGAAATACATTTGATTATTAAATTTTTATTTAATTTTCTTCACCCAAAATTAAACAGTTCCACCTGAGGGAGAACTTGATGCGGACTTAAGGAAGACACTCATATTACGTGCTGGAGTTACTATGAGACTATATGTACCAGTAAAAGGACGCCCACCTCCAAAGATTACTTGGTCTAAACCAAATGTCAATCTAAGAGACAGGATTGGACTGGACATAAAGTCAACTGACTTTGACACTTTCTTGCGCTGTGAAAATGTGAACAAATATGATGCAGGAAAATATATCTTGACCCTGGAGAACAGCTGTGGTAAAAAGGAATATACCATTGTTGTAAAAGTGCTTGGTAAGTCTATTTCAAAAAAGAATCATATATATATTTTAAAATAGTTTAGGTATTTTTTACATCTTCATTTCTTATTTACCCACTATTTATCCAGATACTCCCGGGCCACCTGTCAATGTGACTGTTAAGGAAGTATCCAAAGACTCTGCTTATGTTACCTGGGAGCCTCCCATTATTGATGGTGGCAGCCCCATCATAAATTATGTGATACAAAAACGTGATGCAGAGAGGAAATCCTGGTCAACAGTGACAACTGAGTGCTCCAAAACAAGCTTCAGAGTATCTAATTTGGAGGAGGGAAAATCTTACTTCTTCCGAGTGTTTGCTGAAAATGAGTATGGCATTGGTGATCCTGGTGAAACTCGTGATGCTGTCAAAGCTTCCCGTAAGCAAATGAACCATCATCCCATCATTTTGAGTGGCATCCTACCTTGGTTATCTGGGGCTTAGACTTATAATTTCTCCTTTGCTTTAGAAACTCCTGGACCAGTTGTGGACCTGAAAGTGACATCTATAACTAAGTCATCTTGTAGCATTGGCTGGAAAAAGCCTCATAGTGATGGTGGAAGTCGAATTACTGGATATGTAGTTGATTTCATGACTGAAGACAATAAGTGGCAAAGAGTTATGAAGTCCTTAAGCCAACAGTACTCCACAAAAGATTTGACCGAAGGGAAGGAATATACCTTCAGAGTGAGTGCTGAGAATGAAAATGGAGAAGGAACCCCAAGCGAAATCACTGTTGTGGCAAGGGATGATGTTGGTAAGTCTCTACCCCCATGTCTTCATTTTTATTTTATTGTCATCGAAAGTGCTCTTGCGTTCTACTCACTAGCTTATCTAAAAATGTGTTAAAAGCTAGAATGATCTGAAAAAATTAATTGCCTGGCCTTAAAAGTAACAGTAATTTATCACTACTATTTTACAGTGGCTCCTGATCTTGACTTAAAGGATCTACCTGATTTGTGCTACTTGGCTAAAGAAAACAGCAACTTCCGGCTTAAGATCCCCATAAAAGGCAAGCCAGCTCCATCAGTCTCCTGGAAGAAAGGGGAAGATCCTCTAGCAACTGACACTAGAGTCAGTGTTGAGTCATCTGCAGTTAACACAACTCTTATAGTATACGATTGCCAAAAATCTGATGCTGGAAAATACACAATCACACTGAAGAACGTTGCTGGCACGAAGGAAGGAACTATCTCCATAAAGGTTGTTGGCAAGCCTGGCATCCCCACTGGACCAATCAAATTTGATGAAGTCACAGCAGAAGCCATGACCTTAAAGTGGGGTCCTCCAAAGGATGATGGAGGTTCTGAAATCACCAACTATATCCTAGAGAAAAGGGATTCTGTGAACAACAAGTGGGTGACGTGTGCCTCAGCTGTCCAGAAAACCACCTTTAGGGTAACCAGACTTCATGAGGGCATGGAATATACCTTCAGGGTCAGTGCCGAAAATAAATATGGTGTAGGGGAAGGCCTGAAATCGGAGCCAATTGTTGCTAGACATCCATTTGGTAAGTGTCTTAAATTCAGAAGACGTAAAGCAAAACATGATTTTGAGGAGGCATCTTATTATAAATCTTTCATTATCTACTTTTTTCTAGATGTGCCTGATGCTCCCCCACCTCCCAATATTGTGGATGTCAGACATGACTCAGTATCTCTAACTTGGACTGACCCCAGGAAAACAGGTGGCTCTCCAATTACAGGTATTTTGTTTGTTCTTATCCTACAGCTTTTACATCAAGGTTCCTCACAAATATTTCCCTGAGAACAGTTGAATGTGTGCTTATTGATAACACTATCTGTTTATACAGTCATGTGTTTTTCTTTCAGTACATATGGTTAATGTTTAATTTTATTGAAAATCTCCTAATGTAATAGTTAATAAAGTCTTTCTTAATTATAACATCTATTTTGTAAGTTAAAATTGTTCACCAGAAAAGAAAACAATTATGCATATTCCAAGAGGAAAAGAATGGCACTATGCTTGGGTAATAAAAGTATAAATACTAGCAAGAATGATTACTTGTTCAATACATATGGATATATATATAAATACTTTGGGCAACACATATATATTGTAAAATTGAACTGCATTTACACTTTGTATGTGAATTGATACATCCCTGGGTCTTTTGTAGGGTATCATCTCGAGTTCAAGGAAAGAAACAGCCTTATGTGGAAGAGAGCTAACAAGACTCCAATAAGGATGAGAGACTTTAAGGTGACAGGATTAACTGAAGGTCTTGAATATGAATTCCGAGTTATGGCAATCAATTTAGCAGGTGTTGGCAAGCCAAGCCTACCATCAGAGCCTGTCGTGGCACTGGACCCGATTGGTAAGTCATTATGTGAAGAAAAACCCAGGTGCATATTCTGCATAAAGAAAACATTGGTATTTGTTTGACTGGTTTTATTTTTATGTTTTAGATCCTCCTGGAAAACCTGAGGTTATTAACGTAACAAGGAATTCAGTGACTCTCATTTGGACTGAACCTAAATATGACGGTGGTCATAAGTTAACTGGATATATAGTGGAGAAGCGAGATCTGCCTTCTAAGTCTTGGATGAAAGCCAACCATGTTAATGTCCCAGAATGTGCCTTTACTGTAACTGACCTTGTTGAGGGTGGAAAATATGAATTCAGAATTAGAGCAAAGAATACAGCAGGTGCCATCAGTGCTCCATCAGAAAGTACAGGAACCATTATTTGCAAGGATGAATATGGTAGGTCCATTTTACTTTTTACATACTTTTTGTTTAAAAAAAAAAAAAGGCAAATGAAGCCTCCTTCCTTTTCTGATTAAAATGTATTTTTTTCTTTGCAGAGGCACCAACAATTGTCCTTGATCCCACAATAAAAGATGGGCTAACAATTAAAGCAGGGGATACCATTGTTTTGAATGCCATTAGCATTCTTGGCAAACCCCTTCCAAAATCAAGTTGGTCCAAGGCAGGAAAAGATATTAGACCATCAGATATCACTCAGATAACTACAACCCCAACATCTTCCATGCTTACTATCAAGTATGCCACTAGAAAAGATGCTGGTGAATACACCATCACTGCTACCAATCCTTTTGGCACAAAGGAGGAACATGTGAAGGTAACAGTCCTTGATGTACCTGGTCCCCCAGGTCCTATCGAAATCAGTAATGTTTCTGCTGAAAAAGCAACACTTACGTGGACACCTCCCTTGGAAGATGGCGGCTCACCAATTAAATCCTATATTCTTGAAAAGAGAGAAACCAGTCGACTTTTGTGGACAGTAGTTGCTGAAGATATTCAGTCTTGTAGGCATGTGGCAACCAAACTTATCCAAGGCAACGAGTACATCTTCCGGGTCTCAGCTGTAAACCACTATGGCAAAGGAGAACCTGTACAGTCTGAACCTGTCAAAATGGTAGACAGATTTGGTATGTAGAGCATATGAGAGAACTGATATGGAAACATTTATAGCCAAGTTTAGGAAATCATGAATTTCTAATAAATTTCCTTTTTTTGCAGGTCCTCCTGGCCCTCCTGAAAAACCAGAGGTATCAAATGTCACTAAGAACACTGCCACCGTCAGTTGGAAAAGGCCAGCAGATGATGGTGGCAGCGAAATCACAGGATATCATGTAGAAAGGAGAGAAAAGAAAAGCCTGCGATGGGTGAGAGCAATAAAAATGCCAGTTTCCGATCTCAGATGCAAAGTAACAGGACTGCAAGAAGGAAGCACCTATGAATTCCGTGTCAGTGCAGAAAACAGAGCAGGAATTGGCCCACCCAGTGAGGCTTCAAATTCTGTTCTAATGAAAGATGCAACATGTTAGTATTTGTCTTTTTCAACACCACTCATTCCAGAGTGCCAATATTTTGTCTTAATTATCCAAAAGCCAAACTCTGAATATATACTTGTGTGTCTTTGTTTCTTTTTCAGATCCTCCAGGACCACCTTCAAATCCACACATCACTGATACTACTAAGAAATCTGCTTCTTTGGCATGGGGCAAGCCTCATTATGATGGCGGACTCGAAATCACCGGCTATGTCGTGGAGCATCAGAAAGTAGGAGATGAGACCTGGATAAAAGATACCACAGGAACTTCCCTCAGAATCACTCAGTTCGTTGTTCCTGATCTTCAGACTAAAGAAAAATACAACTTTAGAATCAGTGCCGTCAATGATGCAGGTGTTGGGGAGCCGGCGGTAATTCCAGATGTTGAAATCGTAGAACGGGAAATGGCTCCTGATTTTGAACTAGATGCCGAGCTTCGAAGAACACTTGTTGTTAGAGCAGGACTCAGTATTAGAATATTTGTGCCAATTAAAGGTCGTCCTGCTCCTGAAGTGACATGGACCAAAGATGACATCAACCTGAAAAACCGAGCCAACATTGAAAATACAGAATCATTTACTCTTCTGATTATCCCAGAATGTAACAGATATGATACCGGTAAATTTGTCATGACTATTGAAAACCCGGCTGGGAAGAAAAGTGGCTTTGTGAACGTCAGAGTCTTGGACACACCGGGCCCAGTCCTCAACCTGCGGCCTACAGACATCACAAAGGACAGTGTCACCCTGCACTGGGACCTCCCTCTGATAGATGGGGGCTCACGTATAACAAACTACATTGTAGAGAAACGTGAAGCAACACGGAAATCATATTCCACAGCCACCACTAAGTGCCATAAATGCACGTATAAAGTTACCGGCTTGTCTGAAGGGTGTGAATACTTCTTCAGAGTGATGGCAGAGAATGAATATGGAATTGGTGAGCCAGCAGAAACTACAGAGCCTGTAAAAGCCTCTGAAGCACCATCTCCACCAGACAGCCTTAACATCATGGACATAACTAAGAGCACCGTCAGCCTGGCATGGCCTAAGCCCAAACACGATGGTGGCAGCAAGATCACTGGCTATGTGATTGAAGCCCAAAGAAAAGGCTCTGACCAGTGGACCCACATCACAACCGTGAAAGGGTTAGAATGTGTTGTGAAGAATCTAACCGAAGGAGAGGAATACACCTTCCAAGTGATGGCAGTGAACAGTGCGGGGAGAAGTGCCCCTAGAGAAAGCAGACCTGTCATTGTCAAGGAGCAGACAATGCTTCCAGAGCTGGATCTCCGTGGCATCTATCAGAAACTGGTTATTGCCAGAGCTGGTGAGAACATCAGAGTTGAAATTCCAGTGCTTGGTCGACCGAAGCCCACAGTGACATGGAAAAAAGGAGACCAAATTCTTAAACAGACACAGAGAGTTAATTTTGAAACCACAGCAACTTCAACCATCTTAAATATCAATGAGTGTGTCAGAAGTGATAGTGGGCCCTATCCATTAACAGCAAGGAACATTGTAGGAGAGGTTGGTGATGTCATCACCATTCATGTCCATGATATCCCAGGGCCACCTACTGGACCAATCAAATTTGATGAAGTTTCATCTGACTTTGTAATCTTCTCTTGGGATCCCCCTGAGAACGATGGTGGCGTACCAATAAGCAACTATGTAGTGGAAATGCGGCAGACTGACAGTACTACCTGGGTTGAGTTAGCAACCACCGTTATACGTACTACCTATAAAGCCACCCGCCTTACTACTGGACTAGAGTATCAGTTCCGTGTAAAAGCTCAGAATAGATATGGAGTTGGACCAGGCATCACATCAGCATCTATAGTTGCCAACTATCCATTTAAGGTTCCTGGACCTCCTGGTACCCCTCAGGTAACTGCAGTTACCAAGGATTCAATGACAATTAGCTGGCATGAGCCACTTTCTGATGGTGGAAGCCCCATTTTAGGATATCACGTTGAAAGAAAAGAACGAAATGGTATTCTCTGGCAGACTGTGAGCAAAGCTTTAGTACCAGGCAACATTTTCAAATCAAGTGGACTTACAGATGGTATTGCTTATGAATTCCGGGTAATTGCAGAAAATATGGCAGGCAAAAGCAAGCCAAGCAAGCCATCGGAGCCTATGTTTGCTCTGGATCCCATTGACCCACCCGGAAAACCAGTTCCTCTCAATATTACAAGACACACAGTGACACTTAAATGGGCTAAGCCTGAATATACTGGGGGCTTTAAAATTACCAGTTATATTGTTGAAAAGAGAGATCTTCCTAATGGACGGTGGCTGAAGGCAAACTTCAGCAACATTTTGGAGAATGAATTTACAGTCAGTGGCCTAACAGAAGATGCTGCATATGAATTCTGTGTGATCGCCAAAAATGCTGCGGGTGCCATCAGTCCACCATCTGAGCCATCCGATGCTATCACATGCAGGGATGATGTTGAAGCTCCAAAGATAAAGGTGGATGTTAAATTTAAGGACACAGTTATATTAAAAGCAGGTGAAGCATTCAGGCTAGAAGCTGATGTTTCAGGCCGCCCACCTCCAACAATGGAATGGACCAAAGATGGAAAAGAGCTGGAAGGCACAGCAAAATTAGAAATAAAAATTGCAGATTTCTCTACTAATCTGGTAAACAAGGATTCAACAAGAAGGGATAGTGGTGCCTACACCCTTACAGCAACTAATCCTGGTGGCTTTGCCAAACACATTTTCAATGTCAAAGTTCTTGACAGACCAGGGCCACCTGAAGGACCTTTAGCTGTAACTGAAGTGACTTCGGAAAAGTGTGTACTGTCATGGTTGCCTCCACTGGATGATGGAGGTGCCAAAATTGATCATTACATAGTACAGAAACGTGAAACCAGCAGATTGGCATGGACAAATGTAGCCTCAGAAGTCCAAGTAACAAAGCTAAAGGTCACTAAACTCTTGAAGGGCAATGAATACATATTCCGGGTCATGGCTGTAAATAAATATGGAGTTGGAGAGCCGCTGGAATCAGACCCTGTGCTTGCAGTGAATCCTTATGGACCCCCTGATCCACCCAAAAACCCTGAAGTGACAACTATTACTAAAGATTCAATGGTTGTCTGCTGGGGACATCCTGATTCTGATGGTGGAAGTGAGATCATCAATTACATTGTGGAACGGCGTGATAAAGCTAGCCAACGCTGGGTTAAATGCAACAAAAAAACTGTTACTGATTTAAGATATAAAGTGTCTGGACTGACAGAAGGACATGAATATGAGTTCAGAATTATGGCTGAAAATGCTGCTGGAATTAGTGCACCAAGTCCTACCAGTCCATTTTACAAGGCTTGTGACACTGTGTTTAAACCTGGACCACCAGGTAACCCACGTGTTCTAGATACAAGCAGATCATCCATTTCAATCGCTTGGAATAAACCTATCTATGATGGTGGTTCAGAAATCACTGGGTATATGGTTGAGATTGCCCTGCCAGAGGAAGATGAATGGCAGATTGTCACTCCACCAGCAGGACTCAAGGCAACTTCTTATACCATCACTGGCCTCATAGAGAACCAGGAATATAAGATCCGCATCTATGCCATGAATTCTGAAGGACTTGGGGAACCTGCCCTTGTTCCTGGAACTCCAAAGGCTGAAGACAGAATGCTGCCTCCAGAGATTGAACTGGATGCTGACCTGCGTAAACTTGTTACTATAAGGGCCTGCTGCACCCTAAGACTTTTTGTTCCAATCAAAGGAAGGCCTGCACCTGAGGTGAAATGGGCCCGGGAACACGGAGAATCTTTAGATAAAGCTAGCATCGAATCCACAAGCTCTTACACACTGCTTATTGTTGGAAATGTAAACAGATTTGACAGCGGCAAATATATACTAACTGTAGAAAATAGTTCAGGCAGCAAGTCTGCATTTGTCAACGTTAGAGTACTCGATACACCAGGCCCTCCACAGGATCTGAAGGTAAAGGAGGTCACTAAGACATCTGTCACACTGACATGGGACCCTCCTCTCCTTGATGGAGGTTCGAAAATCAAGAACTATATTGTTGAAAAGCGGGAATCAACAAGAAAAGCATATTCAACTGTTGCAACAAACTGCCACAAGACTTCCTGGAAGGTAGACCAGCTTCAAGAAGGCTGTAGCTACTATTTCAGGGTTCTCGCAGAAAATGAATATGGCATTGGGCTGCCTGCTGAAACCACAGAATCTGTGAAAGCATCAGAACGACCTCTTCCTCCAGGAAAAATAACTTTGATGGATGTCACAAGAAATAGCGTGTCACTATCTTGGGAGAAACCAGAGCATGATGGAGGCAGCCGAATTCTAGGCTACATTGTGGAGATGCAGAGCAAAGGCAGTGACAAATGGGCCACGTGTGCCACAGTCAAGGTCACTGAAGCCACTATCACTGGATTAATTCAGGGTGAAGAATACTCTTTCCGTGTTTCAGCTCAGAATGAAAAGGGCATCAGTGATCCTAGACAACTGAGTATGCCAGTGATCGCCAAAGATCTTGTCATTCCACCAGCCTTCAAACTCCTGTTCAATACTTTCACTGTACTGGCAGGTGAAGACCTAAAAGTTGATGTTCCATTCATTGGCCGCCCTACACCAGCTGTAACCTGGCATAAAGATGATGTACCACTGAAGCAGACAACTAGAGTAAATGCAGAGAGCACAGAAAATAATTCACTACTGACAATAAAGGAAGCCTGCCGAGAAGATGTTGGCCATTATGTGGTTAAACTGACTAACTCAGCTGGTGAAGCTACTGAAACCCTTAATGTTATCGTTCTTGACAAACCAGGGCCTCCAACTGGACCAGTTAAAATAGATGAAGTGACAGCTGATAGTATCACTCTTTCCTGGGCCCCACCTAAGTATGATGGTGGAAGTTCTATCAATAATTACATTGTTGAGAAACGGGACACTTCCACAACCACCTGGCAAATTGTATCAGCTACGGTTGCAAGGACAACAATAAAGGCTTGCCGATTGAAGACTGGATGTGAATATCAGTTTAGAATTGCAGCTGAAAACAGATATGGGAAGAGTACCTACCTCAATTCAGAGCCTATTGTAGCCCAATATCCATTCAAAGTTCCTGGTCCTCCTGGCACTCCACTTGTCACACTGTCCTCCAGGGACAGCATGGAAGTACAATGGAACGAGCCAGTAAGTGATGGAGGAAGCAGAGTCACTGGCTATCATCTAGAACGCAAGGAAAGAAATAGCATCCTCTGGGTTAAGTTGAATAAAACACCTATCCCTCAAACCAAGTTTAAGACAACTGGCCTTGAAGAAGGTGTTGAATATGAATTTAGAGTCTCTGCAGAGAACATCGTGGGCATTGGCAAGCCGAGTAAAGTATCAGAATGCTATGTGGCTCGTGACCCATGTGATCCACCAGGAAAGCCAGAGGCAATCATTGTCACAAGGAATTCTGTGACTCTTCAGTGGAAGAAACCCACCTATGATGGTGGAAGCAAGATTACTGGTTATATTGTTGAAAAGAAAGAATTACCTGAGGGCCGTTGGATGAAAGCCAGTTTTACAAATATTATTGACACTCATTTTGAAGTAACTGGCCTCGTTGAAGATCACAGATACGAGTTCCGGGTTATAGCCCGAAATGCCGCAGGAGTGTTTAGTGAGCCTTCAGAAAGCACAGGAGCAATCACAGCTAGAGATGAGGTAGATCCACCACGAATAAGTATGGATCCAAAATACAAAGACACAATCGTGGTTCATGCTGGTGAGTCATTCAAGGTTGATGCAGATATTTATGGCAAGCCAATACCAACAATTCAGTGGATAAAAGGTGATCAGGAGCTTTCAAACACAGCTCGATTAGAAATAAAGAGCACCGACTTTGCTACCAGTCTCAGTGTAAAAGATGCAGTACGTGTCGACAGTGGAAATTACATACTGAAGGCCAAAAATGTTGCAGGAGAGAGATCAGTTACTGTGAATGTCAAAGTTCTTGATAGACCAGGGCCACCTGAAGGACCTGTTGTTATCTCAGGCATTACAGCAGAAAAATGCACGCTAGCTTGGAAACCCCCACTTCAGGATGGTGGGAGTGATATCATAAACTATATTGTGGAAAGGAGAGAAACCAGTCGCTTAGTTTGGACTGTGGTTGATGCCAATGTGCAGACTCTCAGCTGCAAGGTTACTAAGCTTCTCGAAGGCAATGAATATAGTTTCCGTATAATGGCTGTAAACAAATATGGTGTTGGTGAACCTCTTGAATCTGAGCCAGTACTTGCCAAGAATCCATTTGTAGTACCAGATGCACCAAAAGCTCCAGAAGTCACAACAGTGACCAAGGACTCAATGATTGTTGTATGGGAAAGACCAGCATCTGATGGTGGCAGTGAAATTCTTGGATATGTTCTTGAGAAACGGGATAAAGAAGGCATTAGATGGACAAGATGCCACAAGCGTCTGATTGGAGAGTTGCGCCTGAGAGTAACAGGACTTATAGAAAATCACAATTATGAGTTCAGAGTTTCCGCTGAGAATGCTGCTGGGCTTAGTGAACCAAGCCCTCCTTCTGCTTACCAAAAGGCTTGTGATCCTATTTATAAACCAGGACCTCCAAACAATCCCAAAGTCATAGATATTACCAGATCTTCAGTATTCCTTTCTTGGAGCAAACCAATATATGATGGTGGCTGTGAAATCCAAGGATACATTGTTGAAAAATGTGATGTGAGTGTTGGTGAATGGACAATGTGCACTCCACCAACTGGAATTAACAAAACAAACATAGAAGTAGAGAAGCTGTTGGAAAAGCATGAATACAACTTCCGTATCTGTGCTATTAATAAAGCTGGCGTTGGAGAACATGCTGATGTCCCTGGACCTATTATAGTTGAAGAAAAATTGGAAGCACCAGACATTGATCTTGACCTAGAACTAAGGAAAATCATAAACATAAGGGCAGGTGGCTCCTTAAGGTTATTTGTTCCTATCAAAGGTCGTCCTACACCAGAAGTTAAATGGGGAAAGATGGATGGTGAAATCCGAGATGCAGCTATAATTGATGTCACTAGCAGTTTCACCTCTCTTGTTCTTGACAATGTCAACCGATATGATAGTGGAAAATATACGCTTACATTAGAAAACAGCAGTGGAACAAAGTCTGCCTTTGTTACTGTGAGAGTTCTGGACACACCAAGTCCACCTGTTAACCTGAAAGTCACAGAAATCACCAAAGACTCCGTATCAATTACATGGGAACCCCCTTTGCTGGATGGGGGATCCAAAATCAAAAATTACATTGTTGAGAAACGTGAAGCCACAAGAAAATCATATGCTGCTGTTGTAACTAATTGCCATAAGAATTCTTGGAAAATTGATCAGCTCCAAGAAGGTTGCAGTTATTACTTTAGAGTCACAGCTGAGAATGAGTATGGTATTGGCCTTCCTGCCCAGACTGCTGACCCAATTAAGGTTGCAGAAGTCCCACAACCTCCTGGAAAAATAACTGTGGATGATGTCACCAGAAACAGTGTCTCTCTGAGTTGGACAAAGCCTGAACACGATGGTGGCAGTAAAATCATTCAATATATTGTGGAAATGCAAGCTAAACACAGCGAGAAATGGTCAGAGTGTGCTCGAGTAAAGTCTCTTGAGGCAGTAATTACCAACCTAACTCAAGGGGAAGAATATCTTTTTAGAGTTGTTGCTGTAAATGAAAAGGGGAGAAGTGATCCTCGGTCCCTTGCAGTTCCAATAGTTGCCAAAGATCTGGTAATTGAGCCAGATGTAAAACCTGCATTCAATAGTTACAGTGTACAGGTTGGCCAGGATTTGAAAATAGAAGTCCCAATTTCTGGACGTCCTAAGCCAACCATTACCTGGACTAAAGATGGTCTCCCACTGAAGCAGACCACAAGAATCAATGTTACTGATTCACTGGATCTCACCACACTCAGTATTAAAGAAACTCATAAGGATGATGGTGGACAATATGGCATCACAGTTGCCAATGTTGTTGGTCAGAAGACAGCATCCATCGAAATTGTAACTCTAGATAAACCTGATCCTCCAAAAGGACCCGTTAAATTTGATGATGTCAGTGCTGAAAGTATTACATTGTCTTGGAACCCTCCATTATATACAGGTGGCTGCCAAATCACCAACTACATTGTTCAGAAAAGAGATACAACCACCACAGTATGGGATGTTGTTTCTGCTACTGTTGCTAGAACTACACTCAAGGTAACCAAACTGAAAACTGGCACAGAATACCAATTCAGAATATTTGCTGAAAACAGATATGGACAAAGCTTTGCCTTAGAGTCTGATCCAATTGTTGCTCAATATCCCTACAAAGAACCAGGTCCTCCAGGTACACCATTTGCCACAGCCATTTCCAAAGACTCCATGGTCATACAGTGGCATGAACCAATCAACAATGGTGGAAGCCCAGTCATAGGTTACCACCTGGAGAGAAAAGAAAGAAATAGTATTTTGTGGACAAAGGTCAACAAAACTATTATTCATGACACCCAATTCAAAGCACAGAATCTTGAAGAAGGCATTGAATATGAATTCAGAGTTTATGCAGAAAATATTGTTGGTGTAGGCAAAGCAAGCAAGAATTCTGAATGCTATGTAGCCAGAGATCCCTGTGACCCACCAGGAACCCCAGAAGCAATAATGGTTAAAAGAAATGAAATCACTTTACAGTGGACCAAACCTGTATATGATGGTGGAAGTATGATTACAGGCTACATTGTAGAGAAACGTGATTTGCCTGATGGTCGCTGGATGAAAGCCAGCTTTACAAATGTCATTGAAACTCAATTTACTGTGTCAGGTCTTACTGAAGATCAAAGATATGAATTCAGAGTCATTGCAAAGAATGCAGCTGGTGCAATAAGTAAACCCTCTGACAGTACTGGACCAATAACTGCCAAGGATGAGGTTGAACTCCCAAGAATTTCAATGGATCCAAAATTCAGAGACACAATTGTGGTAAATGCTGGAGAAACATTCAGGCTTGAGGCTGATGTCCATGGAAAGCCCCTACCTACCATTGAGTGGTTAAGAGGAGATAAGGAAATTGAAGAATCTGCTAGATGTGAAATAAAGAACACGGATTTCAAGGCTTTACTTATTATAAAAGATGCGATTAGAATTGATGGTGGACAGTATATTTTAAGAGCTTCCAATGTTGCAGGTTCTAAATCATTCCCAGTAAATGTAAAAGTATTAGATAGACCAGGACCTCCAGAAGGGCCAGTCCAGGTTACTGGAGTCACTTCTGAAAAATGCTCTTTAACATGGTCTCCACCACTTCAAGATGGTGGCAGTGACATTTCTCACTATGTTGTTGAAAAGCGAGAAACAAGTCGACTTGCCTGGACTGTTGTTGCTTCAGAAGTTGTGACCAATTCTCTGAAAATTACCAAACTCTTAGAAGGTAATGAATATATTTTCCGTATAATGGCTGTCAACAAATATGGTGTTGGAGAGCCTTTGGAATCTGCACCAGTACTAATGAAAAATCCATTTGTGCTTCCTGGACCACCAAAAAGCTTGGAAGTCACAAATATTGCCAAAGACTCCATGACCGTCTGTTGGAACCGTCCAGATAGTGATGGTGGAAGTGAGATTATTGGTTACATTGTAGAGAAAAGAGACAGAAGTGGTATTCGATGGATAAAATGTAATAAACGCCGCATTACAGATTTGCGTCTAAGAGTGACAGGATTAACAGAAGATCATGAGTATGAATTCAGGGTCTCTGCAGAAAATGCTGCTGGAGTTGGAGAACCAAGTCCAGCTACAGTTTATTATAAGGCCTGTGATCCTGTGTTCAAACCTGGCCCACCTACCAATGCACACATTGTAGACACCACTAAAAATTCAATCACACTTGCCTGGGGTAAACCCATCTACGATGGTGGCAGTGAGATCCTGGGATACATAGTAGAAATCTGTAAAGCAGATGAAGAAGAATGGCAAATAGTTACTCCACAGACTGGCCTAAGAGTCACTCGATTTGAAATTTCAAAGCTCACTGAACACCAAGAGTATAAAATACGAGTCTGTGCCCTCAACAAAGTTGGTTTAGGCGAGGCTACATCAGTTCCTGGTACTGTGAAACCAGAAGATAAACTTGAAGCACCTGAACTTGACCTTGATTCTGAATTAAGAAAAGGAATTGTTGTACGAGCTGGTGGATCTGCCAGAATTCACATTCCATTCAAAGGTCGTCCAACGCCTGAGATCATTTGGTCTCGAGAGGAAGGTGAATTCACAGATAAAGTCCAAATCGAAAAGGGAGTAAACTATACCCAACTATCAATAGATAACTGCGATAGAAATGATGCTGGAAAATACATTCTTAAGTTGGAAAACAGCAGTGGATCAAAGTCTGCTTTTGTAACTGTGAAAGTTCTTGACACTCCAGGACCACCACAGAATTTGGCAGTCAAAGAAGTGAGAAAAGATTCTGTCCTCCTGGTATGGGAGCCACCCATCATTGATGGAGGGGCAAAAGTCAAGAATTATGTGATTGACAAACGTGAGTCAACCAGAAAAGCTTATGCTAATGTAAGTAGTAAATGCAGCAAAACAAGTTTTAAAGTGGAAAATCTTACAGAAGGAGCCATTTATTACTTCAGAGTCATGGCTGAAAATGAATTTGGAGTCGGTGTTCCAGTGGAAACTGTTGATGCTGTGAAAGCTGCTGAACCTCCTTCCCCTCCAGGAAAGGTTACACTCACTGATGTCTCCCAGACAAGTGCATCACTTATGTGGGAGAAGCCTGAACATGATGGTGGTAGCAGAGTCTTGGGGTATGTTGTTGAAATGCAGCCCAAAGGAACTGAAAAATGGAGTGTTGTGGCCGAATCCAAAGCCTGTAACGCAGTTGTTACTGGTTTGAGTTCTGGACAAGAATATCAGTTCCGTGTCAAGGCTTATAACGAGAAAGGAAAAAGCGATCCAAGAGTGCTGGGTGTTCCTGTCATAGCCAAGGACTTGACTATACAGCCTAGTTTAAAGTTACCATTTAACACATATAGTACCCAAGCTGGAGAAGATCTTAAAATAGAAATTCCAGTTATAGGCCGACCAAGACCTAAAATTTCTTGGGTCAAAGACGGTGAGCCTCTTAAACAGACAACAAGAGTAAATGTTGAAGAAACAGCTACCTCAACTGTTTTGCACATTAAGGAAAGTAACAAAGATGACTTTGGAAAATACACTGTAACAGCAACAAATAGTGCAGGCACAGCAACAGAAAATCTCAGTGTTATCGTTTTAGAAAAGCCTGGACCTCCAGTTGGCCCAGTTAGGTTTGATGAAGTTAGTGCAGACTTTGTAGTCATATCTTGGGAACCTCCAGCCTATACAGGTGGCTGCCAGATAAGCAACTACATTGTAGAGAAGCGAGATACAACCACCACCACTTGGCACATGGTATCAGCAACAGTTGCAAGAACAACAATTAAAATAACCAAACTGAAAACAGGCACAGAGTACCAGTTTAGAATTTTTGCTGAAAACAGGTATGGAAAAAGTGCCCCACTGGATTCTAAGCCAATTATTGTACAATATCCATTTAAAGAACCTGGACCACCTGGAACTCCTTTTGTGACATCAATCTCAAAAGATCAGATGCTTGTCCAATGGCATGAGCCAGTTAATGATGGAGGCAGCAAAATTATTGGCTACCATCTTGAACAGAAAGAAAAGAACAGTATTTTATGGGTCAAGTTAAATAAGACCCTCATTCAGGATACCAAATTCAAAACAACTGGGCTTGATGAGGGCCTTGAGTATGAGTTCAAAGTTTCTGCTGAAAATATTGTTGGCATTGGCAAGCCTAGCAAAGTGTCGGAATGCTTTGTTGCTCGTGATCCATGTGACCCACCTGGTCGCCCTGAAGCCATTGTTATTACAAGAAACAATGTCACACTGAAATGGAAGAAACCTGCCTATGATGGTGGTAGCAAAATAACAGGTTATATTGTAGAAAAGAAGGACCTACCTGATGGCCGCTGGATGAAAGCCAGCTTTACCAATGTATTAGAAACTGAATTTACAGTGAGCGGACTTGTAGAAGACCAAAGATATGAATTTAGAGTAATTGCAAGGAATGCAGCTGGAAACTTGAGTGAACCATCTGAAAGTAGTGGTGCCATTACTGCAAGAGATGAAATTGATGCACCAAATGCCTCTCTAGATCCAAAATATAAAGATGTCATCGTTGTTCATGCAGGAGAGACTTTTGTTCTTGAAGCTGACATCCGTGGCAAACCTATACCTGATGTTATTTGGTCAAAAGATGGAAAAGAACTTGAAGAAACAGTGGCTAGAATGGAAATTAAATCCACTATTCAGAAAACAACTCTTGTTGTCAAAGACTGTATACGGACTGATGGAGGACAATATATTCTGAAACTCAGCAATGTTGGTGGTACAAAGTCTATACCCATCACTGTAAAGGTACTTGACAGGCCAGGGCCTCCTGAAGGGCCTCTGAAAGTTACAGGAGTTACTGCAGAAAAATGTTACCTGGCATGGAACCCACCTTTGCAAGATGGTGGTGCTAATATTTCACATTACATCATCGAAAAGAGGGAGACAAGCCGACTCTCTTGGACCCAGGTTTCAACTGAGGTACAGGCCCTTAACTACAAAGTTACTAAACTTCTTCCTGGTAATGAATACATCTTCCGTGTCATGGCTGTGAATAAATATGGAATTGGAGAGCCCCTGGAATCTGAGCCTGTTATAGCCTGTAATCCTTATAAGCCACCAGGTCCTCCTTCAACACCTGAAGTCTCAGCAATCACCAAAGATTCTATGGTAGTAACATGGGCACGCCCAGTAGACGATGGAGGTGCTGAAATTGAGGGCTACATTCTTGAAAAACGAGATAAGGAAGGCATTAGATGGACCAAGTGCAACAAGAAAACACTAACGGATCTCCGGCTCAGGGTAACTGGTCTTACTGAAGGCCATTCCTATGAATTCAGAGTTGCTGCTGAAAATGCAGCTGGTGTGGGAGAACCTAGTGAGCCATCTGTTTTCTACCGTGCATGTGATGCCTTGTATCCACCAGGTCCACCAAGCAATCCGAAAGTGACAGACACTTCCAGATCTTCTGTCTCCCTGGCATGGAATAAGCCAATTTATGATGGTGGTGCACCTGTTAAGGGCTATGTTGTTGAGGTCAAAGAAGCTGCTGCTGATGAATGGACAACCTGCACTCCACCAACAGGATTACAAGGAAAGCAGTTCACAGTGACCAAGCTTAAAGAAAATACTGAATATAACTTCCGCATTTGTGCCATCAATTCTGAAGGTGTAGGTGAACCTGCAACTCTGCCTGGTTCAGTGGTTGCTCAGGAGAGAATCGAGCCACCAGAAATAGAACTCGATGCTGATCTCAGAAAGGTGGTCGTTCTGCGTGCAGGTGCTACTTTACGCTTATTTGTCACTATCAAAGGTCGACCAGAACCCGAAGTTAAATGGGAAAAGGCTGAAGGCATTCTCACTGACAGGGCTCAGATTGAGGTGACCAGCTCATTTACAATGTTGGTGATTGATAATGTTACCAGATTTGACAGTGGTCGGTATAATCTGACATTAGAAAATAATAGTGGCTCCAAAACAGCTTTTGTTAACGTCAGAGTTCTTGACTCACCAAGTGCCCCTGTGAATTTGACTGTAAGAGAAGTGAAGAAAGACTCAGTGACATTGTCCTGGGAACCGCCACTTATTGATGGTGGAGCTAAGATTACAAACTACATTGTCGAAAAACGAGAAACTACCAGAAAAGCCTATGCTACTAGTACAAACAATTGCACTAAAACTACTTTCAAAATTGAAAATCTACAAGAAGGATGTTCTTACTACTTCCGAGTCTTGGCTTCCAATGAATACGGGATTGGTTTGCCAGCTGAAACAACCGAACCCGTTAAAGTGTCTGAACCACCCCTCCCACCTGGAAGAGTAACTCTTGTTGATGTGACCCGTAATACAGCTACAATTAAGTGGGAGAAACCGGAAAGTGATGGTGGCAGCAAAATTACTGGTTATGTGGTTGAAATGCAGACTAAAGGGAGTGAAAAGTGGAGCACCTGCACGCAAGTTAAGACTCTAGAAGCAACTATATCTGGCTTAACTGCAGGAGAAGAGTATGTCTTCAGGGTAGCTGCAGTTAATGAAAAGGGAAGAGGTGATCCGAGACAACTTGGAGTGCCAGTAATTGCAAGGGATATTGAAATAAAGCCTTCAGTTGAGCTTCCTTTCAATACTTTCAATGTAAAGGCTAGAGACCAACTTAAGATTGATGTGCCATTCAAAGGAAGACCTCAAGCTACTGTTACCTGGAAAAAAGATGGTCAGACTCTTAAAGAGACAACTAGAGTCAATGTTTCTTCTTCAAAGACTGTAACATCACTATCTATTAAGGAAGCTTCAAGGGAAGATGTTGGAACTTATGAATTATGTGTTTCAAACAGTGCTGGATCCATAACAGTTCCTATTACTATAATTGTCCTTGACAGACCAGGACCTCCAGGTCCTATACGTATTGATGAGGTTAGTTGTGATAGCGTAACCATTTCTTGGAATCCTCCAGAATATGATGGTGGCTGCCAAATTAGCAATTACATCGTTGAAAAGAGAGAAACCACCTCTACAACATGGCACATAGTTTCACAAGCAGTTGCAAGAACATCCATTAAAATAGTTCGCCTGACAACAGGAAGTGAGTATCAGTTCCGTGTTTGTGCAGAAAATCGCTATGGAAAGAGCTCCTACAGTGAATCTTCAGCTGTTGTTGCAGAGTATCCATTCAGTCCCCCAGGTCCTCCTGGTACTCCTAAAGTTGTGCATGCCACAAAATCTACCATGCTCGTAACCTGGCAAGTGCCAGTTAATGATGGAGGAAGTCGAGTAATTGGCTATCATCTTGAGTATAAAGAAAGAAGCAGCATTCTTTGGTCAAAAGCAAATAAAATCCTCATTCCTGATACTCAAATGAAAGTCTCTGGCCTTGATGAAGGACTGATGTATGAGTATCGTGTTTATGCTGAGAATATTGCTGGAATTGGTAAATGCAGTAAATCCTGTGAACCAGTCCCTGCAAGAGATCTTTGTGACCCTCCTGGACAACCTGAAGTCACAAATATCACAAGAAAATCAGTGTCACTTAAATGGTCTAAACCACATTATGATGGTGGAGCTAAGATCACAGGATACATTGTTGAACGCAGAGAACTACCAGATGGCCGGTGGCTGAAGTGCAATTATACTAATATACAAGAAACATACTTTGAAGTAACTGAACTTACTGAAGATCAGCGTTATGAATTCCGGGTTTTTGCAAGGAATGCTGCTGACTCAGTTAGTGAGCCATCTGAATCCACTGGGCCTATTACAGTTAAAGATGATGTTGAGGCTCCAAGAATTATGATGGATGTCAAGTTCCAAGGCGTTATTGTTGTCAAAGCTGGTGAGGTCCTTAAGATAAATGCAGACACTGCAGGGCGACCTCTGCCAGTAATTTCCTGGGCCAAGGATGGTGTAGAAATTGAAGAAAGAGCAAGAACAGAAATTATCTCAACAGACAATCATACTTTGTTAACAGTTAAAGACTGTGTAAGACGAGACACTGGACAATATGTACTAACATTGAAGAATGTTGCTGGTACTCGGTCTGTAGCAGTTAATTGCAAGGTACTTGATAAGCCTGGTCCACCAGCAGGACCACTTGAAATAAATGGCCTCACTGCTGAGAAATGCTCTCTTTCCTGGGGACGTCCCCAAGAAGACGGTGGTGCAGATATCGACTATTACATTGTAGAAAAACGTGAAACAAGCCACCTTGCATGGACAATATGTGAAGGAGAGTTACGGACAACATCCTGTAAAGTAACCAAGTTACTCAAAGGCAATGAATATATATTTAGAGTAACTGGTGTTAATAAATACGGTGTTGGTGAGCCCCTAGAGAGTGTAGCTGTAAAGGCACTAGATCCATTTACAGTTCCAAGTCCACCCATATCTTTGGAAATTACTTCTGTGACCAAAGAATCCATGACACTTTGCTGGGCAAGACCCGAGAGTGATGGAGGCAGTGAAATATTTGGATATATAATTGAAAGGCGAGAGAAAAATAGCCTAAGATGGGTGCGTGTAAACAAAAAACCAGTTTATGATCTGAGAGTGAAATCAACAGGACTTCGGGAAGGATGTGAATATGAATATCGCGTTTATGCAGAAAATGCTGCTGGCCTAAGTCTTCCAAGTGAAACCTCTCCCTTAATTCGGGCAGAAGATCCAGTGTTCCTACCATCTCCTCCATCCAAACCCAAAATCGTGGACTCAGGCAAGACAACTATAACTATCAGCTGGGTTAAGCCTCTGTTTGATGGTGGGGCCCCAATAACTGGATACACCGTAGAATACAAGAAATCTGATGACACTGACTGGAAAACTGCCATTCAGAGCTTACGAGGCACAGAATATACAATAGGTGGACTAACAACAGGAGCTGAATATGTTTTCAGAGTAAAATCTGTCAATAAGGTGGGTGCTAGTGACCCTAGTGATAGCTCCGACCCTCAGATAGCAAAGGAAAGAGAAGAAGAACCTGTATTTGATATTGACAGCGAAATGAGGAAGACCTTGATTGTCAAGGCTGGTGCCTCATTTACCATGACTGTGCCTTTCCGAGGAAGACCAGTACCCAATGTCTTGTGGAGTAAGCCAGACACTGACCTCCGCACTAGAGCTTATATTGATACCACAGACTCTTGTACATCACTGACCATTGAAAATGCCAACAGAAATGACTCTGGAAAATACACATTAACGATTCAGAATGTTTTGAGTGCTGCTTCACTGACCTTAGTTGTCAAAGTTTTAGATTCCCCGGGTCCTCCAACCAACATTACTGTGCAAGATGTAACCAAAGAGTCTGCAGTGTTATCCTGGGATGTTCCTGAAAATGATGGTGGAGCACCAGTGAAGAATTACCACATAGAAAAACGTGAGGCCAGCAAGAAAGCATGGGTCTCTGTGACCAACAACTGTAACCGCCTCTCCTACAAAGTTACCAATTTACAAGAAGGAGCTATTTACTACTTCAGAGTCTGTGGAGAAAATGAGTTTGGTGTTGGTATACCAGCTGAAACAAAGGAAGGAGTAAAAATAACAGGTATGTTTTAAGAACAAGGAAATTCCACACATCCATGTTAATTTTTTCAGATAGTGTGAATCATTCTAATTAGTCGTCATTTCATCTTAAATGCTTTTGGTTCACACCCTTCACACCCCAAACTATTCATACTATAGCACAAAGTGGAATCTCTAGTGGAGAAAGTCTTTCATCGATTTAAAAAAACAAATTTACATAGCTAAAATTGGATGTTGAATTTAAGTATAATTAAATATAACTGTGTATACACACATTATATATGTATAGTATGTGTGTATGATGTGCATACTATACACACATTATATGTGCACATACTATATGCATACTATATATGCACATACTATATGCATACTATATATGCACATACTATATATGCACATACTATACACACATTATATATGTATAGTATGTGTGTATGATACACATACTATACAATTTCTGTGTGTGTACAGAAATTGTATCATAAAGTTTTTTAAAAGATTATTCATCTTGTTCCTCTTTTTTACACCCACAATGAATTTGGAGTAAATTTTATCATCTAATCTGGTCATTTGACTCTTAATTTGGATTTGAATGCTATAGCATGTAATGACATAACTTGTGGGAGCCTTGGTTGGCTCTGAAGCAAAACTGGTTATGTAAAAAGGAAGGAAGACTCTAATCAAAGTAAAAAATATGAACTTCATTTAAAAGTTTTCTTTTGACAATACATGAAGAATGCACACAGAAAAAAATGTTGTAATAATTATTCACTTTCTTCTGATGCTTTGTTTTCTTAGAAAAACCAAGCCCACCTGAAAAACTTGGAGTAACAAGTATATCCAAAGACAGTGTTTCCCTGTCCTGGCTGAAGCCTGAACATGATGGCGGAAGCAGAATTGTACACTATGTTGTTGAGGCACTAGAAAAAGGACAGAAAAACTGGGTTAAATGTGCAGTGGCAAAGTCAACCCATCACGTTGTTTCTGGTCTGAGGGAGAATTCTGAATACTTTTTCCGGGTATTTGCTGAAAATCAAGCTGGACTAAGTGACCCAAGAGAGCTTCTGCTTCCTGTTCTTATTAAGGAGCAAATAGGTATGTCTAATTTTATGTAGGAGCAAAATTTGAAATTATTTGCATGATTTTTATGTTAATTTTCAGAAACCCATTTTCACCTTCACTTCCTATACTCATTTTTCAGAACCACCTGAAATTGATATGAAGAATTTCCCAAGTCATACTGTCTATGTTAGAGCTGGTTCAAACCTTAAAGTTGACATTCCAATCTCTGGAAAACCACTTCCCAAGGTGACCTTATCAAGAGACGGTGTCCCCCTTAAAGCAACCATGAGATTTAATACTGAAGTTACTGCTGAGAACCTGACCATCCATCTCAAAGAAAGTGTTACAGCTGATGCTGGAAGATATGAGATCATTGCTGCCAACTCCAGTGGAACAACCAAAGCTTTCATTAACATTGTTGTGCTGGACAGACCTGGTCCTCCAACTGGACCTGTTGTTATTAGTGATATAACTGAAGAAAGCGTGACTCTCAAGTGGGAGCCACCTAAGTATGATGGTGGAAGTCAAGTTACCAACTACATCCTACTCAAAAGAGAAACGACTACTGCAGTATGGACTGAAGTGTCCGCAACAGTTGCAAGAACCATGATTAAAGTCATGAAACTGACCACAGGAGAAGAATACCAATTCCGCATCAAGGCAGAAAACCGCTTTGGCATCAGTGATCACATAGATTCAGCTTGTGTGATTGTCAAACTGCCATACAGTAAGTTGTCCAACTTTTCAAAGATCCAGGTTTTCATTTACCATAAATGTGTTAAATGTCTGTACTAATCTATGGGATTTCTCTCTTTTGTAGCAACGCCTGGACCGCCATCTACACCATGGGTCACTAATGTTACTCGAGAAAGCATCACTGTGGGCTGGCATGAACCAGTGTCTAATGGAGGCAGTGCAATCATAGGCTATCACCTAGAAATGAAAGACAGAAACAGTATTTTATGGCAAAAGGCCAACAAACTGGTCATCCGCACAACTCACTTCAAAGTCACAACAATCAGTGCTGGACTTATTTATGAATTCAGGGTGTATGCAGAAAATGCTGCTGGAGTTGGGAAACCCAGCCATCCTTCTGAACCAGTCTTGGCAATTGATGCCTGTGGTATGTATTTGTCATGGGAAGGGAAGTTCTGATAACAAAAATGCAAATATTACTTCTGCAAAGCAAAATAATAATGACTTAAGTGCTGCTAATCTGCTTCTCTTATTACCACAGAACCCCCAAGAAATGTTCGTATCACTGATATTTCAAAGAACTCTGTCAGCCTTTCATGGCAACAACCAGCTTTTGATGGAGGTAGCAAGATTACAGGCTACATTGTTGAGAGACGTGACCTTCCAGATGGCAGATGGACCAAGGCCAGCTTCACCAATGTTATTGAAACTCAATTCACCATTTCTGGCTTGACTCAGAATTCCCAGTATGAATTCCGTGTCTTTGCTAGGAATGCTGTTGGCTCCATTAGCAATCCATCAGAAGTTGTAGGGCCCATTACTTGCATCGATTCTTATGGTAAGCATGTTTAGCACTTTGAGTCTCAACAGCTGTTTAACTCAGTATTTTCTCTTGCCTTTTCCTGAAAGAAATTATGAACTAGTTGGGAGTCTGAAAAGAATTCCTTAAATACCTTTCCAGCCCTCATAACTTGACTGTAAAGAAAGATTTAGACCTCAGGTTATCAATGGTCCTTTCCAACTTCAATCTTTTATGATTCTTTGATTGTATGAGTTGGCGCTTTCGTTCTATTTTAAATTATCAGAGTCAATAATTCAAACCATGGTTGAGTTTCTAGAAAATATTGCTCTTAAATAAGTGACAAACTAAATAGAGACTTGTTTGTTTGTTTTTTGGGCTCAAATGATTCTCATGCCTCAGCCACCTGAGTAGCTGGGATTACAGGCGTGCGCCACCATTCCCAGCTAATTTTTTGTATTTTTAGCAGAGACGGGGTTTTACCACGTTGGCCAGGCTGGTCTCAACCTCCTGACTTCAGGTGATTAACCTGCCTCGGCCTCCCAAAATATTGGGATTACAGGCATGAGCCACCACACCTGGTCTAAATAGACACGTTGATGATGACAGTATTAGCAGCAGCTAACATTTATTGAGTAATTTTCAAGAATTCTTTCCCTTAGTTCTCACAGCCCCCATATTAGCATCTTATAGAAGGGAAACTGAGGCTGAGAGTGCTTTTGCAACTTCCCCATTAGGGATGGAGTGGAAATTCAAACAGACTTCAGAGCCTTCTCTATCATGGTTATTCCAAAATGCATATTCTTCACCATTCTGGAAAATAAGTGGCAGATTCAACTCAACAATGTTTTGAAAATTAAAATGTCATGAGACTCAGGTATCCTGTAACACATTTCCTGAAAGATCTCTATATTTGCTAAGAGAAAGCTGAGCCACTATAGTGTCTAGGCAAAAGTATCCACTCCCATCTTCATGCTGAGAATTTCAGGGCTGTTCTTTATTTATGAATCATGCTTTGTGGACACTGAATCAGTGTTTATGAGAGTGTGAAGCAAGTCAAATTTAGTTCTGTTTCTTGATAGTTCGAAACAGCCTAGCAGAAAACTGTCCAGTATGTAGTCCTGTGGGTAGAGAATTCAGACTTTAAGGGTTTGATGTGAACTGTCCACACTTGGATATCAGTGAACTGGGAAGGGAAAAGAAAAAGAATAGGAGGTGGTTAGAGGGAAAGGAAAGAAAAGCTAAAGTGAAAGAAAATGTGTAACAGCTTCTTCCATGATGTTCTCACTACCATATCCCATTTCATCTCTGGAATAAAGCAACTAATAGACTTTAAAACACATGTAAAAGGTGCTTAAGGCCCTGCACAACTCAGTCTTTCTACCCCATCTGAGATAGAAGAGTGGCCTATAAATTTTTAATTTTTAAAATAATAATTGCATAGAATTAGAATGACTGTGTGTGTGTATAATTTAATAAGGGCCAATTACCTTACTTTAAGATTGATGCAACTATTTTTTTATCCTTATAATACTTTAAATATTTCTCAACTGCTTTTCTTGCAGGTGGTCCTGTAATTGATTTGCCTCTGGAATATACAGAAGTTGTCAAATACAGAGCAGGTACATCTGTGAAGCTCAGAGCTGGCATTTCTGGCAAACCTGCGCCTACAATAGAATGGTATAAAGATGATAAAGAATTACAAACCAATGCACTGGTGTGTGTCGAAAATACTACTGACCTTGCATCTATACTCATCAAAGATGCCGATCGCCTTAATAGTGGATGCTATGAATTAAAACTAAGGAATGCCATGGGCTCAGCCTCAGCCACCATCAGAGTACAGATCCTTGGTAGGTGCTGAATTTAGACCACTGTCATGTTACATTTGCCTAAAGCTTAGTAGTTTTAAATAAGTAGGCTTTAAAGAAGTACTAACGTAGTGTTTTATTCTTTCATTGATAGACAAACCAGGCCCACCGGGTGGACCAATTGAATTTAAGACTGTAACTGCTGAAAAGATCACCCTTCTCTGGCGGCCTCCAGCTGATGATGGTGGTGCAAAAATCACTCACTACATTGTGGAAAAGCGTGAGACAAGCCGCGTTGTATGGTCCATGGTGTCTGAAAATTTGGAAGAGTGCATCATTACAACCACCAAAATTATCAAAGGAAATGAATACATCTTCCGGGTCCGAGCCGTGAACAAATACGGAATTGGCGAACCACTAGAATCTGATTCTGTTGTAGCCAAGAATGCATTTGGTGAGACATGATTTCATTAGAAAACTGAAATGTGAAAAATTTAAAATAAACTTTGCTAAACTGTGCATATGCTTTAATTTTATTTTGTATAACACCTGTCTCATTACCATCCTTTTCACAAGGTGAAAAATATAAAAAGTAAAACTAATATTCCTGGATGGAATGTGAACATCATAGATATAATTTATCAGTATGTTGATCCTTGTACCTCGTTTTCCTTTCTTTTCTAAATAGTTACACCTGGGCCACCAGGCATACCAGAAGTGACAAAGATTACCAAGAATTCGATGACTGTTGTCTGGAGCAGGCCAATTGCAGATGGCGGTAGTGATATAAGTGGCTATTTCCTTGAAAAACGAGATAAGAAGAGTCTAGGATGGTTTAAAGTACTAAAAGAGACTATCCGTGACACCAGACAGAAAGTAACAGGACTCACAGAAAACAGCGACTATCAATACAGAGTCTGTGCTGTAAACGCTGCTGGACAAGGTCCATTCTCCGAACCATCTGAATTCTACAAAGCTGCTGATCCTATTGGTAAGTGCGCATACCTGCAGCATCTTCAACTGTGTCTTCTTAATTCGCCTGTGTGACTGAATTGTAAGTGATTGTATAATTATTTTATTGTGAATGGCCATTCCAGATCCTCCAGGTCCACCTGCTAAGATAAGAATCACAGATTCAACCAAGTCATCCATCACCCTTGGCTGGAGTAAGCCTGTCTATGATGGGGGCAGTGCTGTTACCGGTTATGTTGTCGAGATGAGACAAGGAGAGGAAGAGGAATGGACTGTTGTCTCTACCAAAGGAGAGTTTAGAACTACAGAATATGTGGTATCCAACCTGAAACCTGGAGTCAATTACTACTTCCGGGTATCTGCTGTAAACTGTGCTGGACAAGGAGAACCTATAGAATTGACTGAACCTGTACAAGCTAAAGATATACTTGGTATGTACCTACTGGTGTGATTATGTTTCTTATAAGCATACTTCCAGGAAATCACTCATGTTTTGCTTTTAAAATTCACCATATATATCCATTTTATGTCTACAGAGGCACCAGAGATTGACCTGGATGTGGCTCTCAGAACTTCTGTTATTGCCAAAGCTGGTGAAGACGTACAAGTGTTGATTCCCTTTAAAGGCAGACCTCCACCTACTGTCATATGGAGAAAAGATGAGAAGAATCTTGGCAGT
Organism: Aotus nancymaae; assembly: GCF_030222135.1. NCBI lineage: Eukaryota > Metazoa > Chordata > Mammalia > Primates > Aotidae > Aotus > Aotus nancymaae. The sequence goes on from NW_026988419.1 coordinate 53,951,069, forward strand.
GATGCCAGATACAGCATTGAAAACACCGATTCATCTTCGTTACTCACCATTCCTCAAGTTACTCGCAATGATACAGGAAAATATATTCTCACAATAGAAAATGGAGTTGGTGAACCTAAGTCTTCAACTGTGAGTGTCAAAGTGCTTGACACACCAGCTGCCTGCCAGAAACTACAGGTTAAACATGTTTCTCAAGGCACAGTCACTTTGCTCTGGGATCCTCCTCTCATTGATGGAGGGTCTCCAATAATTAATTATGTCATTGAAAAGAGAGATGCTACCAAGAGAACATGGTCTGTCGTGTCACACAAATGTTCCAGCACAACCTTCAAGCTAACAGATTTGTCAGAGAAGACTCCATTCTTCTTCAGAGTTCTTGCAGAAAATGAAATTGGAATTGGGGAACCCTGTGACACTACAGAGCCAGTGAAGGCTGCTGAAGTACCAGCTCCTATACGTGATCTCTCAATGAAAGACTCAACAAAGACATCTGTCATCCTCAGCTGGACCAAACCTGACTTTGATGGTGGTAGCCTCATCACAGACTATGTTGTGGAAAGGAAAGGAAAAGGTGAACAGACATGGTCCCATGCTGGCATAAGTAAGACATGTGAAATTGAGGTTAGCCAACTTAAGGAGCAGTCAGTCCTGGAGTTCAGAGTGTTTGCCAAAAATGAGAAAGGACTGAGTGATCCTGTCACTATTGGGCCAATTACAGTGAAAGAACTTGTCATTACACCCGAAGTTGACCTGTCAGAAATCCCTGGGGCACAAGTCACTGTCAGAATTGGGCACAATGTGCACCTTGAATTACCTTATAAAGGAAAACCCAAACCATCCATCAGTTGGCTGAAAGACGGCTTGCCACTGAAAGAAAGTGAATTTGTTCGTTTCAGCAAAACCGAAAACAAAATTACTTTGAGTATTAAGAATGCCAAGAAGGAGCATGGAGGGAAATACACTGTTATTCTTGATAATGCAGTGTGCAGAACTGCAGTCCCCATTACGGTCATTACCCTTGGCCCACCATCAAAGCCCAAAGGACCCATTCGATTTGATGAAATCAAGGCTGATAGTGTCATCCTGTCATGGGATGTACCTGAAGATGATGGAGGAGGAGAAATTACTTGTTACAGCATCGAGAAGCGGGAAACTTCACAAACTAATTGGAAGATGGTGTGTTCAAGTGTTGCCAGGACGACTTTCAAAGTTCCTAATCTAGTCAAAGACGCTGAATACCAGTTTAGAGTGAGGGCAGAAAACAGATACGGAGTCAGCCAACCACTTGTCTCAAACATTATTGTGGCAAAACACCAGTTCAGGATTCCTGGTCCCCCAGGAAAGCCAGTTATATACAATGTGACTTCTGATGGCATGTCACTAACTTGGGATGCTCCAGTTTATGATGGTGGTTCAGAAGTTACTGGATTCCATGTTGAAAAGAAAGAAAGAAATAGCATCCTCTGGCAAAAAGTTAATACATCACCAATCTCTGGAAGAGAATATAGAGCTACTGGACTGATAGAAGGTCTGGATTACCAATTCCGTGTATATGCTGAAAATTCTGCTGGCCTAAGTTCACCAAGTGACCCAAGCAAATTTACCTTAGCTGTTTCTCCAGTAGGTAAGTGATTATTATTCAAATACATTTAGTTTAGCGATTGAATATATTAGAAACAAATATATCAAACACCGCTTTTCTTCTCTGCATCATCTTACATATCTTCTTGTCACTAGAGAACCAGTCATGTAAAACAAGAGGAATGATTTTAAATCAATCTAATAAACTAATTTGAAGTTCATTTTAAAGAATATGAAATGAAAAGTTAAAATTAATGACCAAAATGAGTTTGGGAGATTGAATAAATTATTTATTATAAAAAATTTATTTATTTATTAAAATTACTGAAAAATTTTATTTCTCTTCGATGGATGATTAAGACCTGGTTACAAATGTAATGATGCATTTACCTTCCTTATAATTTTGTAGACCCACCTGGCACTCCTGACTACATTGATGTCACCCGGGAAACCATCACACTTAAATGGAACCCACCATTGCGTGATGGAGGCAGTAAGATTGTGGCCTATAGCATTGAGAAACGGCAAGGAAGTGAACGCTGGGTGAGATGCAACTTCACTGACATCAGTGAATGTCAGTACACAGTTACAGGACTCAGTCCTGGGGATCGCTATGAGTTCAGAATAATTGCGAGAAATGCTGTTGGAACTATAAGCCCACCTTCACAGTCTTCTGGTATTATCATGACAAGAGATGAAAATGGTAAGCATTTACAACTTATTTCCAATGAGACTAAGAGCATTTACATTTTTAAAAAACACGTTTGGCCCTTGGCCTGTTAAATGGGAACAGAAATTACCTATGGTTGCTAAGTGGATGAATTATGTCTTTCTACCTTTCAAGAGAAAAGAAAAAAAGTAATTGGCATCAATTCTTTTTGTCATGTCTATTATTTCACTCCATTCCTGTATAAAGAGTATGCAGCAAGTGGGAATGAGTTTTTAGCTTTGTAATTTTTGCCACTTACAGTAAATGAAGAAAAAGTTCCTCGGGAATAACTGTCCACCCTTACTGAAGTTATTAAAATACAACATATATCCAACAACACAATCATCCCCTTGCTTGAATGTAGCTGATGACCTCTTAAAAGAACTTGTTTAACTGTACAGCAGTATTAGGAAGTAAATGATCTGTAAATGTTTCACTTCTCTTTTTACAAACAGCAGTGCAAAATTAAAAACATGACAAGCATTACAAGGGAAATAATAATAGGGAAATATTTAACCCCAGGTTCCAAATTCTCAATTATCAATCCTACTTTCAAAAGAGCCTTTGGTAGCACAGTACAAGTCATTACCCTTCCAGGCTTTAATCTGGCACTAATGAAAAATATATGTTTATGTACATCTTTATTAAGCCAAACTAATACATAGGCTTTCTCTTTCTTTTGTAGTTCCACCAATAGTAGAGTTTGGCCCTGAGTACTTTGATGGTCTCATTATTAAGTCTGGAGACAGCCTTAGAATCAAAGCTTTGGTACAAGGACGACCAGTGCCTCGAGTAACTTGGTTCAAAGATGGAGTGGAAATTGAAAAGAGGATGAATATGGAAATAACCGATGTCCTTGGATCCACAAGCCTATTTGTTAGAGATGCAACTCGGGACCATCGTGGTATATATACAGTGGAAGCCAAAAATGCATCTGGTTCTGCAAAAGCAGAAATTAAAGTGAAAGTACAAGGTACTTTTAAAATAGCTTCTTAATGTGACAGTTTATGAACCTGGATTAGAGACATGCCTAGTTGTATTTTAATGGACAAGGAAAAAGAAACTAACTCTAGAAACTTTTTCTTATAGATACACCAGGGAAAGTAGTTGGGCCAATAAGATTCACCAATATTACTGGGGAGAAGATGACTCTGTGGTGGGATGCTCCACTCAATGATGGTTGTGCTCCCATAACACACTACATCATCGAAAAACGGGAAACCAGCAGACTCGCTTGGGCACTAATTGAGGATAAATGTGAAGCCCAAAGTTACACTGCCATTAAACTAATAAATGGCAATGAATACCAATTCCGTGTTTCTGCAGTTAACAAGTTTGGTGTTGGCAGACCACTTGATTCTGATCCAGTGGTTGCTCAAATACAATACAGTAAGTTTGCATTTTTACTAAGTGGTACTATGTCAAAAGATTAACCTTCCAAGCAAATGTATCTGATTGATTTGGGATTTTTATTTTTGTTTTTGTTTTTGTTTTTGTCTTATAGCTATTCCTGATGCCCCTGGCATTCCAGAACCTAGCAACATAACAGGCAACAGCATTACCCTGACATGGGCAAGGCCGGAATCAGATGGTGGCAGTGAAATTCAACAGTATATCCTTGAAAGAAGAGAAAAGAAAAGCACAAGATGGGTAAAAGTGATCAGCAAACGACCAATCTCTGAGACAAGATTCAAAGTCACTGGTCTGATAGAAGGCAATGAGTATGAATTCCACATCATGGCTGAAAATGCTGCAGGAGTTGGACCTGCAAGTGGCATCTCAAGACTCATTAAATGTAGAGAGCCCGTCAACCCACCAGGTCCTCCGGCAGTGGTCAAAGTAACAGACACATCAAAGACAACTGTGAGCTTAGAATGGTCCAAACCAGTGTTTGATGGTGGCATGGAAATAATTGGGTACATTATTGAAATGTGTAAGGCTGACTTAGGAGACTGGCACAAGGTGAATGCAGAGGCATGCGTGAAAACAAGATATACAGTCACTGATCTGCAAGCAGGTGAAGAATACAAATTCCGAGTTAGTGCTATCAATGGTGCTGGAAAAGGAGACAGCTGTGAAGTGACCGGCACAATTAAAGCAGTTGACCGGTTAACAGCTCCTGAGTTAGACATAGATGCAAACTTCAAACAGACTCATGTTGTTAGAGCTGGGGCCAGTATTCGCCTCTTCATTGCCTACCAAGGTAGACCTACTCCTACAGCTGTGTGGAGCAAACCAGATTCCAACCTTAGCCTTCGGGCTGATATCCATACAACAGACTCCTTCAGCACCCTCACCGTGGAAAACTGCAACAGAAATGATGCAGGAAAATATACCCTTACTGTGGAAAACAACAGTGGTAGTAAGTCAATCACATTCACTGTAAAAGTGCTAGACACTCCAGGCCCACCTGGCCCAATTACCTTCAAAGATGTGACCCGGGGAACTGCTACATTGATGTGGGATGCCCCTCTTCTTGACGGTGGTGCCCGAATCCATCACTATGTGGTAGAGAAACGAGAAGCAAGTCGCCGTAGTTGGCAGGTGATCAGTGAAAAATGCACTCGTCAGATCCTCAAGGTCAGTGATCTGGCAGAAGGTGTTCCATACTATTTCCGTGTTTCTGCAGAAAATGAGTATGGTGTTGGTGAGCCCTATGAAATGCCAGAACCAATTGTAGCCACAGAACAGCCTGCTCCACCCAGGAGACTTGACATTGTTGATACTAGCAAATCTTCCGCAGTCTTAGCTTGGCTTAAGCCTGACCATGATGGAGGCAGCCGGATCACTGGCTACCTGCTTGAAATGAGACAAAAGGGATCTGACTTTTGGGTTGAAGCTGGTCACACCAAACAGCTGACTTTCACAGTAGAGCATCTTGTTGAGAACACTGAGTATGAATTCCGTGTGAAGGCCAAGAATGATGCTGGCTATAGTGAACCCAGGGAAGCCTTCTCTTCCGTCATCATTAAGGAGCCTCAAATTGAGCCCACTGCTGACCTCACTGGAATTACCAATCAGCTCATAACTTGCAAAGCAGGAAGCCCATTTACCATTGATGTACCAATCAGTGGTCGTCCTGCCCCCAAAGTAACATGGAAATTGGAAGAAATGAGACTTAAAGAGACAGATCGAGTGAGCATCGCAACAACAAAAGACAGAACCACCCTGACTGTAAAGGACAGCATGAGAGGTGACTCTGGAAGATACTTCTTGACCCTGGAAAATACAGCTGGTGTTAAAACATTCACTGTCACAGTTGTTGTCATTGGAAGGCCAGGTCCAGTAACCGGCCCCATTGAGGTCTCATCTGTCTCTGCTGAATCATGTGTCCTGTCATGGGGAGAACCTAAAGATGATGGAGGCACTGAAATTACTAATTACATAGTTGAAAAGCGTGAATCAGGTACAACAGCTTGGCAGCTTGTCAATTCCAGTGTCAAGCGCACTCAAATTAAAGTCACTCATCTCACAAAATACATGGAATATTCTTTCCGTGTCAGTTCAGAGAACAGATTTGGTGTCAGCAAACCTCTAGAATCAGCACCAATAGTTGCTGAACATCCATTTGGTAAGAAAAATTAAAATCATATTTCAAAGTCTCTATTATTAAATATTTCCCCTGAGTTTTATAAAATTGTATTCATACTTAATACCTTTGTTTATATTTAGTCCCACCAAGTGCTCCTACCAGACCTGAGGTCTACCATGTGTCTGCCAATGCCATGTCTATTCGTTGGGAAGAACCCTACCATGATGGTGGCAGTAAAATCATTGGCTACTGGGTTGAGAAGAAAGAACGTAACACAATTCTTTGGGTGAAAGAAAACAAAGTGCCATGCTTAGAGTGCAACTACAAAGTAACCGGTTTAGTAGAAGGACTGGAATATCAGTTCAGAACTTATGCACTCAATGCTGCAGGCGTTAGCAAGGCCAGCGAAGCTTCAAGACCTATAATGGCTCAAAATCCAGTTGGTATGTATCACAATTTATGGGCATATTTGTTTATTACTACTGATTCCAGTAGAACTCAGAGTGGTATATTTTAATCTTATTTTTGCATCCCTTCTAGATGCACCAGGCAGACCAGAGGTGACAGATGTCACAAGATCAACAGTATCACTGATTTGGTCTGCCCCAGTGTATGATGGAGGCAGCAAGGTTGTGGGCTACATCATAGAGCGTAAGCCAGTCAGTGAGGTAGGAGACGGTCGCTGGCTGAAGTGCAACTATACCATTGTATCTGACAATTTCTTCACCGTGACTGCTCTCAGTGAAGGGGACACTTATGAGTTCCGTGTGTTAGCCAAGAATGCAGCAGGCGTAATTAGCAAAGGGTCTGAATCTACAGGCCCCATCACTTGCCGAGATGAATACGGTAGGAAATAGTCAACATTCTCCTTTTTAAAATTATCACAATTTACGTGAAAATAAACTCTCAGATATTCATTCATATCTATTTTGCCTACTGACAGCTCCACCCAAAGCCGAACTGGATGCTCGATTACAGGGTGATCTGGTTACCATCAGAGCAGGTTCTGATCTTGTTCTGGATGCTGCAGTTGGTGGCAAACCTGAACCCAAAATTATCTGGACCAAAGGAGACAAGGAACTAGATCTCTGTGAAAAGGTCTCTTTGCAGTATACTGGCAAACGAGCAACTGCTGTGATCAAGTTCTGTGACAGAAGTGACAGTGGAAAATACACTTTAACAGTGAAAAATGCCAGCGGGACCAAGGCCGTGTCTGTCATGGTCAAAGTGCTTGGTAAACATGTCAAATGTTCTTACATTTATATAGCATTTTCTAGTGTGGGCAGAAAGAATGATCTTCATTATGGCTTGTCATTACACCTGTTTCAGATACCCCTGGCCCATGTGGAAAGCTCACTGTCAGCAGAGTAACAGAGGAGAAGTGCACTTTAGCCTGGGGCCTTCCTCAGGAAGATGGAGGAGCAGAAATCACTCACTACATCGTGGAAAGACGCGAGACTAGCAGGCTCAACTGGGTGATTGTCGAAGGCGAATGCCCAACCCTATCCCATGTTGTTACCAGGCTCATCAAGAACAATGAATACATATTCCGAGTGAGGGCAGTAAACAAATACGGCCCTGGTGTGCCTGCTGAATCAGAGCCAATTGTAGCCAGAAACTCATTCAGTGAGTATTAACACTTGTAAACAATTTGATGGTTGAAATATAACAGGATCACGGGGAGGAGGAAGAAGGGTAGTCTTACCAATCGTAATTTTATGCAATTCTGATCATCCTTATTTTCATAAATATGTAAACAGCTATTCCATCACCACCTGGCATACCTGAAGAAGTTGGGGCTGGCAAAGAGCATATCATCATCCAGTGGACAAAACCTGAATCTGATGGTGGCAATGAAATCAGCAACTACCTAGTAGACAAACGTGAGAAGAAGAGCCTGCGCTGGACACGTGTCAACAAAGACTACATCGTGTATGATACTAGGCTGAAGGTGACCAGCCTGATGGAAGGTTGTGATTACCAGTTCCGGGTGACTGCAGTGAATGCAGCTGGTAACAGTGAGCCCAGCGAAGCTTCCAACTTCATCTCATGCAGAGAACCATCATGTGAGCTCCAAGAATCATACATAAATACAATGTTCCTCAAAACTATATGACAGATAAAATTTTCCAACACACAATTTCTAAGAATTTGTAAAATTTATGGTCTAGAAAAGCCTACACTTATTAGCATGATCATAAATATAGCTTAAGTCAGAGAACATTTTAACTATTATATCTGTTGATAAGTTAGCAATTAGAATTGCTAAAAATTGTTACAGTATTTTCCAATTAATGGAAAAATATTCTACTACCAATATGAAAAGAATCTATTTTATAAATCTTCCTAAGAATAGGGAGAAAGAAGCATTATACTGTAACTACTGAAAAGAAAAATGGCAAAACTCCTTTTAAGAAAAGGCTTAGCAGGAACATAAGGTTTCTAGTAGTTTAATAAGTTACTGACAAAATAATTGTCACGAGAGCTTCAAAAATAAGTGACAAATCCTTTTACAGAGTCTGATTCCAAGAACTATTAAGGAATAGTCACTGGGACTGAATTGGGGAAGTTGACAAAACCAATTCCTGTATTCATTAGAAATGTATTGGTGGCATGTGATACTAACCTAGTGAAAGATAAGCAACTCTTTAAGGAAAAGTCCCTGAGAATAGGTACTTTAAGTAATGAGCTTAGATAACGAAGAACACATAGTGAAGCTAGCCAAAGTAGTAGGAAAGAAACATCTACTTTCCTAAAGCAATTTAATTCTTAAGATAATAATATTAAATTATAATGTGCCATACAGTGCTGTCCTATGATATTAAGAGCCTAGTTAATAAAGATTATCTTGGTGAGTATGGACAAACTGCAATAATGCCTTTGTGAGTCTTGAAAACCAAAAATACAAATCTCAAGTTTCCTTATTTGCCTAATATCTGCATCTCACTTTTTAAATTCCACAGATACCCCTGGACCACCTTCTGCTCCAAGAGTTGTCGATACCACCAAATACAGCATTAGTTTGGCATGGACCAAGCCCATGTACGATGGTGGTGCTGATATCATAGGCTATGTTCTGGAAATGCAAGAGAAGGACACTGATCAGTGGTACCGAGTGCATACCAATGCCACAATAAGAAATACTGAATTCACTGTGCCAGACCTTAAAATGGGCCAGAAATATTCCTTCAGAGTTGCTGCCGTGAACATGAAGGGTATGAGCGAATACAGCGAATCAACTGCTGAAATTGAGCCCGTGGAAAGAATAGGTATTTATAATACAAGCTTTTAGGTGAATTATTTTCTTCTCATACCTGTCCATGAATTAATTAAATGTTGTCATTAACTTTCCAGAAATACCAGATCTCGAGCTTGCAGATGATCTAAAGAAGACTGTGACCATCAGGGCTGGAGCCTCCTTGCGCCTGATGGTGTCTGTATCTGGAAGACCACCTCCTGTCATCACGTGGAGCAAGCAGGGCATTGACCTTGCAAACCGGGCAATTATTGACACCACTGAGAGCTACTCATTGCTAATAGTGGACAAAGTGAATCGGTACGATGCTGGAAAATACACAATTGAAGCTGAAAACCAATCTGGCAAGAAATCAGCAACAGTCCTTGTTAAAGTCTATGGTAAGCATTTTACTTAAAATTGGCTTTATAGCCAATTGGCTTTATAGCCAATGAGTAGATCCTCTAAAACAGTATACCTTGACCTATGATTGATCACCTCTCTAGAGAGGAACTATGTTGATTATATTTCCCCAAGGGGAAAAAAAAAAAAAAAAAAGCTATCAGGCAAATAGGAAATATGAATCTTTCATTCTGTTTTTCAGATACTCCTGGTCCCTGTCCTTCAGTGAAAGTTAAGGAAGTATCAAGAGATTCTGTGACTATAACTTGGGAAATTCCCACAATTGATGGTGGAGCTCCCGTCAACAATTACATTATTGAGAAGCGTGAAGCTGCCATGAGAGCATTCAAAACAGTAACTACCAAATGCAGCAAGACACTTTACCGAATTTCTGGGCTTGTAGAAGGAACCATGTACTATTTCAGAGTGCTGCCAGAAAATATTTATGGCATTGGAGAACCTTGTGAAACATCTGATGCAGTACTGGTCTCAGAAGTGCCTTTGGTGCCTACAAAGCTAGAGGTGGTCGATGTCACCAAATCCACTGTTACCCTTGCCTGGGAAAAACCACTCTATGATGGTGGTAGCCGACTCACTGGTTATGTTCTTGAAGCCTGCAAAGCTGGAACAGAGAGATGGATGAAGGTTGTCACCTTAAAACCCACAGTCCTAGAGCACACCATTATTTCTTTAAATGAAGGTGAACAATACTTATTTAGAGTGAGGGCACAAAATGAGAAAGGTGTATCAGAACCAAGAGAGATTGTCACAGCCGTGACTGTACAAGACCTCAGAGGTATGTACCAAATAGCCAAAAAATAACAATAATAGTAAAGTAAAACGAAAACATTCAGAATTCATAATACTATATAAAAATAGTGCTTAAGAATAAATGCCTGCTTTCTTTCCCACAGTGTTGCCAACAATCGATCTTTCCACAATGCCTCAGAAAACCATCCATGTCCCAGCTGGCAGACCAGTAGAGCTGGTGATACCTATCACTGGCCGTCCACCTCCTGCTGCTTCCTGGTTCTTTGCTGGTTCTAAACTGAGAGAATCAGAGCGTGTCACAGTTGAAACTCATACTAAAGTAGCTAAATTAACCATCCGTGAAACCACTATCAGAGATACTGGAGAATACACACTTGAATTGAAGAATGTTACTGGAACTACTTCAGAGACCATTAAAGTTATCATTCTTGGTAAGGATGTGTGACAAAGATACAAGCAAGTTGTTGATATTCAGTCACCCAATTTTGATTTGAAGTAAAAATTAATTTCCTGGATTTCTTCTCTTTCATAGACAAGCCTGGTCCACCAACAGGACCTATTAAGATTGAAGAAATTGATGCTACATCAATTACCATTTCCTGGGAACCACCTGAATTGGACGGTGGTGCTCCATTGAGTGGTTATGTGGTAGAACAACGTGATGCGCATCGTCCAGGATGGCTGCCCATTTCTGAATCAGTGACTAGGTCCACATTTAAGTTTACCCGACTCATTGAAGGAAATGAGTATGTGTTCCGTGTGGCTGCAACAAACCGCTTTGGGATTGGCTCTTACTTGCAGTCTGAGGTCATAGAATGTCGCAGCAGCATCAGTAAGTCCACAGATCCTTCCACCACTCTCCCTACCTCTGATTCTGAATGTTAACAAAAAATAATTTGTTTTTAATATGTCCTAATGTAAATAAAAATAGGTCACAAAATTAACCCTGTGGTCTTTCTAAGGTTTCTAAACCTCCTTTTTTCAGAGGTTTCCAAACACTTAGGCTTGATTTTTTTAAATATCTGCACTCTTAGAAGAGGAGGGAGTTAGGAAGAAAAGAGAGAAGGGAAGGAGAAAGAGAGGGAAGGAGGGAGGACTGGCAATGTTATAGCAAGAAAAAAATACAGAGTGCATGTTTAATAAATGTCTACAGAATTAAAGAAAACAAGGAACAGCAAGAAAAGTACAAAATTAAACCTCAGCACCATGCAATATACCCATGTAACAAACCTGCACATGTACCCTAAACCTAAAAGTCAAAAAAACTAATACATTTAATTAAATGATTTAAATTAAAATTTACAAATAGTACAAAAGTGAAACTATTGGAAATATAGTCACGTATCTATCTTTTTAAAAAACTACCAACCAAAACCTAAGGCACACACAAATATATGAGTCATTGTTTTATTCATAAGTTAAACTCTGTCTTGCTGCAGGTATTCCTGGACCCCCAGAAACATTACAGATACTTGATGTTTCCCGTGATGGCATGACACTTACTTGGTACCCGCCAGAGGATGACGGTGGCTCCCAAGTGACTGGATATATTGTGGAGCGCAAAGAAGTGAGAGCAGATCGATGGGTTCGTGTAAATAAAGTACCTGTGACGATGACACGGTACCGCTCCACTGGCCTTATTGAAGGCTTAGAATATGAACACCGTGTCACAGCCATTAATGCAAGAGGGTCTGGAAAACCAAGTCGTCCTTCCAAACCCATCGTTGCCATGGATCCAATTGGTAAGCACATTTTGTATCAGTCAAGTTTATTGGGTTATAATTTATAGGTGGGAAGATTCGCCTTTTTGAAGAATATAGTTCTATCACTTTTGAAAAATGTACTGTTTTGTAATCACCATCACAAACAAAATGTGAAATATTTTTATTACCCAGGAAAGTTTGCTTGCATCCTTTTGTAATCAGTCCCTTCCCCACCCCAGCCACCAGCAACTTCTGGCAAATAATTTTTTAATATTCTTCTATTGAGTCGATTTCTTCCTCGTTAAGATTCATAATATATGCTTTCTATCACAGTTAAAATTTTAAAACAATATTTTTGAAAGCACTTTAAAAAACTGCTGATAAATATAAGATAATAATAGTGATTACAAATAAAGCACATTTAAAGAAAGGAAAATACAAAAACCTTGGCTCACTGCAACCTCTGCCTCCCAGGTTGAAGCAATTCCTCTGCCTCAGTCTCCTGAGTAGCTGGGATTACAGGTGCCCGCCACCATGTGCAGCTATTTTTTGTATTTTTGGTAGAGACAGGGTTTCACAATGTTGGTCAGGGTGGTCTTGAACTCCTGACCTCAGGCCTCCCAAAGTGCTGTGATTACAGGCATAAGCCCCTATGCCCAGCCATGAATAAAATTTTCACAAGACAAAAAACAGTCTAATGTTAACAGTCCGTTTCAACAACTCATTGAATTTGTTAGGTGGCACAGTTAATTTTCAACTTTGCAGCAACTTTAACCAGTGTATTGTCTTATTCTTATTCCCAGCTCCTCCAGGAAAGCCACAAAACCCAAGAGTTACTGATACAACAAGGACATCAGTCTCCCTGGCCTGGAGTGTTCCAGAAGATGAAGGAGGATCTAAAGTCACAGGCTACTTGATTGAAATGCAAAAAGTAGATCAACATGAATGGACCAAGTGTAACACCACCCCAACCAAGATTCGAGAGTATACTCTAACACATCTACCTCAGGGCGCAGAATACAGATTCCGCGTCCTAGCTTGTAATGCTGGTGGACCTGGTGAGCCTGCTGAGGTACCAGGAACAGTCAAAGTCACTGAAATGCTTGGTGAGACACATGATCATTTATTTTCTGCAATAATTGCCATAGACTTACTTCTTACTCCGCCCCCCAACTCCAAATGCTAAATTGAAATCCTACCTTTTTTTTCAGAATATCCTGATTATGAACTTGATGAAAGATACCAGGAAGTTATCTTTGTAAGGCAAGGTGGAGTCATCAGACTTACCATACCAATCAAAGGAAAACCATTCCCAATATGTAAATGGACCAAGGAAGGCCAGGATGTTAGTAAGCGTGCCATGATTGCAACATCTGATACACACACTGAGCTTGTGATCAAAGAAGCAGACAGGGGTGATTCTGGCACTTATGACCTGGTTCTAGAAAATAAATGTGGCAAGAAGACTGTCTACATCAAGGTCAAAGTGATAGGAAGCCCTGACAGTCCAGAAGGACCACTGGAATATGATGACATTCAAGCCCGCTCTGTGAGGGTCAGCTGGAGGCCTCCTGCTGATGATGGTGGTGCCGACATCTTAGGCTACATCCTCGAGAGACGAGAAGTGCCTAAAGCTGCCTGGTATACCATTGATTCCAGAGTCCGAGGTACATCTCTGGTGGTAAAAGGCCTCAAAGAGAATGTGGAATACCATTTCCGTGTTTCAGCAGAAAACCAGTTTGGCATAAGCAAACCCTTGAAATCAGAGGAACCAGTCATACCAAAAACACCACTGAGTAAGTGCCCTTTCAACCACAAAATTATAAACATTATTTCAGCATGATTCAGTTTTTAAATGAAAGTCATTGGCTTACAAGACTTGGAACTGTACTCTAACACATGTGTGTTTTCCACTTATATTTATAGATCCTCCAGAACCTCCAAGCAATCCTCCAGAAGTACTCGATGTAACCAAGAGTTCTGTTAGCCTGTCCTGGTCCAGGCCCAAAGACGATGGTGGTTCTCGAGTCACAGGCTACTACATAGAACGCAAAGAGACATCCACTGACAAGTGGGTCAGACACAACAAGACTCAGATCACCACGACGATGTACACTGTCACGGGGCTTGTTCCTGATGCTGAGTATCAGTTCCGCATCATTGCACAGAATGATGTTGGTCTCAGCGAGACCAGCCCTGCTTCTGAACCAGTTGTTTGCAAAGATCCGTTTGGTAAGGAATTCAGAAGGGGTTAAAATTAAAGAAGCAAGCCATGTTTGGTTCTTTTATTTCACCAGAATAGCTGATCCCCTTTTCATTATTTTTAAATATTTCAGATAAACCAAGCCAACCAGGGGAGCTTGAGATTCTTTCAATATCCAAAGATAGTGTCACTCTACAGTGGGAGAAACCTGAATGTGATGGTGGCAAAGAAATTCTTGGATACTGGGTTGAATATAGACAGTCTGGAGACAGTGCCTGGAAAAAGAGCAATAAAGAACGTATCAAGGACAAGCAATTCACAATAGGAGGTTTGCTGGAATCTACTGAATATGAATTCAGGGTTTTTGCTGAGAATGAGACAGGGCTGAGCAGACCTCGAAGAACTGCTATGTCTATAAAGACTAAACTCACATGTAAGTAGACTTTAGTTCTCTACTTCATCGATTTACAAACTAAACAAGTTAAAGCTAATTCTCCCTCTATACTAAGTAGAACTTGGAAAGCTTTAATGGAGAGCAAGTGTTTAGAAAGAAAAGCAAGTGCACACACAGGGAATATGATAAGTTCTATAGGAAACCATTCTAAGCACATAACCTCAGCAGGAGATGTTAGATGCAGTGAACTGAGCACTTTCCTTGAGCAATTCCCTCTAATGCAATGGTTTCTTTTTTTAAATATTTCCCAACAATATTTGAAAGGTCAACAATTGTATGTCACTTCTTTGAACCTATGTAAGGGCAAAAATACTACAGAATTATACAGAGAATTTATAGTCCCTCAAAAGCCTATACATTATTAATGCCCTTCCAATCATAAAGAAGAAAAGTCACTCTGCATAAAATGGGACAATATGCTCACTGAATCCCTATTTACCATATGATCGTAGGAAAATCAATTCAAAGGGTTTTGAAGAATTAGGCTAATATGTAAATCATGGTATCTCTCAGTAAATAAGGTAAATTCATTCCTGATATATAAGGACAAAGGATTATAGATTGAGTAGTGACAATCACTTAATATTATCTTTCACATTGTTCAGCTGGAGAGGCCCCAGGAATACGCAAAGAAATGAAGGATGTTACCACCAAATTGGGTGAAGCTGCTCAACTCTCATGCCAGATTGTTGGAAGGCCTCTGCCTGACATTAAATGGTACAGATTTGGTAAAGAGCTTATACAAAGCCGGAAATACAAAATGTCTTCAGATGGACGCACACACACTCTTACAGTAATGACAGAGGAACAGGAAGATGAAGGTGTTTATACCTGCATAGCCACCAATGAGGTTGGAGAAGTAGAAACCAGTAGTAAGCTTCTCCTGCAAGCAACACCACAGTTCCATCCTGGTTACCCACTGAAAGAGAAATATTATGGAGCTGTGGGTTCTACACTTCGGCTTCATGTTATGTACATTGGTCGTCCAGTACCTGCCATGACTTGGTTCCACGGTCAGAAACTTTTGCAAAACTCAGAAAACATTACTATTGAAAACACTGAGCACTATACTCATCTTGTCATGAAGAATGTCCAACGTAAGACTCATGCTGGCAAATACAAAGTCCAGCTCAGCAATGTTTTTGGAACTGTTGATGCCATCCTTGATGTGGAAATACAAGGTATTTTTATTTTTATTTTCAGTGCTTTTTTATTTTTAAAGAGAAACTCTCAAAAACACACTATGAAAACCACTACAATTGTATTTTCCCAACAGATAAACCAGACAAACCTACAGGACCAATTGTGATCGAAGCTTTATTGAAGAACTCTGCAGTGATCAGCTGGAAACCACCTGTAGATGATGGAGGCTCCTGGATCACCAACTATGTGGTGGAAAAATGTGAGGCCAAGGAGGGGGCTGAATGGCAATTGGTGTCTTCAGCCATCTCAGTGACAACCTGTAGAATTGTGAACCTCACAGAAAATGCTGGCTATTACTTCCGGGTTTCAGCTCAGAACACTTTTGGCATCAGTGACCCTCTAGAAGTGTCCTCAGTTGTGATCATTAAGAGTCCATTTGGTAAGTACAACCTGATTTCTATATCTTCCTATGGCAAAGTTCCATCTTTGCATAAAATTCTTTTAAACAGAAAGAAATTTTGAAAGGAAATAACAAAGATTCAGATAAAGTACAAGTGCCTTTTCTTTTACTTTAATTGAATGTTTGCATATCTAAAAGGAGAAATATATATCCTAACCCCTTTTTAAAAATAGAACTTTGGTTTTTGATATGTCTTAGTATAAAGTAACCAATTTCATTTTTCTGGAATAGCTATTTTTAATAAAATTTTGGACTCATTCTTTTTTTAAAAAAATTAGCTTTAATAAAGTTGCTTGCTTCATCTCATGACTCAAATCTTTTGTTTTGTTTTGTTTTTAATAGAAAAGCCAGGTGCTCCTGGCAAACCAACTATTACTGCTGTCACAAAAGATTCTTGTGTTGTGGCTTGGAAGCCACCTGCCAGTGATGGAGGTGCAAAGATTAGAAATTACTACCTTCAGAAGCGCGAGAAGAAGCAGAATAAATGGATTTCTGTGACAACAGAAGAAATTCGAGAAACTGTCTTTTCAGTGACAAACCTTATTGAAGGTCTTGAATATGAGTTCCGTGTGAAATGTGAAAATCTAGGTGGGGAAAGTGAATGGAGTGAAATATCAGAACCTGTCACTCCCAAATCAGATGTCCCAATTCAGGCACCACACTTTAAAGAGGAACTGAGAAATCTAAATGTCAGATATCAGAGTAATGCTACTTTGGTCTGCAAAGTGACTGGTCATCCAAAACCTATCGTGAAATGGTACAGACAAGGCAAAGAAATCATTGCAGATGGATTAAAATATAGGATTCAAGAATTTAAGGGTGGCTACCACCAGCTCATCATTGCAAGTGTCACAGATGATGATGCCACAGTTTATCAAGTCAGAGCTACCAACCAAGGGGGATCTGTGTCTGGCACTGCCTCCTTGGAAGTGGAAGGTAAAAATAAATTGTTTATCATCAATTTGAGGCTAGATGAGTTACTAACTTGGGGGTGGGGGTTATTGCACTTAGATGTTATTAGGTGGTGTTGCTAAATTATATTCTTATGTTTTTCTGATACAGTTCCAGCTAAGATACACCTACCTAAAACTCTTGAAGGCATGGGAGCAGTTCATGCTCTCCGAGGTGAAGTGGTCAGCATCAAGATTCCTTTCAGTGGCAAACCAGATCCTGTGATCACCTGGCAGAAAGGACAAGATCTCATTGACAATAATGGCCACTACCAAGTTATTGTCACAAGATCCTTCACATCACTTGTTTTCCCCAATGGGGTAGAGAGAAAAGATGCTGGTTTCTATGTAGTCTGTGCTAAAAACCGATTTGGAATTGATCAGAAGACAGTTGAACTGGATGTGGCTGATGTTCCTGACCCACCCAGAGGAGTCAAAGTTAGTGATGTCTCACGAGATTCTGTCAACTTAACGTGGACTGAGCCAGCCTCTGATGGTGGCAGCAAAATCACCAACTACATTGTTGAAAAATGTGCAACTACTGCAGAAAGATGGCTCCGTGTAGGACAGGCCCGAGAAACACGTTATACCGTGATCAACTTATTTGGAAAAACAAGTTACCAGTTCCGTGTAATTGCTGAAAATAAATTTGGTCTGAGCAAGCCTTCTGAGCCTTCAGAACCAACCATAACCAAAGAAGATAAGACCAGAGCTATGAACTATGATGAAGAGGTAGATGAAACCAGGGAAGTCTCCATGACTAAAGCATCTCACTCTTCAACCAAGGAACTCTATGAAAAATATATGATTGCTGAAGATCTTGGGCGTGGTGAGTTTGGAATTGTCCATCGTTGTGTTGAAACATCCTCAAAGAAGACGTACATGGCCAAATTTGTTAAAGTCAAAGGGACTGATCAGGTTTTGGTAAAGAAGGAAATTTCCATTCTGAACATTGCTAGGCATAGAAACATCTTATACCTCCATGAATCCTTTGAAAGCATGGAAGAATTAGTTATGATCTTTGAGTTTATATCAGGACTTGACATATTTGAGCGCATTAACACAAGTGCTTTTGAACTTAATGAAAGAGAAATTGTAAGTTATGTTCGCCAGGTCTGTGAAGCACTTGAGTTCTTACACAGTCATAATATTGGACACTTTGACATTAGACCGGAAAATATCATTTACCAAACCAGAAGAAGCTCTATCATTAAGATCATAGAATTTGGTCAAGCCCGTCAACTGAAACCAGGGGACAACTTCAGGCTTCTATTCACTGCCCCAGAATACTATGCACCTGAAGTCCACCAGCATGATGTTGTCAGCACAGCCACAGACATGTGGTCACTTGGAACATTGGTATATGTGCTATTGAGTGGTATCAACCCATTCCTGGCTGAAACTAACCAACAGATCATTGAGAATATCATGAATGCTGAATATACTTTCGATGAAGAAGCATTCAAAGAGATTAGCCTTGAAGCCATGGATTTTGTTGACCGGCTGTTGGTAAAAGAGAGAAAGTCTCGCATGACAGCATCGGAGGCTCTCCAGCACCCATGGTTAAAGCAGAAGATAGAAAGAGTCAGTACTAAAGTTATCAGAACATTAAAACACCGGCGTTATTACCACACCCTGATCAAGAAAGACCTCAACATGGTTGTGTCAGCAGCCCGGATCTCCTGTGGTGGTGCAATTCGATCTCAGAGGGGAGTGAGTGTTGCTAAAGTCAAAGTAGCATCCATTGAAATTGGCCCAATTTCTGGGCAGATAATGCATGCAGTTGGTGAAGAAGGAGGACATGTCAAATACATATGCAAAATTGAAAATTATGATCAGTCTACTCAAGTGACCTGGTACTTTGGGGTCCGACAGCTGGAGAACAGTGAGAAATATGAAATCACCTATGAAGATGGAGTGGCCACTCTCTATGTCAAAGACATTACCAAATTCGATGATGGTACCTACAGATGCAAAGTAGTCAATGACTATGGTGAAGACAGTTCTTATGCAGAGCTATTTGTTAAAGGTGTGAGAGAAGTTTATGACTATTACTGCCGTAGAACCATGAAGAAAATTAAGCGCAGAACAGACACAATGAGACTCCTGGAAAGGCCACCAGAATTTACCCTGCCTCTCTATAATAAGACAGCTTATGTAGGTGAAAATGTCCGGTTTGGAGTAACTATAACTGTCCACCCAGAGCCTCGTGTAACATGGTATAAATCAGGTCAGAAAATCAAACCAGGTGATGATGACAAGAAGTACACATTTGAGTCAGACAAGGGTCTTTACCAATTAACGATCAACAGTGTCACTATAGATGATGACGCTGAATATACTATTGTGGCAAGGAACAAATATGGTGAAGACAGCTGTAAAGCAAAGCTGACGGTAACCCTACACCCACCTCCAACAGACAGCACCTTAAGACCCATGTTCAAAAGGTTACTGGCAAATGCAGAATGCCAAGAAGGCCAAAGTGTCTGCTTTGAGATCAGAGTGTCTGGCATCCCCCCACCAACATTAAAATGGGAGAAAGATGGTCAGCCACTGTCCCTCGGGCCTAACATTGACATTATTCATGAAGGTTTGGATTATTATGCTCTGCACATCAGGGACACTTTGCCTGAAGACACGGGTTATTATAGAGTCACAGCCACTAACACAGCTGGGTCCACCAGCTGCCAGGCTCACCTACAAGTGGAACGCCTGAGGTACAAGAAACAGGAATTCAAGAGTAAGGAGGAGCGTGAGCGACACGTACAAAGACAAATTGACAAAACCCTCAGAATGGCTGAAATTCTTTCTGGAACTGAGAGTGTGCCACTGACACAGGTAGCTAAAGAGGCTCTGAGAGAAGCTGCTGTCCTTTACAAACCAGCTGTAAGCACCAAGACCGTGAAAGGGGAATTCAGACTTGAGACGGAAGAAAAGAAGGAAGAGAGAAAACTCCGGATGCCTTATGATGTACCAGAGCCACGCAAGTACAAGCAGACTACCATAGAAGAAGACCAACG
Organism: Aotus nancymaae; assembly: GCF_030222135.1. NCBI lineage: Eukaryota > Metazoa > Chordata > Mammalia > Primates > Aotidae > Aotus > Aotus nancymaae. The sequence continues at coordinate 53,971,232 of NW_026988419.1, forward strand.
CATCAAGCAGTTCGTGCCCATGTCTGACATGAAATGGTATAAAAAGATACGTGATCAATATGAAATGCCTGGGAAACTTGACAGACTTGTACAGAAACGACCCAAGCGCATCCGCCTTTCAAGATGGGAACAGTTCTATGTGATGCCTCTTCCACGCATTACAGATCAATACAGACCTAAATGGCGTATTCCTAAACTGTCCCAAGATGATCTTGAGATAGTGAGACCAGCCCGCCGGCGTACACCTTCTCCTGATTATGACTTCTATTACCGACCTAGAAGACGTTCTCTTGGGGACATCTCTGATGAAGAATTACTCCTCCCCATTGATGACTACTTAGCAATGAAAAGAACAGAGGAAGAGAGGCTGCGTCTTGAAGAAGAGCTTGAGTTAGGTTTTTCAGCTTCACCCCCAAGCCGAAGCCCTCCACGCTTTGAGCTTTCTAGCCTACGTTACTCTTCACCACAACCTCATGTCAAGGTGGAAGAAACAAGAAAAGACTTCAGATATTCAACCTATCACATCCCAACAAAGGCTGAAACTAGTACAAGTTATGCAGAACTGCGGGAAAGGCATGCCCAGGCATCATACAGACAGCCAAAGCAACGGCAAAGAATCATGGCTGAGAAGGAGGATGAAGAGTTGCTTCTCCCAGTTATGGCCACTCAGCGTCTCTCAGAATACAAAAGTGAACTTGACCACATGTCAAAGGAGGAAAAGTCTAGAAAGAAATCAAGGCGGCAAAGAGAAGTAACAGAAATAACAGAAATTGAGGAAGAATATGAAATCTCAAAACATACTCAAAGAGAATCATCCTCATCCGCATCTAGACTACTGAGACGACGGCGCTCTTTGTCTCCAACTTACATTGAGTTAATGAGGCCAGTGTCCGAGCTGATCCGGTCACATCCACAGCCAGCTGAAGAATATGAAGATGACACAGAAAGAAGGTCCCCCACTCCAGAGAGAACTCGTCCACGATCCCCCAGCCCTGTGTCTAGTGAGAGATCACTCTCGAGATTTGAGAGGTCTGCAAGATTTGATATCTTTTCCAGGTATGAGTCCATGAAAGCTGCTTTAAAAACTCAGAAGACATCAGAAAGGAAGTATGAAGTTTTGAGTCAGCAGCCTTTCACGCTGGACCATGCCCCTCGAATCACATTGAGAATGCGCTCACACAGGGTACCATGTGGCCAAAATACACGTTTTATCTTAAATGTTCAGTCTAAGCCAACTGCCGAAGTTAAATGGTACCACAATGGTGTGGAACTCCAAGAGAGCAGTAAGATTCATTACACAAATACAAGTGGAGTCCTGACTCTGGAAATTCTGGACTGTCATATTGATGACAGTGGAACCTACCGTGCTGTGTGCACCAACTACAAGGGTGAAGCTTCTGATTATGCAACATTGGATGTAACAGGAGGGGATTATACCACCTATGCTTCCCAGCGCAGAGACGAAGAAGTTCCCAGATCTGTTTTCCCTGAGCTAACAAGAACAGAGGCATATGCTGTTTCATCATTTAAGAAAACGTCTGAGATGGAAGCTGCTTCTTCTGTCAGGGAAGTGAAATCACAGATGACAGAGACAAGGGAAAGTCTCTCCTCATATGAACGCTACGCATCTGCAGAAACGAAAAGTGCTGCAATAGAAGAAAAGTCACTGGAAGAAAAATCCACAACCAGAAAGACCAAGTCGACTTTGGCGGCAAGAATTCTAACAAAGCCACGGTCCATGACCGTCCATGAAGGCGAGTCTGCAAGGTTTTCTTGTGACACCGATGGTGAGCCAGTACCAACTGTGACCTGGCTACGTGGAAGACAAGTGCTAAGTACTTCTGCCCGCCACCAAGTGACCACCACCAAGTATAAATCAACCTTTGAGATATCTTCAGTGCAGGCTTCTGATGAGGGCAATTACAGCGTGGTGGTAGAAAACAGTGAGGGGAAACAAGAAGCACAGTTCAGTCTGACTGTTCAAAAAGCCAGGGTAACTGAAAAGGCTGTGACGTCACCACCAAGAGTCAAATCTCCAGAGCCTCAGGTGAAATCCCCAGAAGCAGTTAAGTCTCCAAAACGAGTGAAATCTCCAGAAGTTTCTCAGCCCAAAGCCGTATCACCCACAGAGACAAAACCAACACCAACGGAGAAAGTTCAGCACCTCCCAGTCTCTGCCCCACCAAAGATTACTCAGGTCCTGAAAGCAGAAGCTTCTAAAGAGATTGCAAAGCTGACCTGTGCGGTTGAAAGCAGTGTATTAAGTGCAAAAGAGGTCACCTGGTATAAAGATGGCAAGAAACTGAAGGAAAATGGGCATTTCCAGTTTCATTATTCGGCAGATGGTACCTATGAGCTCAAAATCCATAACCTCACTGAATCTGATCAGGGAGAATATGTTTGTGAGGTTTCTGGTGAAGGTGGAACTTCTAAAACCAACTTCCAGTTTATGGGGCAAGCCTTTAAGAGTATCCATGAGAAGGTATCAAAAATATCAGAAACTAAGAAATCAGATCAGAAAACCGCTGAGTCAACCATAACCAGGAAAACTGAACCAAAAGCTCCTGAACCAATTTCCTCAAAACCAGTAATTGTTACTGGGTTGCAGGATACAACTGTTTCTTCAGACAGTGTTGCTAAATTTGCAGTTAAGGCTACTGGAGAACCCCAGCCAACTGTCATCTGGACAAAGGATGGAAAGGTAACCAGTTCTTAAATGTCTCTTACTTTCATCTTCTAAAATTTAACCTCTCCCTTAATCCCCCATTCAAAGAAAGCTTAAAATGAAATCACTTTTTAAAATGCAAATCATTTGCATTCTACAGGCTATTATACAAGGAGGTAAATATAAACTTTCTGAAGACAAGGGAGCGTTCCTCTTAGAAATTCATAAGACTGATGCTTCTGACAGTGGACTTTATACTTGTACAGTAAAAAATTCAGCCGGATCTGTGTCCTCTAGCTGCAAATTAACAATAAAAGGTAGGTTGGCTTTTGTTTTCACCAACATTTTTTCAGAATATAATATTATGAAAATATTTTCAGACATCTTCCCTTATACACACATACAAGAAAGTATTAAAATTATTTTCCTAGTTCCAGAATGCCATTTATACACCAATGTAGAAACACACAAATTTGAAGTTAGCATATGCTTTTCTGTGAGCATAAAAAGCATTTACTAAGTTCCTTATTATATGTGGTATTATATAAGATTCTATAACGTCAGCCCTTGCCCCCAGGAATATTTAAGAATAAAGTGAGTTAATATACAAAATGGTACTGCTTGCCTAAACCTTCACACTTGCTAATTTTCCAAAGTAGTACAAAGTTAATTAAAGACCTATTTCTGTTTTACCAATTAAAATTAGTTTGCTTTCATTTCAATCTTCTGAAAGATAATTTAATGTTTTGGTTATTCAAAATCTCCTAAATCCACATATCTCCTAAATCCTTTTCGAGACTTTTTTCCTTAAGCCATACAAATCATCTTTGGCTCAGTTTAGTTTAAGGAATCATTACACTGATCTCAAAAGTCACACATGACAATTTTCCAAAAGTGGAACTCAGAAAAGTATTAGGTATTACCTATATTGCATGAAGAAGTTGACTTTTTTGTTTGTATATTGTTCACATGGAGAATCTAGAAGAGTAAAAGGTAGGGGTCTCTTTCCAGTTAAGTTTGCCTTACAGAGGTTTCTTTTTTTAGCTATAAAAGATACTGAAGCACAGACAGTCTCTACACAAAAGTCTTCTGAAATTACATCTCAGAAGAAAGCTGTTGTTCAAGAGGAAATTTCCCAAAAAGCCCTAATGTCTGAAGAAACTAAGATGTCAGAGGTGAAATTTCAAGAAAAGTTAGCCCTCAAAGAGGAAGCATCAAAGGTTCTGATTTCTGAAGAAGTCAAGAAGTCAGCAGCAACCTCCCTGGAAAAATCCATTGTCCACGAGGAAATCACAAAAACATCACAAGCATCAGAAGAAATCAGAACTCATGCTGAGATTAAAGCATTTTCTACTCAGATGAGCATAACAGAAGGTCAAAGAGTGGTTTTAAAAGCCAATATTGCTGGTGCCACTGATGTGAAATGGGTACTGAATGGCATAGAGCTGACCAACTCTGAGGAGTACCGATACGGTGTCTCAGGCAGTGATCAGACCCTAACCATCAAGCAAGCCAGTCACAGAGATGAAGGAATCCTTACCTGCATAGGCAAAACCAGGGAAGGAATCGTCAAGTGTCAGTATGATTTGACACTGAGCAAAGAATTCTCAGATGCTCCAGCCTTCATCTCACAGCCTAAATCTCAAAATATTAATGAAGGACAAAATGTTCTCTTCACTTGTGAAATCAGTGGTGAGCCATCCCCTGAAATCGAATGGTTTAGAAACAACCTGCCAGTAAGTTTAATTATGAATATATTATTGAAAACTTAAATACCATGTCTTTCACATCTGAACAACTTCAACATTTCTTTTCTTTTTCCTTCATCTTAGATATCTATTTCTTCAAATGTCAGTGTAAGTCGTTCCAGAAATGTGTACTCTCTTGAAATCCGAAATGCATCAGTCAGCGACAGTGGAAAGTACACAATTAAGGCCAGAAATTTCCGTGGCCAGTGTTCAGCTACAGCTTCCTTAATGGTTCTTCGTAAGTATTTCCTTACCATTCTTCCTTATGCACTTAAGCCCTTTAGATGATTTTTTGCCTTCTTTCAAGCACAGAAAACTCTAAGAAGCCTTGTTAAATTCCCTGTGAAAGAGAGACAGCCATCCTATGTGAATTCCTTTTTGTAGTCAAACTTTCTTTATAGCTACATGGAAACTTGGATAGATTACATTTCAAAGTAAAGCTACCAACTTCCCTGTAACATTTATTTTCAGGATGCACAATATGTCAATTACTTTCTACATGACTAATCATTTTTCTCCTAGAAATTCCTAGCACCTGCATGTAATGTAATGGTAGAAATATAAGGATTCGTTTTTTGGAGACATTGAGCTAGCTCTTGACAAATGTATGTATATATGTATTTGCTTATGCTTCAACAGCAAATTGTTTGGGTTATGTTGCTGTGCGTGTGTTAAGTTTCCATTTCTGTAAGTCAGCGTCATATGTCACCAATTAACTAGATGTGTTTCATGTTCACTGTGTATCTGCTATGCTCCACAGCTCTAGTTGAAGAACCTTCCAAAGAGGTAGTATTGAGAACAAGTGGTGACACAAGCTTGCAAGGAAGCTTCTCGTCTCAGTCAGTCCAAATGTCTGCCTCCAAGCAGGAGGCCTCCTTCAGCAGTTTCAGCAGCAGCAGTGCTAGCAGCATGACTGAGATGAAATTTGCAAGCATGTCTGCCCAAAGCATGTCCTCTATGCAAGAGTCTTTTGTAGAAATGAGTTCCAGCAGCTTTATGGGAAAATCTAGCATGACACAACTGGAAAGCTCAACTAGTAAAATGCTTAAAGCAGGCATAAGAGGTGAGCAATAAAATTACTGGTAGTGGTAGCCAAGCCAAGTGGCATGGTGTAGTCTTTAGTATATGCAATTCAGTAGAAAGCAATATTTTTTTCAGTGATCCTAAGACTTTTTTGTCATTGTTCCATAAAGGAATTCCGCCTAAAATTGAAGCTCTTCCATCTGATATCAGCATTGATGAAGGCAAAGTTTTAACCGTAGCCTGTGCTTTCACGGGTGAGCCTACCCCAGAAGTAACATGGTCTTGTGGTGGAAGAAAAATTCACAATCAAGAACAACAGGGGAGGTTCCACATTGAAAACACAGATGACCTGACAACCCTGATCATCATGGATGTACAGAAACAAGATGGTGGACTTTATACTCTGAGTTTAGGGAATGAATTCGGATCTGACTCTGCCACCGTGAATATACATATTCGATCCATTTAAGAGGGCCTGTGCCCTTATACTCTACACTCATCCTTAACTTTTCACAAACATTTCACATGGACTAATCTTTCTGATCTGTAAATATTTAAAGAAAAAAAGTAGTTTTGTATCAACCTAAATGAGTCAAACTTCAAAAATATTCAATCTTTTCATATTGTTGACCTAAGAATATTATACATTTGCTAGTGACATGTACATACTGTATATAGCCGGATTAACGGTTATAAAGTTTTGTACCATTTATTTTATGACATTTTACAATGTAACTTTTGAAACTAACTGTTGGTAGGAGAAAGTTTCTTATGGAACGAATACCCTGCTCAACATTTAATCAATCTTTGTGCCTCAACATACTGTTGATGTCTAAGTATGCCTCAGTGGGTTGAGAAATTCCCCACTGAAGATGTCCTATCCACCTAACAGAGGATGATGCTGTGCATATCACTTGATATATGCACCAATACCTATCGAATCAGAAATGTAAGGCATTGGTGATGTTTGCATTTACCCTCCTGTAAGCAACACTTTAACGTCTTACATTTTCTCTGATGATGTCACACGAAATTATCATGACAAATATTACCAGAGCAAAGTGTAACGGCCAACACTTTGTTCGCTCCTTTTACACTGTCTCTGACTTAAAGAGTGCCTGGATAGCTTGGAAAAGTAACATCTCCTGGCCATCCCTTCAGTTAACCAAGCTATTCAAGTATTCCTATGCCAGAGCAGTGTCAGCTCTTGGAGGTCCCGGGGTGCAGCCAACGCCTTTGTGTGGTAGTTCTAAATTTTAATTGCACCTGAAAAACCTGGGCACCTAAGCAATGAGCCACAGCAAAAACTAAAGAACAACAACAAATAAAGCTGTCGTTAAATTTAAAACAACAATATTACTAACTGCCCACAATGTCAATTTGATGTAGTTCTTTTCATGCAAGTATAAATTCAATTGTTAGTTATAATTGTTGGACCTCCTTGAGATAGTAACAACAAAATAAAGCAAGCTATCTGCACCTCAAAATTTGTGGTTGGTTGTTTTCTGTGAAATTCCAGGGTGGGAAAGTATGCACCTTCATGTATCACAAAAACAATCATAGATAAGGCAACTCAAGTTCAAAACAGCCCATGCTAATAAGTTCTTTTAAGAAAATGTTTAAATTATTGTGTTAGATGTATTCAGCAATTTTGTTTTAAAAGCCTAGATATAGTACTTGTGGATATATTTATACCCAAAACTTTATCTTCTAAATATGTCAAGAAAAATATTTTAGGAGAGCTGATTCAACTCGGAATCAGCTGTGATTCAATATCTTTGATGGATTTTGAATATCTACAATTCACAATCTTTTGTGCCAAACACCACAGGGAACAATACAAAGATGATTAACATGGTATAGATCCTGTCACTCAAAGAGCATAGTGAACAGAAAATGACAACTTCAGGGAAAATGTCCCATTGTGCAACTGAATCCATATTGACTACTGCAGCTCCAAACTGACACAGAACAAATAAAGGACCTCAGAACTAAAGAACTTTCTTATTACCAAATCTAAATCAATTGTTTTAAAGGCATGGTAGAATTACACTATATGGAAGATTGACACTATTTTAAATTGTGTCATTCTACTATGCTTTTTAAACAACTGATCTAGACTTGGCAATAAAATAATGCCAAAAATATCTGTATTTGTCCACTTCAATTTGCTAATCATAAGCCTATGATGTTATTTGCCTGAATTGACCTCCTTAATGTAGGTACAGTGACCAAACCTGAAGCAAATGTACTGTCAATTTTCATTCTCCAGAGGAAGATTATGAGTCTTCATTAATTTATTCAGCAAGTTTTCTGTGTTAAGTCAGACTCCCTAAAAGCAAAGCCTGAGACAGGTATTCTTGTCTCAGTAATTCTTTGAGGGATTATTACTCTCAGGGAAAAAGGGCATGGGGCAGCCAGCAGATAAGGCAGAGGAAGAAAACTGAGCAAAAATGTGGTCTCAGCAGAAACCTCAGCCAGATCTCACAGGGAGCTTCAATTGTACCACAAAGTTGGTTCCATCTAGGAGCAAGGGGGCTAACCCTTGGTACCCCCTTACCAACCAGTCAATGGCTACAGGCTGTAAGCTGAGGAGCTGAGGAGGTATGGAAGAGGGAACTAACCTTCCCAAGTGAAGAGGAGTGCCTGTTGGCCAGGACAATTCTCTGTGGACTAGGGCAGCCAAACAGTCAACACTCAAGAAATGGATGGAAGAACACATTCCCTGGGGCATCTGAACAATGCCAAAAGAACCCACTACATCATCTTACAATGTTAAATGCCTATTCTTACCTTAAAATGAGAGGCAGGACTGGCTAGGTAATGCCTAAGGATGATTCCAGCCATGACATGCTAGTATTCTCACATATCCTATCTATGGTTATACAGTCTGCATTGATGAGAATTCCAAAACCGAAGACAGGATTTTGCACTTTCTGCAGTTGCAACTCCCGGGCTCTGAGATCAAATTTGGGCCTGGGAGAGTGGGGAGGTGGGGAGGGAGAGCAATCTGCCCAGTGAAAGACAGCAGCGTTAAAGGCGAAGTTTTACTTACTTTTGTGCCTTACCGAAAGCCCACTGTCTCTGAAAGCAGCATGGTGTGGCCACATGGATGCACTGGGGAAGTCAGAGGCACTCCAACAGAATGGCAAGAAGACCCTTTCCAGGCTCCTCAATCTTCTAGGAATTCCCTGCAAAAGACAGCATGTCCAAAAGTCAGGATTCCAAACATGAAACTCATGCTTATCCTGAGATTGTTAGTGATCCACAAGGTCCCCTGAGACTATGTCTATGTATATTTTTTAGATTTTATTTACAAAAATGCCAATGATTTTTAAAGTTTAAGAAATGCTGTCCTACATGTATCTAAGAGGTAGCAGCCTAGATAGATAAAATTTATGAAAATAGATTGGCCCATGGGTTTTTATTCGAAGTTATAAGAAGTGAAAATTTGGTCTTGTGCTTTTTGGTATCTCTAGAGTCAGTATTTCACTATCTCCGTTCCTTGGGATGCCTTTTAGTTCCCCCTAAAAAGAGGCAGTGATGAAGTCTACTATTGAAACCCCTACAAAGGTTCGATGCTCAAAATTTCCTTTCCTTCTACATCCAGGAGAGACTGCTGCCAATGAACCTTGTGGTTCCTGAACCAGCAGAGCCTCAAGGATGAATACTTCTTGCTATATGCAATAGGTACAAATTGTCTAAGTTATATAAGTCTCCAGGAATGTTGAGGGGACTCTGTTGGACACTAGTCTCAACCTTATGAAGGGATGTGGTACATGAATGAATGCAGTTTTTTGGTGTCAGCTGCCAGTTCTGAGACCATCATAATCAACTTTTAGCTTTTAGTCAGATGAGGGACACGAGTATTACTCGTTCTCCGACTTGCCAAGAAACTTGGCACACAGGCATAAGGCAGGCCAGCTGTTCCCCTTTCACTTCCACTTCCTGCCACAACCCAAAGAAGCCAGAGAGGAGGGATACCACCAGACCCATCAGGCCAAGACCAGGTGGGAGGCTGAGATGCTGTGTCCTAAAAAACTGAAGGACCACTAAGGGGAAGAGAATGAGACCCCTAATGAATATAACTACTGGAAGGAAAACTCAAAATAGAGAATACTGAGATCCAGGGTCTTTGAATAACATGCCCAGAGTCACATGGCTAGCAATAGAGCTGGAACAAGAGGCCAGGTCTCTGTTTATCAGTGTTGTCTTTCTACCCCTTCACCAAAAACCAAACCTGTTGGAGGGTGAGTGGGCAAGAGACAGTGCTTGCTTAGGGAGAAGAGGGCTCTGTTCCATTTTGAGCATCATTGTAGTTCCAGGACAGGGTCAACAGCAAAACGCCATCAGGTCACTTCCTGTAAAAAAAAAAAAAAAAAAGAAAAAAAGCCCCTCATTTCTAGTGTAGGGAATTCCTCTTCTCAGAATGCTCAGGCCAGAGATGCTGAACCCGTAACTAGCATCTACAATATAGTCAGGAAATAGGGTGCTTACCTGACCCAGTGTGTCACGTGAAGGGACAGCGATGGGAGAGCTTCCCAGAAACTACGCTACTGGGCCCTATGGTATTTACAGAAAATAATCTTTTCATCACTGCAGGAAGAAAGTATCCTAGCAAAACAATCTTCCTAATTCTTGGTGGCGGTTGAGACAGAGGGAAGCAGGCTGAGTGTTCTTGGAATATTTAAGACATGGGACTGATTATAGCCACTATAAGGTTTCTGAGTGCTGGGCATTGTATAGAAATTATTCCAGGGAACTTGGAGGATTTGGCTTTATTCATTGCAGTTTGACACTGGGATGAGTAAATTTCTTATTTAAAGGGAAATAGCTTTCTCTTTCAGAGAATTCTCAAAGGTATCTATAAAGAAGTATCCTTACAAGTACTGTGCTTCTTATTCTTCCTTAATACATAAAGCAGTTGAGAGAAGAGACTGAAAGAACACTGCCTTCAGCCCAGTGACCATTCTTTGAGCTGTTTTCTCTTTCCCCATCTCAGGGAAGAGTGGAATTTTGTGGTGATGGCAGTTGTCTCCTTCACATCTGCTCCAGATCAGGAACTCACCACAGCTATTCATCTGCTGATGTAAGCATGTAGTACTAGCTTCATTTTCCAACCCTGCATAAAAATGTCACAACTTAAGTCAGAAAACCAGAGAGAAGCAAAAGGCAGGGTATATGGAGATCTACATTTACCCTAATATCACCTCCAGTAGTGCTTCTCAAACTTTAAAGTGCGTAGGAATCACCGAAAGAACTTGTGAAAATTCACATTTTGGGGAACTCTATAATCATCTGTCAAATACTGGAGAAAAGATAAAGTGAAAAAAAGAAAAATAGAAAGAATGAGAAAAGTTCATATGACTTTTTTTGGCTAATTGTAGATAATATTGGAAAGCTCTTAGAAATTTACTAACATTCAACCATGATTTCCATAAAAGCTCTTCAGAGCAGGTAGAAAGGAAAGATTGAAAAATTACACAGAATTCTGAAAACCAGAGGGCAAGAAAATTCAAAAGTAAGTCATTTCCTCTAGAGCAAGACACTAATGGACTTCAACTATTAAAAACATCATCTAAGACTATATCCACTACCGTCACACTCCCATACTCCCAAAAGGGAAAAAAAAAAAAAAAAACCTGCAGGAGTCAAATCCCCAAAAGTCGCAAATGGCAACATTATAGTAGAGGAATCCATGTGGTACCAAAAAAAGAGAGAATGTTATAAGACCAAATATTGATAAGTTATCGGCACATTTTGCCAGGCTTCCTGACTCCAGTCATCTTTAAGAACACTGTGTGAACATGGCCTGATTCACAATAGCAAGAAAGAAAAATTGCAATCTGTTCCTTTTCCCCCTCAAAGGTCATGGCCTACAGTAACGAAACATGGCAAGGAGAAAGAAGGGCAACTCATCTCTGTAAGGAGGTTTGCCACTAAAGCAAAACCACAAATGAACTCAAACTCTTCTCTCCAGTGATGACTAAGGGTGATCAAAACACAAAAGGTGATAGGTAAAGCACTCATATGCTATTGAATTTCACTTACCTAAACTAGTACCTTTCTCTAAAGAATATTGGCACTTTTTTTTTTCCTGAGCACCATGTCAAGGTTGTAAGGGTCTTTAAATTCATGAAGGCACTACTAATAAGTAAAGGATGTACGTTACTTATATACACATGGACTTAGCCTGAATAAAGACATGACAGGCTATGTTTGTCCCCATTTTTTTTGCCCCGTTTGTCCCCATTTTTAATGTATGAACTTAAAGTTCACCCTAGTTGGATAATGAAAACAGAAAACAGAATCAATTATAAGTTGTTCAACTTTGCTTATTGTGAGTAGCTAAAAACATGTACAATCTGGCAAAGTTACACAAAGTCAGAACATACCCATTGCCCTATATTCTCAATGATAGTTACCCCTACCACCATTCCCCACACCCTCTTAGTAAGCCATGCAGACATCATTAATCAAGTAGGTAGGTCATTCTCTGCTAATCCTACTTGCAAAATCAAAGTCTTAAAATTAGCCACAATTAGTTAAAAAAAAAAAAAAGAAACAAATAAAAAAAAAAAACAGGCAGTTTGCTATCCATGGTCATGATGCTAAACCACAGTAGGTGTGTGTAATTTTCCTACACACTTTTCTCCAGCCAACCACTGCAAAGCAAGAAAAAAAATGAATAAGCTAAATGAGGGTTGTATTCTAAAGCCTCCCCAAGATGAGGCACCATGGCAAGAGGCTATGGGCAATCACCTGTGGATGCCAATTCTGAAGGCATGCTGAATTACCTGGATAACCCAGCAACCCCTAGCAACCACAGACACCACCAGAATAGGGCATAATATAGAAATGTTCTATTGAACTCAAGTGCAGAGTTTAATTCTGGTGGTAATATTTAAAAGATACTTATTTTATGCTCATTTACCATACAAATTTGTCAAATGAAGATCTTTAATTACACGGACATGTATATATTGTGTGACAAAAAAAAAAAAAAAACTCAAGTAAAGGTCATAAAGCTACTTCCTTCTTTGGTACCAGCTGCATCATAAAAATGTGCCTGTAATCCCAGTACTTTGAAAAGCCAAGGCAGGCAGATCCCTTGAGCCCATGAGTTTGAAACCAGCCTTGGCAGCATGGCAAAATCCTGATGCTACAAAAATACAAAACTTAGCCAGGAGTGGTGGTACATGCCTGTAGTCCCAGTTATTCAGGAAGCTGAGGTAAGAGGATCATTTGAGCCTGGGAGGTCTAGGCTGCAGTGAGCTGAGGTCAAGCCACTATACTACAGCCTGGGTGAAAGAGTGAGACCCTATCTCAGAAAAAAAAAAAGTGATAGTAGTAAAAATAATAATGATAGTAAACAATGGCTAACACTTATTCAACACACACTATGTACCTGCTTTTTACGAAATGATTCTTCTAATCCTCACAACCCTATGAGGTAGGTAGTACAGCAAAACCATATGAATTAAAAATCACTAATGATTTATAAATTAATAAAGAAATTTTATTTTCTATATACTATTAGAAATTAAATCTAGACTTCCAGTGAAACATGACAAACCAACCACATGAATTTATTTCCTCTACCTCCAAACCACTAAAAAGACATTAAAGGAATATAAATGGTATTAATCTACAAAGAGAGCAGACTACAAAGCCATGAGATTTCAACAAAGTTTATACAGATAAAAACCAGGAAGAAGTGTGATACCTAACCTAGCAGAATGGAGGAAGTTAAAGCCTAAGTACCCAAAAGGGAGAGGCCAAACAACGCACCCCACCAAAACTCTACTAAGTTCAGCACTTGGAAGCACTAGGTATTATAGAAGATGGGAGTGAGGTATAGGGCTGAAATTAGGACTAGAAGTACGTATAAACAGCAACTGGACCCCAGGTCCTCTCCCCAGCTCTCCACAGCCAGCCAACCCCCTACCCTCAACCTCCAATGACAGGAAAAACTTAACCTGAGGGTCGGCAGCCAGAGGAGGACTTGGGGAATAGAACAGGGTGGGCATGAGACTGGCTGAAGATAGAAGGATTAAGTAAAAGCCATCATATAAACCTTGGGGTCCTGATCTCTCAGGACCTAGTTTTCTAGAGAAACTGAATGGCCCCAAAGAGAAGACCTCCACTGAAATTTAGGGGACCCCAAAAGAAAGGGCCAACTCTCTACCTGATGGCCCTTAAAACAACTTATAAACCCTGCTCACACATAAAGACCTATGACATTAGCTTTTTAACACATGACTAACATAAATAGATAATCTCTATCTAAGAAAGGCTTCAGAATGAAAGAGTCCAAAACAAATAAATAGAACACAGCATCATGGTGAGAGACGGGGAAAACCATGCAAGAAACAGGAAAGACGTAAGAAAAAATTCTTAATTTTATCCTCAAGAAGATATGGGGAAACATTTAATCTATAAAATAAAAATAGGTCTTTATGAAATAAAACAGAAAACAGATTACTTAGAAATTAAAATATATATAAAGAAAATTCAACAAAGAGCTGGAGAATAACAAAAAGAACAAAGATAATATAACTTAAGAAACAACTAGAGAGAAAAAGCTTTTTTTTTTTACTTAGAGGAGGTCCAACTCTGGGAGGTCCAACATTCAAATAAAAGAAATTCTAGAAAGACGGAGCAAAGAAAATGGAAGAGAGAAAATTGTCAGAAAGATAATACACACACCAAAAAAACCCAGAACTGACGCAAACAAATCTCTAAATTGAAAGACTCCACCAAGTCAAGTATCTATCAAAATGAATGAATAAAGACCCACATATCATTATGAAACATCAGAAGTAATGAGAAGTTCCTGAAAGCTTACAGAGTGTAAAAACAAATCCCAAGTAAATGAATGGTATCAGAATTCTCACAGAAAAACTAAATGCCGTAAGACAATGAAGTGTTGCCTTTAAAATTCTGAGGTAATGTTATTTTCCAGACTCCAAACTACCAATCAAGAGTAGAGACGTTTTCAGACCTGTAAAGCCTTAAAATCTTTACTTTCCATGCACCTTTTCTTAGGAAGTTACTAGTTGATGAGCTTTGCAAAAACAAAAGGCAGTAAATCAAGAAAGAAAGAAGTCACAAGATCCACAACAGAAGATCTAATGTGAGACTAAAAAACAAAGGGAGATTCAGAATAACTGCTGAGCCATTGAACAGGCCTGGAGGGCAACAGTACAAATGGCAGAAGATGAAGGACTGTGGAAGAAATGTCCCTAAAGGATGACAAAATGATTTTGAAAACTTTTTTAAGTAAAGGGAATTCATAGATTATCTGATGTTTTTCAGCAGTGAAGCCTTGGATAGTCTTTGTGACAGGTACATTAAAAATTAAGCAAATTTGAAAATCAGGCAATACCAACCTCAGGAAAAATAACATTCTAGTAAAAAGGAAATAATGATAGTTAACCGTGTGGTACATCAGAGAACAACATTGATGTCTATCTACTTAACAGAAAGTTTGTTCTAACAAAAAGTTGTGTGAATATAAATCTATTTTGGGAGGGGTGGGAGAAGAAAAATGGGGAGGTGGAGATTTTAAGTAAAGTAAATCCTACCTACCATAAAAGGCATTTGAGAAGTTGTTTCCGAAATTGGTAAGTCAAGAAAAAGTAGTATAACCTTTTCAAACAGGAAGGTAAATATTAACACAAACCACTAACAGTTCCAAGTGTTTGTCTCTGGAGTGCTAAATTGGGGAAGGGAGAACAACACTTTTTCACTATAAACCTTTTAGTTCTATTTGATTTTTTAAACTATGTACATTAATTAGTTTAGTAAAAAGAAAGCAAAAATTAAAAACAAAAAGAAAAAAAACCCCAAATTTCAACTTAAAAATTCAGCATGAATTCCAAGAGAGGACTGGGGAGACAGAAAGACATGAATAGGAAGGCCTGTCTACCAGCTACCTACCATTCATTTACCTACCAGGGTTATTAAAAGAGACGCCTCCTCAAAGAAGCTCCTGCAGCCTACTCTGGCTTTTTTGCAGGCCAGGACGCTCCCTCTGTACCAAGTAGCAAGAGCAAGACTCAAAGGACAGACCTAGAGGTACCTTATTAAATAAAATAACCAGCAGAGTCCAAATTAATGGTATAACAGCAGTCTAATATTAATATTACAATGAATACATTTCCTGAGATCTTGTGATTTTTAAATTTCTAAATGTGATAATGAATACTGAAAAACTACAATTCAAGGGTACCTGTGGAAATGAAGATACTCTCACTCCTGCCTTGGAATTTAAGTTTAAGCAATAGCATCCATTTATGGACTTGTCCTGACTGAAGATAATGCAATAATCCCATATGATGTAACAAAATTCAAATTCAGCTCATTTATAAAAGAATTGTATCAAATCCCTTTAGTCATGGAGGCCTGCGATTCCCATAGAGTAGTGACTAAGCACTTGAAATGAAAAACAATCACGGGTTTTACTTAGAAGATCACTGATACGCTTCCAAGAGAACCTCTAAATTTCTTAATAACTTCTCATGTTTCTCAATAACCCCATGACCTAGACAAATCAAAACAAGGACAACTAATAATTAATAATAATCAATAATATTTCTATAAAGTATAGAACAACTTGACAAGCCAAAATTCTTATAGAATTGTTATTTGGTTCATCTTTTTCTTAAAATGCAGAAAAATCAGGCACAACTGACTTTTTTTCCCTTAAGTTTTATAGGTTTCTTTATGCTAATAATTCACTGGTCAAAACCTGAATATAATTCAAGATATATTTATCCTCCCTCAGAAAAATGATTTTACAAATGTGCTTGGTTCCTAACAATGAGAATAAAAAGTAGCTCTAAGTCATAACAAAAGACATACATAGGGATACCACAAACCTGTTCAAGGACCTGTTTTAAGGGGGAAAAAATGATATGAACCAAATATAATTGCATTTTATTTAAAAAATATTTACAGAAAACTCTTCACAAACCCACCTATTTGGGTAAAGCAATAGAAAATGGATGTGATTATTTTCTGTAAGTTCAAAAGTTTGGTATGGTGTTTTCATTATAAACCTATTATTCAAAAAACTATCAGAAAAAACTCCCAATCAGTAGCACCCTAACCTTATTACTGTGCAAGTTCTTACTACAAAACAAAACAAACAAAAAACCAGGAAAAACTTGATTACCTGCTCAATGTCAAAACTTACTATATTATCAAACTATTTTTTTTCAAATTAGATATATGAAATACAACTCACGAGCAGGAAAAGACTCCACTGAATATTGAGTAGTCTGATGACCTGTGTGCTATTTAAAATTATAAACACTTTAAGTAGCATACAGTTTATCCAAACACATATTAATGAATAGATTGTTTATGTCCATTTTAAACTTAAGATGGAAGGCCTATAATTACAGTTTTTTTAATAAATACCAAATATTATTTTTTTAAAATCTGACAAAAATTTACAAGAGAAATTAAAATGAAATGAAATAGGCCACACCATTCTAAGCTCACAGGAAACAAAAACTAAAAGTATGCTTCATTTGTGTCTTCACCAGCAGGCCTAAATATACAAAAACAAACTCAAATCAGTAAGAATTGTATTAGCACTTAATAAAGATCAGACAGAATACCAATGAATGTAAAAAATACAATGTATTATACGATATGTTTGAATGCAAAAACCACACATTTATTAAACTTATGATTAACTTAAAAACAACATACCAGTTTGTTTTAAAGTGCTCCTTATCCAAAACCTTAAACAAAACTATCAGCCCAAGGTGAATTCAAAAAACAGATTACAAAGCAAACACTGACAATAGGTATGGACAGGCACTACCAAAAAAATTCTATTTGTTCTTTAATTAAATAATGCCATTCTCAAGTGATACAGAGCAGACATCTTGATAGAATTCATTTTTTGTATAAATATTCATAAATAAAAATGTCTCTAGATATTGAAAAGAGCTTCAAATAATACAACAGCAGCTTAATGTCTACTTTAGGGGAAAAAAAAGCACTAAAATCCTCTTCCACTGAAAGTTGTTTCTCTGGTGTAAGTGAGCAAAGTCACTATAGCATTAAAATGTCTTTTCTAGAACAATATAAAAAACAATGTATACACATCTTAAATTTGGTAGGTCACAAAAGTCAGGATGCAATCATCTTTTGACACAACAAGAAAATAAATAAATAAAAATTAAATACTTTAACCCAACATTTGGTATTGACAAATCAGTAGTGTCAACTTCACATATGAAGGACAATACAGTCTGGTTATTTAAAAATACTCAATATGTCATGGTATTTGGGCTAAAGATACTTGGAATATTCTAAATGTTTCCTTTTTGATTAAAGGAATACAATACAATCATCATCAAGCTGCTATCATAACTCATTTTTAGCTGTGGTAAAGTGACCATTTGGTCCATGGCACAAGTTACATATATCACACTCTGTCAAACTGAAATCTTCTAAGATTTCATGTTTATAAGCTACAATACACCCTGACCAAGCTGTCAGTCCTCTCACAGTTTTTTAGAAAAATATCCACATTTGTCCTTATGGATGTCAAAATGTTACACCGTTTGTTTAAAAAAAAAAAAGATACACATTCATACTGTGAAGTTATTAGGAAAATACTCTTGCAAACAAACTATATAAAGATAAAATACACTTCAAAAGTATGTGGGTTGTTTTCTTGTTTGTTTGTTTACAATATTCTATAAAGTGCAGAGAAGTCTGAAGGGAAAAAAACTACTCCCTACAATAATAGTTTAGTTACAGCAGCTTTTGCATAGCAATACTTAGAGGAAGTTGGACACTTCAGTTTCTTCAGGAAGAAAAGGATGGAAGAGTATCTTCTGATTCAGATTTCTTTTTGGCCATAAGTCTGCTTTCTTCAGGAATGGTTGCTGATGCCAAATCTCCATTAAGTGTATTTTTTGAACAGTGAACAGGTCCTATGAAGAAATTGGTTAAAAAGTTAAATATCCTGTCAATATTAACTCCAGTCCTCTGTGAAAAAAACATTTTAAATTTCCTATTAAGGGACATGAAATTCCTTTAACTTCCTGCTAATTTTTTATTTCCTTGTTTCATAGAGGAAAACTTAACTTTTTGACTAGAGCCACAAGTAGAAACATCAGAATTCATGAGATAAATGATGAAAACTGCCTGAAGTAGAGATTTTTGTTTTGTTCATTGTTAGAATCATGATTGTCACGTAATAGGCAGTCAATAAATATTTGCTGAATTGAATTTAATCTTTCTTAATTAACTATCGCTTTTCCAGCCTGTTTTAATGCTGTTAATATCCTCCTTGGTTCTAAGCAAAGGAACCAAGACCCGTAAAACGATACGTGCCTTACCCAAGATCACACAGTTGGTAACAGAATGAGGACTAAATTCAGGTCTTCCTCTTTTCGTTCTAAGACTTTCTGAGCAAAGCCAATAAGGTACTTCATACTCAAAGTTCCCATTTCTCCATTTGTAATGCAACTCAAAGAACTATCACTGCAACTCCAAGTTAACACACCTGACTACATAGTCCTTTTCTAAGGCATTTGTACCTTTATACATATTGCTTGAGTTTACCATCATCATTTATTACTTTCATAATTTTTGAAAAAGCTTGTTTTAAAAAAAAGAAGCAGTTACATCTCACAAGAACATTTTTGAGTAACAACTTTCAACTAAGACTGCCAATTGCAAAATATATACTTTCTAGAAGGAGCATTAATTCAATCCTTGTTTTGTCAGCTAATTGAAACACTAAACTTTATTATAAACAGGAAGAAATCTAAGGATAAAATTTTGGACCTAGCCTATACTTGCCAATTTAAAGATGTTCTAAAGAAGTGAATAGAGTGTGTGAGTGTGTGTGTGTGTGTGTGTGTGTGTGAGACTAGTTTTGTTACAGTCAACAACAGCTAAACTGGGGAATGCTAAATATAATAGGACATGTACACTTAGATGTTTTGAAAATTGTTTTCAAATATTCAGGACTAGCATAACTAGAAGAAAAGAATTCTAAAGAAAAATGGATGGCTTTAAAAAGAATTATTTTAGCAATCACAAATGATCCCTTTAAAAAAAAAAAAAGAGAGATCCAAGATGGCCGATTACTAGCAGCTCAGGATTGTAGCTCCCAGTGAAAGCGCAGAGAACAAGAGGACACCACACTTTCAGACGAATTTTTGTTGCTCACGGACCAGGAGATTCCCAGCAGAGGAGCCCCACAGGTCGCCAGCACGACTCTTGTGGCTGGCGCGGCAGTTTTACCGGCGCCTCGGCGCAGCGGTTCTCAGTGCAGAGTAAATGGGACTGGGTCCCCTTCTGGTCGATGTTTGGAGCCCCAGGAAGGCAGAGTCGCCCATTCAGCTGATTGAAAAAGGGACTCAAGAGGGAAGCTAGACCGGAGATTCCCGGGCAGAAAAGCACTATGAATCTTACTGCCACTCTTTTAGCCAGCACAGTGGGTTGCTCTGATTCTGGCGTTGGGAATTAACAAGTTTGACATCCACTCAGAGACCTAATTTGAAAGTCAGTAATTACAAAGATGACAGGTGGATAAATTTACAGTGATGGGAAGAAACCAGTGTAAAAAGGCTGAGAATACCCAAAATCAGAATGCCTCTCCCTCCACAGGGGATCACAGTTCCTCATCAACAGAGGAACAAGGCCTGATGGAGAACAAGTGCATTCCATTAACAGAATCAACAAGTTTGACGTCCACTCAGAGACCTAATTTGAAAGTCAGTAATTACAAAGACGACAGGTGAATCAATTTACAGTGATGGGAAGAAACCAGTGTAAAAAGGCTGAGAATACCCAAAATCAGAATGCCTCTCCCTCTACAGGGGATCACAGTTCCTCACCAACAGGGGAACAAGGCCTAATGGAGAACAAGTGCATCCCATTAACAGAAATAGGCTTCAGAAGGTGGATAATAAGAAATTTCTGTGAGTTAAAAGAACATGTTCTAGCCCAACGTAAAGAAACTAAGAACCTTGAAAAAAGGTTTGATGAAATCCTAACGAGAATAGACAATTTAGAGAGGAATATAAGTGAATTAATGGAACTGAAGAATACAATATGAGAACTCCGAGAAGTATGCACAGGTTTTAACAGTCGAATTGATCAAGCAGAAGAAAGGATATCAGAGGTCGAAGACCAACTTAATAAAATTAAACTAGAAGACAAGATTAGAGAAGAAAAAGTAAAAAGGAAAGAGCAAAGTCTCCAAGAAATATGGGACTATGTGAAAAGACCTAATTTACGTTTGATAGGTGTACCTGAATGTCATGAAGAGAATGAATCCAAGCTGGAAAATATTCTTCAGGATATTATTCAGGAAAACTTTTCTTATCTAGTAAGGCAGGACAATACTCAACTCCAGGTAATACAGAGAACACCACAAAGATATTCCTCAAGTAGAGCAACCCCAAGACACATAATCATTAGATTCACCAGGGTTGAAATAAAGGAGAAAATTCTAAGGGCAGCTAGAGAGAAAGGTCAGGTTACCCATAAAGGGAAGCCTATCAGACTCACAACAGATCTCTCAGCAGAAACCCTACAAACTAGAAGAGAGTGGGGGTCAATATTCAATATCCTCAAAGAAAAGAATTTTCAACCCAGAATCTCATATCCAGCCAAACTAAGCTTCACAAATGAAGGAAAAATAAAATTTTTCGTGAACAAGCAAGCACTCAGAGATTTCATCACCACCAGGTCTGCTTTACAAGAACTTCTGAAAGAAGCATTACACACAGAAAGGAACAACCAGTATCAGTCATCCCAAAAATTTACCAAAAGGTAAAGAGTATCTCCATAATGAAGAATCTGTATCAACTAATGGGCAAAATAGCCAGATAGCATTAAATGACAATATTAAACTCACAAATATCATTATTAATCCTAAATTTAAATGGATTAAATGCCCCAAAGACACAGACAGGCAAATTGAATAAAAAGTCAAAACCCATCTCATAAGCAAGGACACAAAAAGATTCAAAATAAAGGATTGGAGGAAGACTCACCAATCAAATGGAGAGAAAAAAAAAAACAAAAAAAACAAACAGGAGTTGTAACTTTCATCTCTGACAAAATAGATTTTAATAGTAACAAAGACTAAAAGAAACAAAGAAGGACATTACATAATGGTAAAAGGATCAATGTAACAACAGGAGTCAATGATCATAAATATATATGCACCCAATACAGGAGCACCCAGATACATAAGACAAGTTCTTAATGACTTATAAAGAGATTTGGACTCCCACACAGTAATAGCGGGAGACTTTGACACTACATTGTTAATATTCTACAGATCGAAGAGATAGAAAATTAACGGGGACATCTATGATTAGAACTCAGACCTGGAACAAGTAAACTCAGTGACTATTTATAGAATTCTTCATCCCAGCTCCACAGAACATATATTTTTCTCAGTATCACATTACACCTATTTTGAAAGTGACCACATAACTGGAAGTAAATCACTCTTCAGCATTTGCATAGCATTTCACAGACTTAAATGAAATATTGGTTGGCTGTTTGTTTGTTATTTTCTTCCCTTATTCCTTCCTGTCTCCACTGTTAAGCACAATTATCGGCATAAAAGAGGTTTTTAATACCTATTTTTAGACTGCATTCCAGCCTGGGCAATAGAGCAAGACTCATGTTCTCTCTCCCCCTTTCTCTTTCTCTTTAGAAAAAAAAAAAAAAAAAGATGTAGCACTTAAAGAAAAGCACAAGGCAGCATACAGAACTCCTTCATGAACTCTGGATTAAGAGTCATGTGTAAAAGGCATAAAGAATAAGGAGAATCAGAATGTATCTTACCTGCCTCAGATAACACTTTTTTTACATACTCAACCTCTTTAACCTTCTTCCTCTTCTCTTCTCTTCCAGGTCTTGTTCAGTTGGTCCAAGAAAGTTTCTTTCTGCCTTTCCTTTCCCTGTTTCCTTCATTTCTCTACCCATATCTCAATTTAAATTCAAAATGGTAATGAGCATAGAATAGGGCCCTATATCAATAAATAGATTATTAGTTCCGTTTTTAAAAAAAAGTGGGCATTAAAAAAAAAATGCCATCAACTCCTAAAAATCCAAAAATGAACAGCAATCCTTTTTAAAATTGCCATGTGTGCGAACTAAACCCATTTAACTTTCTGGTTACATAAAACAACTCTACCTTAATCAATGTTTTCAATACACTTGAATGCTAGAAATATACCATTATCGTTGGAGGGATAGCATTAGGAGAAATACCTAATGCAGATGACGGGTTGATGGGTACAGCACACCTCCATGGCACATGTATACCTAAGTAACAAACCTGCACATTCTGCATATGTACCCCAGAACTTAAAGTATAATTAAAAAAAAAAAATACACCATTGTTTTGTCCCATTTCAGCCATACTATGAATTCACTGGGCTCTCCTAGGCTATCCAAAGAGCATAACCACCACTTATCATGTCATTCCCACAAGAAAAATAAAATCTGTTTTCCAAACAACTGACTTACGAATGAATGAACTACTGGAACATGACCTGTTGTTCAACTGGAAATTGTACATAGTTTCTATCCCACACGTTTCATGAGAAATGGTAAAGACGTGGAGAGTAGAAGTCTATTAATAGAGATGTAATAATAAGACTTTATTTGTGTTCACTGCAAATTATGGTGACTACTATCTAACTAGATATTCTGACACACTTTCAAAGCTTCTTCTCTGAAGAGAAAAATTTTAAAATTTTAACAAAAATCACAAAACCTTTCCTAAAAATATTCAATCACAGTATGCTGCCTCTTTAATAAAGAAGAAAAAGATACAGGAATGAATGCTACTATAATTCACCACCACTACCAGACAAAATTCTTTTCCTTAGCCATTTCAAGGTATTTTAGTAAAGTAACAATGCTGACTTTCATTTGAACTTAACTTGCCTTTATTTTCTCCTAGAATCCTGCTAACAATTCATGCCTTCTTCTAAAATGTTTTTTAAGTGCAAATATAGTGGGGGTGAAAGATCATGATATTCTATAAATATTTATCTAAGACACAATATTTACAAAGCAATTCTCAGCACTCCTTAGTAACAAAGTTGTTTATAAGAGGATATATGAGCTTTCGTTGATTGAACACTGTTTGCTTACCTCTGAATTAAGGAATTAATCAAAGAAACAAAGTACAATCTTACTATACTTCATTTCCAGAAATTACAGAGCCCCACAGTAACTTTGCTGAATATGCCAAAGAAAGACACAGAACCTGTGTCACTTACTATCTGGGTCTTCAAGGGGAATATCATTACAAGAGTCTGTATCTGAGTAGGTTCTTCGGCGTCGTTGGGAGAGTCGGTGAAGTGTAGATACTGGTTCTTTTATAGAGTGGCTACTCCTGAAAATTAAATAAAAAGTATTAAATTGTAAGGCCTTATGTAAACAAAAACACCCTGAACTGGAATTTTAAATAACTTCTCTTTAAGTCAAAAAAGAATTATTTTTAGGCTCAACATCCTGTATTAGCAACATTCTACTCAGAAGTCAAAAGCAAGTGAACCCATTTAGAAGACAGCTGGTAACCTGGAGAATTTGGCTTCTGAGCTGAACTAAAAGAAGAGGGGTACAACGAAGTAGTGACTTCTATAGGTGAGACTCCAGCGAGCAGACATATCAGTCGGTTTACAAATGTTTGAAAACTAAAAGTTACAGATTTCACAAGTGAATGTATTTAAAGTCTATTCGTATCCAATCAAAACCAGCAGACTGAAAGGGATAGGCAAAGAGTTTACAGAACTAGAGAGGTAGACTCACTGACAACAGCAAGAGAAGATAAAGATGGCAAAAAAGGAGCCTAGAGAAACTTTTTTAAAAATCTGTCTAAAAAAATTTAACCTAGAGAAACAAATCACCACCACCTAACACCACCTCAGCTACTATCCTGTAATAGCCCAACGTTGCTGTACTTAATGACAACCTAATTCATCAGGGAAAAAATAAAATTTTAAAATTATTATTTTATAAGGTATAGAAAATTTTCTTTCATAAAAACAAAAGTTTGTCAAAAGTTGATTAAGCTTAATTTTTCTGTAAAATTCAGTTGGTGGGACTCTAGATTCCCTGACAAGGCTGGATATATACATCATTGGACTCCTCTGAGTACTTGATGGTTTAATCAAAGATTATATAATCATCAGGGAAAAAAATTAAAACATGACAAAACAATAAGGGCCCAGCATTTAACAGTGAAAATGTAGAGAAATAAATGCTAATATCACTATAATTAAATCATTTTCCAAAGAACCAAATAACACAACCATAGCAACTTAAAGGATTACAACCTAACAAAATAATAGTTTAACAACTTAGCATTTTGGTAAGATCTATCCAGAATGTAAATTTTTTAAATGTGTTGATATGAATATGTACTTTAAAATATCAAGTGATTTTCTCTTTTCAGCAAGATCTTTTTTTGTTAATGAAACAACAGCTCAGCATGAATAGATGATGCTATAAACAGCTGAGGTACAATGAGCCCCAGCTGTGGAGTCTTGATACATCAAAAATGTACTTCTGTCTAACCATCACTTGATATACAGTCATGTGTCTCTTAATGACAAGGATGCATTCTGAGAAGTGCATCGCTAGGTGATTTTGTCACTGTGCAAACATCACAGAGTGTACGTACACAAACCTAGCTAGTATAGCCTACTACATACACATGTAAGCTATGTGGTATAGTTTATTTTATCTATGCTACAAACTTGTACCACATGTTATTGTACTGAATGCTGTGGGTGACTGTAACACAATGGTAAGTATTTGTGTATCTAAACATACCTAAACATGGAAAAAGTACAGTAAAAATACAGTATTATAATTTTATGAGGCCACTGTCATATATGCAGTATATCATTAATGGAAAACTCATTACTTGATATATGACTGTATTTCAAATATCTAAAAAAGGTAAAATGGCTGGCAAGGTGCTTACGTTGCTGGTTAATTAGTTAATTCATTTTTAGTTTGCTGACTACCTATTGAGCCCAGGCCCTTATACCAAATACCAGGAGATAAATACTGAGAGTTAAAATGCTGGTTTCAGAACCAGACCTAACCCATACAAAGTTTACATTCCACACCACTTATTAAAGGCCAAAAGAACTTCCCTAGGTGGGTATAACCTGAGAGAACTTAGTCAAAAGAAAAGGTTATTTTACCTCTCTGAACTGCAAGAACCAGGGTGGCTGACAGAACGCTTCATCTAGAAATTTGAAAAAAAAACTTAAAAATTAGCATAATCCACATGTCAAGTAGAATCACACATCTCTAATTTACTATTATCATAATAAACATAAATTTACTCAGAGAAAAAGATACCTGGCAAAAGAAAATTTATCTTTCACAGACTCAAGTTACATAATTAGAACAATGTCAAGCTTTCTCCCTAATAACCATTAGTTGGAATCTTTTTCAACACACACCAAAAATATTTTGGATTCTTTTTTCAAAAGTAAAAACCAAATTTTATACATAAAACATATATATATGTGTGTGTGTGTATACAAATATAAAAAAGAGGGTATATAACTATAAATATAAAAAACAGGGTATATAACCAATTCAAAAGTCATACTTTTTGTGATAAAAAGGAGTATCTAGCAAGTCAGAAAATGTTCAGTAGAGTCTAGCAGCAAAGCTTCTCTTTACCATAAATTATTTAGGTACCTAATATACATATGTTCTAAAGTGTGGTTTTCATGGAAGACAGCATTAATATATTAATTCAAGACTTTAAAGAACTCAGAATAAGAACTCTAAGTCTCAATAGATTTCCAAAACATATTTTTAAAAAATAAAGAATACCTAATAAGGCAGAGCATTTAAAAAATATGATAAATACTAAACATCATTTGGAAGATCCAACTACTCCATCAAAATATAAAGAGAGGCAGCCAAGTAAAACAGATTATTTCAAAGTTTAACACGGTAGCAGAAAAACAAAGATTATACTAAAAGTTTAGAAGTATACATGGGCCCAAAAGTCTAACAAGCCCAGGTGTAACATTTATGTTATATAAATGCCTTCTAAATATTTAGAACATGAGCCACTAGTTGCTCTGAGAAATGCCAGTTGAAACAATAAGAGATATGACTCACCCAATTTGTAGTCTGGGAACATCTAATAAGATTGACATTAAGATGCAAATGGACATTAACATCTCCTTTAACAGAAATTACTTTCTTTAGGCTTACTAACCCAACCACATCCCCACTACAATAATCACTCAACCTGTAGGTCAAATGACAGTTGTCTGAACTTTTATGATGACTTGAAATAAAGTTAAATGCAAGTTTACTCTAAGATGGATTCATTGACATTAACTATATCAAGCACTTATAAAGATCAGATTAAATGGTTTTGGAATACTCAAATTTTCAGCTTTTTCATATAAATAAATATAAGTTTTTCATATAACTAAATAAATAATGTTATTTTTTTAAAAAACCCATGAAGACTGTCTGACCTTACTTTCCATGCTATGTGTCTCTAGAACTATTATATAAGCCACAATTCTTGCTCTTTTTATCAAGTAAAATGGTATAGCTAGGAAAAATAAGCAGCTTCTAACCTAATATTTCCTAAATTAATGTATTAGATTTCCTGTAATTTTTCTACTAAAGGTTTTAGCTTTAGAAAGACAATTATTTTAGTTTCTTATATGTGAAATACAAATATGACTTCTCTGGGCTACAGAGCATTTGTAACATAAGGCATTTCCTGAGAAGTTCAATGCAGAAGCAAGGCAGCTCTGAGGTGTTTTACTGCATTTGACTCCAAAAAGTACACCTTTAAAAAAAAAAGTGTACCCCTTGTATATCAACCTCAGGAACATAGCACTATACATCCATCTCAAAGGACCGGTTTCTTTGTTCACATATACGTGTTATTTAACAGTTTATAGCATATCTACAATTGTCCTAAAAAGCACCATTGTCAAACTATGTTCTATTCAACACCACAGTCCTGTAAGATGGTATTAAAAATATACATATAATGGGCTCAATTGTCAAATAAATTTCAGAAACACTATACACTACACCTCCACCTCTCAGAGATACATAATACACTTCAGCATAGTGACAGCTGGGCATGGTGGCTCACACTGTAATCCCAACACTTTGGGAGGCTGAAGCAGGAGGATTGCTTGAAGCCAGGAATTTAAGACCAGCCTGGGAAACAAAATGAGACCTCGTCTCTATAAAAAATAAATTTAAAAACTTAGCTTGAAGCCAGGAGTTTGAGACCAGAGTGGGCAACAAAATGAGACCCCATCTCTACAAAATAATAAATTTTAAAACTTAGCCAGGCTTAGTGGTATGTGCCTATAGTCCCAGCTACTCAGGAGGCTGAGGTGGGAGGATCACTTAAACTTGGGGGTTTGAGGCTGCAGTGAGCTATCATGGTGCCACTGCACTCCAGCCTGAGTGACAGAGTGAAACACTGTCTCTCAAATAAAAAAAACAAAAAAACAACAAAAAAAAGGCTGTGACAAGTCCTATCAAACTGATCAAACTGTCCTTATCAGATTAAAGAAACCCAATTCATTTAAGTTATCCTAGCAATTCCCAAATTAATCTGACTATAAAACTCATTTTTATGGTACACTTGTCTCAGAGAAAACTATCAGCCGTCAAATGCTGATTAGAAAACAATTCTCTAAATAAATCTAGGCAATAATCTTCACTAAATCTCATATAACCAAATTTGCTGGGATAGGTAAGAGAACCTAGGAATAAGTTAGACCCTATTCTCCTAACAAATAGATCTTCAGGTAATTGCTAAAACAGCAACAAGGTGGCATTCTTACTCCTGTAAATGGACTCCTAAAAACACTTTCATGAAATAAATTTAAAGTCTCATTAAAGCTTATCTCACCTACAAGTTTCTCACAGCATGCTAGAGCAAGTTTATTAGCTCAGAAAGGACAACATTATTAGCTCAGAAAGGACAACAATCTATCACCCTGGGCAAAAAGAGGACTTGCCGTTCAGAGTAACAAGGAGGTAAGAAACTAACACTGAGCAGCAGGTCAGGTCATTTGCAGTGACTGATAAACACTGTATTTTTACAAACGAAGAAACTGAAGATCAGCTACTCTGAGGGTTCAGATCCAAATGCTGAGTACAAAGTACTCTTCCCACTGGACCATGTTTCAAATTCCTTCTAAGTCCCTTAAAGATTTACTTAATTGTACCCCATTGTGAGCAAAACCTCATTCCGTTGTATAATTCTTACCAAGCAGAACAGAACTTCCCAACCTTTTCTGTATCACAGCACTTTATAATATTTTCCTAGACACTGGGGAATATGGATGAAGAAGGGTGTGGGCAGGCCATGCACAGCCCCTCCAAGGGGAAGGGGATGAGGACATTAGCACAAGTGCTGAGCTCATCAGCTGTGAAGTTCTAATACAAAACAGTACAAACAAAAAATTTGAACTTGTTGGCTGTTTCCCCCATCGCCTTTTTCCACCCTTAAAAATAAATACCAAAAAGAAACAAAAACCACATGCAACATTACTATAGAAGAAAAAAAACAAAACAAGAAGGTCAAACCATTTGAACAGGAGAAGGTGACACAGGAGAAACTAAGGGATCCGGATGGGGCAATTGAAACATCTCAGGTTTAAACTTGGCATTGGCTATCTTCACACATTCCTCAAGCGTTGTGATGAACGTGTTACATGTGGCACTAAGCAGAGAAGAGGCTTCATTCATGTTCTGAAAAATTACACAAACACTTGAACAGATTTGCATACAACTACATGGAAACATACATAACCTTATAATTAAATGATAAGACATTATCTCCAACAGACACATTACTGTTATATTCAAATTTATTTAAAATACAGTACCTTAGAATATTAAGCTGGGCCAAAAATAAAAAATAAAAAAAACAAGAAAATTAAAACAATGCATGAATAAGAAACGCCTGTCTCTTAGGTAAACAATGTATGAAACTAGATTCCAAGAAAATATAAGTTTTGCATTTAATTATCATATTGAAAAACTGTGTACAAAAATTTATCTTAGAAAAATCTAACCTAAACAGTAAGTTTCATTTTCCCAAAAGTGGTCACAGACATGGAATACCCTTAGAGTTACTTAGTGGCAGTACGATTCATATCTACCCTATATCTATTCTATTCTCCCACTTCTTCCTTGATAGACTGAAAACCCCAATTTTGTTCAGGACCCTCTGACCCTGGGGGATGAATAAAGAATGATCTAAGCTAGACACGGCTATTGCAAGACTCTTTACCAAATGCTCATTTTTTCCTAGTTTCTTTTTGAGCCAGAAAAAAAAAAAAAAAAGATGAGAAGTCTGCTGGGGAATTTCTGGGATTTTTGTTCCCTAATTCAAAACCAAGCACAGCAAGTTGAGACGGTCTCTCTCCACACTGGCAACCCCACTGCCTCCTGTCTCTTTTTGAGCTTGACAGTCATCTTGACACCTGGGGGCAGTAGGAGAAAAACTCAACACACCAAGAATGGCAGAATAGAAGGATGGAACAAGCCTGGGTCCCTAATACTCTTGCTAAGCTGCTATAGCAAGTGTGAGAGCACTGACCTCCAGGGAGCTTGTGGTTAAACAGTCAAATGTCCTTGGGCCTCTTACACAAGATTCCTCCCCAACAGGAGAAGGCCACAAGAGAAGTAGAAAGATTTCTTGTCCCACTTCTACCAAGTTAGGCAAAGAGTAACGGCAACATGCTGGCCTTTCACCCAGAGAGTGGTACAGCTCACTGGTACGATTTTATCAGAAAGAATGAGCCTATTTTAGCCAGATCCTACTAATCTGAGTTTTGATTCCTAAGTCACTGTTCTGAGAAGGATTTAAGTTATTTCATAAAGATAAGTTATCAACTCTCATAGTTGAAGCAGGGACCTTATTACCAAAAGAAAGAGAATAGCAGCTGTTCAGTGAATTTATGCTACTAGCCTGGAGAACAAAGCATGGAATCCTTCTTCCCAACTCCAACCTCCAAATTATCAGAGTGGCTAAAAAGACAAGCCTTGATCCCTGGAGAAATATGCTGTTTCGTGTTCTCCTCTGGCCACACAGACACAACCGAGAAGATGCTGCAGATTTCCAGATAGTCCACAGTAAGCAGAGCCCAGAAAAGCTGAAAATACTTCAATGTGAAAATGCCTGTCCATCATCTTATGGGATGACTGAGGATCCCCCCTAGAGTACTCCAAAGCATAACCACACATAAAGAGATCCTCTTTGCTTTACCTCTACACTAGGAGATGAATGATTCTCATCATGGTGAACAAATTCCTGTATCGTATGAACTTGCTGCATTAGGAGGTCACAGTAGAGACGAAGTTCAGACATTTTGGTTTTCAGTGATTCACTAGTTTCACTTATTTCTGAAAAGAACATATATAAATATCCAGTTAGATCATTTTCATATTCTTTGGGCAATATAATAAAATGTAATCATTTAAAAAGACAATGAATATAAATACCTATAGCTCAAGAAATGTGAGACCTTGGGAATAGGATCACAAGAGCCCTAAAGAAACATCTTCTCTTTAGAAAATTGAGAAAACGCTGACAGTTACATGCCTGCCATGTCCAGGTAATTTCCAGAGACAGGGTCACTGGATGTTTTATACAGGATATTTCCATTCCATTACTCATCTTCCATTTAAAAAGTGCTCAGTTTTCTTTTGTGAATCATTTTTTATTTTTTGTCCTTTGTATATTTTTTCCAGCTCTGATGTTGGTTTTTCTCTTAACAATATAAACTGATAATTTGTAACAGTTCTAATAAATTAAAGACAGTAATCTTTCCTCTATCTTATATACTGCAAGTACCTTTTCCAGGTCTGTTAGCTCTCTTTCAGTTTTCTTTAATGTATTTTGGCACACAGAAGTTTTAAATTATTATGTAATTAAAACTACTGTATATAAATATTCATTTATTTTCTTCTGTTCCTTTTAGTTTCATTTTCACATTATACTATTTTCAAAATTTTTTTTAAGAGCATACTTTCTTCCTTAGCATCTCCGGACAAACTAAACATCCAGCCATAATCTCAACCACTCACAAGCCAATACGTATTAAACTAGAAGTATAAGCTACAGAGGAAGAAAATTCATAGGATAAATTTCTGGTGCTTCTCCATACTCCCTGAGCCAGGTCCCAGTGGCCTTGCTCTCTGGTCCTAGCCACAAAGCCACTTTTGCCAGAGTGGACAAAGCAGCTCTATCTGTTCATTTAATCTAACCTAAATAAATTCCTGCTCACACTTAAACTCATTCTTTTTTTTTTTTTAATTGTGGTAAAATATACATAAACATAAAATTTACTATTTTAACCACTTTTAAGTTTTCACTTCAAAATGTGGCATTAAGTACATGTGCATTTGTAAAACCATCACCACCATCCATCTTCAGAATGTCTTCATCTTCCCCAACTAAAGCTCTGTACCCACCCAACACTAACTCTATTCCCACCTCCCCCTGGGCCCTGGGAACCAACATTCTATTTTCGGTCTGTGTAAGTTTGACTGTCCTGGGTATTTCATCTAATGTCCTTCTGTGATTAGCTTATTTCACTCATTATAATGTCTATAGGGTTCATTCACACTGTAGCATGTGTCACAATTTCCTTCCTTTCTAAGGCTGAGTAATATTCTATTGTATATATTTCCCACATTTGTTTACCCATTCATCTACCAATGAACATTTGGGTTATTTCCACCTTTTAGCTATTGTAAATATCCATTCCTTCTTATCCTACCTGTAACCATATTCTGTAATGTTTTCACATATTTCAAAATTGTTATAAATTCAATCCTCTGCCTCCATTTCTCAATACTTATAATTTACTTGTTTCCACCAATGTAATTGATTTGTATTTTTTAATTATAAAAGTAATACATACTTAATAAAAAATTTTGAAATATGAAAAATATAGAAAAGAAAAATCAAACAACTGTACTAAGGTTTGAATATGGTTTGTTCTCAGCAAAACTCATGTTGAAGCTGGGCCCCCAGTGTGCCAGTGTTAGGGAAGTAGTACCTCTAAGAGGTCATTAAAGGGGATTCATACCTTCCTCAAAGGAGTGAGTGAGTTCTCAACCTTTTGGGACTCGATCAGTTACTGTGACAGTGGGTTGTTATATATTGAGGCTGCCTCTTGTGTTTGGTCTTTCTGCACACGCCCGCATTCTCTTGCTTCCTCCACCATGCTATGATGCAGCATGAGGCCCTTACCAGAAGCCAACTAGAAACAGCTACTCAATCTTGAACTTCCATCCTCTAGAGCCATGAGTCATACCTCTTTTCTTTATAAATTACACAGTCTCAAGTAATGTGTCAAAGCAACAGAAAATGAAGTAAAACAAACTATAATCTCACTATCAAGAAATTATTATTTTCACATTATATCTGCATACAGTTAAACTAATAACATAAATCATTTGCTTTGCTTTCAATTTCTAAAAATCTTTTTCAGTATACAGTGACAAGTGAGTCTCCTTCCCACAAATTCCACTTCCAAATCTGACCAATTCTTACACACCTTTCCCAAGACAGCCAATGAAGTCTAACACTATACATAATTCTGAATCCTGCATTTCAATGATCACTTAACCTTGGGCATTTTCTCACATTAAAATCCCTTTTAAACACCTTACTGAATATATATCAGCCAATGAAAGCACGAGTTTAGGCTGGGTGCAGTGGCTCATGCCTGTAATCCCAACACTTTGAGAAGCCAAGACAGGTGGATTGCCTGAGGTCAGGAGTTTGAGACCAGCCTGGCCATCATGGTGAAACTCTGTCTCTACTAAAAATATAAAAATTAGCCAGGCATGGTGGCAGGTGCCTGTAATCCCAGCTACTCGGGAAGCTGAGGCAGGAGAAGCACTTGAACATGGGAGGTGGAGGCTGCAGTGAGCCAAGATCACACCATTGCACTACAGCCTGCAGCCTGGGCAACAGAGCAAGACTATGCCTCAAAAAAAAAAAAAAAAAAAAAAAAAAGCAAGCACAAGTTTATTGAACTATTCCCCTAAATTTATAGCTTTTGCATGTTTACTATGATAAAGATAGATGTAAATTTACATTTCTAATTATTTCCTTGGGATTGATACTAAAAGTGGACAGGCTAATTTATAATTTATATTTGTATTTAAGAAAGTACTCTTGTCACAAAGGAAAAGTTTATAGTTACCTTTTTCTTTTTTAGTCCTTGTATCAGTCAAACATGCTTTGGAGCTCCCCAGAGCAACCAGCCACCTCTGTCTTTCAGCTGCATTCACTGCCTTCATGTAGAAATGCTGCTCTCCAGGAATGATTAATTCCATTCTTGTGTTGTCTGCTGAATGAACTATGATGATACACAAAGGGGAAATGCAGTTATAGACTTAAGTAATTTAAGGGGAATCAAATAATCATCTAATCACATAGTATCAGATGCTTCATACACCTAAAACAACAAACTATCATTCATGATGTAGGCAGTGCTGCTCCCTAAGGCGCCACCCAGTGGCACCTTCCAAACCAACATTCTCACATAGACCCAGGGTGACAATGGTGCTAAAGCAATGACAGAGTATGAAACAGAAAACAGGGACATACTAACTACTGAGAAGTGAGATACCACCCCAACCCCCCACCACCTTGGAGTCACTTATCCTATTAAATACAACTGCAGTGAATGTTACACTATCATATATTTTTTACTGATTTCCTTGAAAGCAAAGTCTTTGTTTTCATATCCCCCAAGACTAGAATAGTGTCCAACATACAGAAGGAATGTAATAAATGACAACTACAGCCACCGTCTATCAGAAAATTAACTCTACGATATGCCCTTAATTATGGATCATAGCATAACACATGGAGGGCATGTATATTTTGAAGACATTCACCTCTTCCCCTCTTTCCACCTCTTTTCCTACACACACACCTCCTTTGATACTCTGAGAAAAGAGAGCTAATCAGGAATTATAATGCGCCAATCCCAAGTCTTTCTTGTAAAACAAAATTTGTGTTAAGCTGTCATTCATCAGTAATTATTTATTCATCTCAGAGCAGTGCTAGTAAAAGGGAAGATAGAGGGGAAGAAAAAAGATGTCTTTGCTTCTATATGGTTGACAATTTAACCAAGAAACAAACGGACACACCAAAAACAATCAGAATACATAAATGTTTAACTCTTTTGTGCAGAGATTTCTTGTGTAATTATGAGAGAAAGTAATTTAAGACAGGAAATTAAAAAGGCTTCAAGAAAAAGAATTTGAAGAGAGCAGGATTTAGTTAAGAAAATAAATGAGAAAAAGCTTAAATGAGAAAATAAATGTAGAATGTACTGAGAACATTAGGAAACAAGCATAAATGGAGGCTTCCATTGTTTTGCAAAGTAATATTCATATTCGTTTGGCCAGCACAATGGTGCAAGCATGTACTCCCAGTACCTGTAGACCCAACAACTTGGGAGGCGGGAGGCAGAAGGCTGAGGCAAGAGGATCGCTCGAGCCCAGGAGTACAGGCTGCCATGAGCTACAATCTCACTACTGCACTTCAGACTGAGCAATAGAGTGAAACCCTGTCTCTAAAAAAAAAAAAAAGAAAGAAAAGAAATAAAAACATATTCATGAATGGACAAGCTAGGAGAAGCCAAATTATGAGGGGCCCAGCAAAGTCTGGCAGAAGCCCCAACTTAAATAATTAATTGCTATAAATATTGACCAGATGCTTAGTGTACTATGGTAAGTAAGTGCAACAGAAGCTTTGCTATCTTATTATTCTACTTATATGGGCCATTCGTAGATGTAGACACTGAAACATACAACCATGCAACAATCAATTATGAGTGCAAAAGATTTCTAGGCTAGGATAAAACTACTGAAATCCTAAAGCTGTAAGAGTAACTCTTCCTTACTAATTGCCAATACTAGTGAAAACACCAATAGTTACTTTAAAAGAAAGCAATGCTCTAATTTCTAATGATGTTGCTACAAGATGAAACTAAAATAATATGACTCATTTTTAGACATACCAGAATTTATGTATCCAATCAAGGGTGGTCCCCTCCAAAGTTGTCACCTGAAAAGGCAACAAACTTAAAAATGATGCTTCCAAAAACATGAAGAAAAAAAAAAAAAGATGGACAAGACCTCTAAACACAAAACTACAATACATTACTGAGAGAAATTAAATACCTAATTAAACAGAGTTAATGGAACAGAAGAGTCAATATCATCAAGAATATAATTCTCAAACTGATCTGTAGATTCAACACAATTCCAAACATTCCAGCAGATAGCTGTGGAAATTTATAAGCAGATTCTAAAATGTCTAAGGAAATGCATAGGGCTAACAATAGTCAAGACAATACTGAAAAAGAACAAAATTAGGAGACTTTGGCTATCAGATACAAAGAGAATAAAACTAAACAAATTAAGACAATGTGATATTGGCACAGGGATTTAAAAACAAAAAAATAGGGCCACAGAACAGAACAGACAGTCCAGAAAAAGACCCACACATATATGGTCACTTGCTTTGTGACAAAGCTATTCCCATGGTGCAGTGTGGGAAAGGTTGCTATTAAATCAAGTACAGACCTAATATAAACCTAAATATAAAAGGTAAAACAATAAACATTCAAGACAGTAATACAGAAGATGTCTTCAGTGAGTCATAAAATGATATAATAAAAGAAATTAACAAATTGGACTTCACTGAAATTAAGAACTTCTGTTCCTCAAAAGGTATCATTAACAAAATGAAAACATAAACCACAGAGCGGAAGAAAACGTGTGCAATACAAAGATTCATCGAGACTATACAAAGAACTCCTACAAATCAACATGAAACATAGTCAAAGTTAGAAAATGGACCAAAGACTTGAAAAGGGACTTCAAAAGAAGAGAACATTCAAACTTTCTTTTTCTTTTTGTGGAGTCAGGAATCTCATTTTGTTGCCCAGGCTGGTCTGGAACTCCTGAGCCAAGCGATCTGCCTGCCTCAGCCTCCCAAACTGCTAGGATTATAGACATGAGCTAACACACCCGACAAGAGGACATTCAAATGGCTAAGATCTAAAAAAGTACTCAACATCATTAGTTATTGAGGAAATGCAAGTTAAAAACCACACGAGATTCCGCTACAAACACCAGAAATATTCCAAATTTTTTAAATGGATAATACCAAGTTTTGGTAAAGATGCAGAACAACTGGAACTCTAATACTCAGATCTGTTACAGAAAAAATTAATATAATCACTTATGGAAAACATCTGGCATCATCTGTGAAAAAGATTCTTGGCCAGGCACAGTGGCTAATGCGAGTAATCCCAACACTGTGGGAGGCTGAAGTGGGCAGACTGCAGCTAATGCGAGTAATCCCAACACTGTGGGAGGCTGAAGTGGGCAGACTGCTTAAGCTCAGCAGTTCAAAAGCAGCCTGGTTTTTGCAACAAGGCGAAACCCTGTAGCTACAAAAAAACACAAAAATTAGCTGGGCATAGTGACGTTTCCCTCTGGTCCCAGCTACTCAGGAGGCTGAGATAGGAAGATCACCTGAGTCCAGGAGAAGCTACAGTGAGCCATGATCACATCACTGCATTCCAGCCTGAGCAGCATAGTGAGACTCTGTCTCAAAAAAAAAAGATTCTCTTCTTGACCAAATTTCAGCCAGCTTCATTTGAGTCCTATACTCACCTAGGCTTCCTTCTTCATCCTTGTAGAATCCAGTTTTAACAAGAATGCTACTAAGTCAATTTAGCCAGAATCCCCTAACAAAGTATTTCATCACCCACCCCTGATATCTGACCACATTCTTCATTCCCTACAATCTTCCAGGAATGTCTGATCACCCTGCCCTCAATCTGCCTTCAGCAAGAATCCTGTTAGATCAGTTTAGCAAGAATCCCCACTTACCTCTTAGTAACTTTCCCTCCACTGACACCCTCTCCCACTAACCCTGCTCCTCGGCTGTAAATTCCCACCTTTCCTTGTACTTGGAAGTTGAGTCCAATCTCTCTCCTCCAATGCAATAGTCCCTATATCTATCACAACAGTCCTAAATAAAGTCTGACATATCAGTTCAACAAGTCTCAAGAATACTTTTTTCTTTAACATCTATTAAAGGTGAAAGTATGAATATTCAATGCCTTAGCATTCCACTCCACTTCTAGAGATACACTACACAGAAATGCATACATATGTTCAATAAATGTGTAAGAATGTTTATGGCAGCT
The DNA here is from genome assembly GCF_030222135.1 of Aotus nancymaae. Taxonomy (NCBI): domain Eukaryota; kingdom Metazoa; phylum Chordata; class Mammalia; order Primates; family Aotidae; genus Aotus; species Aotus nancymaae. The sequence goes on from NW_026988419.1 coordinate 54,008,977, forward strand.
TTAGTCACTGTAGTCCCAAAATGGAAATAACCCCAAAATTCTTCAGTACTAGGATGGATACCAAAATTGTGAGATATTCACACAATGGAACACTATATAATGAGAATGACTGAACTACTGTTACATAGAACAACATAGATAAATTTCACTAACATGATGTTGAGTAAAAGAAGCCAGACACAAAAGAAAATACCGAATTATTCCATTTATAAAATAAAGTAGATAAGACTTACGTATGGCAATTAAAGTCAAATTAATGGCTACCTTTCAGGGAGATTAGTGGCTAAGGGGACTGGTGGGGAGGCTTCTGAGATGCTGATAATATTCTAATTCTGGAGCTAGGTGGTAGTTACCCAGGTGTTTTCACTTTGTGAACATTCTTCAACCTAAACATTATTTAATATTTGTATCATTTTCTGTATGTTATTCTTTAATAAAGTTATAATGTTAAACAGCAACAAAAAAGATGCTCCCATGCCTTGAAACCATTTTGGAATTGTCTTAGAATTCTGCAGCTGTCTTTTAAATATCCTCAAAGTTGGCAAATCTTTGAACTTTGAATGTAGTTTGGATTTCTGATTTAATCTCATTTGGAATCAAATCTGAGAATAAGATAAAACTGTTATTACTTTTTTTAAAAAATAAAAACCAATGCTTTGAATGAGTTTTTCCTAAATGATGTATAAACTGTTCATAAGTCATTTCAAAAGAGAAGTTCTGAAACATTATGGGTGATAACATTTAGTTAAAAATGAGTATACTAAAACCCAACAGTTTTTGATACACATTTCAGTATGTTTATTAAAAAAAACAACAAAATGATACCCCAAATATTTTAGAGGACCTACAAGTAACAATACACAAGGCAAAAGTGCTCCTATATTTTATATAACCGTAACTCCCTTCCATTAAAACGGCAGTAATTCTCAACTAAAGGGCACATGCCATAATCACCTGGCAGACATGTGAAGTTTGGAGAAAGCTCCCTGGATGACACTGATCTACCCTATGCAGAGAATCACTGCTGCAGAAAGATCCCTAATGGTGGCAAATCTGAGGTGAAGGCGAAAAGCTAGCTGTGTAGCTAAAGAATATGCACCCAAAGCAGAAATTATCTTTTGTCTCCATGGCTAAATCTTACTAAGAACTATTGCAAAATTACATGAAAGGAGCAATCCAGCCCTGGAATATGCAGAACAATACATTGGCTGCTGCTATGGTTTAATCTAAACAAGAAAATGCATACCTCAATAAGATGTCGCTAGGGTATTTGATAGCTATGACCCAGAGCTCACCACATGAAAGGAAACACACTTCACGAAGGACACGTATTCAAGCTAGAGTGGAGAAATGAAAAACGACCAGGAGGGAGTTGAACAGTCACTCCCCTGGTGCTCTAGTTTTTCCTTCATTCTCTTTGAATAATTCGGTACTTTTCACTACTATTTTATATGATTTCACTCTACCTGCTTCCACCACACTCACCCCAAACACACACACAAATGAATCAATGGTCCATAAAAATCTTCCTTCATGAAAATTACAGCAGGACCTATCGCTTTATTTCTCCCCTTTTGGAAGGAAACAAACAAACAAAAAAATCTCTACCACCCAGAAGAACTTACCTCCAAATTCAGCAAAGACCCAGAGTTTATGACTCTGACTTCATACTTTATCAAAACCCTACAGAGCTGGCCCCATCATCTTTAGAGTTCAGCTTCCAACCTTCACAATATCTTTCTATTAATTACAACAAGAATGAAAGAAAATGCTTGTAGACTGAAGATGGACACTAAAGTAGTATCCACAAGAAATTGTCAAGTCCAGATTGGAAGACTAGCAAAAGTTATTTCCATTCAAAATACATGTGTAGAGGGAGAATGATCAAAAACTGTGTTTAATTGTGTTAACTGTGACGAAAGGCCACTCTTAACTGCTAAGGATATAAATGGTATTAGAAGATCCCTACGTGGTTAGAAATGCCTTTTTCCTCTTGTTTGGAGTATGCTGAAGAACCCTTGACTATTTTAACCTCCAATTCCTCTAATTCTATATATTCACTTACCTTTAATTTCACAAACTGCCATCTTTATGCTTCCTTTGCTCCCTTTGCAAACATCATCCTGTGAATCATAGTAGGATAGGATTCCATTATCCAAAACAAACCAACGAGGCTGCCAACCTAAAAAGATCATAAATAACAAAATGTCAATTGGAAAGACCCACACATGCATTACTTTCATCACACAGAAAATTGTGATTTCAAAACTAGCCATCCACATTATTTCTTGGCTCTCAACATTCTCACAATTAAATTTTTAATCACCAAGCCTTACCAAAAATGTTTTTGTATCAGTCTCCAATTTATTGGGAGAGATTTCAGGAGAAATCTCCAGATCAGCAAAAACAAAGGGAGTAATACTTCTAATTCTGGCTCACAGTGTTCTCATCAACAACCCATAAGGCCCATCCTCAGTAATAGCCCTAAACTGGGTACAGCATAACTGCCCTCTTTTCCTAAAAAGGAACAGAGTTGGGGAAAAGCCACAGAAAACAGGGAGTCTAGCCTCACCTCTACTATCATTCTTTAATTGGATAACCATACCCTGGGGGCAAATCTTTGCATTTCAATAAATCTCTAAAATTCCCAGTCTCTAAAATGTATAGGTTGAACAAGATGACCTCTCAGGTGCCACCTAGCTCTCTAATTCTGCAATGTGCCTCTTATAAAATACGTATTTCTAAGCAAACTCCCTTAAACACAGTGAGTGCTAAATGAATTCCAGTCTCTTACATAGAAGCTACATACCCTGTGGTAAGAACATAGATTCCCCATATGACCTCCTCTTCCCTTGTCTGCAGCTGCACAGCTAGGGCAGAAATGCTAGAAACTGCAATTGTTCAATTGATATTTATTCAGTGACTAGAGCTCACATCTATCACAGACTTGGCTGCATGGCAAAGCTGGTGACAAGGATGATGGCTTTCCTTGATACCCAACTCCTACTCCTCTTTCAGGCCAAACTTGGTGTTCCCTGGAGTCTTATCAAGCATGCTACTAATTTACAACAGTTCACTGACTATTAACCTGGTGACCATGCTGGGGGCAGTGTGACTGCCCTTGTTACTTCTGTGACTATTAAATAACAATTCAGCCTAAGTGTTCATGAATAAAATGTACATTTTAAACTGTGGGTGTTCAAATGCTGGTCACTTTTGCCATAGCCTGCTACATGATTAATTTGATCTTTCCAGGGTCAGATAGTGCTGAAAGGGGAGATAGGTCAATCATTCTTACACTTTCACACATCCAGGACTTATTTTCCCAAAAGGATTTACCTGTAACGCTTTTGAAATGACAACACTGAGTCATCATAAAAGATTAAATTTTACTTTGTAACCTTGTTTAGGAAGGCAGGGAATGCAGTAATACAGCTCAGAAAGACAGACATCTAAAACAATTAAAAACCAGCAACTTTCAGGTTCCTGGAAAATTTCTTTTTATGAAACAACAGTATTCCCTAGTGAGACCCAAACAAATTAGAAAGTGAGTTATTCTGATACATGGACATTATCTTGTTTATCACTGCATTCCCAGCAAATAGAATGATGCCTGGCACATAAGAGGTACCAAAAAAATACATTTCTCAAGTGACTCAATAAATAAATGAATGAACAAATACCCCAAAAGTGAGATATTTCAGGGATTGTTGTTGTTGTTGTTTTGTTTCGTTGGTTTTTTTTTTTGAGACAGAGTCTGGCTCTGCTGCCCAGGCTGAAGTGCAGCGCCATGAAAATGGCTCACTGTAGTCTTGAGCTCCTAGGCTCAAAAGGTCCTCCCACCTCAGCCTCCCAAGTAGTTAGGACTACAGAAGTGCCACCACGCCTGGCTTATTTTTCAATTTTTTAAGAGATGAAGTCTCGCCATATTGTCTAGGCTGGTCTCAAATTCCTGGACTCAAGTAATCCTGCCCCCTTGGCCTCCCAAAGTGCTAGGATTACAGATGTGGGCCACCACATCCAGCAGATATTTCATATTACCCCTGAGAATACAGACATAAAATATATCTTTGAGAGTATATTGTATTGATCATGCATGGCAATGATAAAAACATTATCTTTCCAAACACTAATTCACCCTGACAAATTATAAGCAGGGAGTGGTGAAAATACACTCCTCTCCCCAGGTCTAGTGTGCCTATAGAACAAATTATGATTCTGCAAGTCTGTAGTACTGCAATTCGATATCTCTTTAAAACAAATGTTGGGCAAAATGATTCATTTAGAATCTGCAGCAACGTGAAAGATAAGTGGTTGAACATACTAATATAATCAAGCCTGTTAATTATACTTTTTGAAGAAAAATTTAATAAAACAATTTCTAATTGATTCACACACTTACATAACAGAGGGTAACACCTGTTGAAAAGATTCACAGGTATTCCCTTTTAAAATTCTTTTAAAAAAAACACACATTCTTTTTATCTCAAACTACAAAATGTTACTGAAATTCTTACTCTCTACTCAAACTCCTGATCTCAAGCTATCTGCTTGTCTCACCCTCCCAATGTGCTGAGATTACAGGCATGAGCCACCCTGCCCGACCAACACTATCATTACACTTAAAGATCACTTAGTATCAACAGCTGCTCATCCTTATGACCTAAGAGGAGCCAAAATTAATCATCAGCATGCCATCAACCCAAATTTAAATTTTAAAAATGAAATTATTCCCAACAAAAGATTTCATTTCCACTGTGCATACTAGAAGTTAACTAAATGCCCTGAAAAGACTAAAATCTAAATCATGTGGTTAAAAGCTCAACCACTGGTTATTTAATACGATAGGAGATGAGGAAATCGCAACCACAACCAGGTTTCACCTCAACTCTCAAATTATGACTCATCTCAGTAATGGCCCAATAATTTCTCTGGTATGACCTCCATGAGATGGTGCTTAGGAACATCTGCAATGAGATGACCATTTTATCTCAAAGAATAGAAGCTACTGACAGTCTTTTTTTTTTTTTTTTTTTTGAGACAGGATCTTGCTCTGTTAGCCAAGCTGGAGTGTGTGGGTACAACCATAGCTCGCCGATCCTAGCTCACTGCAGCTTCCATTTCTCCAGCTGAAGCAATACGCTCGCCTCAGTCTCCTCAGTAGCATGCACTACCATACCAAGCTAATTTTTTTTTTTTTTTTTTTTTTTTTGGAGAGACCACGTGTCCCTATGTGGCCCAGGCTGGTCTTGAGCTCAAGCAATCCTTCCGCCTCCACCTTCCAAAGTGCTGAGATTGCAGGCGCGAAGCACTCAGTATTACTGTCTTTAACGGTTAACACTATGCCTCAACCAAACAGTATAACTGCTCTCACAATGACCCAAATGAAAATGCCCAATAAAAAATATTTGTCTAACTTTTAAATGTTTCCTGTTAAAACATGTCACTTATAGAAATAAACTGACTTTTTAGTTTGAACAAAACAAAACATCTGTGTATCATAAATGTTAAAAGCATTTGCTGCTATAAACCTGGCTTTAGCATTCTAATAAATCAAAAAGCAGGTGTAACTGAAGCTCAGTGCTTATGCCTTAAAAAGTTTATGTGCACATTTTGCACAAGATCAGGTGGACACAAGTTGAGAGTACCATACAATTACTAAGGGATTCGATACTTTTGGCAGAGTAAGTGGGCAGCAAGTCGCGATTTGCCTATTATGCTAGACCCCCCAAAAATCTGTTTACTGTTCAAATTTATTTTAAAACCAACCTCTCATTTGGTGAGATCACAGAATTCTGGAGTAGGAAGGCATGTCCAGGACAAAACAATTTAGATTACCCTGGCCTTGTCAGACTGAAGTCCTAAAAGAATAAATGACTTGCCTTGAATGTTGGTTGCTGGCAGAGACTGGACTACAACTCAAATTTAAGGAGCTTTTAAATAAGCCAGACTGCCAACGTCATGGAAAGGGGCCCTTTCCCGCTAGTCTCTCATTTCTACAAAAACATTTAAACCTTCAAAGTTCTTCCTTCCAATTCACTTCACAGGTGAAAGTGACTTGCCTGCTCCCCTTCTGTGTACTGGCACTTTCTTCCACTATTTCTCACACAGTTAACAGAATTCTCAAACGTAAGGATACTTCACTGACAATCCCTAAGAAAACATTATCTGGGGACAGCTTCCAAAATCATGCTAGCTAAGCTCGAACAACCTCAACAAGAGAACTTTTTAAATAAAATGTTGTTAAGAAAATTAAAAGAAATCCAGAAAAGAGTTCTTAAAATTAAATCTTGATTTTAAAGGGTCCATTCCAGTCCAATACACTGCAACTCGGTTATTAACAAAATGTTCTTAAAGTATGAATACTACGTGTGAATAAGGAAGGAGATCGCAACAACACAAGTAGGGTGACCGAGAATTGTTCCAGTGGCTACAGAAGGCAAAGATGAGTATTATGACACTAGCAAAGAAGTGGCAGGTGCACTTCCCACCCTCTAGAAGTTGCGCAGTCTCAAACACTCCCCTGAAGAGGCCAGAAGGACTCAACAAGCCCCGGAATCGAGTAGAGCGAATTCACTCTGAGGGTCCGGGGGAGGCCAGGCAGAGGAAGAGGCGCCCCGGACCCGCCTTCTCCACAGCCTCCTGCTTAAGCCCGTCCTAGCCCTCCGCCTCTCCCCGCTTCCCCCATCACGCGAGCCCACATACCTGTGAGATAGTTGGTCCACTTGTACAGAACTCCCTCCATGCTTCAGAGCCCCACACCGCACATCCTCTTGGCCCGGCGCCGGCCGCGGTGATGGTGTAGGCGCGGGGCCTGGGGCAGCCCCTCCCGGACCGCTCGGGACCCCTCCCTCGGCGCCCGCCGCAGGCACGAAGCCGCCCTCTGATCGCGCGCGCCGCCGGGACGTGGCGGCCCTTAGAGGCCGAGATGGCGGTTGCCGCTTGGAGCTCGGGGGCCGCGAGGCGCGGGCCCAGACATCCCTGGGTAAGCTTCGGCGGCGTCGGCCGCCGCAACCGGCTTCCTGCTCGAGCTTCCGCGGCTCGGCTGCTCCCTCACTCGCCCCAACGCTGCCTCCTCCTCGCCTGCCTTCCTTCCCCCCGGGCTCCCAGTTTGTTTTCATTGACCCCGACGTCGCATTCACTTCCTGGATGAAAGGGGCCGGATCGTCCCGGGAAACCCCTCCCCGGCGGCGGGGCTGAAGGAGCGGGCGCGGCCTGTGGCCTCGCCGCCTAGCCCAAGGCTGCGCGAGGAGGGCGGTCCGGCGCGTCGTACCGTCGGCCTCCCAGCCAGGGCCGCCTTACTCCTCCCTCGGGCCCGTAGCCAACGGCCCCGAGGCTCCCCAGTCTTCCGCTTGGCCGCCAAGGCCCAGGCCGACCGCCCCCGGGGCCGAGGCCTTCGAGCTCCGCTGCGCGCGCAGCCCCGGGACCCACCCGAGGAGGAGCTCCCCGCGCACTCATCCCGAGGGCACTTAGTTCTCTCGGGTTTTCCTGTAACTAAGCCTCAGGTCCTTTTGGTGATGATTTCTTCTTCAAAAATAAATAAAAGCCTTCTTATTTCTGTTTGCTTCGTATTTTCCTCACATTCAGGGGGTCTGAAATTATCTCCTAGGAAGGCAGTGTGCAGCAGTCGGGGTCTTCTCACAAGGAACAGCGATGGCCCCCAAGGAACTGTCATCACGCCATAATTAACCTTGGATAGCCACAGTTTTATTTAGAATATAAGACATGAAACTCGACTTTGGGATTTTATTCTAGAAATGGGGACTTTCCCCTAGCTTTTGTGATATTTAAAACTCCCGCTTGGACGCAATAGTCATCTTGCATTATCGACAGTAATTTTAAGGTTTATGGAACTTTGCAAACTTTAAGCAAAGCACATGAATCAGGCTTAGTGCTGCAGCTTTTCTTCGCATCACCGAGGTGGAATAGCAGCTCTACTCCCAGAACCTAATCCAGGCGAATGCAGAAGGCCTTTGCAGGTTTTCTGGTTTGGGTAGTCTTTGGGTGTTCACTTGGAAATAAGGTGAATTGATGGATGGATATGTAATAAATCAAATATAGTTAAATGATAGGATCTAAGTGGTGAGTGTACGAGTGTTGACTGTAAAATTCAACTTTTCTGTGTATTTTAAAGGTTTTCATATTAAAATGGGGGTGGGTGGAGTTGTCACAAATTTGGCCAAATCCGTGCTGCGTATTAGCTGTGAGATTGGGACAAAATATCCAATACTCAAGTTTTCTTGACTGATGTGTAAAATGACGTATCCCATGGGATTGGTACAAAAAAGTCGAAAGAGCATTTCCCGCACTACCTGAGGCCCTCGAATCAAGGGCGACCCCGAGTGGCGGGGGAAAGAAATGCAAGCCAGCGGCGGACGCTGAATCGTGGAGGTCGGCTCTCGGAAACCCCTGCAGCCAGGCGGAGGGGCTGCGGCACCGCGGTTTCGTCGCGTCCGGCTGGCCTTCGCGTTGTGCCAATTAGCCTGAAACCTCTGAATGCAAGACTCCGACCCGAGAATGCGCTTCAAGGACACCCAGAAGCACCCAGAAAGCCACCGCCAGCCTATTTTTTACGCTCCTCTTCCATCATGCCTCTTCCTCACCCCAGTATTTGCTCGTTCCCTAAGGGTCTTAGAAGCCTTTTGCTTCCAGCAATGACAACCATATTCCCTGACTCTACGACATCCCCGGCTGTTTATTTCGTCTTATGCCAATTTCATTTTAGAAAATCCAAACGTTGTCACCCAACCCTGAGGAAACTGGCTGTAAAATATGCGGGTTTAGCAAGAAGAAGCGGAGCGACTATGCTGTGCGATCTCAGAGACAGGACAGCCAGCCCGAGGGCCTAGAAACAGCATTAACTCTGCTGAGCGCGCAGCAAGAGGAGGAGGGAGCGGGGCCGCGTCCATGGCCCCGCCCCGGCCCTTTGTGACGCCGAACAACGCCTGCCACGCGTCGGAACTCGCCGCGGGACAGCCACGGGGCGCGAGTGACACGCGGGAGGGAGCGCGGTGTTCTGCGCCGATGCCAGAAACCATGCATTTCTTATTTAGATTAATTGTTTTATTTTATCTGTGGGGGCTTTTTACTGCTCAGAGACAAAAGATAGAGGTGAGCACCGAAGAAGTGAAAATAGAAGTTTTGCATCGTCCAGAAAACTGCTCTAAGACGAGCAAGAAGGGAGACCTACTAAATGCCCATTATGACGGCTACCTGGCTAAAGACGGCTCGAAATTCTACTGCAGGTAGGAAATGCTGCGAGCTCCCCCCGAATCCAGTTGTACACAATCTTGCCTGCCTCCACCAAGCAGAAACCTCACTGGTTGGTTGGGGTTTTACTTTTTAGCAGTAAAAGTTGAGCCCTTTATTCATAGAAAAAAAATCACATTACATGGCAGTAGTTCTTTAACAAACTGAATATTTCTATTTAAAAGGTATTGAAAATGTTGGTCCAATAAATCAAAAATGCAATACATCCACACACACACCAACCACCACCATTACCCTTGGGACCTCCAGAATTAAATCCAGGTTCTGCCTGTAAGGATGTTCACATTTTTCCTTTGCCAGTAAGTATTGAGTCTTTACAGAGAAATACATAGAATAAAGATTAATTCTGACCTTTAGAAACACAATTTCTATAGGTCGTGGCCACTTTCTAACTATCAAGAAGCCACTACAACGATGACTTCCCTGGTGACTTCTGGTGGGCCCTGCTCCCCTATTCCACCTGGTGCCTACTGTGATTTAATTACTCAGAGGGAGAAACTTTTCTTCACCCTAAGATAGGACTGGGAAAGATAGTTCCATCCATTTAGAATAGAGAATTTTAATAAGAATTTATACAATTTTGTAATTTAATTTAATATTACATTATATTAGAATTTAATAAATTCTATTATTGGGATTTAGTAAGAAAATATACCATTTTAAATTACTACCAAAATGACTTTTTAAAGCTAAACCTGCCCCATCATTTTTTACAACAAACTCAGAGAAGTTAAATGAGTTCTTTGTACAAGCCACTCAGCTAGTTAGGGGCTGGAGACCCATTAAAAAGTTAACTGTTGAATACCAAGATTAGCTGGGTATGGTGGTGCGTGCCTGTAGTCCCAACTACTCAGGAGGCTGAGGCAGAATTGCTTGAACCCAGGAGGCAGAGGTTACAGTGAGCTGAGATCACGCCATTGCACTCCAGCCTGGTGACAGAGTGAGACAACGTCTCAAAAAAAAAAAAAAAAAAAAGTTAACTGTTGAATAGTTTTTCTAAAGATAACAATTTTAAAAAATGAGATGGCTCTTAATGATTAGCTTTGGGCAAATCATACTTCTTTCTGGTGATTATAGGGAAGTTTGAGTCAAATACCCCATTAAGGGTTTTAGAAAGAGTGCTTATATGGGAATGATGGTTAGAGAGGACTTCAATTTTAAATACCCAGCTGTATTTTCAAGTTTGATTTCTTGAAATCAGTTTACTTAAGTATTGTTTTTTTATTGTAGTCGGACACAAAATGAAGGCCACCCCAAATGGTTTGTTCTTGGTGTTGGGCAAGTCATAAAAGGCCTAGACATTGCTATGATGGATATGTGCCCTGGAGAAAAGCGAAAAGTGGTTATACCCCCTTCGTTTGCATATGGAAAGGAAGGCTATGGTAAGATGTTTAATTTTAATTTCTTGTTGGAGTTATATTTAAAAAATAATTCATAGGTTTCTGGGTATATATGTCTGAAAGAATTGAAAGCACAGTCTCAAAGAAATATTGGTACAGCCATGCTCATAGCAGCCATGTACAATAGCCAAAAAATGGAAGCAAACCACATGTCCATAGATAGAGAAATGGATAAACAAAATGAATATATGCATATATGGAAGCCAGGCACAGTGGCTCATGCCTGTAATCCCAACACTCTTAGAGGCCAAGGTGGATAGGATCACTTGAGGCCAGGACCAGGCTGAGCAACAGCAAGACCCTGCTCTACAAAAAAAAAAAAAAAAAAAAAAAAAATGAAGTGGAATATTATTCAGCCTTAAAAAGGAAGAAAATTTTGAGACATGCACCAACATGTATCAACCTTAAGGACATTATGCCAAATGAAATAAACCAGTCACAAAAAGACAAATACTGTGTAATTCCACTTATATGAGGTACCTAGAGTACTCAAATTAGTAGAAACAAAGTAGAAGGGTGATTGCTAAAGGCTGAAGTGAGAGGGAAAAGGGGAAGTGTTGACCAATGGGTATAGAGTTTCAGTTTTGCCCAATGAAAAGAGTTCTGGACATTGGTTGCATGGCAGTGTAAGCATACTTTACTAAACAACACACTTGAAAATCGTTGTGATGGTAAATTTTATGTTATGTATATTTTACCGCAATTACAAACAGAAAAATAAAATAAATAAAAATAAAAAGATGAAATAAGGAACTATAGAGCCCAGTGACCTTCAGCTATATCTAGTTCAGTCCAGTTCCCTCTTTTTGCTTTTAAAGATAACATGACATCGTTGGAATATAGATCTCTGGCCAGAGTTCTTTCTTCTACATTGTGGCAACATCACCATGATAGTATATATTCTATAAGCTCTACCTTAGGCATTTTTATTTGTTTTCAGCATATGTTATTACTACATAAATGTTTATAACACAGACCTTAGGTAAGCAGTACCCAAGTTAAATTTGTAAAACTCAGAAACCAGAACATGTGGGTTTAGAGTAAAAGGACAGCAATGGCACATTGTAAAAGGAGTATCTGAGATAGAGTAATCTGTCAGTCACTATTACCCCAATACAGGACAAGCTTTTAAATGTGCAAGAAGTGATCTTGTTTGTTCATTATCTTCCCTATTTTTAACAATCCTAGAGCAAAAAGATCTGAAAACCTAGATAAAGCAAATAAATGGGAAAATACTTGTCACATGTATGAAGACTTACTGATCGATAATGAAAAAGATATATCCCTAGAAATGAGCCAAATTCATAAATAAGCAGCCCACTAACAAAAAACTACAAATGGCCTTTAAGTGTATGAGAATACCTACTTTTATTTATGGTTAAAGATAAATTAAAACAAAAATGAGACACTGTATTTCACTCATTAGATTCCCAAAGACAGAAACAACTTGGCAAAAGCATGGAAAAACCAGCACTATTGCTGGGAATGTAAATCATTCAACCTCTCTAACAATTGTCATCAAAAGTGATAATGCAGGCCAGGCATGGTGGCTCATGCCTGTAATCCCAGCACTTTGGGAGGCTGAGGTAGGCAGATCACTTGAGGTTGGGAGTTCAAGAGCAGTCTGGGCAACATGGTGAAACCTTGTTTCTACTAAAAATAGAAACATTAGATGGGTGTGCTGAAGTGCGTCTGTACTCCCAGTACTCCCAGCTACTCCGGAGGCTGAGGCTTGAGGCAGGAGAATCGCTTGAACTCGGGAGGCAGAAGTTGCAGCGAGCTGAGATTGGGGCACTGCACTCCAGCCTGGGCGACAGATCAAGACTCCATCTCAAAAAAAAAAAAAAAATGAAAATGCACATATCTTCTTATCCAGTAGTTCCATTTCCAGAAATGTGCACAAAGGTATATGTAAAAGAAAATTCACTGCAGGCATTTTTGTGGGGGAGGGTAGCAAACTGCTGGAAACTACCTGCCTATCCATCAATAGGAAATTAGTTAAATTATAGTATATCTATACAATGAAGTACTGTGCAGCCAGTAAAAACAATGAAGTAGAACCATACTTATTAATATGTTAAAAATAAAGTAGAGGCCAGGCATGGTGGCTTCATGCGTGTAATCCCAGCATTTTGAAAGGCCAAGGTGGGAGGATCACTTGAGCCCAGGAGTCTGAAAGCAGCCTGGGCAATGTAGGGAGACCCCGTCTTTACAAAAAATTAAAAAGTTAGCCAGGAGTGGTGGTATCTGCCTGTGGTCACAGCTACTCAGGGTGCTGAGATGGGAGGATCCCTTGAGCCCAATAGGTTGAGGCTGCAGTGAGCTGTGATCTGTCATGCCACCGTACTCCAACCTGGGCAGCAGAGCAAGACCCTGTCAAAAAAAAAAAAAAGTGAACTAGACTATATTCCACTTTGGGGATATATATTGAGCATCAGTGTCAGACTTTGTTCTAGGCACTGGGCATAAAGCAGTGGCCAAAGTAGACACTATTCCCGATCCTTTATGAGCTTGTATTTCAGAGGAGGAGTTTCACATATGCATGTATTCACACAGAATACATCTGAGAGAATATGCAGTCATCTGATAACATTAAGTGTTCCTGGGAAGGAGGCCTCTGGGTCAAGGATGAGAAGATTTCTTTTCACTCTAACATTTTGTACCATTTGAAATTTTTATCGTGCATATATTGATTTTTCCAAAATTAAATTTTTAAATTACAAAAATTAAGTGTAGCAGAATAGAGAAGAAAAATTTTAAAGCAGGCAGGGAGAATGGGCAGCCTGACAGACAGGCACCTTGCATGCTTTGTTAGGTCCTTGCTCCCGGTTGCTGCTTGAAGGCTATACAGAAAGAATCTCTGCCTCCTTATCCTGTTTAGAGCCACTGCTAACTCCACCTATTTGAAATAGTATACAGTTACAGATTCATTTTCCAAAATGAGATGTTGACATTGCTCTCAAATATTTCATGGAAGTGGCATGACTTCTTTGAGGCAATTGTCTTAGTCATTAAGAGTTATTTCATTAGGAGAAATACCTAATGTAGGTGATGGGGGGATGGATGCAGCAAACCACCATGGCATATGTATACCTATGTAACAATCCTGCACTATCTGCACATGTACCCCAGAACTTAAAGTATCTTTAAAAAAAGAGTTATTTCCAGCAAAATTGGGGCATCAGTGTCCCACATTGGATTGGGGGGAGGTTAGTGCTGCAAGTCAGACCCAGAGACAATTTCCAGATAACTTCGGCTTTATTTTTAATGCTTTTTGCCAATAATTTGATCCCATCAGAATAGCTCCCATGGCACCATAATTTGTATATCCTGGTTTTATTTGTATAGGAACCTGGGAGAAAGAGAAAGAAAATTGAAAATAAATTAAGTTCAATGCAATAGTTGTGCAAAAAAGGTTGTCAAAAGTTGAGACCACTTCTAGGCAAAGTGACGTCCGCAAAGTTTGCCTTTCAGTCTCTTCTTCATTTTCAAAGTTTTCCTTTCTGTCTCTTCTTTATTTTCAAAGTTTTCCTTTCTGTCTTGTGTTGTGTCATCAGATGCCTCCACATTCTGCCTACCACCAGAGCACACACTCTCCCATCTCCTAGACCACCCACATCTGTCATCATCAGGTGCTCATGCAGCGTCCACTACCATCAGGCAAAGGATTACTTAGCTTATCCTTTTCATAAACTAATTTATGCTTAGATATGAATGACTATGCAGGCTGCCTAAGCTCTTAATAAATCAGAAACTTGCTGCAGAGATATAGAAGTTTGACATGAAACAAGTTCATATTCAATTGCAGGTATCTCTAACAAACATTAAAGTGATAAATTTACTAGTAATACCACCAGCACCTTCATTTTACAGGTAAGGAAACTGAGGCCCAAAAAGTGTGGTAATTGGACCATAGTGAATACTGGCCTTGCCTGCATTACAATACCTTGGATTGCATTATTTTAAAAGTTGCAGTGTAGATCTTAAGTAACTGTTTAACAGACAACTTCTTGATTAAACTTTTAAAAGTAATTTGTTATTAAGACCTAACATTAGCTATAACTTTATTTTAGGTAGTACTTGAAGAAGTCTTTCTTCAGCAATATATCCTTGTCTCATGTCACAGAGCACCCCTGCATGTCTTGAAATGCATGTGACTTTTTAGTGCTTAAATAATAATATATGCGGTATGTATATATTCTTTACCTTAACTCTTACTTCTTTGATCTGCTTCTCTAAACTTAAGTAGTTTCTTAGCAAATGCATGTTTTTCTCGTTTTTATACTTTAGTTTGTTATTTACAAGAAAAAGAAGTAATTGGCTACATATATATATATATATATATTTTTTTTTTTTTGAGACGTAATCTCACTCTGTCATCCAGGCTGGAGTGTAGTGGTGCGATCCTGGCTCACTGCAGCCTCCACCTCCCTGGTTCAAGCAATTCTCCTGCCTCAGCCTCTGAGTAGCTGGGATGACAGGCACATGCCTCAGCTAGTTTTTGTATTTTTAGTAGATACAGGGTTTCACCATATTGGGCAGGCTGATCTTGAACTCCTGGCCTCAAGTGATTGACCCATTTCAGCCTCCCAAAGTGCTGGGATTACAGGTGTGAACCACTGCACCTGGCCAATATTTTCTATGTTTACAGCAAAATTGTTTAGAAACTGCATATGTACCTATGATACTTTTTCTTAAGAAATTTGAATTTGTATTTTGGGCTGGGTGCAGTGGCTCACGCCTGTCATCCTAGCACTTTGGGAGGCCGAGGCAGGTGGATCACCTGAGGCCAGGAGTTCAAGATCAGCCCAGCCAACATAGTAAAACCCCATATCTACTAAAAATACAAGAAATAGCTGGATGTGGTGGTACACACCTGTATTCCCAGCTACTCGAAAGGCTGAGACAGGAGAATCACTTGAACTCAGGAGGTGGAGGTTGCAGTGAGCCGAGATCGTGCCACTGTGCTAATGCCTGGGCAACAGAGCAGATTCTGTCTCAAAAAGTAAATAAATAAATTTGAATTTGTGTTTTGAATTTGCCTTGAATTATTGTCAGGAGTAATTGTTTTTCTGTCATAAGGAGATTATAACTGGGCAAAATAGGAATGGGTTTTATAAAATGATCATTGACTCAATCTCTAGCATTCTACTTTAAAGTCAGGTAATATGTGGTGCATTAGGTCAGGATTTTTACGTTAGTCTTATGATGCATGGGTAGATCTTTCTATGTTCTCTCTTTGAAAACTACTAATCTGCCACTCTTTTTGGCTATAACTCACAAACTCTTTTCTCTTCAGACTATATAAAGACTTCAGCAAGATTACTTCACTTTTTTATTAAAGAAATTGCTGTTTCCTTCCAAGAACAAACATTTTAAAAATAAGTGATATGGGTCATTCATTTGGCAAATATTGGACTGCCTGTAATAGATTGGGCACTGTATGGGACACTGGCAATATACTGATGACACAAGCTACCAGCTGCCCCTTAGCAAGTCATTTCTGCAGGTCATTTTTATGAAATGTTTATCTGAAGTAGCCCATAGCTTATTAAAACCACCTGTGACATCATGGCCTGGCATGGTGGCTCACACCTATAATCTCAGCACTTTTGGAGGCCGAGCTGGTGGATCATTTGACATCAGGAGTTTGAGACCAGCCTGGCCAATGTGGTGAAACCCCGTCCCTACTAAAAGTACAAAAATTAGTTAGGCATGGTGGTGGGCACCTGTAATCCCAGCTACTCGGGAGGCTGGGGCAAGAGAAATGCTTGAACCCAGGAGGCAGAAGTTACATTAAGCCGAGATCACACCATTGCACTCCAGCCTGGGCAACAGAGGAAGACTAGTGTCTCAAAAAAAAAAAAAATCTGTGACATCAGCTAATAGGTTAACTTAATTAAAGAGAGCTATTCTGGCCAGGTACAGTGGCTCACATCTGTAATCCTACCACTTTGGGAGGCTGAGGCGGCAGATCACCTGAGGTCAGGAGTTCAAGACCAGCCTGGCCAATGTGGCAAAACCCCGTCCTTACTAGTAATACAGTGCCTGGTGTGCACCTGTAATCCTAGCTGCTCAGGAGGCTGAGGCAGGAGAATGGCTTGAACCTGGGAGACGGAGGCTGCAGTGAGCAGATATAGCACCACTGTACTCCAGCCTAGGAGACAGAGTGAGACTCTATCTCAAAAAAAACAAAAACAAATAAAAACATAAAAATAAAAATAAAGAGAAGTATTCAACTTAATTCTTAAAAATCTGTATTGTGATTAGAAATTTCTTTGTAAAATTATTACTGAATTTTTCTTTTATTTTTAATTCTTTTTTTTTTTAATAGAGACAAGGTCTTACTATGTTGCGCAGGTTGGTCTTGAACTCAAGTGATCCTCCTGTCTCAGTCTCCCAAAATGCTGAGGATTACACACACGAGCCACCATGCCTGGCCTGTTACTGGATTTTTCTATCATTGTACTTATTTTTTAATGTCTATAGAAAATTTGAAAGACAAATATATTGATACTTATGTTGTATTTATACTTCCAAATAACTAAACAAAATCATTTTCTAAAAGATTACTCATCTATGCTTTGAAATTTTTCTGCCCATGCATCTCCATAGGAGAGTACAGTTGTCCCTTAGAACCTGTTAGAGATTGGTTCCAAGACCTTCTCATGGATTCCAAAATCCACAGAAGCTCAAGTCCCTGATATAAAATGGCATTGTATTTGCATTTAACCTCTGCACATCTTTGCATGTATTTTAAATTATCTCTACGTTACTTATAATATCTAATACAATGAAAATGTTATGTAAAAGGTTATTATCTTGGTTAGGAATAATGACAAGAAAAAAGTCTGTACAGAGAGAGATCCAAGATGGCTGATGATTAGCAGCTCGGGCACGTACCTCCCAGTGTAAGCACAAAGAACGAGAGGACGCCACACTTTCAGACGAATATTAGTTGCTCACGGACCAGGAGATTCCCAGTGGAGGAGCTCCATGGGTCGCCAGGGCGGCTCTTGTGGCCGGCATAGCGGTTTTGCTGGTGCCTTAGCACGCCAGTTCTTGGTGCAGAGTCCGGAGATTCCTGGGCAGAAAAGCACCATCAATCTTAACACCGCTGTTTTGGCCGGCTCAGTGGATTGCTCAGATTTCGGCGCAGGGAATCAACAAGTTGGACGTCAGAGACCCAGTTAGAAAGTCGGTAATTATAAAGACGACAGACAGACAAATATATAATGAAGGGAAGAAACCAGCGTAAAAAGGTAGAGAATACTCAAAATCAGAATGCCTCTCACTCTACAGGGGATTGCAATTCCTCATCAGTAACGGAACAAGGCTTAATAGATTACACGTGTGTTCCAATAACAGAAGCAGGTTTCAAAACGTGGGTGATAAGAAACTTCTGTGAATTAAAAGAACTTGTTCTAACCCAATGCAAAGAAACTAAGAACCTTGAAAAAAGGTTTGACGAAATGTTAACGAGAATGGACAATTTAGAGAAGAATATAAGTGAATTGATGGAGCTGAAAAACACAACACGAGAACTTCGCGAAGCATGCACAAGTTTCAACAGTCGAATTGATCAAGCAGAAGGAAGGATATCAGAAGTCGAGGACCAGCTCAGTGAAATGAAACGAGAAGACAAGAATGCAGAAAAAAGGATGAAAAGGAATGAGCAAAGTCTCCAGGAAATATGGGACTATGCGAAAAGACCTAATTTACGTTTGATAGGTGTACCTGAATGTGATGAAGAGAATGAATCCAAGTTGGAAAATACTCTTCAGGATATCATTCAGGAAAATTTTCCCAACCTGGCAAGGCAGGGTAATATTCAACTCCAGGTAATACAGAGAACACCACAAAGATATTCTTCAAGAAGACCAACCCCAAGGCACATAATCGCCAGATTTATTAGGGTTGAAATGAAGGAGAAAATACTAAGGGCAGCCAGAGAGAAAGGCCAGGTTACCCATAAAGGGAAACCTATCAGACTTACAGCAGATCTCTCAGCAGAAACCCTACAAGCCAGAAAAGAGTGGGGACCAATATTTAACATCCTTAAAGAAAAGAACTTTCAACCCAGAATTTCCTATCCAACCAAACTAAGCTTTATGAGCGAAGGAAAAATTAAATCTTTTGCGAACAAACAAGTACTTAGAGAGTTCACCACCACCAGGCCTGCTTTACAAGAGCTTCTGAAAGAAGCACTATACATATAAAGGAACAACCAATATCAGCCTTTCCAAAAATATATCAAAAAGCAAAGAACTTTAACACAATAAAAAATTTACATCAACTAATGGGCAAAACAGCCAGCTAGCATCAAACGCCGGTATTAAACTTATATATATTTTAATTGGATAAAAAGCCAAAACCCATCGGTATGCTGCATCCGGGCCCATCTTACATGCAACAATACACAAAGACTCAGAGAGAAGGAGGAAGATTTACCAATCAAACAGAGAGTAAAAATAAACTAATAAACAAAAAGCAGGAGATGCAATTCTCGCCTCTGATAAAGTAGACTTTAAAGCAACAAAGATCAAAAGAGGCGAGGAATGACATTACATAATGGCAAAAGGATCAATGCAACAAGAAGAGCTAACGATTCTATAGATCAACGAGATAGAAAATTAACAAGGATATTCAGAACTTGAACTCAGACCCGGAACAAGTAAACTTAATAAACATTTATAGAACTCTCCACTTCAAATACACAAAACATACATTACCACCTCACACCTATTCCAAAGGTGACTATATAATTGGAAGTAAATCACTCCTCAGTAATCGCATAGCATTTCATAGGTTTAAATTAAATATTGGTTGGCTGTTTGTTTGTTATCTTCTTCCCTTATTCCTTCCTGACTACAT
This sequence comes from Aotus nancymaae, assembly GCF_030222135.1. Taxonomy (NCBI): domain Eukaryota; kingdom Metazoa; phylum Chordata; class Mammalia; order Primates; family Aotidae; genus Aotus; species Aotus nancymaae. Next base: position 54,028,521 of record NW_026988419.1, read on the forward strand.
CATTAAGTATAATTATCAGTATAAAAGAGGTTTTCAATACCCATTACTAAATTGCATTCTAGCCTGGGCAAGAAAGCAATACTCCCCTTCTCTCTCCCTCTTTCTTTTCCTTCTCCCTCCTCCCCATTCTCTCTCTCTCTCTTCCTTTTTCCTCCTTCCTATTCTCTCTCTCTTTCTCTTAAAAAAAAAAAAAAAAAAAAAAAAAAGTCTGTACAAGTTCATTACAGACACAACTATCCTTTTTTTGTATGAATATTTTCAAGCCAAGACTGGTGAATCCACAGATACAGAACCCACAGATGTGGAGAGTCCTATCCATGTATTAATAAAAAGTTTATGATTTGTACTTAAATTAAGCAAGAAATAGTGGTCCTATAGGTCCTTTGAATTGAATTGGCTTAGAAACATATGGAAAAAAAATTACTAAAAAAGTATTTATAAAAACAGAAAATAAAAACAAAAAATAAAACTATTGAAAAGGCAAAAAAAGTTGTAAAAGATGAGAAAAATTAAAATTTTTAAATATTCAGATAGCAATTCTTATCAACATGAAATAATATAATATGGTTATGGCAGTTTATGAATAAATATTTGAACCATATCTTCATGTAAGTTAAACTGCTAAAATTTATACCCTTAGCAGAAGGCAAGATTCCTCCTGATGCTACACTGATTTTTGAGATTGAACTTTATGCTGTGACCAAAGGACCACGAAGCATTGAGACATTTAAACAGATAGACACGGATAATGACAGGCAACTCTCTAAAGCTGAGGTAATTCAAACCAATTTCATGTGTATAGTCTAATTTTTTTAATCACAGTTTAAATACATGTGTTACAACTATTATTTTTTAGGTCTGGCTAACATGGGCTCTGATCACTGCTTTTATAGAGCGGGTCACTAAAAAAAAAATCTAAGCTTTTTCAGTGTAAACCTTGTGAGTCATCCTGTTCAGCTGCCTTTCTACCTGCAAGAGAGTCATTAAAATCTCGAATTATTCATCTCTACAGTGCTCTTCCAGTTTCTAGACTACACTAGCATATCTCTTTTTCAGGCAGCACTGTAAGAATTTGTAACAGGGCAAATAATTCACGCCTCATAGGATTATGAGGAGGACATGGGATTATGAAAAAGGCTAGCAAGGATCTGAATTGAGTGAGCTAGAAAGTTGGTAAACAGGAACAAGGAGTTCAGCCAGCTAGCTTCTGTATCTCAGTCTTGTAATAAAGATCTTGTAATAATAATGATAATTGCGCTGGGAGCGTGACTCATGCCTATAATCTCAGCACTTTGGGAGGCCAAGATGGGAGGATTGCTTGAGCCCAGGAGTTCAAGACTAGCCAGGGCAATATAGGGAGACCCACATCTCTATAAAAAATTTAATAAAATTAGCCAGGCATGGTGGTGCATACCTATAGTCCCAGCTACTCAGGAGGCTGAGGTAGGAGGATCGCTTGGGCCCTACTGCACTCCAGCCTGGAAGATAGACTGAGACCTTGTCTCCAGAAAACAAAAGGTAATAATAGATAACTTTTATTTTGTACTTTTAGTACCAGTTACTACTTATAAGCACATAAGTATGTGAACTTATCAAATCTTCCTGATAGTTTATGGAGTAGAGACTATTGTCATCATCTCCACTTTGTAGATGGGGAAAATGACACTCGGTTAATGAGCCAAAAATATCATAGTAGTAACGGGCAAAACCAGGATTATAACCTGGGCGATCTGGCTTCATGACTGTGTTCTTACATTTTAATTTTTTAAATTTTTCTTAGAGACAGGGTCTTGCTCTGTTGCCCATGCCAGGAAGCAGTAGAGTGATCATAGCTCACTGCACCCTTGAACCCCTGGGCTCAAGTGATCACCCCAGCATGCCACCATACCCAGCTAATATTTTTTTCTTTTTTGGAGAGTTGGAATCTCACTATGTTGCCCAGGCTGGTCTCGAGCTCTTGGCTGCAAGTGATTCTCTTGCCTCAGCTTCCCAAAGTGCTGGGATTACAGATGTGAACCACCATTCCTGGCCCACTATTGTATTTTTAACTTTGGGCCCAGACTGCTTCTTTCAAAGAAAATCATGAATGTTTCAAGTCTAATACTATATATATATATGTATTTATTTTTAGGCGGAGTCTTACACTGCTGCCCAGGCTGTAGTGCAGTGGTGCGATCTTGGCTCACTGCTATCTCCGCCTCCTGGGTTCGAGCAATTCTCCTGCCTCAGGCTCTCGAGTAGCTGGAATTACAAGGCATGCACCACCACGCACAGCTAACTTTTTTGTATTTTTAGGAGAGATGGGGTTTCACCATGTTGGCCAGGATGGTCTCCATCTCCTGACCTCGTGATCTGCCTGCCTCGGCCTCCCAAAGTGCTTGGATTAAAGGTGTAAGCCACTGCGCCTGACCTCAAGTCAATACTATTTATTAAAGTCTACTGTCTTACTTAGTCCCACTGACCATACTTTTGCTTAACATGCGTAAATCAGCTATCTCCCCTCTTAACTAATTTGGAGGCATTTCAAAATACACAACTCTACCACCTAAGTGAATAGTAAAATAAAACTGAGTTGATTTCAAGTGATAAAAATAAGTCTTTTTCATCTCCCTTGCCGATCCTTTCCCCACCCAGTTCAACTTCTTATGCCAGGATATTAGCAATGACTTTCCCTTCAAGCATCTTGGTTGGCCAACAATGGAAGAAAGAGAAGGGAACATTTCCTGTTCTTAAGAAGAAAAGCAGTTACAAGGGTGGCAAATGGTTCCCAATGTGTACTTCTCTACTGACTCCTTATCACGCTTTTTTAGAGTCCATAGCAGCTGCAGATGAATTCACATAGTACCCAGGAGCTCAGCCTGTGCACACAGACCACTTATTATCACAGCACACCAAGAACCATGTTCTGCAGTATGAGTACTTCTCAGTAAGACATTAGGGGATCTTAAGTTATTTTCTGGAAAATAAAAATAGACACAATCCAAAATAGTAATCTACTTAGCTACAATTTTTCCAGTTGTCTATGCGATATCAGCTGCTTTATCGCCAGATGGACGAGAGTGATTTTCAGTCACTTGAATAACAATAGCTATTTTTTATTGATGGTCATAATCATTATTCTAGTCCTCACATCAGTCCTAAAATATAGCTACTTACTTACCTCCTTTTACAGAGGACAAAACTGAGGTTCATAGAGGTTAATTTGCACAAGAACAGACAGCAAATCTAAGGCAAAGGCTGAATTTGAAACATGAACTAAAAAAGAACAATTTTATTCATTGTCAGAAAGATTAACTATTTCATCAGTGTGCAGGAAGGAACATTTAAAAAAGAAAAAGGGGCTGAGCGCAGTAGCTCACGCTTGTAATCCCAGCACTTTGGGAGGCTGAGGTGGGCGGATCACCTGAGGTCAGGAGTTCGAGACCAGCCTGACCAACATGGTGAAACCCCATCTCTACTAGAAATACAAAAATTAGCTGTGCATAGTGGCAGGCACCTGTAATCCCAGCTACTCAGAAGGCTGAGGCTGAATCACTTGAATCCGGGAGGCAGAGGTTGCAGTGAGCCGAGATTGCACCATTGCACTCCAGCCTGGGTGACAGTAAGATTTGGTCTCAAAAAAAAAAGAACAACAACAACAACAAAAAAGAAAAACTATTTCTTTAATATTAATAAAAATGGGGGAAATACAGTATTTTATTAAATTAAAGAGTGGAAATAGTGTGGAACCCATTACTAGCAAAATTAAGGTCATGTTCTTACCAACTGTCTTTGTGTACCTCTGTTCTATAGTGTACTGGAAAAGGAGTCGAGTGAAATGAAAAAATCAATTGACTAACTTAGAAACTGAGAAATATTTGAAGCTATTAAAAATGATTTATACCACATAGGATTGCTAAGCTCCAGCTGGAAGAAAAAAATGTGTCTTGCTCATGTAGGACCAAAGTCCCATTTGAGAACAGTTGATATATCCTTCATTAAGGTCCAATGATTGCTCTAAAATAAAGTCTACTTGCAATGGTCCACTCTTCATTAAGGTCCACTATTGCTCTAAAATAAAGTCTACTTACAGGCTGAGATATGTATTGCTAAAAACCTCTCAAACTCTAGCTTTCAAAAATACTCTTGCCTCTGTAATGCCAGCCTTACTGAACATTACCTCCAGATAATTGTGCATTGCCTTCTTTGGTTATTATAAGGATTAGTGCTTTCCAATGGAAATATAATTTAGTTACACATATAATTTAAAATTTTTTATAGGCACATCTTAAAAAGTAAAAAGATATCAGTGAAATTGATTTTAATGATATATCTTCACTCAATATATCTAATATATTGCTATTTCAATATGAGATCAATGTAAAAGTTTCCAATAAGATATACTTTTGAAATCTTCAAAATCTGTTATATATTTTACATTTATAGTAACATATCTCAATATGATATAGCCATATTTCAAGTGCTTATTAGTTACATGTGGCTAGTGGCTACTATATTGGGCAATACTTTTTTTTTTCATTCTGTCACCCAGTCTGGAGTGCAGTGTTGCAATCTCAGCTCACTGCAACCTCCACCTCCCGGTTCAAGAGAATCTCCAGCCTCAGCCTATTGAGCAGCTGGGATTACAAGCATGTGCCACCACACCTGACTAATTTTGTATTTTTAGTAGAGATGGGGTTTCTCCATGTTAGTTAAGCTGGTCTCAAACTCCCAACCTCAGGTGATCCACCTGCCTCGGCCTCCCAAAGTGCTGGGATTACAGAAGTGAGCCAGCACGCCCGGCTGGACAATATTTTTAATGTTTGTTTGCATAGAGAAATTTTATATTACATAGAGAATAAGTGAATACTTCAGGATTCCATTCTTTATTTGACATATTAGACAGATTATTATAGTTATGTAGATTTGGAGGAGAGCTATAGGAGCACAGAAAAACTTAAAACACTAAATTTTATTTCTAAACCCATGGTTGGGTTTTATTGATTATACTACATATTCATTAGTTTTAGAGATTATAGAAATGCCAGTTTTGGTTTCATTCACTAATGGCAGTCATGAGTGCTTTTCCTTTGATAAAATGAACAGCACGGATTATTAGAAAGCATTTAATTTCAACAAAATTCATTTTAAATATCAATCTTTGAGTATGTACCACTAACCATCTATCATCTCAGGGAAAACTAATTTGAAGACCTGTTTCTCTCCAAAACATTGCTTCAAAGAGTAAGAAAAATAAAACCTCAAATAGCTTTTCAAAATGTTGCATCATTTACTATAAGTCATCTTGGACATGAGTGTCATTATTATAAACATTCCTCAAAGCTACTGGAAATTTACTGTGATACCGTTTAATTAAAAGAATGTTATTTTGGCCTTCCAGATAAATCTCTACTTGCAAAGGGATTTTGAAAAAGATAAGAAGCTACGTGACAAGTCATATCAGGATGCAGTTTTAGAAGATATTTTTAAGAAGAATGACCATGATGGTGATGGCTTCATTTCGCCCAAGGAATACAATGTGTACCAACACGATGAACTATAGCAATTTGTATTTCTAGATTTTTCAGCTATTTACTGTACTTTATGTATGAAACAAAGTCACTTTTCTTGTATTTTCTATTTTTCCCCTATAAGAAGATATTTTGATGCCCCCAATACATATGATTTTGGTATAATAAATGTGAGGCTGTTTTGCAAACTTGCAGGAATGGTATGATTGTGTTTCCTATTGCTTTATTCTGTAAACAAGAATTGTAGCAAGATGAAACAGACCCCTGTGTCCCAGTGGGCATTTTTTTCCCCTTAGGATGTAGGAGGACATGTATAATATGTCAGAAACTGCAAGCTCTTCCCAACTTTAACCTTGCCAGCATGTGTAAATGTGTTATATCCAATTGTTTTACACATTTTAAAAGTTAAAGTGCCTCATATTTTAAAAATATTCAGTAAGGACCCAGGAAGTAGCCTTTCACTTGTTTATATATTTTATTTATTTATTTATTCATTTTGAGGTGGGGTTTCGCTCTTGTTGCCCGGGTTGGAGTGCAATGGCGCAATCTTGGCTCACCACAACCTCCACCTCCCAGGTTCAAGCAACTCTCCTGCCTCAGCCTCCCAAGTAGCTGGGATTACAGGCATGCACCACCATGCCTGACTAATGTTATATTTTTAGTAGAGATGGGGTTTCTCCATGTTGGTCAGGCTGGTCTCAAAACACCTGACTTCAGGTGATCTGCCCGCCTCAGCCAAAGTGCTGGGATTGCAGGCATGAGCCGCCATGCCTGGCCTATTTATACGTTATTTTATAACATTATGAAGAGGATATAAAAATCCTAGAACTAAAGAGTCTTCATTTGGTATATGTGGAGGAAGAAAGTTGTATATCTCTGTTCCACAAAGAACCTCAACACAGTCTCTGTACTTTTTGTAAGCTTCTAGCCTTGGGTATTTTCCAATGGGGAATGTTTAAAGATATTTGACCAAACCAAAGACATTTTGCCTCGTATAGCAAGCATAAAGTATCTACTGCCTGGATCTTGTATTCCTTCAGACATTACTATAAATTTGCAACTCCTCTTCCCTCTTGTAAACCTTTATAAGATATCTGCCACCCCAAGCTTTTGTCTTGATAGTTTTAAATTGATGCCATGGAATTTCTTAGTTTCCGTTCCCTTTCTGTAGGTATCTCATCCCTTATGTCACGTCATTTCCCATCATTCTTCTCATTAATGAGGAATGATCATTACAAATTGGTATGCTATCAAATGTTTATAAATGTACCAAACAAATGAGGATATACAATGCCTTAGCATTTCTGTGTCATGGCCAAGTTATGATGTCATATGACTTGAGAATAGTATGTAAGAGATGCTGTAGAAGATCACGTTGGTACCGAAGAAGGGGCACATGTCTACTGGAACAGAGAAGATTTTGCATATTGCATGGTATGCTTAGGCTTTGTGTTCCACCCAAATCTCATTTTGTATAATCCCCATAATTTCCATAATCCCCACATGTCAATGGAGAGACCAGGTGGAGGTAATTGAATCATGTGGGCAGTTTCCCCTGTGCTGTTCTCATGATAGTGAGTTCTCATGATATCTGTTTGTTTTATAAGTGTTTGATAGTTCCTCCTGTGTTCATTCTCCCTCCTGCCACCTTGTGAAGAAGGTGCTTTGCTTTCCCGCCTTCCACCATAATTGTAAGTTTCCTGAGGCCTCCCCAGCCATGGGAAACTGTAAGTCAATCTAACCTCTTTCCTTTACGAATTACCAAGTCTTAGCAGGCCAGGCGTGGTGGTTCATGCCTGTAATCCCTCACTTCACTTTGGGAGGCTGAGGCAGGTGGATCACCTGAGGTCAGGAGTTCAAGACCACCCTGACCAACATTGAGCAATTCCGTCTCTACTAAAAATACAAAATTAGCTAGGCATAGCCTGTAATCCCAGCTACTCGAGAGGCTGAGGCAGGGGAATGCTTGAACCCAGGAGGCAGAGGTTGCGGTGAGCTGAGATCACACCATTGCACTCCAGCCTGGGCAATAAGAGCAAAACTCCATCTCAAAAACAAACAACAACAACAACAAAAAAACACAAATTACCAAGTCTTGGGCAGTTCTTTATAGCTGTGTGAAAATGGACTAATGCACTGCATATATAAGAAAGTATGGTCAGACAGTAAATAGCTCTGTTCAAAATAATTGAGTTCCAAACAAGTAAAGTTTTTTCTACCTTCTGAAACTTGCTCTTTCCAAACCATTATTCATCCTTTAACTCCTTTACACTGTCAAAAATTCCATTTAAAAATAGTGGGCTTTCAGATGAGTAGGTACAAAAAAAACAAAAGTATATATAGGTGTAAAACCACCATGAGATTAGTAAATAACACATACGGCTAGCACATAATTTGACACCTCATAAAACAAAAATCTGTACTATCTTTTTCTTCCTCCCAATATTCCTTCATTTCTATGCTCAATTTTCTAACACTTTCTCATGTGCTTAATCATTTACTCTTTGATTGCCTTCCCTCAGGAAAACCTGCTTTGTTGAAGTAAACTAAGTAACACAATATTCTTTATTTTGGTTTGGAACCTGTCTCCATTCTCTGTATCCATATTAATAAGTCACTCTATAATCTAAACTTTGTAATTCTAATCTTTTTGTCCCATTATTTTTCATACAAAGTGCTTTTAAACTTGTTTTTTAAAAATGACAGATAATGCCACATGAATAGGGAGATGATTCATTCTAAAACTTGTATTTACATAATTAAAAATAAATTTCTAATCATTCTACATACAGTACAGTGTAAAGTATTTCATATCTCCATGATTGCTTTATGTCTCAATATGCATATATATGGCATTGAGTGCCATGACTACATTTTGAGTTCTAGAATTTTAACATTCATTTTATAATTATTTTAATAAAGGTACATTGTAAGTAATTTAGGTTGTGCATGAAAAATTCATTTTTCTTAACAGAGTAGATTAAAAAGATCTTTCAGAACTGAATATGTTAAATGTTTTAAACATTTTCAAAAAACAGACATGTCTTATCTGCCTTAACTTTACAATGACAATAGTGAGTTTTATGAAGACAAAACTCGTGAGCACACACATATCATAGAATAGCAGCCTGTTACTATCAGTCACCTTGTTAACTGTGTATACAAAACCCCATGTTGAGTTGAGTGTGCTTTCAATTTGATACTGCAATTAAACATTTAGGATTACTTTAAATTATTAACACATTTTTCTCATTTTACCAGACCAAAGGCAATAGTTGAAGCACCATAAAGTTATTACTTGTGCACTCTTGTCATCATATGTTGAATTGAAAGTTGATTGAAAATAAAATTGTATTTAGAAAAATCTCTTAATTATATAAAAAGTTATCTAAAATGATAGACTACATCCCAAAAATGATTGACTGGCAAGTTTATGAAAGAACATCTCTATTCTGAATTTTATATGTAAATCTTTTTTGATACAAACAATGTTATTAATTTTCATGACAACCTAAGAAATAGACACTATTGTCATCGTCTCTATAGATGGGGAATATTGTTGGGAAACACTGCAAAGGAGAAAGGATTTACAGAGTGCCTACATAAATTGGTTATAAGTAACAGATAAGGAACAACAAACTGCAGAAGGCCACAGGAGGCCTCTGAGGAGGAAGGCCTCTCCATGCCTCATGTTCTGGTGGAGGGTGACCTCGGCTCTGCTACCATAAACATTGTACTCAAGGACGTAAAACTCCTTCATAGCACTGTGATGTAGCCAGACTTGTAGGCTTTTTGTAAGGCCCACATTCCACCAGCTGCACATAAATAATAAGTTAAAGATAACCACATGTTCTTGTTTTGTGAAACTCCCAAACTGCCACTGTCATCAATCCTTAGGATGAGACACCAGTTCCAGCTCACTGATTCACTTCAGGCTCACTGATTCATCCTACCATCACTCCACCCCTACCCTGTAGATCAAAGTGATTGTAATCAATAAATAGTGTGGATGAACAGAGCTCGGGGCCTTCACTGTCACCTCCAGAGTAATGAAGTGATGGCCCCCTGGTCCCACTTTTTCTCTTTATCTGTCTTTCTCATTCCTTTGTTGCCACTGAACTCGGGGTACCCATGGGTGATATAGGGCTGGCTCCCTACATTCTGGTGCCCAATGTGGGGCTCATGGATCCCTACATTCTGGTGCACTGTCACAGGCTTATGGATTCCCTACAGAATATGATACCCAGACAGGTTAATTTCTTTTTCCTTTTCTTGTTTTAATTTAACTCATCCAAGCAAACCTAGATAATTTAGGGAAGGTTTGTGGCACAACTGCATCTAAAACACCAACATGGTATATTCACTTTTCATTTTATTTCATCCTCTTGTGCCAAATATCAAAACAAGGAACTGCATGAAGTCTCACATACTTCTGACCATCCACAGAACACTGGAAGCACCCGTAAACTGTCTCCCTTTTGAAGTTCCCCATTCCACAGAGTATGCAAGGCCCTTTGGGAATGTTGTGATTAAGTAAGTTAACTCGGATATGGGTCCCTTCTTTGAGTGAAATATCAGTCATGCTGAGAGGTTTTTCATAGTAGTCAGAAAAAAGATCATCCAAGTAAAGTTGGGAACGAGAAATGACATCCATCACTCTTCTATCTAAAAGGACAAAAGCAGAACAGAAATGTGTTAGAAGTCAAAATGAAAAATATATAAAGCAAATACATTAATAAATATGTGAATCCATTAGTCATGAAATAATTTGGCTGTTTTTTTTTCTTTTTTGAGACAGGGTCTGGCTCTGTCACCCAAGCTGGAGTGCAGTGGCTCAAACTCTGCTTACTACAACCTCTGCCTCTGAAGCTCAAGTGATCCTCCCACCTCAGCCTCCCAAGTAGCTGGGACTACAGGTGCACATTACCACAACCAACTATTTTTTTTTTGTTCTTTATACAGATGTGGTTTTGCTACATTGCCCAGGCTGGTTTCAAACTTCTGAGCTCTAGCAATCTGCCTGCCTTGGCCTCCCAAAGTGCTGGGATTATAGGCATGAGCCACCATACCAGCCAGACTTTAAATTTAAATTTTTCCTTAACAGATGGGATTACTGAATAGATAACCTCATGTGTTAGGCCAGGAAACAAACAAACAAAAAGACATAGTACTCCTCAATGGACATACTTCTTTCAAATAGTATATTTCTCAATCTGTAGAGCAGTGCAAATGTTGCTGTTTCTTCCCTTTCAAATCCTCCTTTTGACACTGAAGTGACACAAAGGTCTACAAAAAAAAATTTTAGAAGATATTATAACTTGAACAGTTCATATTTTATTGTTTGATGGGGTGATGAATTCTGGTACTAATCATTCATTGTGTTTTATTAAGTTAACTTTTACATACTTTTGGAAAAGGTAACATTCACATGGTACAAAATTCATACCAAAAGGGGATACAGTGACAAATAAGTCTCTGGCCCACCCTGAATCCTGCCACAGTCTTCTACCTCAGGGCTCAGGGGCACCCATCGTTTAAGTTTCTTGTGTACGCTTCCAGAAATACTCCATATATTTTACAAGCATAAAGGAAGATGTATGTATACATGTAGGTATATAAAATTATTTATGCCCAAATAGTTACATATTATACTCAGCTCTTTAAAAATCTCTTAAAAGTATTATATACTCTAATGGCTTCATAGTATTCTGTTGTAAGGATGCATCATTATTTAGTCTCCTTATAGTTGCTTCCAATCTCTTGTTATTGAGTACTGAATATACTGGTACTCATATAATTTCATATATGTGTAAATATATCTGTAGGATAAATCCCTAGAAGTGGAAGTCCAAATTATATGTATATTTTAAATTCTTTCGGATGCATCAGTCCATTTACATTCTTCCCAACCATCAATAAAACTGTAAAAACCTAAAGTTATCCGATATATAATCTACTTATATAATTTACTTAATAAGACCTAGTATTTGAAAGCATAACAGGGTGACTACAGTCAAAATAATATAATTGTACAGTTTTTTTCTCCATCTTAGAATTTGTACATTTAAAAATAACTAAAAGAGTATAATTGGATTGTTTGTAACACAAAGGATAAATGCTTGAGGGAACGGATAACCCATTTTCCATGATGTGATTATTATGCATTGTATGCCTGTAGCAAAATATCTCATGTACCCCATAAATATATATATTATATAGCCACAAAAATTAAAAATATTTTTTTTCTTTTTTTTTGAGACGGAGTTTCACTCTTGTTACCCAGGTTGGAGTGCAATGGCGCGATCTCGGCTCACCGCAACCTCTGCCTCCTGGGTCCAGGCAATTTTCCAGCCTCAGCCTCCTGAGTAGCTGGGATTACAGGCACGCGCCACCAAGCCCTAAAATTAGCGTAAAAATACGCGCTAATTTTTTGTATTTTTAGTAGAGATGGGGTTTCACCATGTTGAACAGGATGGTCTCGATCTCTTGACCTCGTGATCCACCCGCCTCGGCCTCCCAAAGTGCTGGGATTACAGGCGTGAGCCATCACGCCCGGCCCTAAAAATATTTCTTTTAAAAAACAATTTACTTGCCGGGGCATGGTAGCTCATGCCTGTAATCCCAGCACTTTGGGAGGCCAAGGCAGGCGGATCACCTGAGGTCGGGAGTTCAAGACCCACCTGACCAACATGGCAAAACCCTGTCTCTACTAAAAATACAAAATTAGCTGGGCATAGTTGATACATGCCTGTAATCTCAGTTACTTGGGAGGCTGAGGCAGGAGAATCACTTGAACCCAGGAGGCAGAGGTTGCGGTGAGCCCAGATCATGCCATTGCACTCCAGCCTGGGCAACAGGAATGAAACTCCATCTCAAAAAAAAGAAAAAAAAATTTACTTAACATGTAGTTTTGTTTTTTTTCTGAACTCCCTATTCCCTCTCCTATGAAATTGAAGAAATGAACAAAAACAGGTCTAAAAACATTTGCTAATTACCATGGCTAGGGGCTCCCTTTCCTGATCCTTTGGGCTACACCTGGACTTGTTCCAGCTGGCCAACAAACCTTAAAGACCTGTGAAACGTAGAGACCTAAAGTGAGCTGCACCTAGATATTATACAAGGTAACAATTTTGGAGGAAGTAATTTTACTTTTAAAGTTATTTTTTGGTAAGAGTATAAGGGGAAGCTGGGTCTATGATAAGTAAAACTGAAGTAAGAATAGCTGTCTTTAGATGCCCTGGTTTGAGCTTCCTAACACTTGAGGCATCCTACTATCTACCTACTCCTCTGTTTACCACCATCAAAAACTACCTATGAGAAGGTCATTTATTATCTCCCCATGTAAGCTAAGGAATGCTTTGTCAGTAGATGGCATTTTAGCTTTTAAATGGAGTAGTGGAGAGTTTACAAACTTCACCTAGAAGTGGAAAAGAGGAATGGGGAAGCAGGGAAGGTAGGGCCTTTCCCACCTATTTCACCCAAGCATAAGATTGACAGCGCTGAAAGCATCTTCTATAATTGTTAGAGACAGAGAGAGAGAGACAGAAACATGCCCTATTAAATGCACCTTAAAAATCATTTGTATTTCATGCAGACCCTTAACTCACCAAAGGCACCATCCAGGTATATGAAGAGTTCAAAAACACTGAAAGCTATAGTTGTATGTGCTGGGAAAACAATAGCTTTGTCCCTTCCCTTGGGATTCTGTTCATCCATAAAGTGAAACTATATTGAATAAATGAATAACATTATTAAGGATTATATCATGTAAGGATAGCTTTTTGGAGAAACAAACATCTCCTATAATTCAAAAAGAAAGCAAGAAATTCCCTAATAAAGAATTATTATTCTTGAATTAAACCATTTTTTATAGCAGAGATCCAACTGGTCCAACAGAAACTCCTAGTCTATATTAGAAAACACCTTTGCACTTTTTCACTTACTTTAGTATTCCAGCCCATGATTAGTGCTACCACAACCATAATGCTCTGGAGTAGAAGCTTTTTTTTGACAGCAAATCTTAGAAAGCAGTGCTAGAGTTAAAGTTTACAGCCTAGCCTGTCTACCATTCCGAAGCCCCCTCAAAGTTTTTAGTCGCTTTCTAAAGCAATTGCCAACAATCAAGTAAATGTTTCAGTTTCTGCCTCAAAAATGATCCAATATTAATCAGAATTTGACAGGCAACTGAATATAGGTACTGAACATAACTTTTATTTGCAAAGACTAGAAAAGATTATCCTTGAATCCTATCTTTCTAACAATTGGCTTTAATCCAATCAGGTCATTATTAGGTGTCACTTAATGACAAAGATAAACACTATCATAATTGAGCTGAAAATTAAAAACAGATATCTTTCTAATTCTTTTTTCAGAGACAGGGTCTCTCTCTGTCACCCAAGCTGGAGTGCAGTGGCACAATCATAGCTCACCATAACCTTGAACTCCTGGCCGCCCCTGCATCCTAAGGTGTCCTCCCTAAGTCCTGAGCTCAAACCTGCAAACTGCTGGTTGGACATGGAGCCCATGGTCATCAGCTGAGCCCGTGGCTCCGGGCCCCTGGTCAGGCAGCTGCTGGCCACAGAGAAGTCCGAAGGCAAAGGGGTGGTTCAGAGAAGCGGCTGCCACATCTTCCCTGACACAATAGCAGTGGGAAGGCCAATGGCTTTTCAAAGGCTCCCAAATTCTAAAAGACAAGGACCCAACACCCTGCAGGCAGCCCCCTGCCTCAGCCTCCCAAGTAGCTGGGACTAGAGGCATATGTCACCACACACTGCTAATTATTTTTTTATTTTTTTGTAGAGACAGGGTCTCTTTATTTTGCTCCGGTTGGTCTTGAACTCCTGGCCTCAGGTCACCTTCCTATCTCAGTCTTCCTAAGCACTGGGATTACAGGCATGATCCACCTGTAATCTGTCACCCAGGCTGGAGTGCAGTGGCATGATCATAGCCTCTAATATTTTGTAAAGGATTTAGCTAACCTTGAATAAAGCATGTTTGGTCATTGATAATATTAACTTTAAAAAACTATTTGAATATAAAAACATAAATTCAGCTTTTAAAAATTCAAAGTGTAAAAACTCTATCACTGAAAAATAAAATCAATTCAACTTAAGTACTCAATTTTTATTCTTAAAACAGCGCCTAAATAGTAATATGAAAGACTCCAATATGCACATAATTTCACAAGGATTACTGTTTTTGCATAATGTTACTTTTTTTTTTTTTTTTTTTGAGATAGAGTCTTGCTCTGTCACCCAGGTTGGAGTGCAGTGGCACAATCTCAGCTCACTGCAACCTCCATCTCCCAAGTTCAAGCGATTCTTGGGCCTCAGCTTCCTGAGTGGCTGGGATTACAGGGGTGCACCACCACACCTGGCTAATTTTTGTATTTTTAGTAAAGACAGGGTTTCTCTATGTTGCCCAAGTTGGGCTCGAACTCCTGATTGCAAGTGATCTGCCTGCCTCAGCCTCCCAAAATGCTAGGATTATAGGCATGAGCCACTGTGCCCGGCCAAAAACTATATCACTTAAAAATAAAATCAAACAATTTAACTCAAACACTCAATTTTTTATTCTTAAAACAACACTTAAATAGTAATTTGACGGACTCCAGTATGCACATAACTTCACAAGCATTAGTGTTTTTGCATTATATTACACATGTTAAGAATCCAAGTTTTTTTTTTTTTTTCATATTCTAGAACAGACATTACTGTGCAAAATCCTATGCAACTACAGCTCTTTCATCAAAACATTTGACAAAATACGCAAGTCTGACTAGGAATTCAATACTGGTAAAAAATTCCCATGGCAACATTTTAGTTAGTAAGAGAAGGCCAATGAGTGTGGTTTACCCGCATTGCTTCTCCTCGAATTCCAGCATGCACAGACAGCGAACACTGTCGTGTGGTTCGGATGCTCTCCATGACCACACACAATACTGCCTTTCTGCTGCTCCTTGACTGACGTATCAAGCTGTGATCAAAGTTAATTTTTCTAAAATAAAGAAGATACATTCACAAGACTCTATAACATCTGATTACGTATAATCAAGGACATTTTTTGCTATCATGTGTTGTTCATTCATAGTTCACCTAATAGTAAGTTAAGGCAAGCCTAATAGTCAGAAAACACACCCAAAAGAAATGTCATAATTTGTTTCTGCTTTCTATTTTCTTAAAACATGCTTATGTAGAATATAAGACTTTCAACTGTCTGTTGAAAGTCTGTTGAAGGGGACTCCATATTTGTTGCAGACAGATCCCCGTATTATTTCAATCCAATAATTTAGCAAATGTGTGCAGAGCCAGAGTAATTTTGTGGAACAATTAAAAATTTTGTTTAAGCCAAATGATTTTTGATATCTATCCTTATTCAAAGTTTGAATATACTACTAATGTATTTCAAACATATCTAGCAAATTACAATAGTAAAATACAACCTCAATGTTTTAAACATTCTTTGTAATGATGTTTATATAGCTAAAGTATTTAATGAAAACACTGAAATATATTAGGATTATTATACTGACCGTGTAGTAATTTCTTTGAGTAATGTTGATACTTCCACTTCATGTTTGGTTACTATACCAAATGAAGCTTTCACTGCAATGGAATCTGATCCAGTAACGTTAATCCCAACGTCATTTACAATATGGTTTCCTCGCCTTCCATAGAGTGAAACATCCGATTCATCTTCATAATTCAGTAATTGATAAGATGAAATACCTTCACAAGAAGAAACTTAGTATTTTTTAAATGTCTTTATCTTATGTAGATTATATATAGTAACATGTTAATTCACAATTGAAGACTCAATTACACAAATGTTAGAGAAAGGCAACATGACTCACCAAGATTTAAATAGTAATTCAATTAATCTTACAACAAAAAGAAACACATAGCCAGAAATCTTAAAAGGAACTCAAATTTTCTGTTCAGCCAATGGAACTTATTAAGCATCAAAATCCACTGGGTGATTAAAACAAAAAATAAGTGTTTATAAGCAGTAACTCATTAAAATATCAATTTATTATATAACCTACCCTTCAAATACATTTCAGTTTACCAATTAAAATAATTGAATTGTAAAAAATAAATAAAAATTACTTTCATCTCATTTGACCATATAAGATAGGTAAGCCCAATAATATCCCATTTTATAGATGAATATGCCATATTCTACGTTGACTTGGTTATTAACAATTTATAAAATAATTGATAGATTTGAAAATTATTTGACCAATAAGAGCTTTGATATTATATAAGCTTTTGGCATTGCTGATCCTAATAATGTTATGACTATTATCATAATAAAAGTTGTTTTAATCATTGAGAATGTTTATTACTAATGTAAGTAGGATATATAACCTATGTTTAGCTTACCAATAATACCAATGACTGAGTTGTCACTCCGAAACATTTAAACTTACCAGCTGAAATTTCTCTGTCTCCTAAGAGAATATCTTTCAGTGTAAAAGGCGTTGAAGTAAATTTATATCTAGGAAACAGAAAGCATCGCTTCTTTTTTACCACCAGACTTAGAGGTTGATATTTGTCAGCTTCACTGAGGCTTGGAACAGGAACTAATCTCCCTCCATCTCCAACTTGCTTGACAAAGCTCTTGGTAGCAGCAGCAAACATATTAATATCAAAACGTCATCATCTGCAACCCCCAGATAAATTCATTTTCAAAGAGGAAAATCAGGCACAAAATTAAGCATTGCGTGTTTCTAAATATAATTATACACCTTATAAATACAAAGCTTAGTTTCACCAAGTAGTTTACCACTGTATAATTCACTGCCTCCGCTCATGTGCTCAGGTAATGAATTATAGATCAACAGTGTAAAATGATATGCTAAGAGCATGTTTAATTTGGAATGGCAGGCTATAGCACTAAAATATACACAGAAAACTAATAACATAAAAATATGACCAAAATCTATGATAAAGATCACAGTAGAAGGTGATTTGCCACTGGCAGTGGACCAATTTTAAGGGAAGCATATAGCCCTGTGGGAAGCAATGCAATTTAGGCACTAACAATAGTCCCGGATACCATCTATAGTGGACCTAGTCCAAAGGGAATCCCTTCACAAGTCCACCACTGGAATTTTGGCAACACAAAAGTGCTGTTTTGAATCCTCATGGCATACAGTTCACTGAGCATTTCATTCACCTTCCACCTTACATGTTTACAAAACTGTGTTTAATATTAAATATGAATTCATAGACTATAGAGAAACATATGCAGATCTTTATTTTAAAAGCAAAGCCACATTACATATAAGTAACTATATAAACTATTACCTAGTGGTTTTTTACTCTGAAGTTTGGCACACAGACTCTGTTTCTTTAAAATGGAGTGAGTCCTGCTGCATCTTTTTATTTAATCATTATTATCCCAGTTACTCAACCTTTAACAAGAGCTATTTAAAGTTTTGGCCTGTTTTTAAGTGATTTTGTGACTAAAAATGAATTTTACCCAAGTGCTTAAATGTTTTGCCATAGGTGTTATGCGTACGTTAATATATTTTGAAATAGTGACCGTGTAGCCCTTCCAATAAGATACCCATTAGAACAGTGATGGATAGTAATCTCTATTCATACATATATAGACGAGAATGGAGAGGAAGAGAGAATAAGCTCTAATTAAAGCATCAAACGATATCGTTTGATTAGATTCTGAACATCTTTCACTTGCTTTCAAACATCCAGGGCTCACATGCTAACAAAATAATAAATCACTTTTTTTTTTTTGAGACAGAATCTCCCTCTGTCGCCCAGGCTGGTGTGCAGTGGCGCGATCTCCGCTCATTGCAACATATGCCTCCCGGGTTTAAGCGATTCTCCTGCCTCAGCCTCCCAAGTAACTGGGATTACAGGTGCACACCACCACTCCCAACTAATTTTTGTATTTTTAGTAGAGACAGGGTTTCACCTTGTTGGCCAGGCTGGTCTCGAACAAATGACCTCAAGCGATCCGCTCGCCTCGGCCTCCCAAAGTGCTGAGATTACAGGTGAGCCACCGCGCCCGGCCATAAATCACTTTTAATAACATCCTTTTGTATGAATAGCATTGTACAAAGCAATCTTCCAGGACACCGAGTAAACACAGGGGGGGCATTTCTGCAAAGCCTAGCAAACCCCTGGAGAAGAGACACGACATCTAATGGCCCACCAAAGGTGCTGCATCCCAGGCAAACGCCATTACAACACAGGGTCGGAGAAAGGCCTTCGTTTACACCTAACGTGTTTTGCTGGGATGCACTGACCAGCGTTCCATCTCGCAACGAAAGCCCAGAAGACAAAGGAGCCCGCCTGGCGGGAGAGGAGGGGATCTCTGGACGTCTCCGCGTGATCCTAAACACAGGGCTCGGGACCCGGAGAGCCCACCGCAGCCCCCTGGGGCAGATATATCTGGGGTCTCAAGCTTCGGGACCAGGCCCGGGGAGTCTCCCTAGCAATTCTGCCTTCGTTATTTTGAAATCGTTTTCTTAAAGTGATCCAGCCCCCAATCCGTCCTTCCCACAAAGGCTTAACTTCAGGCCTCAAACACCCTAGACCCACGCCGGACAATTCCTCTCTCCGGGCAAGAAACGGCCTCCTGCTAAGGACAAAGAACTGCGGCCTGGGGGCCAATTACTGCGGGCTGGCCGGGGCCGGCAGGGGCGGACGCGGTGAAGCCCCGGGAGCCTAAATGCCCGAGCACGGGGGGGCGGAGCCGGGCGTGGAGGGGACGGACCCTGGAGGGGACGGACCCTGGAGGGGACAGGGGCGGGTCTGGGCCGGGACCGAGGCTGGTAGCTGGGCAGCGAGGGGGCGTAGCCAGAGCTACGGCACCAAGGCTCCGCCCCCGCCCCGCCCGCCCCCTCGCTGGAGGAACGCAGGCAGGAGCAGGGGGAGCTAGAGGCGGCGGCGGCGCTAGAGCTCCTCCTGGGGACCCGGGGAGCAAGCAGGTTGCTCCGCACCGCTCTTCCTCCTGCCGCTGAGCCGTCCTTTCTCGCCATGTCCCAGAGCAGGCACCGCGCCGAGGCCCCGCCGCTGGAGCGCGAGGACAGTGGGACCTTCAGGTCAGCGTGTGGGTAGTCGGGGCCCCAGGGCCGGGAGCGTCGGGAGGCGGGGCCGGGGCGCTGGGAGCCGGCCCTCCAGCAGCATTCTGGGTAAAGCCCCTGCCCGGCAGCCCAACCTCCGCGGCTGCGGGCGCTCAGCCCCGCCCTCGCGGCGGCGCGGGTTGGGGTCTACGATTGGGCCCCGCCCCTCTCTTGGCCCCCGGCGGTTTGCGGGGCTAGCGGAGGTGGTGCGCGGTCGCCGCGCCCGGGAAAGGCTCGTATGATTGGTTCTGAGGCTGCGGCGCTGCTGCCAGCCCTGTTCTGTTGAGAATCTCTTACCCGCATTCAAGTTCTTTCCCTAAAGACCTCGCTCACCCGCCTGCCCCAGCGGGGTGACTGCCGCAGCGGGGCCGGAAGACAGGTGCGCCCCAGCCTCGCCAGCTCTGGCCCTGGCCGCCGGGGAACTCCGCGCTTCCAGCATCATCGTCGGTGGCGGTCAAAACTGGCCTCTGCACGCTTCTGCTTTAATCTCCACTTTGGCATGCAAAGCACACCTTTTTCTGGTTTTTGCAGTTTGGGGAAGATGATAACAGCTAAGCCAGGGAAAACACCGATTCAGGTATTACACGAATACGGCATGAAGACCAAGAACATCCCGGTTTATGAATGTGAAAGATCTGATGTGCAAATACACGTACCCACTTTCACCTTCAGAGTAACCGTTGGTGACATAACGTGCACAGGTCTGTATACAGTTAACCTGGATGACTGAGTGGGTTGGCATTCAAGATTTGGTGTTGCTTTTCAGTTCAGAAAAGTGCTCTTTTTACCAGACAGCTGTAAGGAACAGGATCTGAAACAGACCTCTCATCTTAGGTCGCTAGGACTTCCCAGCCTCATCTGATTCTCTTCCTAATTAATTTTCTCTTCCCCAGATACCAAAGAAGCTCAGAAACTAAAAAGTTAGTTACCCAGCCATCCTGCACAGCTCCTCTCATACCCTAGGATCCTCCTAGGGTTCTTTTAAGAATTAGAGAGAAGCAGGAAAGGTTCGGAGCAGTCATAGCTGGGTCAGTAGGTACTGTGAAGTTTCATAGATTATAGCAGATGCCAGCAGGCATGACCCCAGAATTTTCATTTGCACTTTAGGTCCATTGTACCACTCTTGATTCTGTATCCAAGCAAAATGAGGAAGGGCAGAAAGAAGGTCCTCATATATTATATTGCATAATAACTTCTAGTTTTTGAAACTGAACAGATACTTTGTATATTATCCACTTTTTACACAAGAAGATACAGGTTCAGAGTGATTATAAGTAACATGCCTATAGCAATGAAGTCACATAGCTATGAAGTTTCAAAGTTCATGCCTTCTTTCGGTCTGTGAGCTTGAGCAAATAACTGAAGTTGCTCATTTGTAAACGTGGACGTTATTTTTCTTAGGTATCTATTTAATTGCAAACACAAAACATTGGATGCTAAATTTAATTTGGAAGAATGCCAAGAAAAAAATTTAGTCGGAAGGCTCAAGTTCTACCATCTGGTAAATCTGAAGGCAGCATTTGTTTGTGTCCCTGGAAGTTTAGAGTCCTTTATTTTAATTGATGCCACTTTAAGAAAAGTTTAAAACTTTTTGTGTGAGGCAGTTACATTGTAGGTGCTGGCCGGAAGGGTCCCCATGGGAACCATAGTCAACACTGCATTACTTCTTTAGCTAGTCTATTTCTAGATAATCAGGAAGAATTCAAGAAAAAGGAGGCTTTTTTCCCCTCAGTGTGTTTTAGACCCCAAATTGACAGCCTATGGCAACTGTTCTGCTTATGCCCTCTTCTCACACTACCATGGCTTCCTGTGCAAGCTTATCTGCCTCCATGGCTTCCAATACTATCCAAAGGCTGATAATTCTGAAATATCTATCTTCATCCCAAGCCCAGTTACAGAACAGTGTATCTGTCTATGCTTACTGAGCATCTTTGCTTGGATGACACAGAAGCCTCTCAAGCCTCTCATTGTCCCAAACTGAATTCATCTTTTCCTTCAAACCCATTCTCCCTGCATTTCCTTTCTCTGTAAAGGCTCCATAATCAACTAGTTCAGTAGAAATGTGGGTTTGTCTTCCTAACTACGTCCTATCTCTCTCCCGGTTGTCTAGTCTGTCATTAAACTCCATCTCCTAAATATCCATTGCATCTATCTGCTTCTTTCTTCTGGCCATTGCTACTGCCTAGGCCACCGTCATCTCTCACTTGGATTGTAGCTGCAGTCCTGTAGCTGTACGTTTATCTTCTAGTCTCGTGATGTCCTTTTGTCACATGAGAACCACTGTTCTTTTTTTTTTGAGACAGGGTCTCGCTCTGTCACCCAGACTGGAGTGCAGTGGCGTGATCATAGCTCACTGCAGCCTCAGTCTCCTGGACTAGAGCAATCCTCCTTCCTCAGCCTCCTGAGTAGCTGGGACTACAGGTGCACATCACCATGCCCAGCTAATGCTTCTGAGTTTTAGTAGAGACAAGGTCTCACCATATTGCCAGGCTGGTCTTGAACTCTTGGCATCAAGCAATCTTCCCACCTCAGCCTCTTAAAGTGTTGGGATTACAGGTGTGAGCCACCTCATCTAGCCCTGACAACCAGTGTACTTTCTAGCATTCAGATGTCTTCCTCGTCTCAAAATCCATTCAGTGGTTTCCCTGTAACCCTCTGAATAAATACATGTTGTTTGTTTGATTGTTTGTTTGTTTCCCAGACAGAGTTTCGCTCTTACACCCAGGCTGGAAGGAAGTGGCACAATCTTGGCTCACTGCAACCTGCATCTCCCGGGTTCAAGCAATTCTCCTACCTCAGCCTCCCGAGTAGCTGGGATTACAGGCGTGTGCCACCTTGCCTGGCTGATTTTTGTGTTTTTAGTAGAGACGGGGTTTTGCCATGTTGGCCAGGCTGGTCTCTAACTCTTGACCTCAGGCATTCCACCCACCTTGACCCCCCAAGGTGCTAGGATTACAGGTGTGAGCAACCGTGCCTGGCCTAATGCACATTTCTTAACATGACTTTACAACGTTGCTTCTTACACTTTAAAAAAGCTCTTAACACTTTAGCCAAAGCCAACTAGTTGGGATTCTTGAGAACACTGTACTGTATGTTGCCTTTGAGCCTTTGCAGGTGCTCTTTTTCTCTACCTAGATTGCTCTTTCTAATCCCCCATCTCTCTTCTCTTTATTAGCTGTTACTCATCATTTAGGTCTCCATTTACTTATCTCTTCCTTCATGAAACCTTTCTGAATCCTTACCAAGAGTAAGAGAGCTGCTGCTTTTAAGTACTCTCCTACAGCCTGCACTTAGGCTTGTAACATATCCCATTCCATATTTCAGGTGCCTATTAACAGACAAAAATTCCACCTTAGGCTGTTAGCTCCCGAGGGCAGCGACACTGTATGCTATATCCCTAATACCTCTGTTAGCAGATAAATGTGTGGTTTGTGTATCTTCTCACATTTGAGGGCCACACTTGAAACTTATTCCATGAGGGTTTGAGAGTTTGAACTCAAAAGGAAAAAGACTGAATTTATGAATTTATCATTCGCCGTTGCGGTTGCTTACTGAAATTAGACCTCAGTCTTATCCCTAGTCTCAACTTAGCTATCCAAGCAGAAGATACAGATTGTCCAGAAGATACATAACAAGCTGTCACCTTATTTCATAAAACTCTTTCCTGTTGTACCCAACACATAATCGCGACTGCTCAACCTAGCGGAGCAGTTTGATACGTTATAGGACAGACTGTCAGAATAAAATTATGCACACTTTGCTATCCAGCAATTCGGCTGTAAATGGTTCCTTTAAAATAAACTTCTTGCTGCAGAAGAATTTCCCCTCCAGGAATAAAGGAAAAGTAAAATACCGAGTTGCATTTCTTCAGAGGTGTGGCACAGTCTACTTTATTACCATGTTATGTAATAAACATATATAATTTAAAAATAAGGATTTTTATGTAGGTATACATAGAATTAAATATATAGAACTTTTAAAATTGTGTTTTTTAAAATATTTTTCACATGGCAAATATTTTATTACAGTGCATGTAGTATATGTTTTTATTACCAAGTATGTGTATGTAAAATCTATAGTGGCTTTGTGTTTTGAAAACATCTATGTAAGCTGCACATTTTTGTAGGAGATAAAGACTTCTTTTTTTAAATCTCAATTCAGGTGAAGGTACAAGTAAGAAGCTGGCGAAACATAGAGCTGCAGAGGCTGCCATAAACATTTTGAAAGCTAATGCAAGTATTTGGTGAGCTAAATTTCTTTGTATTCAGCAGCTCAAAAATATCATGGCCGAGGTAAAATTAAAAATTTGAACATGCTCACAAAAGCAACAAAGTGAACAGTTAGCATCCTGCCTCTCAAATTCTGTTTCCTTGTGAAAACTTACCATCCATTAAAGAAAACTTTATCCAGTCAAATCCAGCAATTAGTTATTAAACGAAGGCACTTATGAACTAGGCTTTACTGTTACTTTTTTAATGAGGTGCAACAGTAGAAAATCAGAGTGTTTCTTGCAAATATTAATATTAACATTCTGTATTAATACTTTGATTATTTCTACATTGAAGAAAACAAAGTGAGATGGAGAAAGATAAGTAAAAGTACTCTTCAGAAATTCTAATTTTGAAAAAGCAGGCAGAGGTTTTCTTTTATTATATAATATATGCCAAAAGAAGAGAATGTTAAGTGGGATATTAATTCTTGATATACCTTTCCAAAGTAAGATTTTTTTACTACTTTAGGTGTTTCTGGACAGAATATTGGTACTGGACCATCTCATGTATCATTAAGTAGTGTCCTTTGGTTTCCACTGGGCACACTTGGGTGCATGATGTGCTTTCAAGTTCTTCTCGTGCGTGCATTCACATATGCCTGAAGTACAAATCTGGTATAATCTGCTCATAGCTGACAGTAGAGACCAGGGAATTTGAGATGGATTTTTTATTCCTTAGTCATAGAAAGACTTTTGGATTAGAGGTGTAGTTAGGTTCTCAAGTAGTATTTCTGTCTTTTTATAAGTCATTCTAAACCTTTTGGGTAGTTTCGAACTAATCAGTGACATGGCAACCCTTGGATAAGCAGCTGCCCAAGATAAGCCTTGCATTTCACAAGATGATGCTCGATTATCTATAATTGATCTATGCCAGCTTTTAAGACATGCCAGGCCAGGCGGGGTGGCTCACGCCTATAATATCAGCACTTTGGGAGGCTGAGGTGGGTGGATCACTTGAGGCCAGGAGTTTGAGACCATCAGCCTGGCCAACATGGCAAAACCCCATCTCTACTAAAAGTACAAAAATTAGCCAAGCATGGTGGCAGGTGCCTGTAATCCCAGCTACTTGGGTGACTGAGGCACAAGAGTCCCCTGAACCCAGGAGGCGGAGGTTGCAGTAAGCTGAGATTGAGCCACTGCAGTCCAGCCTGGGTGGCAGAGCTAGACCTTTCTCAAAGAAAAACAAGGCCAGGCACAGTGGCTCACACCTGTAATCCCAGCACTTTGGGAGGCCAGCGTGGGCAGATCACTTGAGTAAGGAGTTTTGAGTCCAGCCTGGCTAACATGGTAAAACCCTGTCTCTTCTAAAAATACAAAAAATTAGCTGAGCATGGTGGTGCGCACCTGTAATCCCAGCTACTTGGGAGGCTGAGACATGAGAATCGCTTGAACCTGGTATGCAGAGATTGCAGTGAGCCGAAATTGGGCCACTGCACTCTGGCCTGGGTGATAGAGCAAAACTCTGTCTCTAAACAAACAAATAAAACAAAACAAAACAAAAGACATGCCAAATGACATGGCAGGTATTGGGTTCTCCCCCACTGGTAATGGCCATACTGTTTCTGTACAGCCTGAAGGTGAACCCAAACCAGTAAGTACATTTGTAGAAATGAGGTACAGAGTGTCCTTTCTGCTTCTGGGCACTTCACTTTGTCAGCAGAAAAAGCTAACAAACTTTACTATATTTGTGCTTCTTGACAGATAAAATGGGAATTACTAAGCTGTAATCAGGCCTAAAGTGGCCTGACTTAATACAGAGACTTTCTCACTTCTCCATCACAATTATTTGGGTAGCTTTGGCATGCAGCATTGTAAGTGAATACTCATATCTCATCAGCCTATGTAAAGCTTGAAATTCTGGCAGTTGGGAAAAAAACCCTTGAGGAAGTGGCAATAACTAAACCTCATTTGTCATGGAAAAATGACTTTCCAGTTGCCTAGGTGGTAATAACCTTGGAATGCCGCTTATTCAATTTTAAGCACTGATCTGCCAAGGAACCAGTAATTTCAAACTCCCTAGAAGTGGTTGTTCTCTTTTTCCCTAATCATAATCCCCACATGCTAAAACCAAATTTATCTAAGCCATCTATATTATGCAGGATACCTGTAAGTCTTAGAGAATTATCCCAGCACTAAGCAGCTGATAGTTCAAACAGATAGCTCTTCATAGTTCTCTGTATTAAAAAAACAACATTTATAATCTGTATTATTCACATTGTCAGGCTAAATTTTCTGGATCATTGTTCATCTTCCATTTTTTATATAGTTGTAACAAGAGTATTCTTTAAATATATTATGACATGGCTATTATGTACAAAACACCACAAAGCTTATGTAGGTAAGTGATACATAAGCCCTACCTCAGGGAGCTTACAATCTGAACAGGGGAGAGGTGAGGTGAAGGATGGACAAATTATATGTATTTGTAAGAGTATTTAATTTATGGTAAAACAATTTCCTCGAGGAAAGATTAAACCATGTGTTATAATGTTTCAGAGAAGGGAGAGATTATAAACCACTGGGGTAAAAGGATAGGCTTCTTGAAGGAAGTGACATTTGAGATAGATCTTGGGTGACGGATAGATCATATTCCCATAGAAGAGATCTAAGAAAAGGGCATTCCATGTAGAAGGACTGACAAATAAAAGACATAGAGAGTTAATTAGAAAATGCTTGTCATTTATTTCATAATTCGGGGGAAATTACTTTGTTTTATAACACTTTTAAAAAATGTTTAGCTTTGCAGTTCCTGACCCCTTAATGCCTGACCCTTCCAAGCAACCAAAGAACCAGCTTAATCCTATTGGTTCATTACAGGTAGGTTGTACAGTTCTTTGCCTACTGATATTTGAAAGACAAGATAGTGATATATTTTGTTTTCCAACTTATGATCATTAGCTTTATAGAGCTAACTTGAAATTATTTTCCTATTTATGTTTTGGATTTTCTTTTATATACAGTATTTGCCTTTGGCTTGTGGAATTCTCATTTAAGATCAACAGGCCCTCAGTGCACATGGGTAGAGTGTTTTATACTTTAAGAATAGTTCTTGCTACTCTTGTTAAAAATTCTACTTCTGTTGAGACAGAAGACTTTTTATAAAGAGCCTAAGTCAGTGAACCTAACTCAAGAAAAGGAAAGTAGGCTGCTTATTTGCTTATTCTACTAAAAAAATATATTTACATCTACACACACACACACACACACACACACACACACACACACACACACACATATATACATTCAGCTTTGAATTTCTATTTGCAGATTATCCATGTGGTCTGTTAGACCATTCCCCTCCCCACTATCCAGCCAGTCCGTTGGTCTCCTTTTCCTGCACTACAAGCTTTTTTGTAGTTTTCCTCACCTTCTGTCCCCCACCTCATCCAGGTCTGTTGTTTGTTGTCCCTGCTCCTCATGTGCTCTTGTTCAAATGCAGTAGATGGCCAGCTGTGGGTTTGGAAGTCTATAGCCAGGAGGAGAGGGGCTTTAGGAACTGATGGCAGTGAAACCTGTAGATGTCTCCTCTGGTGTTCCCAAAGAGGGTGGTAGTAGCCTGTTTTTCTAGTTGAAATCTGGTATCAGCTCACTGTAGTTTAATGGAAGAACACCATTCATAGCTCACAACTGCTTCAGTTTTGGTATTGGGATATAAAGATATAAAATGAGGGAAATGTCTTTGAGAAATAGAATGTCTTCCCTCTTTCTTCCATTGCAGAAAATCACTATTCTTTTCAACATATACATAGAAATTGGATCAAAATTATGAAAATATTTATGTGATTGAGCCATTGCATAGTTAAAATTACTATTAAAGCCTCATCTTGATTTTATAGGAATTGGCTATTCATCATGGCTGGAGACTTCCTGAATATACTCTTTCCCAGGAGGGAGGACCTGCTCATAAGAGAGAATATACCACAATTTGCAGGCTAGAATCATTTATGGAAACTGGTACTTACTTCTTATAATTAAAGACATTTGAAATATATTCAGATAATGAATAACCATAGAAATTTCTGTTATAATGTTTTCAAATATTTCTGTGCAGAAAAAATTGATACACTCCTCCTTTATTGTCTCTGACTTTCTGAGGTTGAACTTAAGTATAAGTATTTGGCTTAAGATACTTAGACTTCTTAATTTGATATTTTTAAAAATCATAGATTATTAATAGAAAGACAAACTATAGGCTCTGTACTTTAAACAGTCTTCATTGATAAATTAGTGACTTAAAAAAAAACAAAACCCATTTTGGAGAAAAAGCCATAATAAATCTCATGGATTTTAACAGCTATTCTAGAAAATAGGAGGACTAGAGGAAGATTAACACTTGAAAATGAGATGATTAATAAGAGACTAGATGGCAAATAATTGCAGTGAGGTAAAAATGAAAATTATCTTTTTTAATTACAGCAACTCCTATGTTATAAAGGACATAAACTGTAAGAAAAACTGTCACTTTAAAAAGTACGAGTGGCCAGGCATGGTGGCTAATGCCTGTAACCCCAGCACTTTGGGAGGTCGAGGCAGGCAGATATGAGGTCAAAAGATCGAGATCATCCTGGCCAACATGGTGGAACCCCACCTGTACTAAAAATACAAAAATTAGCTGGGCGTGGTGGCACATGCCTATAGTTGCAGCTACTCAGGCGGCTGAGGCAGGAGAATTGTTTAAACCCAGGAGGAGGTGGTTTCAGTGAGCCGAGATCATGCCACTTCACTCCAGCCTGGTAACAGAGCAATACTCCATCTCAAAAAAAAAGTACTAATGAGAATTCCTGTTAACTAAAGTGGCTTAAAATGGGATTTTACCTTACCCAGATAATAGTTTCAAGTAATAAGCAACTGTTTGCCTTTGGGGGGTAGTGTATGCCAGTACAGAATGCAGTGGGCAAAAAGTAGGAACCTCATCTTCCATCCTTGCAGTCCTTGATTTGCAAGGTTAAGCAAATTACTTAATCTCTCTGGACCTCAGTTTTTTAATCTATAAAACAAAAGCATGGAGGTAGATATTTATGATATCTTTCAACTCCAGCATCTCCTGTGCCTTTCTTATTCCTGTTACAAGGAATTCCACATAATTATCAGTTTAGAGAAGATTGCAAGCAGGAAATAGACATTGAGAGACAGAGGAGTTATAATTCAGATGTATTTTAATAAATCTGAATAATTGGTCAGAATTAAACCAAATATGGTTCAGTAATGCTAGACATAGGAAAATACAACTATTACAGAAAAACAGAAAGCATAACTATTAAAGAAAAACTTAAATGCCTTCAAAAGTGTAAGAATTAGTAGCTATACAGGCCAGGCATGGTGGCTCATGCCTATAATCCCAGCATTTTGGGAGGCTGAGGCAGACAGGTCACCCAAGGTCAGGAGTTGAGACCAGCCTGGCCAACATGGCAAAACCCTGTTTCTACTAAAAATACAGAAAATTAGCTGGGCATGGTGGTGGGCATCAGTAATCTGAGCTACTTGGGAGGCTGAGGCAGGAGAATTGCTTGAATCAAGGAGGCGGAGGTTGCAGTGAGCCAGGATTGCTGCACTGCGCTCCAGCATGGGCAACAGAGTGAGATTCCATCTCAAGAGAAAAATAATAGCTATACAAACAAAATAGCACAACAAAGATACCATGTCAGTAAGAAAATAGTCTAGCATATAATAAAAACCTTGAGGTTCTCTGATTAAACACAATACTTTATACATTTGATCATCCTCTGTGGACACTAATTTCTTTTCTAAATCTACCATTTCTTTTTCTTTGTTCAGGAAAGGGGGCATCAAAAAAGCAAGCCAAAAGGAATGCTGCTGAGAAATTTCTTGCCAAATTTAGTAATATTTCTCCAGAGAACCACATTTCTTTAGTAAGTAATGTCGACAGCTATGATGTTAATATCATTAAGCATTTCTCACTGTAGGAAACTTTCCTTGACTTATTGTATAGATACTTTAGAGTTGTGATTTTTAGAAATCTCTTCATTGTTCAGTTATATATTACACCATTTTTAGCTGCTTCCTGTTTGTGAGTCAGGATCACAGAGGTAATTAGGTAAGAGAGCTTGGGAGACACAGTCAAATTCAGAATAATAGGACAGGATCTAAAGATGATAGGCCAGTAGTGCCATTTTTGTCTTCAGAGTGACAGCACATTTACATCCCTTTGTTTGTTCATTCATTCACTCAGCAAACATTTAGTGAGCTCATTATGTATTTGTTCTTAGTGCATGTATATATTTTTTAACCATGTAAATAATGTTTTTTAATTTATTTAAAAACAGTATTTTAAAGTTTCTGTAATGTAAATTTTTATTTGGTAAATCTAACAAATAATTAATTCCATATCATGCCATCTCTAGAATCTTTTGGAAATTGCCTTCCCTCTGTTGTGCTCATTAATAAAATAAGATTAAGAGTAGTACCCGTAGCAGGCACGGTGGCTCAAATCTATAATCCCAGTACTTTGGGAGGCTGAGGTGGGCAGATTACCTGAGCTCAGGAGTTCACAACCAGCCTGGGCAACCCAGTGAAACCCTGTCTCTACTAAAAAAATACAAAACAATTAGCCAGGCTTGGTGGTATGCACTTATAGTCCCAGCTACTCTGGAGGCTGAGGCAAGAGACTTGCTGGAACCCGGGAGGCAGAGGTTGCAGGGAGCCAAGATTGCACCACTGCACTCCAGACTGTGGGACAGAGTGAGACTCCATACAAAAAAAAAAGTAGTAGTCCTACTTACTTCAGAAAGTAGTTGTTTTTATTAATGGCATGTGAAAGCAATTTGAGAACCATAAACTTACGGAAATATAAGGAATTCTAAGGACAGAGATGAAAAGGGAAGGATATAGGAGAGAATAAAGAAAAGAGGAAAAGCAGAAAGAAAAAGGAAAAAATACTCAGTGGAGTTCTAGGATAGAAGTCTGATAAGAACTTTTTGACATCCTGCCATTTATTTGAATGACTTGTTCCTCAAACCCAACTTGCACATTTCATGTTTTATTTTACATTTTGTTTGTTTGTTTGTTTTCTGCTTTATAGCTGTCAGTTACAGTGATTGGTATTTAATTTAAAAAAAGATGAAAGTTGTTTAATATTTTAATCTGCAAATTGCTCCATTAGGCAGATTTAATTATTTGTGGATTAATGCTCCCAAATATCTTGTACCTCTTAATGTGACCTTCAGAAAATTTGACTGAAAAACATTTGTACTATACAAAATCCAAAATACTTTCAGTATATTATTGCAAGTGCTTCTTATATATTGTAGTATTTGTTAAATGTGTGCTTTTTAACGTTGTCTAACATATTAAATGTAAGTGCTTAATAAGTACTTTTAATTATACTGGTACTGTTGTTGGAACCCAGTCCTAGATAAGAGTCTATCTTCATCTCTGTTTTTCAGACAAATGTAGTAGGACATTCTTTAGGATGTACTTGGCATTCCTTAAGGAATTCTCCTGGTGAAAAGATCAATTTACTGAAAAGAAGTCTCCTTAGTATTCCAAATACAGATTACATCCAGCTGCTTAGTGAAATTGCCAAGGAACAAGGTTTTAATATAACATATTTGGATATAGGTATGATTTTATTTTTCTTTGGCTTTCCCAAGACATGTTTATTTAAAAGTGTGTTTGAGAAACAAAAATTTATTATAATGTATTTTATTGATCAGGGATTCTAAGTATATATAATTACTAGGCCAGTAATATATATATAATTGATATGTCCCATTCTTGTGGATAGTAATAATGGCTAACATCTATACAGTTATAATAGCAAAGATAGAGTTTTACTATGTGCCAGGCACTGTTCTAAGGAGATCACATGTATCTACTTACTGAATCCTCGGACTAACTCTATGAAGCAAGTTCTCTTATCCTTATTTATAAGTGAAGAAAGAAAGGCACCGAAAGGTTGAGAAACTTGCCAAAGATCACATAGCTAGTCAGTGGTAGAGCAAGATTAGGGGGAGAGTCCCCACAGATACCCTGGCTGTTAAACTAGCCCGGATGGGCTGCTGTGCAAATGAAAAGGCATCCAGATTTCTAGCACAAGTACCAACTTTCTGGTGCCCAGAACTTTTCTCTCTACTTTGTCACTGTATGCCGATTCTGAGAGGTAAATGGAGACAAGTCAATTTATAGTTTAATCCCATCCTAGCCATCATCATCTATATTTTCTGTAGCCCTTAATCATTTGGATAGACAAATATGGACAGAGGGAAAAGCAAGTCAGTATGGATTTTCTTTTAATTCAATGTTTGGTATCTTTATTTATTTATTTTTCTTTTTTGAGACAGACTCTTGCTCTGTTGCCCAGGCTGGAGTGCAGTGGTACAATCTTGGCTCACTGCAACCTCTGCCTCCTGGGTTCAAGCAATTCTCCTGCTTCAGCCTCCCAAGTAGCTGGGATTACAGGCACCCACCACCACACCTGGCTAATTTTTGTATTTTTTTTCCCCCAAGATGAAGTCATGCTCTGTTGCCCAGGCCAGAGTGGACTGGCATGATCTCGGCTTATTGCAACCTCTCCCTCCCAGGTTCAAGAAATTCTGCCTCAGCCTCCTGAGTAGCTGGGACTACAGGCATGCACCACCACGCCCAGCTAATTTTTGTATTTTTAGTAGAGACAGTTTCACCATGTTAGTCAGGCTTGTCTAGAACTCCTGACCTCATGATCCGCCCACCTCAGCCTCCCAAAAGTAATTTTTTCTTTTTAGTAGAGACGGGGTTTCACAATGTTGGCCAGGCTGATCTTGAACTCCTGACCTCAAGTGATCCGCCCACCTCGGCCTCCCAAAGTGCTGGATTACAGGTGTGAGCCACCATACCTGGCCAAGGTGTCTTGATTTAACATCAGTATAATGTATGAGAAATTTTATATCCCTATCCAACCACAGTGAGATGTGGGGACCTTGCTTGTCAGGGCCCCCTGGTCCTGGGAAAGTAGGGCACTTAGGCTCAAAGAACTTCTGATAATCTCTGTTACTTTGGGATTGAAGGATGGGTCAAGTGCATTGTCTTAGTAAACCAAGAATGATGTAAAACCTGGGAAGTCAGTGCAGGTTTTACATCAGATGGTTAGAAAAGCTGGCTGATGAAAAATTAGCTGGGCATGGTGGTACATGCCTATAGTCCTGGCTACGAGGGAGGCTGAGGTGGGAATGATCACTCGAGCCCCTGAGGTTGAGGCAGCAGTGAGCCATGATCATGCCATTGCTCTCCAGCCTGGGTGACAGAGTGAGACCTTGTCTCAAAAAAAAAAAAAAAAGAACGAAAAGAGGCCAGGCATCCTAGCACTTGGGAGGCCAAGGCAGGCAGATCACCTATGGTCAGAAGTTTGAGACCAGCTTGACTAACATGGTGAAACCCCATCTCTACTAAAAATACAAAACTTAGCCAGGCATGCTGGCATGCATCTGTAATCCCAGCTACTCGGGAGGTTTAGGTGGGAGAATAGCTTGAATCCAGGAGTCGGAGGTTACAGTGAACTGAGATCACGCCACTGCACTCCATCCCGGGTAACAGAGTGAAACTCCATCTCAAAAATAAAGAAAGAAAAGGTGGCTGATGAGAGACCATTCATCCAATAAATATTTATTAGTGTCTACAATCTGTTGAGGGTTTAGAATACAGAGATGAACAAGCCATGTCATGAATAGGACTAGGAAGGATACAGAATCTAGGGAAAAAAGGAAACCTGAAATAAATTTTTAGATTATGAATGATGCCTTTGAAACATTTCTTCCCACTTTTGAGAACTAAATAGTTCTTACAAATATGGAAAGCAGTCTAAAAGCCACAGTCTGCTAATTTGGCTAGTTTCCATGCAGCTACCTTTAAAAGAACCTAGATATTCTCCAAAGGAGAGACACAAATGGTCTGGGCACAATGGCTCACACCTGTAATCCCAGCCCTTTGGGAGACTGGGCCTGAGGATCACTCGAACCCAGGAGTTTGAGACCAGCCTGGACAACATAGCAAGATCCTGTCTCAAAATTTTAAAATAAAATACAAATGTACAAATGACCAAAAAACACATGAAAAGATGCTCAAGATCACTAGTCAATAGAGAAATGCAAATCAAAACCACAATAAGGTACCACTTCCTATCCACTAGGATGGCTATAATTAAGGAAATGGAAAATAGCAAGTATTGGTGAGGATGTAGAGAAATTGGAACCTTATTCATTGTTTGTGGTAATATAAAGCAGTTCAGCCTCCGTGGAAAAAGCTTCTCAGTTCCTCAAATGAATTGCCATGTGAGCCATCAACTCTACTACTTAGGAGTATAAATCAAAAACTGGTGTTTAAACAAATGCCTATACACACAGATATCTGTATATTCATAGCAGCACTATTCACAAAAGCCAAAAGGTGGAAACAGCCCAAAACATCCATCAATGAATGAGTGGATAAACAAATTGTGGACTCTTCTTCTAATGAAATATTATTCAGCCGTAAAAAGAAATGAAGTTCTGATATATGCTACAACATGGATGAAACTCAAGCAGGGGCTGGAGGGTCTGGAGAATAAGGAGTAACTGCTAAATGTGAATGGTGATGAAAATGTTTTGGAACTAGATAGAGATGGTGGTTGTGCACATTGCAAATAGGAAGTATCACCGAAGTGCTTACTTTAAAATGATTAATTTTTCTAAAAAAATAAAAGAACCTAGATACTAGAACTAGAAAGCCTTTTCACTCATTAAATAATCCCATTGTATCTGGATATTTTCCACTAAATGGAATATCAAAATTAACATTTTTATTATGCCCACTTTAAATCATACCACACATGTTTCTACTTCTTCCCCCTTGCCCTCATTTCAGTCATCTTTAGTAAGAGTAACTCATCAGTTGATGGGAAGAACATTTGTTTCCTGGGTCAGGTATTGTTTTTAAAACACCGTGACCCATTTACAGTATAAATAAAGAACTACACTCTGCACAGACTTAAAACCTAACAACATAAATGGACAACTCCATAAATACATACAATTATTATGCATCAATTAAACCTTTTTTCTAATAGAAGACACAAGGGAGGCACAGGGAAGGTTTTGCCTTGCCCAAAGTTATTACTGGTTCAAATGCCTCCTGAAAATGACTTCCTAGTGGAAAATACAATCTCTCCAGTCCTCTAGCACATGGTTCTTTGTCTTTTGAGAAAGTTACTGTGGTTCAGTAATTTCCAGACACTGTTCAACTAACCATATTAGAATTGCCTTGGGAGCTTTTTTTCTTTTTTAAATGTAGGAATCAGCCACCCCCAACCCTACATTTCTGATTGAGTGAGTTAGAGTGCAGCCTAAATATCGTATTTCTTTAAAGTTGTCAGATGATTATGAAGTACAGTATGTTTGAAAACTGCTACAGCTGAGCAGTTGTGGTTTTTTGTTTGTACAAGCAAAACAAAGATTTCAAGTGGATGCTTAAATAGAAAGTAAGAATTGTTTTTACAAAGGGATCTACTTTATACATATTTGACATTAACCATCGTGCTTGAATGTGTCATTACAGAAGAACTGAGCGCCAACGGACAGTATCAGTGTCTTGCTGAACTGTCCACCAGCCCCATCACGGTCTGTCACGGCTCCGGTATCTCCTGTGGCAATGCACAAAGTGACGCAGCTCACAATGCTTTGCAGTATTTAAAGCTAATAGCAGAAAGAAAATAAACTTGGAGCAACTTAAAAAATCCTTCAGTAGCACATAAAAAGTTCCCCTCTCGCCTCGTCCCCAGTAAAAACTTTTACCATAGTGTTTGAGTTTATGTCTTGTTTCCAAATCTCTCCATAGATTCCATCAACACTCCAGATTTAATTCTGTCCTCGTAGTTGTTATTAAGCTCTTTTTAATGGCTTCAACTTTGTATCAGTATATTGTATTTATAAACTTTGTACCACAAGACAGAGTATAGCACCCATTTTACAGTGCCATGCACATCAGAGAAAGAAACTGCATGTTTGTATTTGATGATAATGAAATAAAAATGCTAGCAACAGTCTTTCTTACTGGTGCTTAAGCTCTTCTTTGCACAAAGCTTTGTAAAGGGAATTCAGAGGAAGCCCTTTAGAATTAGAGTCTTGAGGGACAGCACTAACAGGCCTTTATTAAGTATGATTGTTAAATTTCAGGGAACATGATTAGTCTGCTGTGTATTTGAATTCATGTAACAAAGAGCTGTTATGATGGGATTCTGCTCATTTTATTAAAAAGCTACTGACTTGACTGTTGCCCTGTTCTTGTTAGCCATTGTTATGAATAACATTTTAATGTTGATATTCTGTTTACATAGCGCTAATTTACTTCTGAAAGTCAAAGGTGAAAATAAAAAACGATGGCCTAAGCAAAATTTACAATACATATATTGGGTTACTTCCTTACTTTTTCTAAGCCTATGCAACCTTGTATTTTTCTTTGACATAACCATACACAGGTGAATTATTAGTTTAAAAAGCATTTGGCCAGGCACAGTGGTCCATGCCTATAATCCTAACTCTTTGGAAGGCCAAGGTGGGAAGATCCGTTGAAACCAAAAGTTTGAGACCAGCCTGGGCAACATAGTGAGACCCCATCAAAAAATCAGTCAGGTGTGGTGGCACACTTTTAGTCCCAGCTACTTAGGAGGCTGAGGTGGGAGGATTGCTTGGACCCAGAAGATCAAGACTGCAGTGAGCCAGGATCACACCATTGCACTCCAACCTGGGTGAAAGAGTGAGACCCTATCTCAAAAAAAAAAAAAAAGAAAAAAAAGCATTAGTAGAATTACCCAAAAAACCTTCCCAGCTTACTCAGTTGCAAAAATGTTCTAAAGGGAAGAGTGGTGAAAAGGTTAGGAAATAAGTCTGATGAACAGATTTTAATTTTACCTTTTGTGTTTCCATATATCCTCTTGTAACATCTCAAGTCTTCCCATCTGTCAGTACCAGCTCATGCTAGCTTTCTAAGTTAGGTGGAAGTCTCAGCCCTGTGTTTGGAGAGCAGAGAAAGCTTCATAGAGGAAATTTGAATGAAGGTAGGTCTCATGTATTCATACAGAAGGAAGTATATAGAAGGTATTTTTGCCTGTAAAGAAATCATATCTGGAATTCTTTGAGAACCAAACTAAAAAATAAAGGAAAACCAGTACATGTAACTTATTTTAAATTCTAAAGAGCACTTACTATAGCTCCATATTCTAAGCTCCATTTGTCAAACCATAGAAACTTAGGTACTTTTTTTGGCAAGGTTAAGGAATAGACTTAAAAGACTGGAAACAAAGCTAGGCATAATAGGATCTTGTGACTTTTTAAAGATTGAACCAAGGTTTTAAGTAAATGGTCTTGGATATAGGGGGCAAAATGAACTCTCTAGAGATGACATTAGACTCTTCTGCATAGTGAAATGCTGACTTGGATAAACTGGGGGAAGATTTCATAAGGCAGTGGAAGAAAAGGATAATATCATTTGGTTGTAGACAGTCCATATGTATTGATAAAATGAGGTCTCAGGATAAGGCGCCCAGAAGATAAACTTGCTGCTGCCTCTGCTTTTCCTGCTTCTGGCTCTGGAGGAACGTGCATTCTTACAGTTTTCAAATGTCACCTCTCAGATTGTCTGGATTTTCTAGGGAGTTAGGGATTTTCTTGGACCATCAGGTGTATTCTTTAACACCATTTTGTTTAGCTCTCTGTTAAAGCTCTTAACCAATATAATTAGTCAAACAGCTGCTGATATGCTACTGGGCTTTTATAGAGATACAGCACCTGACAAAGGGATGCCAAGTGACCATGCAGTCAAGACCACTGATCATGAGCTGGGTTCTATACATGCAGAACACAAACATAGGCAGAGGGCACAGTGGTACACTGCATTAACAAGCAGCCTAGGCTTCCATGTCATCTGCCACTGTTGCACCGGTGTTTCTCCCTTGGCTTCTATCTATTGTCACTGATCCCATATGACCAGTTGATGAAAGAGGAAAATGCATGAACTTGACTCACACATTTATATTTTGGCAAACTGAAAATAGATGGTGTCTGTATTACTCTGTCAGGGGTGGCCTTGAAAGTCAACAGTAAGGAAGAATCCTCCCAAAGGGCAGACCTTCAGGCAGTATACTTTGCCATCCATTTGTATAGAACGGGGCTCAGGGTTAGAATATACATGGGCAGTGGCAACTGGCTTGGCCGTGAGATCAGAGGCCAGAAAATAGACTAAATTACTGGGAACGAAGAGCTTTGAGATAAAAATGGTGGATGGGCACATGAGAGTGGGCACGAAGTGTTAGGAGCTTTGTACTGCACTTGATCTATACCACAAAGTGTCCATAATAGAAAAGGCCCTGAACAAGTCAGTAACAGGTTATAACATCCAGCATCTGGTATTGGAATAACTACTGTGGCAGGATTGGAGGCTATGTAATAGACCTAACAGGATGGGCTTCTATACACTGAGGCTGATCTAGTTATATTCACTGCTGAATTTCAGCCTACTAACAACAGAGACCAATGCTGCAATGCTGAGTGCCTATTCCTCAAGAAGACCAGTCAGTCACTTGGTGGCAAGCTGACTTACAATAATGATCCTAGCTTACAATAATGATCCTAGCAAGAGGCAGTGACTCATTTTGACAGGAATAGACACACACTGTAGATGATTCTCCTTTTCTATCTGCAGGGCATCAGCCAGCATCACTGAGGGCTTTCAGAGTGCTTGAATTATCTCATGGGACCTGTTTTATAGCAAAGGAGGAGAGAGAGTGGGCAAATGACCACAGCCTCTGCTTGTCATATTACAAGCTGCTTCACCCAAACCTCTACCCTGATAGAATGATTAAATAGCTTGTTGAAGGCATACCTAACACAAACACCATCCTTTAAAATGAAGTGTACACTTTAATGGTCTTTATATAGGGCTGTGTTCTCAATAGGTAGAATATATGGGTCCAAGAATCAAGGGGTAGAAGCAGGAATGGCCCTGTTTACTATCATTCCCAGTGATTCTCTTGGGGCAAATTGTGCTTCCTGGCTCCATAACACTGGGCCCTGTCATTTAGAGGTCCTGCTAAAGGTGAAACACCTCCACCAGCAGATGTAGTTTATGGTTCAGTGAGACCCAAGAAGAGACTCATCGGTCTCATTGAACTATAAGCTACATCTGCTGGCTAGGTAGTTCAGGTTCCTTGTACCAAGAAAGTAGCAGGCAAAAAGAGGAGTCATGTCCTGGCAGGGATAATGGATCTGATCACAAAGAGGAGGTAAGACCACAGTTACACAGTTGGAGGAAGGAGGAAAATGTTGGTACTCAAGCAGTACACTTAGCACCTCTTGCTATGCTCTTGCCCAATTATGATTGTAAATGGACAAGTGTAGTAGCCATTATCAGCCTAAAAAGATTATGGGGACCAGGGACTCTGAGCCTCTAAGGATCAAGGGCTGAGTTTTATCACCAGGTAAGTCACTGAGACCAGCTGAGAGTGCCACTGCATCCAAAGTCACCGCCATCTTTGGGTTGCCTGCATCCAATGACTGGGCAACAAAGTCTTGACCTTCTAGCTCCAATTTGGGACACTGAAAGGGCCAACCAGCTTCAGAGTTTCCCATGGGATCAGTTGAGAACACTGTTGAGACTGTATCACAGCGCAAGTCCTCCTTCCACCCAATCCCGATTTCATCCCATTCCTTCCATGGATGATAATCACAAAGCATTCCCTAGTAAACCTGCTGCCCACTGTCTCCTGAGTCTGCTCCCTGAGAGTCCCACCTGAGACATGGAGTTATAGCTTAGAGAAAAGAAAATAAGAATATCATATAAATCACATAATTTAAGATTATAAAATTACAAGTTTGCATTGGAGATACTCTGAATTTTCTTCAGATCATATATTTTTTGTCTTTTATTAGAATTTCTAGAGATAGGACAAATTGTGAGTTTGTAGCCAGTTTTTTCTTTGCTGTTATTTTTGGCAGGGTTGCTATGGTTTTAATATGGTTGGTTTGTCCCTTCTGCAAATCTCGTTGAAATTTTATTCCCAGTGTGGTGGTGTTGGAAGGTGGGGCCCAGTGGAAGGTGTTTGGATCATGGGGGTGGGTCCCTTATGAATAGATTAATGCCTTCCCTTAAGGGAGAGTGAGTACTCTATTAAATCCCAAAAGAGCTGGTTGTTAAAAAGAGCTTGGCACCTCTCCCCCACCCCTGCTTCCTCTCTTGCATGTGAAGCTGATCACACACCAGCTTCCCTTTACCTTTTGTCATGAGTGGAAGCAGCCTGAGGCCCTTACCAGATGCAAAAGCCCAATCTTGAACTTTCCAGCCATCAAAAATTAGGAGCCAAATAATCTTTTTTCTTTATAAATGACCCAGTCTCAGGTATTCCTTTATAGTAACACTAAACAAACTAAGGCAAGGTTTCTGTGGATGGTGTGTGTGTGTGCTGCAACAATAAAAAATATTTGTATTTTCAAAGGATTTCATATCCAAAACAATATGTAGGAAGTGAAATAGAAATTATGCTAATTTGAGGACAATGTCCACTGTGAGTAATGCTGCATCTAGAATAACACTGCATCTCAAGATCCAAAGAAGTTAAAAAACATGAAAGATCCCACATTGTAATATGAGTTCTAAAAAGGATAGTTTCATGAAAGTTTGAGTATTAGAACTAACCAGCAGCTCTTACTACATTGAAAAAATGAATTTCT
Organism: Aotus nancymaae; assembly: GCF_030222135.1. Lineage (NCBI taxonomy): Eukaryota > Metazoa > Chordata > Mammalia > Primates > Aotidae > Aotus > Aotus nancymaae. The sequence continues at coordinate 54,069,084 of NW_026988419.1, forward strand.
TCTAATGCATTAAATTATAGCTTTACCTAAAAAATTGTAAACTTGTGGAAATTACTGAAGATGTGCCCTACTCAAATCATTTTACAAGCTTAACAACATATTCAGAATTACTAGCTTGACAGTATATTCAGATAGCAGATCATGATGGCTTTCTGCCACAAATACAGCTGATATCAAAAAGGGGAAGATAACAATAAGCCGAGTCTTACATTTCTTGTATTTATCATTTTCTGATTTCCTCATTTCCCTTAGTAATTTTTTTTATGTTGAGACTTATCAAAAAGGCCATCTGTGGAAAACAGTGTATAATGAAGATCTGATAGCTATTCAGTCAATTTGAACATTAGAAAGGGCAAAGTAGATGGATCAGAATATATGGGGTGTTTTGCTTCACTGCTTGGGCTGGGGCAAGAGGGAACATTGTGGAGAGAAGACCTGAATAAGCTAGTTTTTCTTTCTGTGCTAATCTGAGTGAGTGGATAGCTGCCACATGTTTATGGCATTTTGTGCTAATAGATACAGTAAAGGTTTGTAAATTATTTACATACATCTCATCAAAAAAAGAGGCAGAAGACAGAGGCAAACTGTTTTCAAGTATATGAGCTAAAACCAAAGAAAGGCTTGGATTTACAGGTGTCTCCAGTTACAATTTTTTAAAATAAGATGAACAACTGGAGCTCATTTAGATGGCAGATTAAGAATTAGATAGTATAGTAAATGCTGGGTTCTATTACAAATATTTACATTCTTATTTATGGGCTTGTGCTTTCATTTGAGTGCAATCTCCGTTATGGCCAGATGGGTGTGTTACTGCCCAAGATATATTTGAAATTCAGAAATTGATAATACTTAGGCCTGACTGCTTGGTTTATTTTATTCATTTTACTTTATATTTCTAGTTAAGAAAGGTAAGTGTTCATGGCAAAAGAAAGGAGGCTAAAAATTTAATATTTTATTCATGCACTTAATAAAGGACTTAAGCAAATGCTTTGTTTTTATTTAATAATAGGACAGTAATAATTAACATTAATAAAGAATATCAACTCACGTGATGGTGCTTATGTCCTATGAATCATCGTTTGCTTTGAAACACGGGAACAAATTCATACTGAGCTTTAGAATTTTAAAGAATAATTTAGCTAGACTTTTTTTAAGGATTTACTAAGTTACCTGACACTGGACAAAACATTTTACATGCATATATAAAGCCATTTTTCTAAGAAGCTGTACAGTACAATAATTAAGTGAGCATCTCTAAAGATAGACTGCCTGGGTTTGAATTCAAGCTCCATCACATGTAAACAGCTGTGTGATTTGGGGCAAGTTGCTTAACCTTTCAGTTCCTCAGTTTCTTCACCTCTAATTTATGGGTAACTGACTTCTGCTTCCAAACATGATAGAATACTATGTGTGGGCTAGCCCTCCTCTCACTGTAAACAACTTTAAAACTGGACAAAAGACAGAAGGCAGACATTGTACATGATAAAGAAAAAAACTCAATGAGGCAAAGCTCAGTGGCTCACTCCTGTCACCCCAGCACTTTAGGGAACTGGGGGCAGGAGTTTGAGATCAGTCTGGGCAAATAGTGAGATCCCATCTCTATAAAAAATAAAAATAAATAAAAATATCTGCTGGCATGATAGCACCCTCCTGTAGTCCTAGCTACTTGGGAGGCTAAGCTGGGAGAATCACTTGAGCCCAGGAGTTTGAGGCTATAGTAAGCTATGACCGTGCCACTGCACTCCAGCCTGGTGACAGAGCAAGACTCTATCCTCTGAGAAAAAAAAAAAATTTAAAAATGATACTTGTTAAAGCACAATAAGGCAGATATTATTTAGGACTATCTCAAAAGGTACAGGGACCTCTACAATAGGATTCTGCAGTAGGGGAGAGAGGTTAGGTTCAGCTGTGTATACAGCATGGGCAAGAGGGAATTTATAGCCAAGGGGCAGAGTAGTGGCAGTGGACAGAAAATTACTAAGAGGAAACATCAACGGTAAGGGGAATTCTGGCTAAACTAACCAACCGAACAGGATTCTTGCTGAAGGCAGGCCAGATTAATCAGACATCACCTGTGAATGGTAGAGGATGAGGAATCCAATCAGATATCAAGGGTGATCAGAAATCAAAGGTAGGGATTCTTGCTAACCCAACTAAGCAGGGTTCTTGTTACAACTGGCTTTTACATAGACATCCAGGGCCTAGTAGAAGGCACAGGAGCATGATCAAAGTTTGACCAAGCAAAGAATCTTAGCGCAGATTGCTAACCTGAGAGACAGGAAACACACGAGATGATTCTCCTGGTGGCCTTGGATTTCTGCTCAAGGGGCCATTTTGGACTGCAGAATGGAGAAGTGAAGTCTTGAGAGACATCAGGGATGCTGAGTTGCCTAGAGTAAGTAGGGAAGAGTACCCAAGGACAAGGAGCGATGTAGAGAAGGAACTCAAGAATTCTGCATAGGGATTCCCCTGAAGTCTTTAGAAAATAGCAAGCTGCACATGTGCAGGATAAGATACGGTGAGGGCCAGCAGAGAACAGTTACCACTGAGGAGTGACAAGCTGAGTCAACATTCCACAAGTCTCCAGTGTTGGAAAAAACAGGTGATCAGCATTGTCCAGCAATACATATTCTGAATATGTGTTACATTTTCCTGCTTTTTTGCCTCTCTTATATTTTGATAGATTACATGCTAGACATTACAGATTCTACATTGTTGTGAATCAAGATTTTGTTGTCTTCCTTTAAGGAGTATTGAGTTTTTTCTCACAGTTAATTTAGTGATGGACCATATTGATTCTTATAGCAAAGGTATTTTAAAAGCTTTGTTAGCATGAGTTCAAAGTAGCCTCTTCCTAGAGACTAAAGTAGCCCTATTCTTCAAGTATGGCTCCTTCCACAGCATTGCAAGTCACAAAGCCTGCTCAGATGCAAGACGTGGGCCCAACTTTTAATGGGTAGAGTTAAAAAAATCACATTGCAAAGGGTCTGCCTACAGGGAAAGACTGGAGACATTCTTGCAATGGATCTACCATAGTTCATTTCAATCTGTTTCTTCTCCATTACCCACATATTTCTGGTGCCACACAATAGGTCATATTCATATCATAGTGTGACCTCTGGCCCTGCTTTCATGTGTGGGGTGTATGTGAACCCGCACAGTCACTAGTAGGAGTATTCCTAAAAACCATTCCAACAGTGAGATGACCAATACTTAACTGTACATGGATGTGACTACAAACCACATACACATATCCCATTAGACCCAAACTCAGTGTAGTCTCAACTCAACTTATCCCTTGGCCAAATCCCAGAAATGCCTGTGAGCATTCCAAAACTTTAAAGTAGGGGGCTGTGCCTAGCCAGATCTAGGAAGAGTATTGGGATGGGAGACAAGAGGGAAGTCAGAGTGGGAAGAGACAGCAGGTTTAATTGTCCAGGGCTGAGCTTCGTTCCAGAGAATTGAGGGGCCAGTTGTCAGAAAAGCGGTGAAGACAATAAGTCAATATGAAAGGAAGAGTCAAGGCTTTAATCCCTTGCTGTGATAGAATGGCACCAGTCCAGGGTCATGTGGATCAGCACAGCATTCCTGAGGGAACCCCTGAACAAAAGGTTCCTGTAGTTTTATGGACCCAGGGCCTGGCATGAGGATAAGGTGAAGGGCATGGAGTGGAAAAGTACTCAGTACTGAGTCCAAATGAGGAAAAGTGTCTTCAAGCTTCCTCCTCACCTCCAATAAGGAGGTCTCTGCAGAAGTCCCTGAGGAAGCTCTCCCTCTACAGAGACCTCCAAATGGACCCCATAATGATTTGGTCATTCTGAGTCACTGTTCTCTGGCATCCTTAATTCCAATATTCTTCACATCACATGAACTCTTTGAGCCTCAGTTTTCTCACCAGTAAAATGGGGATAACCTGCTCTCTGTTCCTCTCAGGTTAGAAAGATGAAATGAGATAATAAATGTGCAAATGTTTGAAAACCTTGAAGATGCACAAATGTAAGCCATTTTCTCCTTACAAAGTTATGAAATTGAGGTGGCTAACCAAAATTCCCTCTGTAACATTTCAACTTAACAGGCTTTAAGGGATCAGCTAAGTAAAAAGCAAATGTTTTGCCCAAGCATAGGATTCCAAGGGTTATTTATGGCATTCTCTGACTCTCTGTAGTACTTGTTGTTACAATCTGTCCTGCATTGCCTGATGATGGCCTTTTATCTTAAATGATACTGAGGCTTTTTGTTACTATTACATCAGCACTGTCTGAAAAAATATAATGCAAACCATATATATAATTTAAAAATTTCTAGAAGTCACATTATTTAAGAAACGGATTGAGTTATATTCTGTTTAACCCAATAGGTCAAAAATATAATTTTAACATGTAATATATATAAAATTAATCAATGTTTTACATTCTTTTTTACGTAATATGCCTCTGAAATCCAGCCTACATTTTACATTTACAGTACATGTCTTTTTTTTTTCTTGGAGAGACAGAGTCTCGCTCTGTTGCCCAGGCTCAAGTACAGTGGTGCAATCTCAGCTCACTGCAACCTCCGCCTCCCAGATTCAAGCAATTCTCCCACCTTAGCTACTCACACCCAACTAATTTTTGTATTTTTAGCAGAGGCGGGGTTTTGCCATGTTGGCCACACTGGTCTCAAACTCCTAGCCTTAAGTGATCCGCCCACCGTGGCCCAGCCTAGCTTTCACTGACTTTGTAAGGAGTTTCTGCAACTGCTTCTTCAGACTTATCCTACGTTTTTTAAAACTCCAATTTATATTAATATTTAATTGCAATTTCTTCCACTGTCACAGAGAACACAGGGGCCTTTGATTTACTCTTTCCACCACAGAATATCACTGTAGGAAAGCATTCCATCATAATATATATAAGGTGCCTTAAGCATTACAGGGACTCAGAATAAGGTCGCTAAAGTAGTGTTTTCCAAAGGGTATTCCGCTGAGCTAATCCCACAGTCAGCGTATGCAATTTTATGTTTTAATTTGTACCCTAGTGATCTAGTCTTACTCCTTCTGAGTACATATTGCGTCATATCTTTAAACACGTCAAGCTTTTAGATTGGTGCTGTACACGCAGGAGGTCGTTGCGCTTCACCTTCCAGCTGATGACAAAATCAGCAATTGCCTTTAACCACAGGAACTTCAGCCCGTTGGTCACTAGGGGGAGACACCCACGTGGTAAGCCTCTCCAGGCTCCTCAAATCCCGCCAGAGCAGCCAGTGCGTACTCTGCCCCACGAAACCACACCCAGGCTTAGGAAGAGGAAACTGACGGCCATCCATTTCACGCTACTGTGGCCGGCGAGCTCAGAGTGGAATCCAAGACTAAGCAAGCCGAGATCTAGCTGATCAACTATTGAATTTAGAGTAACACTTGGCAGAATAAAACTCCCTTCAGTTTGTCCATACTACCTGGGTTTGCAGAAATAATGCTTTCCCTTAGCATTTAATTCTGAGATCGGTAAATAGAACTGCTTTTTAGATGCATTCCGTAATCCTCAGTCAACTTACTACAGTAGTAAAAGAAAATTAGGTTAATATAAACTGCTCCAAGGGGTTTCTCATCAGACTGAATTTTATTTCATTTGAAATGAGGTCAGGGTTTAATTTTGCAAGTTAAATAATCTTGACTTTACTCTGGATGGGGGCCTGAGATAGATGAAGGAAAATTTCCTTTTCATACATGCGAGAAATAAACTCTTTCTTAACAACTCATATTCACGAGTGTGACCGTTAGTCCAAGTTGAGGTAATTAACATCTTTAGGAAGAAAAAAAACTTCCTTATAGAAGGATTGGCATTGGCCCTTCTGTACAGTATTGTAAAATCTGAAGGAAAAACCATATTGACACCACTTTCTAGCCAAATGCTATAGGACGATATCAATACTTACTGTACTCAGTGGGCATTTATTTACTTATTTCACAGTGAAGATATCTTTTCTGGAAAATTCCTCATAAGAAAAGCGAAATTCAAGCTCCAGCTCGTTCTTCAGCCACCGCTACTCGATCCTGCTTTTTGGGCCCAGAGGTTCTGCCCAAAACAAAAGCTGTAAACGCCCTCGACAGCGCTGACGTCAGGGAGCAGGGCCGCGAGGTCCCTCCAGGTCGCCAGTGAAGCCTCCCCTCGGCCCTGCCGGGGGCTGCGCGGGGCGCATGGAGGCTCCCAGGCGGAGGAGTCCGGGGACCCCTAAAGATCCTTTAGGCAGAGGGGTCCGGAAAAGCAAGCAGCAGCGAAACGCCGCGGGCCGCCATATCCCGCCCGGGAGAGTTCAGAGGAAGCGGGCGCCGCGGCCAGCCAATAGCAAGGAAGACGGCGGCCCGGAGGGGTTACAGGGGCCCAGGTTCGCCCTGCCCTCCGCAACACCAGCCCTGGGAAAGCATCCCCAGCGTACCCGGAGATGCCTGGGCGTCTGGGCTGCCGGATTAGGGGGCGGGCCGGTGAAGATGGCGTGCGGGTTTCAGCCTTGATCTGGAGGCTTGGCCTCAGCGATTGGGAGGGGTGTAGGCAACAACCCAGAGGCGCGGGAGCTGGGAGCACCGCGCGGTTTAGGAACTAAAATGCTTGTCTGAATCTGCACCGGGTGGAGGATGAGGAAACAGAGGCTTGGGAGGAGAGAGATACAGTTTAGAAATGAGTTAATTAGGGAGGCCGGGCCCGGTGGCTCACGCCTGTAATCTTAGCAGTTTGGGAGGCTGAGGCGGGTGGATCACGAGGCCAAGAGTTTGAGACCAGCCTGGGCAACATGGTGAAATCCTGTCTCTACTAAAAATACAAAATTAGCAGTCATGGTGGCGTCTGCCTGTAATCACGGCTACTCGGGAGACTGCAGCGAGAGAAACACTCGAACCTGGTTGGCGGAGGTTGCGGTGAGCTGAGATCGCACTATTGCACTCCAGCTTGGGCGACAGAGGGAGACTCTTTCTAAATAAATAAATAAATAACCATAACCAGACTATTAGAAATAAAAGGCATAACTTCATCCCAGCAAAATAAATTTCTGTTTATACAAGGGAGGAGAATAATATATTTTTTAGCACATGTCTGCAGCAGCCAGAGGAAAATAATTTTTTTAGATGCATAGTAGACAGAAAATATATAAGAAGTTAGAAATAAGTCCTAACAGCTATTTAAGGTATTAAATTAATAAAGAATTTAATTTACTTATTAAATGATTTAATTATTTAAGAAATTAAATTAAATTCCAAAAGAATCAACATCATGCAAACTATCCTTTCTGACCACAATGAAACAGAACTAGAAAACCAATGGCAAATTGAGATCTAAATCCCATGCCGTCTGGAAATAAAAAATGTAATACTTGGGGTAAAAAGACTATGAGGAAATTTTCAAAATTTTTTTAGCTAACATGAAAGCACCGTATGTGAAAATTTGTGCAACATGACAGGCAATACCTAAAGGCAAATGTATAGCCGTAAATTTATTTCCTGGAAAAGACAAGAGAAATAAGCTAGGAAACAAGAGATTACAAAAGACCAACGAACATAGCAAAGAAAACAAGAGGCAAAATAAGCATAAAGGCAATAAATAAATGAATAGAACAAAAATATTGGGGATTATTAGTGAAACCCATCAACTGAAGAATAACAAGTTTCATAAATTTGGAAAGGAGAGCTTGCTTTCTCATCAAGAGTTGCAACCTGAAGGGTGGCCATTCTGACAGGCTGGGAAGCATAACCTCTGGCCAGAAGCCAACAACAGGTATTTCAGAAGAGGTGGAAAAGGGAACAGGAATTTATGCTGAGTGAGGTAGCCAAGTATACATATTTAATGTTTATATGTTTTTAGGGTCTTAGAAATAATGTTTTAAAGCACTTTGTGCAGAGTAGGTTTTTAATAAACCATTATTATTGTTGTATAAATATTGAATTTTTTTTCTTTTTTTTGAGAGGAAGTTTCACTCTTGTTACCCAAGCTGGAGTGCAGTGGCAGAGTCTCAGCTCACCGAAACCTATGCCTCCCGGGTTCAAGCGATTCTCCTGCCTCAGCCTCTCAAGTAGCTGGAATTATAGGCACCCACCATCATGCCGTGCTAATTTTTGTATTTTTAGTAAAGACATGGTTTCACCCTCACAGGGTGAATGGACAGGGTTGGCCAGGCTGGTATCAAACTCCTGACCTTGGGTGACCTGCCCGTCTCAGCTTCTAAAGTGTTGGGATTACAGGCGTGAGCCACCAAGCCCGGACTATAGAATGCTCTTAATTGGGAAGTGTTGTGTGGAAGATGGAAAGAGATGAAAGGTTACTTCTCTTTATTTGGTAGGCCCTAAAATGGCTTCTTAAGGATCTTCATAATTTTTATTTTTGAGCACACCCAAGCATGACAGTTTTTACTTTGTGATCAGAGTCTGGATGTTATCGGTTATTTTTTGTGTATACTGCAAGATCACACAAGAAATGAAACTATTCATCTTTGTTAAGCCCAGGTATTGGGCCCTTCATAGGGATGTTTTTTCATGGTGAATGGGTAAATATGTCTCTATTTTGTATGCTTATTAAACAACCCTGGCTGTGTGGCCTTGAAAGGAGAGATTCTCCCTTAGTTTTCCCTCCAATTAGCCTTATGTGAGAGCTTTTTTTTTTTCAGAGACAGGCATCCAGGAATATTTCTTCCAGAAACAGTCATTGCAGTGGAGAATTTGGGGTTTGAATCATAGAAGATAGAACTAGATAAAATCCTAGATGTTACCTCCAATTCCTTCATTTAAAAATTTGAGGTTACCCAAATTAAGAAAATTGGTAAGACAGACTGGCATTCATAACTTTTAGACATTTGTAGACCCTAGATATTGGGGGTGCTGGACTCTAACACTTTTCCAAGAAAAGGGATAAATCTTGTGTTCCTCAATTTGGAAGGAAAAAAAATCTGCCTCTTGCAATTTGGCATGGGCCAGAGGGAATACTATCAGCTATGCCTCAACGGTGTGATACTGAGTGATGTACATGGAGACAATCTGGGCTATGTTTTATGGTTTACTGTTTTGAGGAAATGAGGCCTTTGACATACAGGGAAATTATTGTTGGGAACTCTGCTCAACAGGAGGCTGTCACCCAGGCCCCATGCCAAAGGGAAAGCTTGTAAATTCCACTTCCCTGGAAGGCTGATAACTTGCAATAATCATGACATGGATTACTTGGTCCTGCTGGGTCCCAGCTTGTGAGATTCTTTCTGATCAAAGTTACCATCATGGGCAAACTGTGGTTAAATGGGTTTTAATCTCTGTGTTGGTAAAGTTCTGTTATCCTTGTCCAAGAGATTGGCAGTCTATAACTTCCTTTTTTTTTTAAAGCATGAAATGAAAACTTTTTGCTCTAAATTAATTACAGATTCACGGGAAGTTGCAAAGGTAGTATGGAGATGTCCCTGTACCTTTCACCAAGTTCTTCAGTGGTTACATCCTGCATAAATATAGTGCAATATCAAAACAAGGAAATTAACAACGGTACAACATGCATAGATAGATGTCATTTTTTTAATTAACAAATTTTACTGGTGGTAAAATACAAATAACAGAAAATTTTACCATCCTAACCATTTTTAGATGCACAGTTCAGTAGTGTCAAGTACATTCATACTGTTACGCAACCAATCTCCAGAACTCTTTCTCTTGCAAAATTGGAACTCTGTAGGTACCTTTTAAATACTAATGTCCCATTTTCGACTCCTCCCATCTCCTAGAAACCACCTTTCTATTTTACTTTCTATTTCTATGATTGTAACTGCTTTGGGTACCTCATATACGTGGAATCATACACTATTTGTCCTTTTATACCTGACATTTCATTTAGCATAATATCTTCAAAGTTCATTCATGTTGTATATGGGTCAGAATTTTTTTCCTTTTTAAGGCTGAATAATACTTCATTTTATGTACATACCACATTTTGTTTATTCTTCAGTCAGTGAACACCTGGATTACTTTCTTTTACCTTTTAGCTATTGTGAATATGGGTGTGTAAATATCTCCTCAAGACCCTGATTTCAATTCTTCTGGATATTGTCATTGGCTGAATGTCCCGAAGAAATTCCCATGTTGAAGCCCTAATCCACAGTATCTCAGAATGTGTCTGTATTTGGAGACAGGGCCTTTACAGAGGTAATTAAGTTAAAATGAGGTCCTTAGGGTGGGCCATAATTCAATTTGACTGATGTCTTATAAGAAAAAATGTGGACACACTGGGAGTCACTAGGTACTTGTATGGGCCAAGGGACCACCAAGAAACCACACTTACTGATACCTTGATCTTGGACTTCCAGTCTCCAGAGCTGTGAGAAAATAAGTTTCAGTAAAGTTACTCAATCTATGGTTTTCTGTTACAGAGCCCTAGGAAACTGATGTAGGTATATACACGGAAGTGAGATTGCTGGATCATATGGTAATTCTACTTTAACTTTTTGAGAAACTGTCATACTCTTTTCCATAGTAGGTGCACCATTTTACATTGCCATCAGTAGATCACAAGAGTTCCAATTTCTCCACATCCTCATCGACACTCATGTTCTGTCTGTTCGTTTGTTTATAGTAGCCATCCTACTGTGTGTGATGTGGTATCTCATTGTGCTTTTGATTTGCATTTCTATAATGATTAGTGATGTTGAGCAAAGATGTGCTTCTTGGCCATTTGTGTGTCTTCTTTGGATAAATGTCTATTCAGATCTTTTGCCCATTTTTAAATAAAGTGTTTGCTTTTTTGTTGTTGAGTTGTGGGTTTCTTAACTTTTAAAAATCCTCCTTTTGGGCCTAAACCCTGGGACAACTGATGATCATAGAAGTTTTCAAGGAACCTGATTTTAGAAAGAGAGGGGGCTACAGATACATAGATTAATTGTGTGACTTACTGTCCAAACCAGACACTTTTGAGAAGGGGTTGCTAAACATCATTACAATTTTATATTTTTTAAATATTTATTGACCAACGAATTCATGTTATTCTATTGGTGGACTTATAAAAAATTATATTCAATTTTCAAAGAAAAAATTCTGTTTAAAAAATAAAAATCTACAACATTTAGGAAGTTTTATTTCTAAAAAGAATATATAGTCAAGGATTTAAAAACAAATTTTAAAAATGTATTCATATTAATTATCTGAACATTAAAAAACTGAACAGAGTAATAATATTGATATATATTTGTGTCCACTAATCAGTTACTTAGATGTATCTCTAATATTGTATCACTGGCATTTTCTGAACTATATATGTGATCTTAATATTTTTCATTTTCTTCTTAAAACTGTTTCTTAAAACCAGACACTTTGAGAAGACGGCAGTGTTCTTTGACATTGTGTTTTATGGTTAATAATTTTGTGATTGTTAACATCCTCAATTGTTTCTTCACAGTAGACCATAATAATATTTTTAACTGAGGAACTATTCTCTCTGCCAGTGCCAAACTATTTGGTAAATTTGGGGCAAATCCTGCTAAGTGGAGGATATTAGAAAATATAATAGTTTGTGTTGTAAAATGTGTAAAATTTCAGCCCAAATATGGCCGCGGCGGCCTCCCTGGCCGCCCGCCGGGAAGCGGCGCCGCCCCCTGCCCGGTCTCCAGGGCAACGGCCGAGGCTTCTGGGGCGGAGCAGTGGGCCGGGCGGCTGCGGAGGCCGCGGAGGCTGGAGTGGGCTTTCTCTCAAACACTCTAGATTTTTTTTTTTTTTTTTTTTTTGGCTTATTAACACTAATGTGTTTTACTGAGTTTCCCTGAGTGCATGTATTATAAAAATATCACGAATCCCCAAGGATTTATGACCACAATCAGTCACTGTGAGAAACAGCTGGTAATACTGGGTAACACTCCAGGGTAGAGAACTCAAAATCAGACCAGATAACAGAAAGAAAAGCACAGCTTTCACCTCACATCTGGGAACTGACAATTCTCCTTCCATTTCCTCTCTTAGTGTGGCACTTGGGGGTTTGGTTAGTTGAAGGGGATAGAAAGAGAATACGGTTTATTTATAGGCTCCCTTTCCTTTTGGGAAAATAAAAAATCACCCTTTCCTACCAAGAGTATGGCTAGAGGAGGGATTTTTAGTGTAAAGGAAAGGCAATAGACAGGATAATCCTGAAGATGAGAAAGATGATCTGTCTCAGCCTTATCACCCAGCAGCTGAACAATTTAAGAATGTTGTCTCAGGTAAAACATGGTACCCAGGGCAGGAAATGAGGGTAGCACCAGGAAATGCACTCTCTTACTTTCAGAGAAAACGTTCTTGCCTGTGAGGAGCTAATATTGAGTGACACTCTATTACACCCCTAAATGGCGCTACACTCTGTTGACAGTTCATCTTGTTAACACTCTCACAAGTGTCACAGCACACGACCATCAATGCTACTTCTAAAGGCACGGGTTCCATGAAGAAAAGACCACCTGCTTTGTACCACGCAGGCCCTGGCCGTTCACAGGTAAGGGCTTAGCTAACGCCTTTTCAGATACTATGTTTCTCTATGTGCTGGCAGCTAAGCTGGGGTTGCTTTCCTTTATATACTCGGATTTTTTTTTTAAACACTCCTCTGCACTACCTCTTCACCACTAGGGACCTAACCTCAATCTGCACCACACCCTCTGCAGTTGGAACAGAACGGAAGTTCCCACTCCAGGAAATCTGGGAGGAGGAGAGTTGGGAGGGTCAGGAGTGGCACAGGAGAGGAAAAGTCTTGTCGAAATCAAGTCTGTTTAAGTCCATCGAACCTACTTCCATCCCATTTCGTTTTCCATCTCCTGCCCCGCTGACCTTTCCGGCCACTTCGCCGGCGCCGAGGTCAGTTAACACCTGCCGCCGCAGGCCCCGCCTCCGGACTGCGCGTCAGGATCCCTCTCCTAGGAAAGCGCAAAGGCTGCCTTTACAGTCACCTCTTTGGAGAGGTTGCCCCCGCGCCCTTCCTAACTTTGGAAGCTAAAAACGAGGGGGTGGAAGGGAAAGAAAGCCGTGCGGAAGGAAGGCAAGGATGTCCCCCCTTCCGAGGGCCGCCCCCCAGCCGAGTCGCTCCAGCCGGTCCTCACACAGCCGCGGACCCCAGGCCCAGAGCGCTCTGCGGAGGCGGGTTGCAGGCGGCCTCCGGCACCAGCCTCTGCCAAAGCAGCGCCGGCGGCCGCCGCTCCTTCGCGAGGTTGGGCCTGGCTGCCCGTGAAGGAGCCCAAGGGGGCCTCCGGCTCCCCACCGCTGGCCCCGCCTCCAGCCCACAGGTCCCGGGCCGCCGTCGAAGCCCTTACCCGCAGGACGTGGTAGCCTTCGGTGCCCCCGCCTGGGATCTCGACGCTCTGCGAGGAGCCCATGGCGGCGGGCGATCGGTGTGGCCAAGCCAGGCTCCGCTCTGCTCCCGCCCCCTGCGCACCGTCCGCTCTGCTCCTCCGCGTAGCACTTGGGACGTGGAGAGCCGCGCCGCACAGCCAGCCGGGAGATCGTCTCCGCTGCTGCCCTGGCAGCTGCGACGCCGCAGACAGCGCCACCTGCCGCGAGCCACCGGGAGGGGCCCCAGCGGACGCGGGCCGGGAGGGCGGAGAGGGAGGGTCAGGGGAGGACGAGGAGGCGCCTTGTCGTGCTTGCGAGAGAACAGAAATGCGCTTCCCTCAGCTTTGGCGCCTTGCTACGGGGCCCTGGCTTGGACCAGGTTTATGCAGACGCGTTCCCGCTTGCCCAAAAGAACAGTTACTTGGTTGCAGCTCCCCCTGGTGGCCAGAAGCAAGAAAAGGGTGCTCATGAACAGGAGCGAACTCAGCTGCAGGCGGCTCGGGAGGCGGCGGCGGCGGCGGCACGGGAGGCGGCGCCGCCCCCTGCCCGGTCTCCTCAGCGCAGCTGGCCGCTGACCCGCCGGTCCGGGGCAACGGCCGAGGCTACTGGGGCGGAGCGGTGGGCTGGGCGGCGGCGGAGGCTGGACGGGGCGCGGAAGCGACCGCCATGGCGTTCCTCAAACTCCGCGACCAGGTAGGTGAGGGGCGGCAGGGCGGGATCGCGCCGTCCGGGGAGGAAGGGAAGCAGGACGGACCGGTGATGTGGGCTGCCTGGGCGCCTCCTCGCAGCGGCGGGAGGCCTGGGAGGCGGCGGCGGCGGCGGCGGGCGGCCCGGGAGGCCGTGGCGGCGGTGGGCGGCCCGGAAGGCGGCGCCGCCCCCTGCCCGGTCTCCTCAGCGCTGCCGGCCGCCGACCCGCCGGTCCAGGGCAACGGCCGAGGCTATTGGGGCGGAGCAGTGGGCCGGGCTGCTGCGAAGGCGGCGGAGGCTGGAGTGGGCGGGGAAGCAACTGCCATGTCATTCTAAAACCTAGCCAGTCAAACCACAAACATTTAGGATCTCACAGTTTTTGCATCTTAGGAATCTGACACAGCCCAGCGCGAGCCACGCCCCTCCCCCTCAGGAGGCCACTGCCTTTGTGAGGTCGCTGCCTTTGTGGACTGCTAGGGGTAGAGGCTGCAGTCCGTCGTGAGGCCCTGGCTGTTCCTGGTTGGGTCCAGACAGAGGGGCAACCACGTGCGAGAGAAGGAGAGCGGAGGGGCTCGAAAGGACTCCTATAGGAGAAAGCCTTGAATTCAGTGAGTTCACAAATGAAGCCCAGATCTTTTCTGGAAGGGAAATAATCAATAACAATAAGTCAAGGAGTATACTGAATATTTATTTCAGATATTGACACTGGAGGTGGAGGCTGCAGTCCGTCCTGAGGCCCTGGCTGTTCCTGGTTGGGTCCAGACAGAGGGGCAACCACGTGCGAGAGAAGGAGAGCGGAGGGGCAACTTTGAAAATATAAAGTGATCACAGATTGATGCATTTATCTGTATTTATGCAAATACTTCATTTTCTTTATTACTGTGGCTTTAAAATAAGTTTTAAAATTCAGTGGTTTGAGTTATCCAATGTTTGTTGTTATGCCAGGTTGACTTCATTATTCTAGAGCCTTTGCTTTCTATACAAATTTTAAAAACTTGTCAATTTCTACAAAACAGCTTGCTGCTATTTAGTTGGGATTCACTTTTCATTTATTTCTCTCTGTCTAGGACCTTCAGTGCAATGCTGAACAGCATTGGTGATTGTGTACCTCTTAATATTGTTCCAAAACATAAGGAAATGTGATACACATTCATTAGAATACTATATTATATTTATTATATTATTTTTAATTATATTATGATTACTATATTATTAATGTAATGGTCAGTATAATATTATATTACATATCATACATGATATTTATAATTTGTTTTATTATTCTTGCATATTTGTTCATGGGGGAATTGAAAAAATTTGTAATTTATTACAATATCTGTAATGATATTTTGTATCAAAGTGATTCTGATGTAAAAGTATGAGATAGAAAATGTTCACTCTTCTTTAATTTTTTGGAAGGGTTGTGTAGAATTAGCATAATTTCTTGCTTAAATATTTAGCACAATTCAGAGGAGAAGTCTCTTGAGTCTGGAGCTTTTTTGTGGAAAAGTTTAAACTTCCTACTTAATTTTTTTGCTACAGGGCTCTTCATATTATCTATTTATTTGTGATGAAATGTGGTCATTTTGGATTTTTCAGGGAATTTGTTCCTTGTATATATTTTTAAATTTATTGGCAAACATTTTTCATATATTTCTTTATTATTTCATTTAATGATTATCTGCACATTCTATTTTACTGATTTGTGACCTTATTTGTTTTTGGCTTATTACTTACTGAACATCTTAAAGAGCCAGTTTTTTATTTCATTCTTTCTCTTTTTGCTTTTTTTAAATTTTTACTTTGATCTTTATTTTTCTTCTGCTTACTAAGTGTTGACAAGGATGTGGAAGAACTGCAACCCTGGTGCACTGCTGATTGTTATGTAAAATGGTACAACCACATTGAAAAACTGGTTTGGCATTTTAATTTGTAAGTTAAACCTACCATGTGACCCATTCATTCAGCTACTAGGTATTTACCCAATAAAAATGTGTCCACACAGGACCTGTACATGAAAGTTTATAGAAATTTTTATTTATAAATTTTATTTAGAGTAAAATAAAAATTATATTTATTTATAATAAAATTAATAAAATAATATAAACAAAATAGATAAATATTTTATTTATTCATAAAAACTGGAAACATTCGAAATGTCCATAAATAGATAAGTGTATACAAAATTATGAAATAGCCGTACAACAGAATTCTTCTCAGAAATAAAAAATAAAAAATATACCATTGATATATGTGACAGCATTGTGATGAGTGAAAGAAGCCAGGGAAATATGAAATTCTAGAAAGCACAAACTAATCATGAGTTAAAGATACCGATCAGTGTTGTTGGATTATGAGAACAGATAGATGGATAGATTACAAAACTGCATGAGGAAACTTCAGGGGTTAATAGAAATGTCATCTTGTATACAGTGATGGTTTCACAGTTTGATTCATATTTCAAAATCAACTGTACTTTTATTGTAGATTCCTAAAGCTGTTGAAAAAAAAAAATACTAGAGTTTCTCTCTGTTTTATTTACCTTTAGGAACTACAGCAGCTGCTGCTCATCAGAATCAAAATAGTCCAGAGAATTTTATGAAAAAAACCTCAACTTCTGTTGTTCAGGCAAATGTACAGGATAATGGTATAAATCAAAAGGTACAAAATTATGCTTTAAAGTTTGGTGTTGCATTTATTAATTTATCTACTTAACTTTTATTTCCATGATCTCTCTCCTTCAGCAGCATAGTACTGATTGATTAGGGAAATTTTTATTCATGAAATCTGATCCCGCGGCGGGCGGCCCGGGAGGCGGCGGCGCCCCCTGCCCGGGGTCCTCAGCGCAGCTGGCTGCCGACCCGCCAGTCCAGGGCAACGGCCGAGGCTACTGGGGTGGAGCGGTGGGCTGGGCAGCTGCGAAGGTGGCGGAGGCTGGAGTGGGCACGGAAGCGACCGCCATGGCGTTCTAAAACCTAGCCACTAACTAAAACCACGAACATTTAGGATCTCACAGTTTTTGCATCTTAGGAGTCTAGACACAGCCCAGCGTGAGCCACGTTCCCTCCCCTCAGGAGGCCACGCCCCTCCCCCTCAGGAGGCCACTGCCTTTGTGGACTGCTGGGGGTAGAGGCTGCAGTCTGTCGTGAGGCCCTGGCTGTTCCTGGTTGGGTCCAGACAGAGGGGCAACCATGTGTGAGAGGAGGAGAGAGGAGGGGCTCGTGCTGACCATGGAGCACAAACAGCAGTGCTAGAGCGAAGACATGAGTGGCCACAAGCCAGGTGGTGTCTTCCTCTGGCGGCCGCAGGCATGGTGGAGAGTGGGGGCAGGGATCGCCACTCAAGCAAGGGTCTCAAGGCTCCCAACTGTCCCGCTTCAGGAGGCCGCCCTCTTGCGGCTCCTGGGGGCGGTGGGGGTGACTCGGACTGTACCGGCCGCAACTGGCAGGTGTGGGGCGCCAGGGGAACTGGTGACCCGGGAAGCGGGAGGACTTCAGGAGGCCCTGAACCCTGACTGACTGTGTGATTCTTCTGTGTCTTTGGTTAGAGTGGAAGTATTGATCTACTTATTTTATAAGTCATATTCCCCTGTTTCTTTATACCTAGTGTTCTTTTATTGGATGCCAGACATAAATTTTACTTTGTATACTGAATATTTTTATGTTCTTGTAAATATTATTTAGAATTTTTGGATGTAGATAATTAATTTGGAAACAATTTGATTGTACAGGTCTTGCCTTTTATGATTTGCTGGTGGGTCCAGAGCCATGTTTAATCTGGGGCTAGTTGTTCCCTGCTACTGAGTTAAAACCCATCTTAGTTCTCTACTCAAAGCCTTATGACTTACGAAGTTTTTCCAGTGTAGCTTTACAGTGAAATATTTCTAGTGGGAATAGGCATATTTTTTACACCTAGGTAGGTTCCAGTGACTGTTTTCCCCAGTCCTTTAGGAAGGTCTTTACTGTAGTCTTGGGTGGTTGTTTTACATGTGCTAATCTATTTCTTGCTAAAAGTTTCGCTCTTGTTACCCAGGCTGGAGTGCAATGGCGCGATCTCGGCTCACCGCAACCTCCGCCTCCTGGGTTCAGGCAGTCCTCCTGCCTCAGCCTCCTGAGTAGCTGGGATTACAGGCACACACCACCATGCCCAGCTAATTTTTTGTATTTTTAGTAGAGACGGGGTTTCACCATGTTGACCAGGATGGTCTTGATCTCTTGACCTCGTGATCCACCCGCCTCGGCCTCCCAAAGTGCTGGGATTACAGGCGTGAGCCACCGCACCCAGCTCTGGGCTTTTTTTTTTTTTCTATATGCATTTATCTTCTTTCTAGTACATTCAACAGTAGCCCAGATATTCACAAAGGGTAATCACATTTTATATACTATATTATGTTTATGTCTGGTAGACCTGAGTGATATTTGGGTAAGCCCTCAGGAATCTTCCAATTGAAGATGATTGAGAAATTACTTTAGCTCACCAGGGCAGCCATGGATACGATACTCTATCTGATCAGAAACTGAATTAGTCCTCTGATGATGTGTAGAAATGCAAATTGCTTGTGTATTAAATGTATTCTTTGTGTTTGATCACAAGGGAAATTTACCCTTTGTTATTCTCTTATTTTTGTAACATTACAAGTCAAGACAGTACTGATAATCCATTTTTAATATATTGTCACATTTTAAATAAATTGTTTTACATTTCTAATGACAAGTTAATATTAACCAATACATTTTCTTTAATATTGTAGAAACAGCACCTTCTAAAGAAAAAAATGGCTTATCATTTACAAAAAATGCAAAATACTGTCTTTAAAGGAAAAGATATGGGGAAAAATACTTTCACGTGCAAAGGTAAAGATGGAACACATGGTGAATGTGAGAACATTAAAAGATGATGTAGCTAAGTAGGAAATGCTTATCTACCTAAATATCCTTTTGTAATCCTCTGTGTATTTACACTTGTTACTCCTTTTGTGCCAGACACTGTTCTAGGCATTTCTGTATTACAGTTCAAGTTGAAAAGTAGGCATATATGTAACAATTATAACAAATTATAACAATCTCATCAATTGGCTCAGGGGACAGGCTTGCCTGTACTGTAGTTCCAACCAACCTCCCTATATTTAAAATAACTACTGAAATGATACAAACTTGTATCTAAGATAACTGCTCTTATATAGCAACATTGTGTTCTATTATACTGCCAACCAGTAAGAAAGGGTGAAGGTAGAGAATTAGGGAAAAAAAGAAGGAACAAATAAATGAAGAGAGAAAAAATGAAGTAAGTTTACAAGGAGAAATGGCTTTGCTATGCCCAGCCTCTACCTGCTTCCTTTATTTATAACATTATGAAATTACAATGGGTTTTTCTCTTCTGATATTAGCTACAATTTCATGGCCAGAATGCAGAACTGTAGACTTGATTTAACTATCTTTGATTGTGTATTATCGGGAAAGAAGCTGATTATTTTCCATGCAGCTTCATCATAGTATCCCATGAATCCCATTTCGAGGTCAGAGCTTTCCTGTGTCACTGCAGTAGATTACCAACTAGCCTTTGTTGACTTTTTTTTTACCTGCCTCAGATCCATTTTGTACTGTTGCTTGTTACGCTTAAAACTCTGTTCTGATGGTTTCTTCCTCCACCGTTAAAACTATTACCTATTAAATGAAGCTCTGACTGTTTCAGCAAGCATTTATCAGCATCTAAAGTTCAGTACTTACCTGACTTTTAACTTTATTTTACACTACATCCTTGAAGATGGCAGCTATAATCTAGTAGTGATATGAAAAGGCTCTGGTGCTTGACTGTAGAAGTCCAATCCTGTTTTATCATTTTCGATCAATGTAGTGGCTTGGGCGAATTACTTAAACTCCCTAAACCAGTTTCATTATCTGAAAACAAAGATAATACTCCTAAATAATTCCTATAAAGAGTGTAAAACTTCTAGCATGTAGTAAGAACTTAATTTATTTTGTTGTTTGGTCAAATTAGACTACTGGTCATTCCTAAAACACATGTTATCTTTCCTGCTTCTCTGCCTCTCTGTATCCAATTTTCTTAATTTAGAATGACCTGATTAGTGTATCCACTTATAAAATCCTACAGTTCTTTAAGCCCTACTGTAAATTATATGCCAAGAAATCATTTTTGATAACCCTAACTGGAAGGCCTCTCTTCTATGAATCTCTGAAGTAGTATTTACCACTTTTAATTCACATATTACATACTTCCCACTGTCTTAATCATTTACAATAGTGAACTCCCACCTTTGTGTTTAACAGAACACCATGAAAAGCATATACACTAAGTACATGTTTGCTAAATGGATTATCTAAGTCTATTTACTTCATTGAGGCGATGACAGCAATATCATGGCTCAGATATGAAACCACTTTAGTAACTATACAATTTACTACATCTTCATTAACTTTCTCATATAGTAGGAAGAATTTAAAATAGCTTAAACATTTGTTATTTAAATGCACTGTTGTTGATGAAGAAGTAGTATATAAATGAGTTTATATTATCAAAGTGACAGAATAGAAAGAATATCCATGGCATAAATTAAATTAAATTATACTGCTAGAGTAATGTTGTTACCTTCCAACAAATCGACAACTTTTAGTGGGACTGAGAAAGTAAAGAAACTATCAGAAGAATCTGCTCAGTGATCAGTGAATGTGGAAACGGATCACTCTTACATTTAACATCTCTCATAACAGCCCCCTGAACACACATGCAGTAAGGACCTTCTGCCACTTTAATAGTTAGAAAAGCAAAATTGTAATTGTCATCACAAAGAAGGGAATATATATGTGTATTTGCTCTGTCAGGCATCAAGGCATATCACTGTGGACTGCTGAGTCTTCAGCCCAGTCACATGTTGGTATGCACCCAGATGGAAAATGACACGTTTCAGTTGAGCCCAGGTGCAGATTTCCCTTTCTGCCAAAAAAAAAAAAAAAAAAAAAAATCCCTCCAAGGGTATCTTTTAATATAAAGGGATAATATTTCAAGAATTGTCTTTCCTCCCATTTCACATCTCTCTATCTTCTCCAGTTTCTCTCACAATCCCACATACAGATTAGCATATAGTTCAGCTCTTCTTGGGCATAAAAGGATAAGTAGTCTATCTTGGGTAATTCTGTCATCATTATTAAAAATAAATGTTTTATTATATTTCTTTAAGCTTTTTGAAAGAATAAAAGGAAGACTTCTGAAGATACCATGTTAGTTTATCCTGCTGGAGACCAGAATGCACATGAAGAAATATCTGGTAATTGAATATTGTGACAAGAAACATGAGATACTAAACAATAATTTGGGGAAAGATAGTTTTGTAACAGCTTCTTTCACTTAAATATAGATAAATCCTCTGTTTTCTTTTGTCAAATGACTGATTTTGAGTGATGCTTATCAACAGCTATGTGGCCTTCATTGCTTTTAGAATTTGATAAATAGATAATTGATTTATTGTTTTGAACCTGACATTATATTATTATTTTAGAAAATTAAATGAAGGTTCTATTATAATTAAATATATAATATAGCATGTCTAACAACTTGTAAAAAAAATTTATGCTTAAAATAATTTCAGAAAACTCTGAAATGTGTTAGAAATTAAGTACATTAACTCCAGATTCACTGTGGCCCTTACTGAAACATCATTTTGTTATTTTAACTTATGCTGTGTCTCTTCATGTTGTTCATTAGAACTCACTAAAACACCATAAGCCCAAATTGCAATATAAAAATCCTCAAAGAAATATTGTCAAAGTATGACTGATCAAAAGTTGAACAGTATAACTTATCTCCCATTATTAAATTTCAAAGAAAAAATTAAAGTTAAATTTCTTGGCCTTATTGGTCAAAAAATAAAGGAAATGA
This sequence comes from Aotus nancymaae, assembly GCF_030222135.1. Lineage (NCBI taxonomy): Eukaryota > Metazoa > Chordata > Mammalia > Primates > Aotidae > Aotus > Aotus nancymaae. The sequence continues at coordinate 54,090,934 of NW_026988419.1, forward strand.
TAAATTTCTTGGCCTTATTGGTTAAAAAATAAAGGAAATACTGTTTAAAATCTTTTCTTCCCAAGTATGCAATTTGCTTAGTCTCATCAAGAATCAGAAATGTTGGGAGAGATAGGGTTGCCTTAGCCACGGATGTCTTCCTGCCTCAGAATCACTGAGGTTCAGTTAATTTAACTCCAAAATTCATAGGTCCCATTTTTAAAGTTCAGTTTTTACAACATACCAAAAGGTTATTTATAACTGGCAAATTTATGGCAATACCAGCTCTACATCTTACACTAAACGTAGACAATAAAACTAAATCATCAATTTCTAAAGCAGTTATCTCAAGCAAACTGATCCTGTAAAAATCTGGTGTTTAATGCATCCCAGTCTGATCTTCCTGTTGTCAGAGAATCTCAGTGACATTTCAGGAAGGGATGGTCAATGGAAAATACTGTTTTTAGCCCCACTGAGATACCAGTTTATTGTGACAATTGTCTGGAGAACAGACCCATAAATTTAATTAAGCATGGTTGGGAGAAATATCCTATTGAAAGATGAAATGTAAAGTAATGTGATTCATATCAGCCTTGGGTGTGAGCGGTTACATATAGCTACTCTCCAGTCTCAGTGAAGGGTATATGTGTCATTGTGGTCTTCTTGTGAATTTCAGAAACACACAATAGTAACATCACACATCATACATTTTTAGAGGTGCCCCTCTTTCCCATGCACCATAATCAGGTCTTTCTGGTTTCCATTTCATCATAGCGTCATGAGTGTGAACTCAGAACAGTGTCACATCCTCTATACTCTTATGAGAAATTTTCCCCACACACTTTTGCAGCTGGTGATTCTCCAGGCAGAGTTCAAAGTCAATTTCCTGCTGCAGCTCCTTATCTTGTCTCTGTATTTTTTCATTCTCAGAAAATATCTCAAGGCATTTATTTTGTTTTTTTAAATCATCCTAAAGCAAAATGGAATATTTTGTACAATTACATGTACAGTCACATGTATAGATTTGTGTAACCTCGATCACAATCACATATAGAACAGTCCAGTATTCCAAAAATCTCCTTCATCCTGTTTATTTGCAGTCACAGCCTCCTTCTCCCAACTAATAATCCCAAATTACCTCTGGGATTATTAGTTATGTTACCTCTGGGATTATTATCAAATAGTGGTATGTTCTCATGGATATATTTTTCTGTTGGAGAATGTTATGTAAATAGAATTATACATTATTTGACTTCATGAAAACGGCTTCTTTTACTCAGCATAATACCCCTGAAATTCATCCAAGTTATTGCATGTGTCAATAGTTTGTTCCTTTCCATTGCATGGATCCATCAGAGTTTGTTTATTCATCCTTGAACTGAAAGAAATTTGAAATTTGGTGTTGTTTCCATGTTTTGGTGATTATGTATAGAACAACCAGAAGTACAGTTGTCATTTGAACATTAAGGGCTGAGAGTTGGAACACTGACCTCCTGCACAGTAAAAAACTTACTTTTAATTTTTGGTTGCCCAGAAACTTACTAACAGCTCATCTTTGACCTTACTGATAAGATAAACTGTGGAGTAACACATGTTATGTATGTTATATATATTATATACTATAATCTTACAATAAAGTAAACTAGAGAAAAAATGTTATTAAATTGAGAAAGTCATAAGGAAAAGAAAATGTATTTACTATTTGTTAAGTAAAAGTGGATCATCATTAAGGTCTTCTCATTGTCTTCATGTTGTAACACCTCTGGCCAATGGAAGCTCCTTAATTATAGCTCTAGTGGTATTTCTGGCATGATCCTAGTGGTGTTTGATAGCTCTTCTTGCTACCTGGGAAAACAGGAGGATTCTAACTTATCTTGTACGAATCTAGTTGCTTTGGCAACTTTGAAAATATAAAGTGATCACAGATTGATGCATTTATCTGTATTTATGCAAATACTTCATTTTCTTTATTATTGTGGTTTTAAAATTCAGTGGTTTGAGTTATCCAATGTTTGTTGTTATGCCAGGTTGACTTCATTATTCTAGAGCCTTTGCTTTCTATACAAATTTTAAAAACTTGTCAATTTCTACAAAACAGCTTGCTGCTATTTAGTTGGGATTCACTTTTCATTTATTTCTCTCTGTCTAGGACCTTCAGTGCAATGCTGAACAGCATTGGTGATTGTGTACCTCTTAATATTGTTCCAAAACATAAGGAAATGTGATACACATTCATTAGAATACTATATTATATTTATTATATTATTTTTAATTATATTATGATTACTATATTATTAATGTAATGGTCAGTATAATATTATATTACATATCATACATGATATTTATAATTTGTTTTATTATTCTTGCATATTTGTTCATGGGGGAATTGAAAAAATTTGTAATTTATTACAATATCTGTAATGATATTTTGTATCAAAGTGATTCTGATGTAAATGTATGAGATAGAAAATGTTCACTCTTCTTTAATTTTTTGGAAGGGTTGTGTAGAATTAGCATAATTTCTTGCTTAAATATTTAGCACAATTCAGAGGAGAAGTCTCTTGAGTCTGGAGCTTTTTTGTGGAAAAGTTTAAACTTCCTACTTAATTTCTTTGCTACAGGGCTCTTCATATTATCTATTTATTTGTGATGAAATGTGGTCATTTGGATTTTTCAGGGAATTTGTTCCTTGTATATTAGGTGTATTCCATGCATTTCCAGCTTAACATATTTTTAACATTATTTTAACGTTTATTGTGATGTCAACCCCATTTTAAGTCAAGAAGCATCTGTATGTTTTTAGGAGCTATTAGTTTTAATTCCCCATCTTTTGGGGGCCCAAAATCTTGTTTTAAATGCTCTAACCAGACAGTACATTTCCAGATGTGGCCAATGTCCCTAGAGCAGGTATCAGCTTCAGCATTTGTTTATCACTATAGATTTGTGTTCTCACAATTGTTTTACCTTCAGAAAGTTCTACTATCTCTTTGAAAGTTTAGCTATTTTTAACAGTATGACTTTAATACTGTACACTGAATTCTAGGCAAAATGAAAGACACTTGTTTAGCATATTGCTGGAAACCACAGAATAGCTTTTTTGTATTAAAAATAGTTTTATCTTCACATTTAACTTTCAGATATGTGCACTCTTAATCTCAGTTCATTTCTCTCTAAATTGATGACTTCATGTCCTTTGTAGGGACATGGATGAAACCAGAAACCATCATTCTCAGCAAACTGACACAAGAACAGAAAACCAAACACTGCATATTCTCACACATAAGTGGTTGTTGAACAATGAGAACACATAGACACAGGAAGAGGAACATCACACACCAGGGTTTTGGGAGTGGGGAGCTAGTGGAGGAATAGCAGGGGGTGGGAGAATTGGGGAGGTATAGCATTAAGAGAAATACATTATGTAGATGATGGGGCAATGGATGTAGCAAACCACCAACATGGCATGTGTATACCTATGTAACAAACCTGCACAATCTGCACATGTACCCCAGAACTTAAAGTATAATGAAAACATTTAAAAAATAAAATAAAATAAAATTGATCACATCAATTATTTTATTTCATATAATAATCAGGTGTACACAAGAATTAACATAACTAATGCATAGCATGATGAGTTTTATAATATAAACATGTTTAGAGTGCTTTGAGAGCACTGGGAAATGTATTTATTCAGGTAGCTTTCAAGGAAGGCTTTCAAGAGTTGACATAAGCTGAATGAGAACTAAAAGATGAGAAGTTTAAAGACAGCACAGGGCATTCTAGACAAAAGAAATTGCAAAACCATAGGCCAGAGAGGCATGAGAGACATGATATATTTAGGGAACTGCGATATATTCTGTCTCTGGACCATAGCATATATATTAAAGACTAGTCAGAGAAGACACTAGAGAGGTAGAAAAGGACATCAGATCTTATAGTACAGGTTCTTGATAAGAATTTTGAACTTCACTGTGGAGAGTCTCTGAAAGCTTATAAACAAGGCAGTAACAACAGAAAATAAATACCTACTAGAGGATTAACATTTAGCAAGTTGCTGAGGATGGATACAAACTATATAATTTTCTTTTTCTAATAAATAGGACCTCAGGCTCAGGCTACAGACCTGGGTATATTTTCTTCTCCTGTTAACACAAATATGTAAGTATCTAAGGAATTATATGTAATCATAAATAAAAATTTTAATGATTACTTAAGAGTGCTGCTCATAAGCAAATGATTACATGGAATCCTCAGTTTTTGTAGTTCTACTTGGATTTAGTGAAACTTAGTCTTTTGCAGACTTTCAGCACTAAGCTAAAGTAGACAAAATGAATCTTTGTCCTTCCCTTTCTTTATCTCCATATCTCCTCTGTAGTTCTATAATCCGCCTATTGTCGGGGTCTCCATGCCACTTTCAAGTGTATCTTCATCATAGCTTTCTTCAGGTAATTTCTCATAATCTGTATTTCTTTGCCTTTCTTTTCTTTGAAATAGCTACCATTCCTTATGCTTTTTGAGACTATTGGCTTTCTAATACTGGTAATATAGTTATTGTATTAATGACTTAATCAGTTATCCCCCACCCTAAAGGGTATTTTGCAGATGAATACAAAATAGTAATCTCTAATAGTAGAAATAATGGCATGTAGAAGAGATATTTGTTAAGCCCAGGGACTTTTGACTCCTCAAACCTTAGTGACCACCTATTTTGTTGATGTTTATATCTGTTTTTCTCAACTCAAGAAAAGAGAGAGAGGAAAACATGAATCTAAGTAATAGCAATGAGTTATTTTACACCCATGACACAATCTTTTAAAAAAATCAGCAAGACAAATGAAGTCTATGAAAGACTTTACAAATCCCAAATTCCCATGAAGATGATTGAGTAAAATAAGTTGTGAGTGATGGCAAATGATCTTGACATGTTCAGACCAGCCTTCTTGAAATAATGATTTTTACCTTAAGACAGGTAAATACCAGTTTGTTTGACTTATTGAGTATTCATATTATACATAGCACAGTAAGAGATGCAGAAGGAAGGAAACTGACTTGTCTAGTTCAAAGCAATAAAACTTAATGACTGTATGTAGACCATTTGTAAAATAACATTGCTTATTTTATTTATTGGATACATACATTTTTATTTACTGGAAATATAAATACATACCTCTTTAAAGAAAAGGTTATAAGAGGCTCTTAATATAGTTGTAAAAAGTGCATTTTTATCTTCTTCAACACAAGAATGTAGAACTACAAAAATCACTTGAATATTCCATAGCAAGCGTTTTGGATATTCTTTCCTTATAAATCTTAGCTTGGTGAAAAATAAAAAACCCTTTATCTTACCTGGAGCTTCTTACCACTTCTCCAAAAGCATACACAGAGATCCAAATAAAGAGTAAAGACACATATGTCACATTCCTCTTGTTCAGGTTTAACTCCAAGTTTTCTAGGAGTTTGCTGTGGAAGTCTCACATCTATTCCATCATTTCTTTCTCTTCTCTCACTGCTTAGTTTTCTTGTTTCTGTTCAGTTGTTTAATGTTACAAAATATTTATAAAATAGAGATGAAAATTCAGTACCAAAGGAATGAAAATAAAGCAAATATAAGAGCAGTGGGAGTAAAGTTGCAATAATTCAGCATTGCACTTAGGTGATGAGTAAGCGTGGATTACAGGGAAGGTATAAGGAGTAAGAGTGAAGAAAGGAATAAACCTATTATCCTCAAGACTGTGGTTAAAACTTGTAGTTTATTTATTGGCTAATAGTCTGATGGTTTTTAGTGCAGGTATAATGGTCAAATTAGCATACATAATGAGTAACTTTGACAATGATATATAGGAAAGATTGAAAGAAAGAAACTCAGAATCAGTTATCAAAGTCCATTAGTGGCCTGCACAAAGGTTTCATTTGGCATTAGAGAGAAGTAGGCACAGATCCAAAAGACTTTAAATAGGGATTTATTTATCAAACGTTTATTGAGAACCTACTATGTTCAAACTATAATGCTAGATCTTAGGCAGGTACCAAGATAAAACCATGTTTCTACGATTTCAGGGTATTATTTTTGAAGGATATTATGAAGCTGAAGAGAGGGGATAAAAATAAGACAAATTAAAACACCAAAACCTACTGCTATTACCTAGGCTCACTGTTTTTCCTAAATAAGTGCTCTCTGGAACTCTGCAAGTCTTTGATTAATTTTCTAGAGTTCCAGAAACTATAATTCTAGTCATTTTTCTTTTGCCAGTTTACTCATTATTTTTTTTGGAGGAATGAATATCTGAGATACTTACTCTGCCATTTCTGCTGATGCCATGCTTTATCCGGTTAATAAAATTGTTTTCTAATAGTCATTAATAAAGCTTTTTCAGTTTTCAGATTAAATTTGCATGTAGGCCTTTGTACTTTGGTTCTGTGTTGCATGCTTTTGGAGCAGAAAGTCTATTGGGAACTGGTATCAATGAATACATAGAACTCCTTGAGTTATGTTTTATGCCAACGATATAACGTGAAGAAAACAGAAAAATGAATCTGAATGCATTAGGTTGCAGAATATCTAAGAGAAAAACCTGTGGAAACTTGGGTTGACCTAAGAAACCAGATCCTAGAAAAACAAATGAGGGCAAATGATAGAGAACATATCACTGACATCATCTTCCATGCTCCTAGTTGCATACTGCAAAAAGGTACTAGTCTAAGGATAGACTGTTGTCACAAAACCCATTTTATGAACTGGACCCAATGTTTTTTTTCCTGTGAAAATATAGGGTGTAGTTTTCAGTCTGCCTATTTCTTAAAATTGAATTATAAACCTTGGGGAAAATGTAAATTTAATCATATGGAGTACAGGCCTAAAAGGAGTGTACTTAAGAAAGTAGAAAGAAAAAAGAAACAGTTCAAATCAGCAAAAATATATGAAAATAAATCAGACTTCAGTTTTAGATCTTGTTTTAATAAATATTTATTTTCTATTATTTTTATGATTGAGCTATTCTTTTTTTTGCATTTCAGAAAACTTTTTATTTCATTAGTGTGTGATGGTAAATGTAATAACGCATGATAGAATATTGTCATACACAGAAAAGGAATGCATCTAAACTGGTATTAAATATAGCTAGATATCCATGATTTTAACCCATAGTTATTGAATAATCATTCACTATTTTCTTCCTGCCATGGAATATGGGGAGGGAATGGTAGAACTATGGCATTTCAAAGAGTAAATAAATGACTATCAGAACGTTCTGGTCAGATGCCTTGCTGCTCTATCAGACCTTTTAACAGTCAGAAGAAACTCAACTACCCCCTCCCTGCAAATCCTATATCCTTTTTCAGAGAAACCAAAGTGGGCATGGCTAAGGTGTGTTAAAAGAACAAAGATCAGAGAGGTACATTGTTTATGCTGTAGCTATAAGTCTGTTCCCATGAATAATAAAGTACATTTCTAAAACTAGAGGCCAATCTAGGGAAAAAGTAAAATAGAAGGATTTGAAAAAATGGTATATTCTTCATTTTGAATTTCTATAGAAAAACTCTTAGATACAACAAAATGATTCAATGATCAGAAATTTTAGAAAAAAGTTTTATAAATTCTTGACTCTATAATAAACAAATGATCAGCCTTTCTCTACAGGCAACAGAACTCACCGCAAAATTGCTTGCAAGAAAAAGTATGTATCATAAAATCCACTGATAAAGCAACATATTAGTCTTACTTTCTGATACATCATAATAGAATATATTTTGTTAACTAGAAAGCTAGGAGTCATCCATTGATATTTGTTGGTCTTCTTCTTTGTTCTTTTTTCTTCTTTGAAGTTCCTTTTCAGTTAATTCTTATACTTTTCTGTGGTCCAAAGTTGTTATCAAAAATAATATTAGGCCTTCAAGATGAGGTCTCATGGGTATATAATGGTAAAATATTAAGGGACCTAGCCATCACAGGAAGAGAATGAAATACCACAAGCCTATTCTATCATGGGAAGCTATATCAATATGCCCTTGCAGATCTTGTTGGTGAACTCAGTAGTAGATGAGTTGAGATGCTTGGATCTGTCTTTAGCAGCTTTGTGAAAAGGGACCTCATCACCTATAAGCTGAGACTTGGAACAGGCAAAGATAAGGTAGTATATTTTTATGAGACCTAATTTGGATCTAGACTGAACACACAGGAAAGAGCATTTGTGGAACAATACATATTCTGGCACACTATTTAACATGGACACTTGCTCAATTCATAGAATATGCAGCAAATATGAAAGCTTTAACCCAAGGGAATATTTTTCAGTTTAATGTTGTAACAGAAAGAAAGTGAAAACTGGGATTTCATCTATCATATTTCACTACAAAGAAAACTTTAGAAATAGATGCCTCTTTTATATATTAAGGGTGGAATCGCTTTGCCACAACTAGCCTAAGAGTAATAATGTAGGTTATTGTTTATCATCTCTTGTAATAAGAAAAATAACATATTGAATGTCTTAGTTTATAATTTATATGTGTTGTAGTTGATTTAGAATAATTATCTTTTCTGTAAATATTTAGGTTTTATTCTTAAATATTTGATTTAGAGTGTATTTATTTTTTATAACAGACTGTCATCTTAAAATATGTGTCATAACCACTAACCCATTGCTTATACAATAAGTTAAAAATATTGGGGGTATATTTGGGGATTACAGCTGAATAAAATGGCCTTTCCTCAAGTGCTCCTCAAATGCTTTGAAATGGGCCATGAGGGAGTGTGGCATATACATGTTAATTTTTCTTTGAATATTTCTCTGAAATACGAATAATTTCAGACTAATTTAGACAATATTTTGGGTGTGAGCAGCCTAGTTACAGGAATCTTATTTACACAAAGACCTACATGTCAGCCTTCTAAGCTTTGCTGCAAATTACTTGTGTTTACAGCCTGTATGCTTTAAGAGTTTTAACAATTTAAAAACAGAGTACTACTTTATTATAAGTAAGAGTTTTGTAAGCACAAAATACATTTCCAGTTGGTAAGTAGAGGTTTATAGAACTCTACAGATGCATTTGTTTCTATCCATGGTCCAGTACAAATCTATGACAGCACCATTGGTCACTAAGGAAATGGTTATTCAAACCTGGTTCTTAGTTTCAGCTCAGTAATAGTCTAACTTTCTTAATCTTGCTCAGTCCTCCCTACTCTTTGATTCCCAAATCTAGCTTGGCTTTTATGTTCTATCTAAATTAATATGTTACCTTACTTTATTATCTGTTCTCAGCTTTCCTATCTAAGGCAATTTGTATTTACACTTGTTTGTTAGGTAAAAAGCTCGTCAATCTATATAAAGCATGAGCTTTTATTTTTACCTATCAAATAATTCTTAATAATTAACTTTAGTCATTTCTATATATATATAGATTACAGGCTCACCCTCTCAGCAGGGACTGGAAGAGAGAATGATTTGTGTTCCTTCCCCATATCTCAGTCAGACAGATGCTTCTGAAAGCAACCAAATATTTTGGCTGCATCTGTTTTGAGATATATTTTATTACAAATATTTAATGATCTTAAAAATCAGCTGGATCATAAAGATTATACATTTTCTTTCCAAAATATTTGCACGCTATGTGCCTATACAACCATTTGGTAATTTTTTTAAACAAAAAATCATTTATCCTGATAATAAATGCCAAGAGAAAAAGAAACTTCTGAGAGACTGTGAATAAAATAAATCTTAAACACTCACAAAAAACATACTTCAGTGTAGTGCAGAATAAAAAAACTAGAAATTCATCTGAAATTCTAAATTTCTATTCTTTTTTTTTTTTTTTTTTTTTTTTACTATTTTCTTCCATGAACCATATTGGTATTCCACCTGTACATTGCTTGATATAAAAATTCGATGTTACCTGCTGTCTTCAAAACATAGAGTAAGTTATTACATGACTTTGCTTTCATCCCTGCTTACTTCATTTCTAGGTAACTTCTGAAGAACTGAATATTATAATTCGGGATATAATGACCTATGTTGTTCCTAAACTGATTAGTATATTGTACTCACCCATCACAAAGTATGAAGAAAGATTGAGAAATAATACATACCCAGCATCTGATAACTCCATCCTCTCTTCAGATAGTTCAAGTTTCTGTAGCACATGCAGTGAAGACTTGACATATAGAACCTACTTAACTTCAACAACTAAAACATTTCAGGCAGGACCCTGTGCATTTCCAGTTGACCAGTCAGGAAGAAGACCAACCACACCGATACAACTTTCTCCTGAACATAAGGAAAGAACTGTTGTGGGGAAAACCTGTCATGCAAAAGGACAACCTATAACCTCTACACTTAAATATAATGAAACCAACGTGCTGTGTTCATACCCTAAGCTCAGAAGTTGTAAATCAGACAGTGATCTTTTAGCATCATTTGAAACAAGCACAAGAAAGTGTAAGGATACTACTACTCAAACAGATAGCCTAGGGAGTTCATTTGTGATAAAAAAGAAAAAGCCATAGATGAAAAGAATTTAAAAAATATTTTTCTTAACTTTAAATGTCACTTGAAAGAGAAAACTAAAGTGATTTTAGAAAGCATTTTTCACGAAATAATGTCTGATTTAACCCAGGCCATTCCCTCTCTCTCTTCTGTTATTGCCGAAGTTTTTGTTGAACAATGTGAGCGTGAAAAAGAAGACTTGCCCTCCAATGTTGATGTTTGCTCAGTTGCTTCTGAGATTGTGGAAAATATGCTTGAGAAGTTAGAGTCTGCAGTGGAGAAAAAATGCGTTGAGATGTTTTCACAAGAAGATGTACCAGTCAACATTAAACCAAGCTTAACAGCCAGTGATGAACATCTCCCATCATCAAATAAAAAACCTTTGACGGATTCAATGCCTCATACTTTAGACCCAGTGTATGATATTGCAGAGGACATGGTGCACACCATTTTAGAAAAGCGGATGTCTCTTACTTCTTCTAAGCAAAATGAATTTCTTCATCCTAAAGATTCAACTAAGCTTTCCTGCCAGCAACATAAGACAGACCCAGTATGCATGTTCCTTCAGAGAGCTGGCAAAAATAAATCTAGTCTTGAATCTGACACAGCTAGTTTAATTGTCAATGAAGAAATATGAAATTTACTATCAAATATTTTTTCCCAATCCTCTTTGGTTGGTTATATAGGGGAAGAAATTAGTGCTATACTAGGTTATATGAAAACTGAACTAAATAATGAGAGAATTATTGCATCTGAAGAAACAGTAGTACTCCTTCAGCTACTTGATGATATCCTCCTTGATGAGCTCCATCAAGAACCAGCAAAGGAAAATTTTCAAAAAAGTAGACAACCTAGAATAAGTAGTCGTTCTCACACCAAAGAAAAGTGCAGACTCACTGGCACTAGATTATCTAATAGTCCTAGGTCTAGGAGACCATTTCCACCTATAAATGTTCCAGGCATGGTTCTTTATTCTGAAGATGAGGAGACAGACAATATTGTAAAAAATGTGCTTGATTCAGCTTTCAAAGATGAAAAAGTAAAATCACAACAACAGATTCCTAATGATTCATTTACAAAGGGAAACACTTGTTTTAAATACAAAAGAAATATCGAACCACCTACAAAGCCTGTTTCTAGAAGCCAAGTTGCATTTCCTGATTGGGAATTAAAGACTGAGCCACCATCTCTTAATCATAAAGATACTTTAAAGAAAAAACTTTGTATGAATAAAGTTATGTCAACCTTCAGCCAAGACCAAAAGCATCAAGTACAAAAGGCTTCAGAAAACATAGTCACAAGTGTTTTAAAAGAAATACTCAAGGACATATCTTTTGTTCCTCCTGGTCACTTAGACAGCAAAACTGGCAATGAAGCTTCAGTTCTTGTTTCACAAAAGCCTGAAGGACTGTCACATCAAGAATGGATAGACCAGCTGTTTTCTGTTTCAGAAATCAATACAGTGGCTCAAGAAATAAGAGACTCTGTGTTAAACATACTTCATAAGGCACCAAACTACATTTCCAATACCACTAATAGTTACATTTCATCATCAGTTCATCAGACTTCCTTAGATAGTTCCGACGCTGCACACAGAGTCAAAGAAGCACCAAATAAATGCTCATTAAAAACATGGTTTGTCAGTGAAAAGAAAATTCAATCTTTATCTTCATTCAATATTGATTCTAAAAAGTTTTTCTGGTTAAAATCTGGAGAAAGTGAACTTAAACCTGTAGATGACATTAATGATAAGATCATTCATATAATATTTAAAAGACTGAAGTCATTTATTTGTCAAAAATTGCATATGGGCTTCAAATCTTCACTACAATCTCAACTTAGTAGGTACACAGCTAAAATAGTGAACATTGTTTTATGTGCTATCCAGAATGAACTGGAACTCCATAAGAAAAACCTAAATCTTGGCCGGGAGCGGTGGCTCATGCCTATAATCCCAGCACTTTGAGAGGCCGAGGCAGGTGGATCACGAGGTCAAGAGATCGAGACCATCCTGGTCAACATGGTGAAACCCCGTCTCTACTAAAAATACAAAAATTAGCTGGGCATGGTGGCGCATGCCTTTAGTCCCAGCTACTCAGGAGGCTAAGGCAGGAGAATTGCTTTAACCCAGGAGGCGGAGGTTGCGGTGAGCTGAGATCGCACCATTGCACTCCAGCCTGGGTAACAAGAGCGAAACTCCGTCTCAAAAAAAAAGAAAAAAAAAAGAAAAACCTAAATTTTATGGAGATTGACCATACCAAATCCCTTACAGCTAATACTAACAAAAAATTAGAATCTTTTGTCACAAGTATTGATGATGACATTTTGGCAAGTCCATTATTAACATGTATTTATGATATGTTATCCAGCAAAAATGCAGATCAAAGAAACATTTCACTTTCTTCATGTATGCCAAAGTCTGCAAATGACAGTGTTGATGAACAGAGCATTTTGCCAAATAGGCAGGATAAAAAATCTTTTCACAAATATATGGCTACTCCTTGTGTTCTCCACAGTGCCAATGATGAAAAAGATATTCAAAATAATGCAAAATTGGAAGTATTAGATAGAATTGGGGAAACACTACATGAAACGCTAAGCAAGCTCCTAGGAAGCCAAGAGACTACCAATAAGAATCAGAAAATGGCTGCTGCATTACAGTCTAATATTCAGTTAATTTCCAAAGCAATTTTTGATTATATCCTTGCAAAATTATCTGGTGTTGACATGGATACCAGTTTTTCAAGTTGTGGATTGAAAGCCATCTCAGAGTCTCTTGACATTGACAACCCATCATTTACTTCAATTATTGAGAAAATGGCCAAATCCACCGAAATAATGTCCAGCATAGTTTCCAGAATGGTTCAGGACAGCAATAAAGAGGGGACTCAAAGCAAAGCAAAACCTGTTGCTCCTGTGTCTTCCAAAGCAGAGAGCACAAAAGAAATGCATCCAAATAAACTGAGAACTGTAGCTTCAGACATTCTTAATATAGTTTTTGCTAAACTGAAGGGGTTTGCCAATGGATATTTAGAAATTCTGGATGCTATTAATGATGAAAATAAGAAAAGCAATAAGATGCACTGGGAATGTGAAAGCACCAATATTTCCAGAGACACACATGAAGAATCATTTCTGTCTGCTTTATACATGCCTGCAAAGAAGGTATCAAGTGCTACCTTGAAGGCTATTCAAACAGAATTAAACATGACCTCATCAGACTTGAAGACAAGTGTAAAAACCCCACCACGTGAGAATCAGATTCTTACGGATGTAGTCAAATTAATTTTAGATGCAGTATCTTCAGATATGTTTAATCAAACTGAATCTGAAGAGGGAGGCATTGAAACTTATCGATACAGGCCAACATATGGAAGTCTTCCTGGAGGAGCTGAATCAGATTCATTTCTAGAAGATGATGCATATACAGAGAAGAAAATTATTGATGATAGATCACTACAAACAGAAGAAATGAAAACACTTTCTCTTAATGGGCTCTAGAAAAAGCCTTAAAGAAAATTGAAGTAAAACTCAAGAACCAAATATATCTCCAATTGCTCCCATCATAAATATTTTGAATGAAATATTTCCAAGTACTTTAATCAATCAATTAAATGTGCTTTCTCTCTCCCACTCTCATTTTAATGGCATGCCTCACAATGTTGATGAGCCAATTGCCCAAACATCTGTTCAATGTATGGATAAAATGATAGATCCTTTAATTTCTGAAGCAGATATAACTATAGTAACAGAAAATATTGTTAACAGTGTATTTCACAAACTTTATTCAGCTGCCATGACAGAAAGAAATGTAAGGAAAAATAGGTATGAAACTATCAATTTTTCAGCTAATGTTTCTTTTCATGAACACAGCTATGAAGGAAAATCCTCTGTCTTGGATAAAAATCCATGTACTTTTCAGTCTAGATTCAGTGTTGCTGACAAAGAGGCAAAGGTAAATGTAGCTGAAGATATTGTACAGGCAATATTAACAAATTTGGAAACGTTTGCTACTTCCAAAGTAAAATCTGTCTTTTGTTCCCAAGAAATTCCATCATGTTCTAGAAACAAAGTACAAGACCACAGCCCAGGGAAATCTAACTTTGGTCATTTTGATGAGATCATGAAAGAAAATAACTCCCTCCCTGAAGGCAGTATCTCACAAAAGCTGTTTGGGAAAGCAAGCAGCTCCACAGATTCACAGTATCAACCAAAAAATAAACCTGGAATTTTTCCCACTAAATTTTTAGAAGATATTATTACCGAGATGGTTAAAAAATTGATCTTTTCTTCTATACCAGAAACACAAATACAAGATAGAGGTCAAAATGTCCGTGATGAGAAAAATCAAGCTAAACTCTATGACACTGCTATGAAACTCATCGATTCAGTGTTAAAGGAGTTTTCAGATGCTCAAATTAAGGTTTTCAGACCAGACACGGGGAATCAGTTTTTCCCACCTGTGGGAAAAGAGCCAACAACAGATGAAGCACCATCCAGGGTTAAGATAAAATCTGCGGATCAAATGCCACCTGTCGATAAAATGACTAAAAAACCTTCTTCAGTTAAGATACCATCAACTGACAAAACATTGGTCAATAAAGTTGTTCACTCTTCTGTTTGTAATATTTTAAATGAATACAGATCTCAAGACGCCATTTGTAAGAATATAAACAGTAATGGAGAAAATTTAGCAAGAAGACTAACTAGTGCAGTGATAAATGAAATTTTTCAAGATCAGCTTAACTTGGTATTTTGTGATGAGGTTTCAGTTTCATCATGTTTGCCGCTGGAATCTAAGAATCTTGTTAAAAATGTCCAAAAGTTGTCCCAAACAGCCAGCAAAGAATGTCACACTTCATCACCATATACAATAATATTACCTCATAAATTTTTAGAGAATGTGATTTCTGCTCTTTTATCTAAAATTTTCTCAACAATATCCAGCACAGAAACAAGAAAACTTGAGCACAATTTGTTCACAGCACTGGATTTCTTTCAAATTAAGTTCGTAAGTGCAGTTGCAACAGAGATCTCCCAAAATAAACATATGATTATACAGTATGTAGAATCCTTACAATCTGATGATCATGAAATTACTCAGTTAGTGGTTCAGTCTGTTTATAACAATCTCTTGACACAGTTTGGATCACAAGAGATCATACAAAATTGTGTGACCAGTGGATGCAAAATCCTTTCAGAAACCCTAGTTGACTTGGTTCTACGAGAAGTGGCTGGCAATCAGTTGCAGAGCTATTTTTGTGGAGGGCTAACTCCACATCAGTGTGTGGATGTTGAAAACATGGTTGAAAATATCCCTAAAGATGTTTTCCAAACTACTGATGTGCCCTTACCTAAACCATCACATGCTCGTAAGCTGTCTTATAACATAATAGAAGAAATTGCTGTGAAATTTTTATCAAAGCTTTTATCTGTATTTCCAAACGTGCATAAAGAAAGAACCAAATCCTTAGAAACTGAAATGCTAAAAATAACTTCAAAAGTATTAAATTCAGTCCAAGAATTTATCTTCAAAAGTAAGATTAAACTTGTAGCACCCACCAAGGAATCACCTACTGTACCTGTATCTGATAATGCAACTATTGAAAACATAGTTAATTCTGTTTTTGACAGTGTTTTAAAGTACTTTGGTTCTTTTACTTCTATATTTGAAGATTTAATGGGTAAAGGTAATGTCCTCTCAGATACAATAGGATTTTTATTGGTCAATGCAATTTCCAGTTCTGAATTTAAACCTCAAGTAGAGGAAGAAGTATCAAATTCAGAATTAGTTCTGGAAGCTGTCAAAATTATGGAAAAAGTGACCAAAATTATTGATGAACTTAAGTCTCAGGAAAAGTCTTCATCCAGAAAAGGTTTGATATTAGATGCCAAACTTTTAGAAGAGGTGTTGGCCTTGTTCTTGGCTAAACTAGTAAGGTTGCCAAGTTCCTCAAGCAAAGATGAAAAAAACTTATCAAAGCCTGAGTTAAATAAAATTGCATCTCAACTGACAAAATCTGTAACAGCTGAAATTTCCAGAAGTAGCATTAGTCTAATAGCTTCTGATCCTGAAAAACACTGTTTAAATCCCGAAAATATAGAAAGTCTTTATCAGGTTGTTAATTCTGTTTATAATAACATACTACAACAATCAGGAACCAACAAAGAACTTTATTATGATATAAAAGATACAAACACAGTCTTTCCTTAAAAAGTGGCTAGTTTAATTATTGATGGAGTTTCAAGTTTTCCATTAGACACAATTGGCTCAACAATTTCAAATGCTGATCTCTCTGGAGAGCTAGACATTAACAGAATTGTTCAAAAGGCACAGGAACATGCTATTAATATGATTCCTGAATTGGAGGAAGAACAGTTAGATCAAGTTTCATCTGAAGAGGAATATCCTATTAAAATAGTTCCATATGTTGGGAAAAAAACCAGTCAAAATAGATCCAAAAATTATTTCTGAACACTTAGCAGTTACTTCTATAAAAACTCAACCTCTTAAGAAACTTAAGCAGGAGTGTTTGAAAAGAACTGAACTTAGCATAGCAGAACTGAAAAGAGCATCAATAAGTGGGAGAAATTACTCCTCAGAATCACTTAATTTAGAAAATAGAAAGAGAGGAAGATGTGCCTCATTAGATAAGACTGGAAGACTGGATGTAAAACCCTTAAAGGTAAGTGCAAAAGTAATGGCAGGAAAATGAGTGGATAGTGAGACATGGTTCTTCTGTGATTTCCTTCCTGGTCGGAGATGTTTGGGTCAGGGGGATGGATCTCTCATGGTTTAATGCTGTCTTCATGATAGTGAGTGAGTTCTCATGCTACTTGGTCATTTAAAATTGTGTGGCAACTGCCCCCAACTCTCTCTTGCCCCTGCTATCTCCATGTGACGTGCCTGCTCCCCCTTTGCCTTCTGCCATGATTTTTAAAATGGAGTCTTGCTACGTCGCCCAGGCAGAAGTGCAGTGGCACAATCTCAGCTCACTGTCACCTCCACCTCCCGAGTTCAAGCAATTCTCCCACCTCAGCATCCTGAGTAGTAACTGGGATTGCAGACAAGCAATTCTCCCACCTCAGCTTCCCAAGTAGTAGCTGGGATTACAGGTTTGCGTTATCATGCCAGGTTAATGTTTGTATTTTTAGTAGAGATGGTGTTTCACCATGTTGACCAAGCTGGTTTCAAACTCCTGACCTCAGGTTATCTGCCTGCCTTTGCCTCCCAAAGTGTCAGGATTATAGGCGTGAGCCACCACACCTGACCAGATCCTTTTATTATCATATACTGAGATTTTTCTTTTTTTGCTTGCTTACTTATTTATTTATTTGAGATGGAGTCTTGCTTTGTTGCTCAGGCTGTAGCGCAGTGGTGTGATCTCAGCTCACTGCAACCTCTGCCTCTCAGGTTCAAGCATTTCTCCTGCTTCAGCCTCCTGAGTAGCTGGGATTACAGATGCCTATCACCATGCCCAGCTGATTTTTGTATTTTCAGTAGAGACAGCATTTCACCATGTTGTCCAGCCTGTTCTGGAACTTCTGACCTCAAGTGATCTGCCCGGCTTGGCTTCCCAAAGTGCTGAGATTACAGGCATGAGCCACCATACCAGGCAGCCTTTCATTATTATTATTATTATTATATTTTTTTGAGATGGATTTTCACTCTTGTTGCCCAGGCTGAAGTGCAATGGCATGATCTCAGCTCACTGCAACCTCTGCCTCTTGGGTTCAAGCAATTCTCCTGCCTCAGCCTTCTGAGTAGCTGGGATTACAGGCACCTGATGCCACACCTGGCTGGTTTTTGTATTTTTAGTAGAGATGGGGTTTCACCATCTTGGCTAGGTTTGTCTTGAACTCCTGACCTTGTCATCCACCCACCTCAGCCTCCCAAAGTGCTGGGATTACAGGTGTGAGTCACCACACCTGGCCCAGTTTTTAATTGACATAATAATTGTACATAATTATGGGGCATAGGGTAGGAGCCAACAGACAAAAATGTATTTTGGAAGACACAGTTACCTATCCCTTATATGCCTACTGTATGGGTTAGGTCATTTATTTATTTAAGCTGCAAAGGAGAAAATCACAGGATCACTTTTTGGGGCAGGAGTATATTGCAAGCATACACAATAAAGTGGGAGGAATCGCCTTACATGAATTTGTTAGCGATACCATCACTGGGGCTCAGCGCAGGGGCTGCAAACCCAATCATTACAGGAGCCAGGCAGAAAACTCATGGGTCAGGCATGAGAAAAACATCAGGATGCCCTCTTGTTCTTTTATTTTTTCAATTTTTTGATAGAATTATGAGAGGTGGTTTTGGCTACATGTAATACAAATAACAGAAAACCCAACAGAGTGACTTAAACAGTGTAAGACTTACTATTATCTCATGCTCCCTGAGTCTTCTGTGCCAGCCACCAAATTAGTCTCATTCTAAGCTGGTTCATATCATGGTTGTCAACAGCTATCAGGAGCTATTAGAGCTACAGGCTTCCTAACTCATGTCCACGTTTGGAGCATGCATCTCTATCAGTCATTGCATATGTGTCCTTTCCTCTAGTCTGGCCCACTAGTCTGACTGGGTCAGCTTACTTCATTTGTCCACTCCTGGACCAGTAACCACAGGCACCAGGTAAATTTCATGTCCTGAAAGGTGTGAGTCTGCATTCCTCAACTAGTCACCATGAAGCAGCATGTGACTAGTACTGGTGTTGACTAGTTCCATCTGGGAACAAGGATGAAGTCAGGTTCTCCTGAGCTACATGGGAAGCTGGTGGGGGCAGAGGTGGGTTGAGGAAAACAAATACCTGAAGAGAATCAGGATTCTGTTTGAAAAAAAAGAGAGTATGGATGTTGGCTAATTAGTCAATCATACCCATTACATTTTGGTATGGAATGGGGTTGCTGGCCAGGTGTGATGGCTCATGCCTAGAATCCCAGCACTTTAGGAGGCCAAGGCACATGGACCACCTGAGGTCAGGAGTTCAAAACTAACCTGGCCAACATGGTGAAACCCCACCTCTACAAAAAATATAAAAATTAGCCTGGCATAATGGCGAGTACCTGTAACACCAAAACTCGGGACACTGAGGTGGGATAATTGCTTGAACCTGGGAGATGGAGGTTATGGTGAGCCAAGATGGCTCTATTGCATTTCAAACTGGGCAACACAGCAAGATTGTTACTAAAAAAAAAAAAAAAAAGGATTGTTGATAGAAGTTACTGCAATGATGGTGTGAACTAGACTATGTTGTCCAGTACGGTAGGCAATAGTCACAAACCACTTGAAATCTGGCTAGCATAAGTAAGGAACATAATTTTTCATTTTATCTAATTTTAACTAGTTTGAATAGCCACACATAGGTAGTGGCTCCTGCACTGGACTGTGCGGATATGGAGAATTTATGAGAAAAAAAATAGCTCATTTCACCAGGCCCCCGGCTTGGGGCGCCTTCCTTCCCCATGGTGGGACACCTGGCTTTGGATTTTGCCTTCTTGCCCCCTCCAGGTGGTGGAGGGGATGGGCCAGGGGGTCCGGAGATGGGCTGGGTCAATCCTCAGACCTGGCTAAGCTTCCAGGGCCCTCCTGGAGGGCCAGGAATCAGGCCAGGGGTTGGGCCAGGCTCTGAGGTGTGGGGGATTCCCCTGTGCCCCTCACCGTATGAGTTCTGTGGGGGGATGGCATACTGCGGGCCTCAGGTTGGAGTGGGGCTAGTGCCCCAAGGTGGCTTGGAGACCTCTCAGCCTGAGGGCAAAGCAGGAGCCGGGGTGGAGAGCAACTCCAAGGGAGCCTCCCCGGAGCCCTGCACCATCCCCCCTGGTGACTTGAAGCTGGGGAAGGAGAAGCTGGAACAAAACCCGGAGGAGTCTCAAGACATCAAAGCTCTGCACAAAGAACTCAAGCAATTTGCCAAGCTCCTGAAGCAGAAGAGGATCACCCTGGGATATACACAGGCCAATGTGGGGCTCACCCTGGGGGTTCTGTTTAGAAAGGTGTTCAGCCAAATGACCATCTGCCGCTTTGAGGCCCTGCAGCTTAGCTTCAAGAACATGTGTAAGCTGCGGCCTTTACTGCAGAAGTGGGTGGAGGAAGCTGACGACAATGAAAATCTTCAGGAGATATGCGAAGCAGAAACCCTCGTGCAGGCCTGAAAGAGAAAGCGAACCAGTATTGAGAACCGAATGAGAGGCAACCTGGAGAATTTGTTCCTGCAGTGCCCGAAAACCACACTTCAGCAGATCAGCCACATCGCCCAGCAGCTTGGGCTCGAGAGGAATGTGGTCCGTGTATGGTTCTGTAACTGGCACCAGAAGGGCAAGCGATCAAGCAGTGACTATGCACAATGAGAGGATTTTGAGGCTGCTGGGTCTCCTTTCTCAGGGGGACCAGTGTCCTTTTCTCTGGCCCCAGGGCCCCATTTTGGTATCCCAGGCTATGGGAGCCCTCATTTCACTGCGCTGTACTCCTCGGTCCCTTTCTCTGAGGGAGAAGCCTTCCCTCCATCTCTGTCCCCACTCTGGGCTCTCCCATGCATTCCAACTGAGGTTCCTGTCCTTCCAGGAATGGGGGACAGGGAGAGAGGAGAAGCTAGGGAAAGAACCTGGAGTTTGTGCCAGGGCTTTTAGGATTAAGTTCTTTACTCACTAAGGAAGGGATTGGGAACACAAAGGGTGAGGGCAGGGGAGTTTGGGGTGACTGGTTAGAGGGAAGGTGAAGTTCAATGATGCTCTTGATTTTAATCCCCACATGTATCACATTTTTCTTAAATAAAGAAGCCTGGAACACAGTAGACACACACACACACACACACACAAAAGACAACAGTCATGGGGGAGGGTTAGGACAGCTAGAAAGTGTCTGCCATCTACAGACAGTGGCTGCTGCTCAGTGTCAGCAGATTGTGGCTATGGGGGGGCAAATGTGTTTCCATTACCTGTTGCTGCATAACAAACTGCTCCAGAATTTAGTGGCTTAAAAGAACAACCATGTTATTTGTTTATAATTCTGCTATCTGGGCTGAGACTCAGCAGGGTCTCAGTTCTTCTGCTGGTCTTGCTGGTGGTTACTCCTGTGGCTGCCTTTAGTAGGCAGGTCATCTGGGATGCTGAGAATCCCCTCTCCATAGAGTTGCAGACTCCTCCTCAACATACGATGGAAGGTAAGCGAACTTCTAATATAATGGTTCTGGACTCCCTCAGTCATGAAAGTGGAAGGTATCAGACTTTAAGGCTGTGCCCAGACCAGGCCCAGAGACACTTTTGACATATTCTCTTGGTCAAAGCAGGTCATGGGCCAAGCCCTGTGGCACTGTGATCTGTGAGGAATACATAAATTGAATACTCTGGGGCATGGTTCAAGGTGGTGGGATTCTACTAATGTAACAGGTAATCACGAGTCTAGTGTTGCCAGAGCTCATATTTATTTTCCCCAAATAGCAAGATAAGCAAATTTACACATGAAGCCTTTCAAATTCTGTTAGTTCACTTTCTTTTGGTACCAGCTTTATTGAGACATATTTGCATACTATTTAATTCACTTATTTAAAGTGTAGAATTCAGTGGTTTTTAGTTCATTTGCAGAGCTGTGTATATCTTCCCCTCCCCTCCTCCAGAACCAGGAAACTGTACTAATCTGCATTGTCTGTATGGATTTGCCTTATTACCAATTCTGGCCATTGCATATAAATGTGATCTTGCAGTATGTGGTCTTGGCTCCGATTTTTTTTTCTTTTTTTAACTTAGCTTTAGTCTTCTTCTCAAATGAGGCAATGCAATTGGATTAGTTTGCTATCATCCAAAAATGGCCAGTGTATTGAGCACTGTTTGGACACTGGGTTATCACATGATTCAAGTCATTTTCTTTGCTTTCATTCCATGTTTAAGGTTAATTTTATTTTAGACTTTGCCTGGGTGTCAGTGCTATCAGTCTTAGAACAAATACTCAAAGATTCTGTCTCATCTACCAATTGCATCTACCAACTGCAAAGTGGAAGCAGCACTGGACCCATAATTAGATATACGCCTTTCATCAAAGTTTGCCTACTATTGCTTTCTTATTTTATTTTTTATTTTGAGATAGTCTCACTCTGTCACCCCGTTGGAGTACAGTGGCACGATCTTGGCTCACTGCAACCTCCACCTCCCAGGCTCAAGAGATTCTTCTGCCTCAGCCTCCTTAGTGGCTGGGATTACAGGTGCACACCACTACCGCCTGGCTAATTTTTGTATTTTTAGTAGAGACGGGGTTTCATCATGCTGACCAGGCTGATCTTGAACTCCTGACCTCAAGTGATCTGCCTGCCTCAGCCTCCCAAAGTGCTGGGATTACAGGCATGAGCCACCACATTACTGCACTCCAGCCTGGGTGACAGGAGCAAAACTCCGTCTCAAAAAAGAAAGTTGGTGTGTGTGTGTGTGTGTGTGTGTGTGTGTGTGTCTATGTGTACATGTTCAAGGACATATATTAGGATCCAATAATAAGTTAGGATCCTAGTATATGCCCTTGAACATGTACACATAGACACACACACACATATATATACACATGTATATACACATTTATATATACACATATTCATACACACATATACATATCTGTGTGTGTGTATATATATATACACATATGCACATACACATATATATGAGAACATAAGGTGACTTGCATCATTTGCATTCAACAAATGGTCAGTCATTCACTCATTCAGTTAATTTTACACCTATATATCATTGGCAAGTGCTGTGCTACCCTCTAGAACTCTAGTAGCGGCTAAAACAAAGATCCCAGCCATCCCAGCTTTAAAGACAGGCATTTAGTAGTTGCATGGAATAAGTATAAATTACAATGAGTGCTGTGGGAAAAAAGTATAGGGGGTTCCAAGGCCATATAAACAGGGGGAGCAGATCTAGTATGGCAGAGTTAGAAAAGTGATATTTGAGCTGACAGCTGGAAATGACAAGCATCAACAGACACGTGGCAAAGACCCAACTTGGGCATTCAATTATTCTCTAATTAGACATTTATTAAATATAGTGCCTGCTGTGTGGCAGCACTGTGCTGACCATCAATCTATCTGTCGGACATTTAAATCAGTTTTTAAAAAGAGAATGCATACAACTTTGAGACTTACTGGCAGGATGACTTCTCCAGATGACCTACTGGCAAGCCAACTTCCCAGGTACTGGCTCCACCCTAGTCTTAGCTGGAGATAAGGATGAAGGAAGAGGTGGTCTTACACTAATTGAATCATTGCAGCAGCTGTGGGTCCAGATTCCTTTCTTGCTTTTTTTTTTGTTTTTGAGACAGGTTCTCACTGTACCACCCAGGCTCAAGTGCAGTGGTGCTGTCACTGCTTAATGCAGCCTCTACCTCCCAGGCCCAAGTGATCCTCTTGCCTCAGCCTCCCAAAGTGCTGAGATTATAGGCGTGAGCCATCATCCCCGGCCTGGGTCACAATTTCTGAAGCCATGCTGAGGACTATTTTTGGATGGCACGCTTTCACCACTTTGTGCCAGGCACTGTGCCAGTGGCAGAGGGCAGAGTGAGGAACAAAACATGAGAATCCTGCCATCAGGAAACTTACACCTGTGAACACATGCAGGTTGGGGAGATAAATGAATAAATTGAAAAATGTAACAGGTAATAAGGCGAAAGAGTAATATGATGGAGTGGGGTACTTGGGCCTTGGATGGGCTGGTGAAAAAATGTTTCCTGAAGTCAATACTTGGGTGGAAGATTGAAGGATGATGAGAGGCCAAACAAGGATGGATGGTTTAGGGTAGTCTCTGGGAAAGTCAGAAACAGGCTGGAGCTTGCCCTATTCTAAGCTGGTGATTCTCAATGGGGGCGTGTTTGCCCCCAGGGGTCCTTTGGCAAAGTCTAGAAAACATTTTCGGTTGTTAACCTGAGGTGGTAGGGGGTGGAACTGGGCATAGTGGATACAGAGGCCAAAGATGCTGCTGAACATTGTGCAACACACAGGACAGTCCCATGGCTCAAAATGCCAACGGTGGAGCCGGTTGAGAAACCGAGTCCTCTCCAGGACTGAACGCCAGGGCAGGAGCATGGGGGCAGCTTGAGAAACCCCGCCTGGAGAGCAGCCTCTGTTTCAGTGTGAGTCTGGGCTGCCTACTGGGCCCCACTGAAGCCCAAAGCCCGAAGAGGGCCAGGCTCCTGCTTCTTTTTTAATCTCCCTCAGTCTGACTGCGTGCAGCGGCTCATATATGTAATCCCAACACGCTGGGAGGTCAAGATGGGAGGATCGTTTCATGCCAGCAGTTCGAGACCAACGTGAGCAACATAGCGAGACCCCGTCTCAAAAAACTGTTTAAACATTAGCTGGAGGCAGTGGCGAGCGCCTGTGGTCCCAGTTACTTGGGAGGCTAAGGTAGAGGATGGCTTGAGCCTGGGAGACTGAGGCTGCAATGACGTGTGACCGCATGACTGCACTCCAGCCTGGGCGAGAGAGGGAAACCTGTCTCAAAAAAGCAAAAAAAAAAAAAAACACCCTCGGGGGCCAAGCTCCAGGATCTCCAGTTCCCGCAGCAACACAGTCACCCAGAGAGCCAGCCACCTCCTCGCCCAGTTTCTGGGGCGAGGCCGGAAGTTCCGGCGAGTGGGGCGTTGAGGAGCGGCAAGCCCGCCCAATAAGGACATCCGAGGCCCGGCAGTCTCGCGAGAAGGGCGGCGGCGGTGGGTTCTGGGAGAGGCGACCGGGCGAAGGAGAGAGGCAGCTGGCGGCGTTGCCTGGAGGGCGCGGGGGGTGTTGCGGACGAGCGGGCGCCGCTGCTGGGCGCGCGGTGTGCGGGGCTGTGCTGCTGATGGAGCTGATGGAGCCGCTGGAGCGCGCGGCTTTCTAAGGCATCACGTCCAACCTGGTGCTGTTCCTGAACGGAGCGCCGTTCGGCTGGGAGGGCGCTCAGGCCAGCCAGGCGCTGCTGCTCTTCATGGGCCTCACCTACCTGGGCTCGCCTTTAGGGGGCTGGCTGGCCGACGCGCGGCTGGGCTGGGCGCGCGCGATCCTGCTGAGCCTGGCGCTGTACCTGCTGGGCATGCTGGCCTTCCCGCTGCTGGCCGCGCCCACCATGCAAGCCGCGCTCTGCGGGACCCTGCGCCCGCTCAACTGCTCGGAGCCCTGCCCCGATGCCGCCGTCCGCCGCTGCGCTCCCGCCACCTTCGCGGGGTTGGCGCTGGTGGGCCTGGGTGTGGCTACGATCAAGGCCAGCATCACTCCTTTCGGCGCGGACCAGGTGAGCCGCTCCCTCGCGCTCTCCCTGTCCCTGTCCAGCCCCAGCTTCTTCCCCTGCTCCTGCCTCTATCCTGCTCCGCCCCGGGACTGCAGAGGGAGCCCCTTGCTCCAGGGGGCTTCTGTCTAGTGCACAGGAAGCCTGAGAGCGGGTGGACCAAGACCGGAAGGACCGGTGTGATAGGTGCTGGAAGGGCTTTGCCGGGGACGGGGTGAAGTCTACACACACAGTGATGACCACAATGGCTTCAAAGAAAAGAGACGCTCGGCGCAGTGGCTCACGCCTGTAATCCCAGCACTTTGGGAGGCCGAGGCGGGAGGCTCGCTTGAGCCCAGGACTTTGAGACCAGGATGGGCAACATAGTGATCCTTAATCGTACAAGTTGAAGTCTGCAGTGAGCTAGGGTCACACCACTGCACTCTAGCTTGGGCAACAGAATGATACTCCATTTCAAAAATAAATAAATAAAATTTAAAAATAGACTGGGCATGGGGGCTCACGCCTGTAAATCCAGCACTTTGGGAGGCCGAGGCGGGCGAATCACCTAAGGTGAGGAGTTCGAGACCAGCCTGGCCAACATGGTGAAACCCTGTATCTACTAAATACAAAAATTAGCCGGGCATGGTGGTGCGCGCCGCTTATCCCAGCTACTCGAGAGGCTGAGGCAGGAGAATCGCTTGAACCCAGGAGGTGGAGGTTGCAGTGAGCCAAGATCGCGCCACTGCACTCCAAACTGGGTGACAGAGTGAGACCCGATCTCTAAATAAATAAATAGGACCCTCTCTTTGTTCAGGCCATGTAAATTCAGACCTGAAGGATAGGCAAGAGCAGTTGTTGCAGGAGCTTTCCAGATATGGGGATTTGCAGGTGCGGAGGCCTGGGGCCAGGAAGCCAGGGAAGGGGAAGCCCCGTTGTTGCCTTAGGTTCTTTACAAAGAAGTAGAAAACACTCATGCTGCGTTTTTGTGGTTTTAAAGGAGTTTTGGGCTAGGTTGGGTAAGAAAGCTCAAATGAAAATGGGTTTGAATCAAGTTAGCATCAAGCTGCTCCCCTGTAACTGTAACTGCCAAGAAATGAGGGAGGAGCCACTGCAGCTCTTCAGGAGGGGAGAGGAAATGGTCACCAAGCATTAGATGCCAAATAGGCAGCCTCTAAGAGCAATAGCAAACTCAGATCATTTCGGAAAATCAAAACTAAAGTGGGAAGTGAGGTGGCAGGCTGGGCTGGATCATGTGAGGAGTGTTAAAGCATTTGGATACAGTAGGGAGCTTTACTGGGTTCCAGCAGGGAGTGATAAGATTTATGTCATGGGCAGAGCAGGCGCTGAAGCTGGGGTGGCAGGTCAGGTCTACTTGTTTTTTGAGGATTTGCAAGCTAAGAATGTTCCTTACATTTTTAAGGGTCGGAAACAGAATAATTTGTGACTAGTGAAAATTTTGTGAAAATCAAATTTCAGTCTCCATAAATCAAGCATTTTTGGAACATAGCCCCACCTGTTTCTGCTACACAGCCAGACTGCTGGGGCTGCTTTCAACAAGCAGTGGCCGAATTGAGTAACTGCGATGGAGACTAAATGTCTCATAAAACTCAAAATGTGAACTGCTTGCCCAGTCATAGAAGTGTGCAGATGCTTGTTGTAGAGAATGGGTTGTGTAGGGAGTGGTGACAACAGGGACATTAGGTGGAGTATCTCATACTAGAGTGGAGGCAGTGGAGGTGGGGTGAAGTGGATGGTGCAGGTAAGCTATGGAAGTAATACCCCAGGCTGGGTCATGTATAATGTAGAGAGGTTTATTTGGTTTAGGGTTCTGGAGGCTGTACCAGAAGCAGGGTGCCAGCATCTGCTCTGCTGAGGGCCTCTGGAACTGTCAGCTGTGTGGAGGTCAGCTGTGTGGAGCTCACATGCACTAGAGGAAGTGAGAGAGCGGGAGGAGGGAGGGGCCAGGCTTGTCAATGACCTCCCTCATAGGAGCGTTCACTCCTAACTGCCACAGCCTCAAGCCTTTCTTCAGGGATCCGTCCATATGACCCAAACACCAAGGCCCCACCAGCAACACTGGGGATCAAATTTCTTCATGAGATTTGGAGGGTCAGAGATTGAAACCAAGGCATGTGAACAGTAGGGAAGGTGACTCCTAAGCTTTTGCACTGACTGTGAGTGCCTGTTTTTTAGGAACATTTGCTGAGGGCTTACTATGCACCAGACACAGTTCTCAGTACAGTACTTGGTTAGTCCACCTGACACACATGCTGATACGGTGCCCATTTTACTGATGGGGAAACTGAGGCTTGAGAGATTAAATCATTGGCCCAAAGTTACACAGCTTGTATGTGACTGAGCCAAGATTCAAAGCCTGTCCTTTGAATCTGAGCTTTCACTCTGCCTGTGAAAGGCTATCCCATTCCAGTCAGACACCTTAGAGTGACGTCAGAAGTGATAGTCTTCTAATAGAACAGTGGCATATGCTTACGTACTTGACCAAATATGAACCTCACAGGAGTTATATCCATTTTATTGATGAGGAAACAGGCACAAAAAGAGATCACTTTCTTGTTGCCTATAGGTAGTAAGGGGGTCAAGCTGAACTTTCATTCTGGTTGGATTCTTCTTTAACTACTACACTAAAATGGGCCCAGTGTGCCTGCATTCTGTGATGATTCTGTGGGGCTGGATCTTAGGGCCCAGGCTCTTGGCCTTGTGATGCCATTGGCAAGACTTGGCCATGTCACATAAGCATACTCAAAAGCTTATGTTATGCCTCTTACTTGTGCCATTCCCACATGATCTCATTTAAGCCTCACAACAGTTGATGATGTATGTGCTGCAGTTACACCTGTTACACAGGGAGCAGAGGCCTGGAGAGTTGGCTCCCAAGGCTGCACAGCAAATGTGTAGGGGAGCTGGTGTGGGGCCCTGGCAGCCTGACTTACAAGCTGGTGCTCTCCAAGAGGTAACAGACGAGTAATGATACTTCTTAAAATGAGGAGAAAATGGTGCTGGGTTATCTCAAATGAATCTGACAGAATATGTGCTCTTTCATCCATAATTAAATGTGGATGTTGAGAGATGTGCCTTCTTCCATAAGATAGCTGGCCTAGTCTCTTCCCATGTAACACTTATGGGAAAAGGGAACCATCTGGATGAAAAGCTACTTGCAAGACCTGGCTGCCCCCGCATCACGAGCTGAGTGATGGGATCCCAGCTGCTGTTGTGGCCCTTCTTGGATACTTGGGATAGTTTGTAGACCACCTATTAGCTAATAATGTACTGATGTTGCCTTTCTTAGGTGTGGTAATCTCACTTCGGTTAGAATAATGTCCTTATTTCCAGGAGACTCATGATGAAATTTTGGGGGTGAAATAGGATGCTGCAGCTTATTTGTAAATAGTTCAGCCAGAAGTAGTTTTTTTTTTTTTTTTTTTTTTTTAAGACCAAGTCTCACTCTACTACCCAGACTGGGGTGCTGTGGTGTGATCTCGGCTCACTGCAACCTCCACCTCCCAGGTTCAAGCTATTCTCATCCCTCAGCCTCCTGAGTAGCCAGGACTACAGGTATGAGCTACCACACCTGGCTAATTTTTGTATTTTTAGTAGTGACGGGATCTTATCAGGTTGGCCAGTCTGGTATTGAGCTCCTGACCTCAGGTGAACCACCCGCCCCAACCTCCCAAATTTCTGGGATTACCGGCATGAGCCACTGCACTCAGCCAGAAGTATTTTTTGTATATAGAACAGAGAGTGCTGAGGGTCTAAGTGAAGGGTAGAAAAGTGTGCATTTTGTGATTCAACTTTCCTATACATTTGGAAATTTTTTTAATGAAAAGAGAATGTCTCCTGTTGAATGTATAAGCTAAATGCAGTATAGCCATACAATGGAATATTTTTTCAGCCATAAGAAAAGAAATTAAGTACTGATGAGCCTTGAAAATACGACACTGAGTGAAGGAAGCCAGACACAAGGCTTCAGTTGTGTGATTCCATTTATGTGGAATGCCCAGAAGAGGTGAGTCTGTGGAGACTGGAAGTAGATGAGGGTTTGCCAGGGGCCAGGAGAGGGCATAGGACTGACTGAAAGGGAGCAGGGCTTCCTGTTGGTGAGATGAGAATGTGGGTTTGGATAGCAGTGATGGTTGTACGTCTCAATATACTAAAGACTACTGAATGGCACACTTTTAAAGGGTGAGTTTTGTGGTATGTGAGTCATCCCTCAGTGGAAAAGCATCGGGGGAAGAAGTAGCCTTATTCCAGATGCTTGCCCTGTGGCCAGGTGGCAGGTCCCCTCCAGGTGCTGCTGTGTCATGGCAGGAGGCCTGGCTGGGGAGCCTTAGGTGTGCAGGCTTGAAGCATGCTCTGCTGTGCCCCAGGCTGGGGTTAATTTGTCCCAGTCTGGTCCTTGTCATTTAGAGGAAACCTATTTGTATTTTTAAGGTGCTTTTTATTCTTTTTTGTCACTTACCTCTTCATATCCCACTTAGAGCCTCTGGGAAACATTCTGATAGGAGAGATGAATGGGGTCAGGCTGCATAGCTTTGAGGAGGAGGCCTAGTTGGCTTTTGAAAGAGGCTGTGTGAGCTGTGCATCCAAGGGAGATGTATGTTCATGTAAATCACATCAGGCCCGTATCTTCCCCCAGCACTTCACCTTTTTCAAAGATCACAATCATTCTTGATGGATGGATTATTTGAAATAGTGACCTGAAAGAAGAAAATCTTATTTTACAGATAAGCAGAGCATTTTTAAATGATGCATTTTTTTCTAGAGGAAAAACTGACACTCTCTATTTTAAGGAATTCCTCTGTCAGCCAACTGTTTGGCTTGCTGTACACAATTCTATTCTTATAGGTTTTCTTCTCCAAATTGATTTTGGTGGTATCTTTTGACCAGTCATGTGAAAACCTTGTTTATCCTTGGTAGGGCGCATGGCTGCTGCTCACACGGTGATGTCATGCAACCCATGGGAAGGGAGGCTGCGCCCTGTCTGCCAGGAGCGAGGAAGCATGTGATGTCCCTTCACAGTAGCCAGCTTCCCTTGTTACAGAAATGCCTAGTGTGTGGCTATTTAAGGCTTAGTAATAGTATTTGGTTTATAAAGTAATTTTGATGGATTACTCTTGGAAGTTGAAACAAATTGACCACCACAATTACACAGGAAATGAGGATGAAAGTCATTTTAAGGTTAGAATTTTCCTAGACTATCAGATGCTGAGTTTTTCGTGCTTCATCTGAAGAGGACGTAGGTCTGAGACTGGGAAGATGTGTGCAGGGCCTCTGTGGAGAACGGAAAGGCCCGAGTACCTTTCAGGTGTTAGACAGTTTGTGTCTCTCTTAAGTTTAGATATTATGTTTACTGGCCTTTTTTATGCTTATCAAAAAATTCCTTAATGTTTGTTTGTTTTCACACTTGCAGTTTTGTTTTCTCAGTAACTATTTCTCTGCTCACATTTTTCATGTTTCTTCCTGGTCCATGTCTAGTATTGCATGAGAATTGGTGCCCACTGTTGAGCAATATTTAAATGCATTGTGTCCCAGTGAAGAAGGTCTTAGATGTCTAAGAAGTTCTCAACTCAAACTTTTTATTCAATAGAGATGTCTGCATTTGGTCTAGGACTTCTGTTCAGTATTGTCATAGATAGGAGAAGAGTTTAAACTTTTGAGGACATATGATTTTGTTTTAAACTTAGATTTTGAGTTTGAAGTGGTGTTACTATATATATAATTAATGACCTGCCACCATAGTAGCCATGCTTAACCATTTGGATTTCAAACAAATCTCTTTTTGAGGAGCACACAATTGTTTTTCATTTTGCTCTATTTCCTTTAGAGAGGAGCACACAATTTTACACCTCTGCTTTAACTTTTTAAAAATAGAGTTTAGAATAGTATATCAAATATGTGACTGCTAAAAAGATGCATGTGCTTATTGAATACCATATCTTTTCTTTTTTCTTTTGAGACAGGGTCTCACTGTCACCTAGGCTGGAGTGCAGTGACACCATCACAACTCACTGCAACCTCCTCCCTAGTTCAAGGAATCCTCCCACCTCAGCCTTGCAAGTAGCTGAAACTAGGTGCACACCACTGCACCTGGCTGATGTTTATAATGTTTTGTAGAGATGGGGGTCTCGCTGTGTTCCCAGTCTGGTCTCAAACTCTTGAACCCAAGTGATCAGCCTGCCTCAGCTTCCTGAAGTGCTAGGATTCTAGACATGGGCCACCATCTGTGGATCCAGAAACTAGATCTATTACTGGAATAAGAATGTTCTAATTCTTTCATAACCTGTGACTTAAGAATGAGACGGTAGAAGTTTTTAAGACAGCAAGAGAGCCTTTTTATGAGAATCAGCATCAGCCTTTCATAAGTTTGTTGAAAAGAAATTTAGGAAATGAAACTCACTAGAAATGTCTCCATCGAGTACAGGGCTCATTCGCACGGTGTCCTATTTAGAGGTGAAAATCCAGGTGTGCAGAGAAGGCTTCAGGTGTGTCTGCCCCCAAATGACCTGTTCCCAACCTCTGGGACTCCATTGAAGTAGCCTCATGAACTGCGTAAGCCTAGATGTTGCATGATTACCTCAGTGCTTTTGTTTGAATCCAGGAAGTCAGTGATTTTTGAGAAATCCCTACCCTTATCAGAATTTCTCATGATTTCATTGATAGCCTGTCTAATCTAAAAATAATAGCATGTAGTTTTATCTTTAATCTGTGATTTCTTCTTTAAGTTTATCGAGATCTCTGGTTCTCAGGAGACCAGATACAGTCGGTGTGGGTAGTGGCTTGGCCTCACTGAACAAATGCCACCTGCAGTGTTTCTCTTCGGGGCCTAAGTGTATTTGCAGGGTGCCTCATGGTACTCACATGTAGCTCAGTAAGGCATGGAGCCTTGTAACATTGGTTCTAACACTTACCTGTGAGTAGAAGTCACCTGAGAAGTTGTTTGAAATGCAGATTCCTGGGCCTGGGCCCCAGAGACAGTGATTCAGCAGGTCTGGAGTATGGGTCCTGTGACTCTGTTTTTTTTTTTTGAAACACAGTTTTGCTCTTGTTGCCCAGGCTGGTGTGCAATAGTGTGATCTCAGGTCACTGTTTCCTAGGTTCAAGCAATTCTGCTGCCTCAGCCCCACCAAGTAGCTGGGATTACAGGTGCCCACCACCATGCCCGGCTAATTTTTGTAGTTTTAGTAGAGATGGGTTTTACTATGTTGACCAGGCTGGTCTCAAACTCCTGCCCTTAAACCTCCCAAAGTGCTGGGATTATAGGTGTGAGCCACCACACCTGGCTGACTCTGTATTTTTTTTTTTTTTTTTGAGACAGTCACCTCTGTTGCCCAGGCAATGAGGTACAATGGTGTGATCTCACTGCACTCTCCACCTCCTGGGTTCAAGCAATTCTCCCACCTCAGCCTCCTGAGTAGCTGGGATTATAGGCATGTGCCACCAAGCCCAGGTAAATTTTGTATTTTTAGTAGAGATGGGTTTTCACCATATTGGCCAGGCTGGTCTTGAACTCCTGACCTCGTGATCCACCTGCCTCAGCCTCCCAAAGTGCTGGGATTACAGGTGTGAGCCACCACACCCGGCCTGACTCTGTGTTTTTAAAGAGCATTCCAGATAATTCCAAGGCAAGTGGTTCAGATACTTAGAAAAATTCTATAGCAGGTGGTCTACATACTCAGAGAAACTTTCTAGGATTTGTTGGAATTTAGTGTAATTAAGTGAAACCTACCCAGCACCTGTAGTAATTAAAAGCGTAGGGCGCATTTTTTGTGAAGAAATCCGTGAATGTTTCTGTAAACACCATGTTGATTGTGTTGTACTTCTTAAAGGTTGTGATGACAACGGTAATTTTAACCACTTGACTGTATATGTTTTTCATCCTTGAAGACTATCATATATTTTCAAGTGTCTTTCCTCCCTGTTATTTTAGGTTAAAGATCGAGGTCCAGAAGCCACTAGGAGATTTTTTAATTGGTTTTATTGGAGCATTAACCTGGGAGTGATCCTGTTATTAGGAGGCGTTGCCTACATTCAGCAGAACATCAGCTTTGTCACTGGTTATGCGATCCCCACTGTCTGTGTTGGCCTTGCTTTTGTGGTCTTCCTCTGTGGCCAGAGCATTTTCATCACCAAGCCTCCTGATGGCAGTGCCTTCACCGACATGTTCAAGATACTGACGTATTCCTGCTGTTCCCAGAAGTGATGTGGAGAGCGCCAGAGTAATGGGTAAGCCCTTAATTCTCATCTCGGGCTGTTTGACAGGACTTATGTTGTTGTGTGCTTACTGTGTGCTGGGCCTGGGTGAGTGGTTTACACATCTTCTCTCCTCTAGCCTTGCACTTCCCCAGGGAGGCAGGCACGGTATTATCATCCCCATCTTAAAGACAGGCCAGCGGCCTGATTCCAGAGCTCATGCTTTAACCCCCACATTGCACTTCCTCTCACTGCCAGTGTAGACAGAAGCTCCTTTAGTTCCAGATTATAAAGGTAGAAATTTGCAGAGGGCATCGAGGAGACAGAAAACTTGCTTGATACATTTCTTTTTATTTTAAAAGGTTTTGAAATACATTTGGATGAAAAACTAAGCAGTTGCTAATGCTGTCAGTACCTGTCTCTACTCTTGAAAAAGTAAGCCACTGCCTCTTCCTTAAAGGTCAGCAATTGATTGGGTTGGCATGGGCTCAGTCATACAGCAGTCAGGTCTGTAACTGTCACAGGAAGATACAGTCGCAGAATGCGAGATGCACTGAGGGTGACCAGATGATCTCATGGGACTTACCCAATGTTAGCACTAAAGTCCCCTGAACTGGGGTTTTAAAGCTGAAAGTCTCGTGTCCTCAGAACCCCAGGAAAGCGGTGGGGCTGCAAGGGTCGTACCTTCAGGCGGCGCTCGCTGGCTGTGTGGATGTCCTCATCATTGGGGTTGAGTCTGAAGGTGCCCTGGGCCCACTTCTCAGTCGCCTATAGCAGGTGGCAGCAATGCTGGGGGGCAAGTGAGCAGATATCAGGAGCCAGGAGAGCCCCTGCCCTGGTCCCACCCTATCCCTCATGGCTGTCCCTGTCCAGGAGCTGAGTCCTGGAACCACACCCTGGGAGGGGGCATCTCAGGTGGGGACACCTTCACTCATGAGCCATGTGGGCATGAGGGGTCATTAAAGGATGGAGAGAGGCAGTCATCAAGGCACACAGTTAAACAGCACTTGAGTATATAATTAGTTCAACATGAAACCACAGACTGGCAATGCTGTACTATTTGCTTAGGGATTTGGTGGGAGCCTGGGGCCACAGGGAGGGGCCTTGGGTGGGGTTGGGCCATGGGGAGTACCTAGTAAGCTGCCTGTTCCTTGAGCACGATGTGTACCAAGGGGAGCTGGAGTGAGGGCAGCTCCATGGGGAAGGGACAGGATTGCCACTCTGAGCTCTGTGACCTTAGGCAAGACCCCTCTACTCCAAGCGAGGTCAACCACATAGGTGATTTTGGGAGCCAGTGCCCGCTCAGACAGTCTGGATTTTAGCTACGTAGGTGGATGGGAACCTGTAAAGGTTTAGAGATGCTGGGAGAACCTTTTTCCTGGGAGAGCTTTACAAACAGGGAACAAACAGAGCCACCCTGGGCCCTGCTGAGAAAGGATCCTACCGGAAGCCCTCACCACTGTCTTGCTCCACGCTGGTGGTGATGGTGATGTCATCGATGCAGGTGGTGGGTGTCGTGAACAGCAGCACAGACCGCTGCTGTCTCACCGAGCTGAAGTCAAAGTCTGTGTTCTGGACAAAGTAACCGTTGGGATATCTAGGGTGGGAGAATTGTGGTTTGCTGGACCCTTGCTGTGGGTCGTTTAACCTCAGCTCACATGTCTGTGGCCTCCCCAGATCCAGGCCCCTCCACTCTGCGAAGGCAAACCTGTCCCTAGCAGGAAGACCATGGGGTGGGGTGGGAAGGTGGGGGCGTGTGGTGGAGGCAGAAGGGTACCCACTTGCAGGTGTCGGTCATGTAGCGGATGATCCCTGGTGGCCGGGTGGAGGGAGTGTGTTGTTGATGGCAATAGTGACGGGGAGGCGGGAGGGCAGGGGACCCACCTGGACCAGGCTGCTGATGTTGGCCTTGAAGGGGAGGTAACCCCCCATGCTCTAGCGCATCGACCCCATTGACCCACTGCAGACACCGGAGATATGGGGAGGGGGCGGCAGGTCAGCGCATGAGGAGGGGTCCTCCTATCGGGCACTCCCTCGTAACCTGCAGCATAGAGCTGAGGCCTGCCAGCCAGACGGGAAGAATGGCATCCCAATGGGGTAGAGTAGGCCACCTATCCCCCTACACAGGGCACAGCCTCCAGGGCAGAGCAAGGAAGGGCCCCTCACGGGCCCATTCCAGGAGACAGGCTGTGGGTGGCATGCCCACCCACCTGCCCTAACTGCTCCTGGCTGCACTCACCACAATGGCATAGGAGTGGGCACTGCCAATCCTCAGCACCACTCTCGTCTGCAGGTCTGGGGTCCACCACTCCGGCAGGGTCACTTCCCGTCTGTACCACACCCAGCTGACAAAATGCCACAGCTGTCAGTCCGGCCGGGCAGATGTTCTTGAAGCTGGAAAGAACCTGCACGTCCAGGGTGGGGCCAGACTGTGGAGAGAAGGGCGGAGCTCAGCTCCTAGGCCCCCAAACAGATCTGGGACCAAGGTACATTCCTGCCTTGGCAGAGCTGACCTCGGGATGTCTAAACTGTCCCCTCCTCCCCATTCCCAGGTCCAGCTCTGTGCAGCGCAAGGCGCTCTGGCCAGACTAGCAGAAGGAGTGTCTGGGTGGCTCATGCCTGTAATCAGTGCTTTGGAAGGTCAACATAAAATGATGGCTTGAGGCCAGGAGTTCGAGATCAGCCTGGGCAAAGTAGTGAGACCCTATATATCTAAAAAAAAAATTTTGTTTTAAATTAGCCAGGCGTGGAGGCCCCAGCTAACTTGCAAGGCTGCGGCGGGAGGACCGCCTGGGCTCAGAAATTAGGATTGCGCCACTGTGCTCCAGCCTGGGCGACAGGGCCAAGCCCAGTCTCAAAAAATGTTTTAAAACTAAAAATCAACATTAAAAAAAGGACACTGCCCGGGCTCAGCCTTGGCCTCGGGAGGGGGCTCGGCAGGGGCTCTTCCTCCTTCTCCTGCCTCCTCCGCCGGTCCTCCGGGGTCCCCTCCGTGCCCCACTCCCCCAACCCCGCGCTCCCAAGCCCACTGACCTTTAACCACCTCTGGGCCCCCAAGCCCCAGGCGCCCAGGAGAAGGAGCCTGCGAGGCGGTCCGGGCTCTCCCACTCCCTCCGCCGGGCTTCCGCGCGCCTCCCGGCCCTGCCCCGAGTACCGCAGCAGCGGCCGCTACCTCTGCTCCTGGACGCCCCGGCGGCGGTCGTCGGAGAGATCGGCGCGGAAGCTCCAGAGGTCGTCCAGCTCCTTGCGCTCCCGCGACGGGCTCTCCCGGGGGTACAGCATCCCGCCCTGCAGCGCCAGCGCGCAGCCACACGACAGCGGCCCGGGCCACCGCCGGCCCCGAAGTCAGGCTTTCCGCTCCTCCGCTCGGCTTCCGGCTGCGGGGATAAAAGAGGCGCTGGAGGAGGCCGGTGGGCGTGTCGCTTGACGTACTGAGGCCGTCGGCGCCATGTTGGTTGAGGGCGCGTGCCAGGTCTGGAGGGGAGGGGAAGCCGGGCGCTGCTGGGTGGGGCCAAGGGCTGGGAACCCCGGGCTAGGCATTTGGCGAAATGGGACCCTCACACTCAGCCCCAGTCAAGAAGGGCCAGGTCTTCCCACTTCCGCCCAGGCTGGACGATCCAGGGCGGCAGGCCAGGACAGAACCCCTGAGATCTAAGATTCCCCAGTTTCTTCAAGGAGTACCTCAACTCGCTTTCCCCAGCGCGACTCCTCCGAGCAGGCCCCAGCGGAACCTCTTCCATGTCTGCCGCGTGCAGCGGTGGCCCTCGCCAGTAATTCCAGAACTTTGGGAGGCAGAGGTTGGTGGATCACTTGAGGCCAGTCTGGCCAACATGGCGAAAACCGATCTCTACTAACTTAAAAAAAAAAAAAAAAAAGCCGGGCGTCGTGGCGGGCACCTGTAATCCCAGCTAGTAGAGAGGCTGAGGCTGCAGAATCGCTTGTACCTGGGAGGCAGAGGTTGCAGTGAGCCGAGATCATGCCATTGCACTCCAGTCTGGAGAGAGACTTACCTCAAAAAAAAAAAAAAAAAAAAAAAAAAAAAAAGAAGGCTGAGGCTGAGGCAGGAGCTCAAACCTGTAATCCCAGCAGTTTGGGAGGTTGAAGTGGGCAGATCACTTGAGTCAGGACTTTGAGACCAACCTGGTCAACATGGAAAAACCCCATCCCTACGAAAAATACAAAAATTAGCCGGGTGTGGTAGTGGTCTCAGACCAGCTACTTGGAAGGCTGAGGCAGAAGAGTTGCTTGAACCCGAGAGGCGGCCGTTGCCGTGAACTGAGATGGTGCCACTGCACACCAGCCTGGGCGATAGAGTGAGATACCATCTCAAAAAAAAAAAAAAAAAAGTTAATTAAAAAAATTTAGAACAGGAAGGAAAGGAAAGAAGGATAGCACAACTCGGAAGAGGGCCAAGTGGGTGGCCTGAGAAACCAAGTGCCCAGCTAGACCTCTTGACTCGGGGTTTCATAGCTTGGCATCCTTCTGGGGTCTTGCCACTCCTGATTCCTTAGCTTGGGGCTCAGAACACACATTCTTCTCAGATCGTAAAATCATTCTCAGGGTACACATCAGTTACAGCTGTTGGGTGCCCCTGCCATACAGAGGGGGCCCTCAGGTCCTAGGAACACCGCCTGGATGCAATTGTTTGCACGATTCCTCCCCACCCCCTTTTTCATGCTCGCCCAGTCTTCTGAAAATGGACCTTATAAATACTAGAAATGGAGTCCCCAGCATAGTGAAATAAATGCATTCTAGGAACTGACAAGGCCTAAAGACTTTTTCACAAAGGTTTATGCTTTTCTTTCCTTATTTTCTTTAATTTTACTTTTACATTACTTTAGTGAAATGTTTACGCACTTAAATTAGGATACAGTTCACTGTTTATGAGGCAGATTTAGGCCAAATTTAACAAAAGTAGTCCCAGCAACTCGGGAGGCTGAGGCAGGAGAATCACTTGAACTCAAGAGGCAGAGGTTGCAGTGAGCTGAAATCATGCCACCGCACTCCAGCCTGGGTGACAGAGTGAGACTCCAACTCAACTCATAAATAAATAAAGGGAGCAACTTGTATATTTCTCTATATATGTATGATGTTTATATATGTTATATGAAAATGACATTTCTATTTATAAAACAATCTACATATTTAATACATTAATTCATTAAATATATATTTTATGTACGTTATATATACACATATAAAAAGGAATTTATTATGGGGAGTAGAATTTATTACGGGAAGGACCTCTCCTGAGAGGCAGAAACTGTTGCCTCCACCACAACTTCTCTCTTGGCTCATTCAAAGCTTGGTCAAACGGGGAAAGTGGGTGGAGATCGCCCTGTATCCCCCCTCCTCTGCCTAAGTGTGTCTTTGTAACATCAGCTGGCATCATACAAAGGGCAGGAGAAGCAAACACCCAGAACTCTTTTGCTGGTCAGAGATTCCCTGAGTGTCTGTCCTCACCCCAGCCTGCTCTGTGTGTCTGTGTTGTGACGCTTGAGTCTTTGGAAAGAAATGGGAAGAGGGGGGTGGGGAAAATGTTACCACAAGAATGCTTCTCATTCCTCTGTTCTTGTTGGGTCCTGTTTTGGGGGAGGGTGGGGGTTGAGGGAAGCGTGACCTTGTGTCTTTGTCAATAAACTCATTTACACAAAATGAAAAAAAAAAAAAGGAATTTATTTCTTTGCTGTTTTGACACTTCCCTGGTCTTTTCCCTGTTGATTCTGGTCTTCTCTCCAATTCCTGGAGGTAGCCAGCCTCTAAATCCATGGAATTTCTTGAATGATAGGCCTGTCTGTTACTCTCGGTGGCTGCCCTAGGGTCACACCTGAGTTCCTGCTAACCAGATGATTTGGCCAAGGAGCCAACCACACCAGAAAGACCAACCATGTGATTTGAAGGTTGCAACTTTGAGCCACATGATGTCAGTCTGACCTCCAGAAAGGAACTGAGGGGCTGGAGATGGACTCAATTGCCTGGCCAATGATTGCATCAACCCGCCTGATGTAATAAAACCCTTGGACATGGAAGCCAAGGTGACCTTCTCTGGTTGGTGATACACATCAGTGTGCTGAGAGGATGATGTGTCCTGAGGACACAGAAATGTCATCTTCAGGACCCTCTCAGAGTTTATACTATGTGTCTCTGCTTTTGACTGGTGTTAACTTTTGTCAGTTTTTCTTATATAAAACTGTAATGAAAATATCATGCTTGGCTGGGCACAGTAGCTCATGCCTGTAATCCCAGCACTTTGGAAAGTTGAGGCGGGTAGATCACCTGTGTTTGGGAGTTCGAGACCAACCTGGCCAACACAGTGAAACCCTCTCTACCAAAAATACAAAAATTAGCCAGGTATAATGGCACTCACCTGAAATCCCAGCTACTCAGGAGACTGAGGCAAGAGAATCACTTGAACCTGGGAGTCAGAGGTTGCAGTAAGCTGAGATTGTGCCATTACACTTTTGCTTAACAGAGTGAGACTTCATCTCAAAAAAATAAAAAAGGTATCTTGCTTTTCTGAGTTCTTTGAGTTGTTATAGAGAAATTATCAAACCTGAGGATACTGTG
Source organism: Aotus nancymaae (assembly GCF_030222135.1). Taxonomy (NCBI): domain Eukaryota; kingdom Metazoa; phylum Chordata; class Mammalia; order Primates; family Aotidae; genus Aotus; species Aotus nancymaae. Next base: position 54,131,397 of record NW_026988419.1, read on the forward strand.
GGAATCTCTGAATTTGTAGCCAGTTGGTGAGAAGTACATGTGGTCTGAGGACACCCAAACTTGCAGCTTGCATCTAAAGTGAAGGCAGCCTAGTGGGGGCTTGTGGCCTTAACCTGTGGCATTTGACGTTAACATCAGGGAGTTGACATCAGAATTGTGTCACACAGGCCAGCTGTGATGGCTCATGCTTGTAATCCCAGCACTTTGGGAGGCAAGGTAAGAGGATCACTTGAGCTTGAGTCTGAGGCCACAGTGAGCTATGACCACACCACTGCACCCCAGCGTAGGTGAAAGAGCAAGACCCCATCTCCAAAAATAAAAAAATTGCATGGCACAGTGCCTGTATTTAATGGCTCAAATGTTGCAGGAACTTTCTTTCTTTTTTTTTTTTTTTTGGAAGACAGACTCTTGCTCTGACACCCAGGCTGGAGTGCAGTGGCACAATCTCTGCTCACTGCTACCTCCAACTTCCAGGATCAAGTGATTTCTCCTGCCTCAGCCTCCTGAATAGCTAGGATTACAGGTAAGCACCACCATCCCTGGCTAATTTTTGTGTTTTTAGTAGAGATGGGGTTTCACCATGTTGGCCAGGCTGGTCTGGAACTCCTGCTGGGATCACAGGTGTGAGCCACTTTAGAAACTCTAAAAAATAAAAACCTTTATAGTATTTTTACCACCTGATTTTTTTCTCTCAATCTTTCCCTCATTTCCTGCTTTAAAACTCAAGCTTAGGGGCTGGGCATGGTGCTCATGCCTGTAATCTCAGCAATTTGAAAGGCCAGGGTGGATGGATCACTTGATGTCAGGAGTTTGAGATCAGTCTGGCTAATATGTTGCAACCCTGTCTCTACTAAAAATACAAACATTACCTCAGCATGGTGGCACACACCTGTAGTCCCAGCTTCTTGGGACACTGTGGCAGAAGAATGGTTAGAACACAGGAGGTGGAGGTTGCAGTAAGCCAAGATTGCACTACTGCACTTGAGCCTGAGTGACAGAGTGAGACTCCATTTCAAAAAAAAACAAAACAAACAAACAAAAACCTCTAGCTTGGGATTGGCCGCCTCTTCTATTTTTTTTTTTCTTTTTAAAAACATTTTTTACAAATAGATGTAGATGCTATGTTGCCCAGGCTGCTCTCAAACTCCTGGTGTCAAGTGATCCTCCCGCCATGATTTTAAAAGTGCTGGGATTATAGGTGTGAGCACTGCACCCAGCTTTATGTTTTTTTCTACATGAAAAATAACACAGGATTATCTTCCAGAGCTAATAAATATGTTCAAATAACCACAACCCCATTAAGGAAAAATGTCACTTGATAGCAAATAAGCAATCCAGAGCAATATGATCGCACTCAGTAAAGGTAAAAAAACTTCATTTTTATTACATTTCCCCAAGACATGCACCACACTGTTCTCTTGAAAACATACAGTGCATGTCCTCCTTTAAAACATATCCTCTTTAAAGTAACATACAAACATGTCAATATGAGATAAAAAATCACATCTGAATTTTCACATTTCAAAAACATACACTTAACGTCAAATAAAGATTTATTTTTACAGGTATTTAGGGGAACTACCACGTAGCTTCTTCACGCCTGGGGCCTTTTTTGTCACTTAAGATCTAAACTTGTAACCATGCTAGCTGTGTTTCTAATGTGACAACATCACAAACCACCAGTCCAGAAGCCTATCCATAATCCCACTTCCTAATGGTTAAGTCTCATGCTGGGTCCTCACCGTGGTTAGCTGCACAAGACATAAACCAAATCTTCACTGAATCCTCAACCCGCATCGGTAACTCAAGTGCATCAATCGTAATGAATCTACCGGAACTCAGTATTTATGATGATTTTTGAGAAGGGGTCTCAGACTGGAGTGCAGTGGCAGGATCAGGGTTCCCTGCAGCCCCAACCTCCCAAGCTCCAGAAATCCTCCCTCCTCAGCCTCCTGAGTAGTTGGGAATAGAGATGCCTCCCACATTGCCCAGTTAATTTGTGCATTTTTGTGGAAAAGGGATCTCGCCATGTTGCCCAGGCTTGAAGCTGGTTCAAGCAATTGGGTTCCTCAGATTTCCTAAATAGACCATGATATTCTGCCTTGACTCCAGGAGACACAGATGTACCTTCCCTCAGGCCGATGATCTCAGGCATCCATGGTCCCTGGAGCTCTAGGAAAGGAGGGCGCGGTCTCGAGCCCACATCCAGTTCTCTGGGTCATAAGCCTGGATCTGGAAAAGGAAATGCCCCTTGAGAAGACGGGGACTCCTCAGGTTCCCCTCCCTCCCCTCATCCAGCCTCCAATCCACTTGATTCCTCCCCACCTCATCCACCTCCCCACACCCCACTCACCTCCTCCAGCTCCTCTGGGGAAACTCAAGCTCTCCAGTGCATGGAACAGAAGAACTGGAACCGAAGCTTCTGGAACAAGGGTCGCTGGGAGCAGTTCTTCCCATACAGGAAGTAGAAGATGGCTTGTTTGGGGGCCTTGTCATCCTCCATGTCATTGACCAGGTAGCTGGGGGCAGAAATCAGGTTGCTGCTGAGGGACACCACCAGGAGAGACCTCCAGCTGAGGTCAACTTCCCAGAGAGGAGGGCAGGGGACTGTCCTCGGCTCAGGACTGGTACTCACCCTGCAGAGAGCCATGCCTTCCTCAGGAGGGACCTGCTGGACAGAGACCTGCTGAAAGGTGTCTTTCACACCTTCAGGATGGAGAGAGACAAAAACCCAACTGGTGGCCAAGAGTGGTGGTTCACACCTGGAATCCCAGCACTTTGGGAGGCTGAAGCAGGTACACTGCTTGAGACCAGGTGTTTGAAACCAGCCTGGTCAACATAGGGAAACCCATCCCTACTAAAAATACAAAAATCAGTCTGGCATGGTGACACACACCTTAGTCCTAGCTACTCAAGGAGCTGAGGTGCAAGAATTGCATGAACCCAGGAGATGAATGTTGCAGTAAGCCAAGATCAGGCCACTGCATTCCAGCCTGGGAGATGGAGCGAGACTCTGTCTCAATAAATAAGTAGGCCGGGGCCAGGCACAGTGGCTCATGCCTGTAATCCCAGCACTTTGGGAGGCCGAGGTGGGTGAATCACAAGGTCAGGAGTTCAAGACCAGCCTGGCCAAGATGGTGAAACCCTGTCTCTACTAAAAATACAAAAATTAGTCGGGCGTGGTGGCAGGTGCCTATAATTCCAGCTGCTCAGGAGGCTGAGGCAGAGAACTTGAACCCAGGAGGCAGAGGTTGCATTGAGTCGAAATCGTGCCATTGCACTCCAGCCTGGGTGACAGAGTGAGACTCCATCTCAAAAAAAAAAAAATAATAAGTAGGCTGGGCACTGTGGCTCACACCTATAATCCCAGCACTTTGGGAGGCTCAGGTGGGTGCATCATGAAGTCAGGAGATTGAGACCATCCTGGTTAACATGGTGAAACCCCGTCTCTACTAAAAATACAAAAAAATTAGCCGAGCGTGGTGACACACACTTGTAGTCCCAGCTACTTGGAAGGCTGAGGTAGGAGAATTTGTTGAACCCAGGAGGTGGAGGTTTCAGTGAACTGAGATCACACCATTGCACTCCAGCCTGGGCAACAGAGTGAGACTTTATATCAAAAAATAGATTAATTAATTAAAAATAAATAAATAACTGTCCTGGTGTGGGGGCACAGCCCTGTAGTCTGAGCTAATCAGGAGGTTGAGTTGGGAGGATTGCTTGAGCCCAGGAGGTGGAGGCTGCTGTAAGCTATGATCTCACCACTGCACTCCAGCTTGGGGGACAGAGCAAGTCTCTGTCTCAAAAAAAAAAAAAAAAAAAGGACACATTGATATTTTGCCAAACTCTGCCTTCTATAGGCATCTAGTCTAATGGTACTGGAAGAAATCAGGGCAGATCACCTAATCCCAGTGTCACATTATAATAGGATGTAACTGGAGTGCTGTGGGTGTGCAGAGGTGGGAAGATGAGGGCAGGCATCACAGAGGCTGTGGGGTGAACTGACTTTAAGGAATATGTCATTCTCCTCAAAACCACATGTGTGCAGGACCCCAGACAGAAAACACAAACACAAAGTCGAGTTGAAGGCATTTGGAAGGAGTGGTGAAACCAAGCCAGGAAACACAAAGATGGTGAGCTGGTTTGGCTGTAGAGAGATTGTAGAGAGGGTGGAATTGGCACTGTGACCCTGGCCTTGATTTCAAAAGACATCAGCTAAGGAAGCTGTTCAGATGGGCAGTGGGGGGTCGGACCTGGGCTTTGGAAAGATGTTCTGGCTACACTAGGAAGTCCCCTGCTTGGGGAGAGGCTCCAGGAGACCCCAGCAGGGAGCATTTGACAGTGGATTCAAGTGATGCCAGGGGTTCTGAACTGTGGCCTCTGTCATGGGAACCCAGGGGAGGACGATGGACCGTTGCATTTGGGGTTGATGTGGGAAGGAGAGAGAGGAACCAGAAATGGCTGTCTGCTGGGGGAAGCGTTGTGTCTGCTATGATTCCTCTCCCCTTGTGGGGTGGTTACAATTCTTTTTGTTTTACTCTTTTATTTGTAAACTGGCATTTGAGCTTGTTTTTCCTTTTTTTTTTTTTTTGGCTTTGTTTGTTTTTGAGAAAAAGTCTCAGTCTGTTGCCCATGCTGGAGTGCAGTGGCTCAATCTTAGCTTACTACAACCTCTCCCTCCTGGGTTAAAGCAGTTCTCTTGTCTCAGTGTCCTGAGCAGCTAGGATTACAGGTGCCCATCACTGTGCCTGGCTAATTTTTGTACCTTTTTAGTAGAGACAGGGTTTTGACATGTTGGCCAGGCTGGTCTCGATCTCCTGACCTCATGTGATCTGCCCACCTCAGCCTCCCAAAGTGCTGGGATTATAGGCATGAGTCTGCACCTGGCCTGAGTTTGTTTTTAGATAAAACAGTCTAAAAACACCATGGCATAATGCTATCTTTTCAATACACAGAGTAAAGAGAACAAATAGGTGAAAGAATAAATGAAAGATTGGAATCCCACTTCCCCCCACTGTCCCAAGGTGTTGGACATTGATGAATAGGAGGAAGCAAGCCACTCACAGGGCCAGGAAGAAATTAATGCATCGGTATTGCCAGGAGAAGAGGCTGGCATGGCTAAAATATGCTATGACCATAGCTAGCAGTACTGATGGAGAGAAAGGAACACAGAGAGAGAGAAGTCACATCTTGGAAACGGAAGATCCTGGAGATGGGGCAATGGGGGCTGGGGAGAGGTTGCCCATCAGAGAAGGGACCTCAGTGTTGGGGTGACTGTGCTTATTCGGAATCTGTAGGGTGGAGGGGTATTTGATGGTGGGATGCAAGTCTGAGGAGCCAGAGGAAGGGATGTGGGTGATGCGCCCAGGATGGTGAGCTCCAATGGGACCTTTGCAGGGAGTGTATCTACATTGGCTGGTGTCAGGAGGGTCTTTTCTGTGCCAGGCAGAGAATTTTCCCAAAGCGCTAGGAGTAGAGAGGCCAGGAGCTTCAGGGCTGCGGCTGGACTGCGGCCCAGGGCTCAGCTCTCAAAGGACCCATAGGAGAGGAAAGGGCCACTCAGTCACTCTGCAAGAGACCTGCAGAGTCCCAAGGGAAATGCTAACAAATCATAAAAAGACCAAGAATAGCCAGGAGTATCAGCTGAAGCCTGTGACCCCAGTACTTTGACAGGCAGAGACTGGAGGATCACATGAGCCCAACAGTTCAAGAACAACCTGGGCAACACAGCGAGACCCTCTTTCTACAAAAATTACAGAAATTAGTGGAGCGAAGTGGCCTGTGCCTGTAGTCCCAGCTACTCAGGAGGCTCAGGCAGGAGGATTGCTTGAGCCCAGGCAATTAGAGGCTGCTGTGAGCTATGAGCATGCCACTGCACTCTATCCTGGGAGCAAAGCTAGAATCTGTCTCAAAAAAAAAAAAAAAAAAATGGTCTGAAGACCTTGGGAGCTGGCCGGGCACAGTGGCTCACGTTTGTAATCCCAGCACTTTGGGAGGAAAAGGCAGGTGGATCACCTGAGGTCAGTTGTTCAAGACCAGTTTGGTCAACATAGCAAAACCCTCTCTCTATTAAAAACACAAAAATTAGCCAGGTGTGGTGGTGCACACCTGTAATCCCAGCTACTTTGGAGGCTGAGACAGAGAATCATTTCAACCCTGGAGGTGGAGGCTACAGTGAGTCAATTTCATGACACTGCCCTCCAGCCTGGGCAACAGAGCAAGACTCTATCTCAGGAAAAAACAAAACTGTGGAGGCGGCGCATCAGGTGGGAGATGGTGAAGGAGAGAGAGAGGGGAACTGTGGGTGTGAAGGCTGCACCCTCCCCCAGGCTGTGTGTTGGAGCAGGAACACAGTTACCTGGAGAACAACCTTACCTTGTCTGACACCCTCAGATCTTTGTCCCAGGCCAGGAATCTTTTAATGACAGGATCCTCTGTGATTAGAGAGCATGCTAGTGTGAGAAGCAGAACAGTTTCCCTGGGAGCAAGAGGGCAGCGAGAAGTGCGCCTCCCTGGGGAAAGCCTCAGGATGGTGGCTCAGGTGAGGTCGATGGCACAGGAGAAAATGACTTTCACTGGGCAAGGGAGGTGCTCCCGTTCTGAGGCTGCCCTGAGAAGTGGCTGAAGGAGGTCCTGGGTGTGCAAATCTATAGGATGGAGAGTTGGGAAGAAGTCAGGATGCCCTCCCTGCAGATACACAGAGACCACTGCAGAGTCATAAAGTAATTCCTGTCATTTCCCCATGAAACAGTCACATCAGGGTGTGACCATGGCTTTGGTATCTCCCTCTAGGGATGGAGACAGTTAAGTTTAGAAGGTCAGCAAGAGGCCGGGCAGCTTGACTCATGCCGGTAATCCCAGCACCTTGGGAGGCCGAGGCAGGTAAATCACAAGGTCAGGAGTTTGGGACCATCCTGGCCAACATGGTGAAACCCCATCTCTACTAATGATACAAAAAAATTAGCCAGGTGTGGTGGTGTGTGGCTGTAATCCCAGCTATTCGGGAGGCTAGGGCAGGAGAATCACTTGAACTCAGGAGGTGGAGAAGGCTGCAGTTAGCTTGAGATTCCACCATTGCACTCCAGCCTGGACAACAGGGTGAAACTTTGTCTCAAAAAAAAAAAAAAAAAAGTCAGCAAGAAACATTAAGTTTCAGAGGGCACAGCTGAAACCTCTTTCTTTGATTTTGTTTTTATTTCAATTGATTGATTGGAGATGCAGTCTCACTATGTTGCCCAGGCTGGAATTCAATGGCATGATCTCAGCTCACCTGCAACCTCCACCTTCCAAGTTCAAGCAATTCTCCTGTCCCAGCCTCCTGAGTAGCAGGGATTACAGGCATGCACAGCCACTCCTAGCTATTTTTTGTATTTTTGGTAGAGATGGGGTTTCATCATGTTGGTCAGGCTGGTCTGAAACTCCTGACCTCAGGTGATTCACCCACCTTGGCCTCCCAAATTGCTCAGATTAGAGGCATGATCTACCGCGCCTGGCCTTGGTTTTTCTTCTGAGACAGGGTTTGGCTCTGTCACCCAGGCTGGAGTGCAGTGGTACAATCATAGCTTACTGCAGCCTCAAAGTCCTGAGTTCAAGCAATCCTCTTGCCTCAGCCTGCTAAAGTGCTGGGATCTCAGGCAGGAGCCACAGTGCCTGGCCTGAAACCAAGCTTTCTTATCCCAATCGCAGACCTTCATCAAGTCTAGCTGAATCCTCTATGGCCTCCTAAACATCCCTCATGAGTGATCACTTCTGAGTCCTCCTGCAAGGAGAATTCACCCACTAGGGGGCATATTTTTCTCATGGGAAAAGTATGGTTATGGGAAGTTTCCTCTTTTTGAAAAGAACAGGATTGGAGGTGCTCTCTGGGGTGTTCTCCTACCAAGAAGCCTGTTGAAGACCTCGTGGTGCTCAGGGAGCATGGATGACACTTGCCATCGCTTCAGCTTCACCTTGAGACCACACAGGGTCTCCACCACCCAGGTGTCCTCAGGCTCAGGGGCGAGCACCTTCTCTGGCTCCTCCTCTGATTCATCCAACCACTCCCTCTTCCGTTTCCAGCACAGAAACCTAAGTGGGGGGTTGCGATCTACCCAAGGGGCTGAGTAAAAAAAAACAGGCCACCATGTAATGCTTCTGCAACTGATCACCTTAAACCCCAACCCCAAACCCCAAACCACTCTCCATCCTCCCCAGCCCCACAGACTGTTGGCTTCTGCAAGCCATCTTTCCCCTTTGTAAACCCTATGTGCCTCTCCTTCTCCTTCCCATTCTTCCATCTTTCTGTCCACAGAATGCATCATTTCCTTTTCTGGTCCTGGCTCTCTGAGACCCTTTTTTTTTTTTTTTTTTTTTTACTTTATCGCCCAGGCTGGAGTGTAGTGGTGCAATCTCCTATCACTGCAACCTCCATCTCCCAGGTTCCAGTGATTCTCCTGCCTCAGCCTCCCAAGTAGCTGGGATTACAGGTGCCCACCATAACACCCAGCATATTGTTGTACTTTAGAGACAAGGTTTCACCATGTTGGCCAGGCTGGTCTCATACTCCTGGCCTCAAGCAACCCTCCTGCCTTGGCCTCCCAAAGATCTGGGGTTGCAGGTGTGAGCCATTGCACCTGGCCTGAGTCCCTCCTTGCTTCCCCCACACACTCCCTCAGTGCTCCTTCCTGACTACTGGGTTGGTCTCCCCTCCCTTCCCCCCTCCCCCCTCCCCCTTTCCCCTTCCCTCCTTCTCTCTCTCTCTTTCTTTTGAGACAGGGTCTCATTCTGTCCCCTAGAGTGCAGTGACTCCATCTCAGCTCACTGCAACATTCACCTCCCAGGTTCAAGAGATTCTCCTACCACAGCCTCCCAAATACCTGGGATTACAGGCATACAACCCGGCTAACTTTTGTATTTTTAGTAGAAATGGGTTTTCACCATGTTGGTCAGACTGGTCTCAAACTCCTGACCTCAGGTGATCCACCCACCTTGACCTCCCAAAGTGCTGGGATTACAGGCATGACTTACTACACCCGGCTTTGGTTTTTCTTCTGAGATAGGGTTTTGCTCTCTCAACCAGGCTGGAGTGCGGTGGTGCAGTTATAGCTCACTGCAGCCTCAAAGTCCTGAGTTCAAGCAATCCTCATCTCAGCCTCCTAATGTGCTGGGATCTCAGGCATGAGCCATGGTGCCTGGCCTGAAACCAAGCTCTCTTATCCCAATCACAATCTAAGTGAATGCTCTATCACCTCCTAAGCGTCCCTCATGAGTGATCACTTGAGTCCTCCCACATGGGCTCACCCACTAGGGGGGCATATTTTTTTCCACGGGAAAAGTATGGTAATGGGAAGTTTCCTTTTTGAAAAGAACAGGATTGGAGGTGCTCTCTGGGGTGTCCTCCTACCAAGCAGACTGTTGAAGACCTTGTGGTGCTCAGGGAGCATGGGTGACACTCGCCGTTTCTTCAGCTTCACCTTGAGATCACACAGGGTCTCCACCACCCAGGTCTCCTCAGACTCAGGGGTGTGCGCCTTCTCTGGCTCCTCATCCAGTTTCTCAGATTCGTCCAACCACTCCCTCTTCCTTTTTGAGCAAAGGAACCTAAGTGGGGGGCTGGGATCTACCCAAGGGACTGAGTAAAGAAACCAGGCCACCATGTAACACTTCTGCAATTGATCACCTTAGACCCCAGCCCCAAACCCCAACCATTCTCCATCCTCCCCAGCTCCGCAGACTGTTGGCTTCTGCAAGCCATCTTTCCATCTTTCTCCTCTGTAAACCCCATGTGCTTCTCCTTCTCCTCCCCATCCTTCTATCTCTCTATCCTCAGAATGTGTCCTCATTTACTTTCCTGGTCCCTGGCTCTCTGCATTCGCCCTTTTTATTTTTTCTTAAGACAGAATGTTGCTTTGTCGCCTAGGCTGAAGTGTAGTGGTATGATCTCATATCACTGCATCCCAACCTCCATTTCCCGGGTTCCAGTGATTCTTCTGTCTCAGCCTCCCAAGTCGTGGGATTATAGGTGCCTGCCACAACGCCTAGCTCATTCTTGTATTTTTAGTAGAGATGAGGTTTCAGCATGTTGGCCAGGCTGGTCTCAAACTCCTGGCCTCAAGTGATCTGCCTCAGCCTCCCAAAGTGTTGGGATTATAGCTGTGAGCCACTGCACCTGGCCTGAGTCCCTCCTTTCTTCTCATACACCCTCCTCAAGTACTTCCTCCTGACTTCTAGGCCTCTGCTTTTTTTTTTTTTTTTTGAGACAGGGTCTTACTCTCTCACCCAGACTGGAGTGCAGTGGCAGGATCTCGGCTCACTGCAACCTTGGCCTCCTAGGCTTAAGCAATTTTCCTGCCTCAGTATCCTGAGTAGCTGGGGTTACAGGCACATACCACTACCACTGAGCTAATTTTTGTTTTTTTAGTAGAGATGGGGTTTCACCATGTTGGGCAGCTATCTCAAACTCCTGACCTGAGGTGATCCAACCACCTCAGCCTCTCAAAGTGCTGGGATTACAGGTGTGAGCCAACCCCCACCCCCTACCCTCATCCCCTCCTGGTTCTTAGTCAATCCTCTCTCATCTCTTCTTCCTCTAGTCCCCTCACCTGATGGTCCTGGCATTTCATTGTCCACCACTTCTGGAAGGGAGTACCCCGAGGTGCTAGGCTGGGGGCTCTGCTCCTCAACCTGGGGTTGCCGTTGATGGCTGGCCATGATCTCCCCCAAACTCTGTTCTCTCTCAGGGAAGCTAGTTCCTGTTGTGGCCAAAGCCTTCTTCCACACTCTACTAGGAACCAGAAGAATGTGTTGTCTATTCTCAAGGCTGGGAAGAAGTCAGGAGTGGAGAACAGCTCTGAGAAGATACTGCTGTCCACCTGAGTTTCAAAGTGCCCACAGAGTTCAGTCCCTCCAATCAGTAAGGCTGGAATCTCTGATGTCATCGGTCACTCCAACCAGGCAACCAGTTTGAAGAAAAACACATGTAACTGCCAGCCTGAGCTCCTGTCCTGGAGATGATCCAAAGTGAATGGCATCTCCTGCCACCGTCCCAACCTCAGACTATTGTCCTAAAGCATCTTCGGGGTCTCCGCATCCCTCGTTCCCTGTACCAGCAGAGGCTGTGTCCTCTCCACTCAAAGGCTGAAGCATGCTGGGGTCTCATCTGGACATGCACATTTCAGAGTCCTCTCTGGTGGGAGAGGGAGCAGGGTGGCAAAGAAAAGTAGGGAAAGCAGAAATGATGAAACCTTACAAGAGTGAGACTAACATGTACAAGAGATCCCAGGTACACTGACTTGATGAAAAAGTTACATCAAAGCACTCAATTTGCCAAAGCTTTTCTGCTGAATGCTTCCTGACATTCACTGTCCGAGATTCTGTACTAGGGGTACATGTGTCCTCTGCCCTAAGGCATCTTTGAGTCCAAGAGACATTCTGAGGACTGAAAATCATAGAAAATTGTCCATGAGCTCACATATATTTCCAATGGTGTCCTCAATTTCAGGGAGTCCATGGATCACCTAAAACCAGCCAACACAGTTGAACTAAGAAACTCTAGTCTATATATCAAGTTTTGTATCATATATATTTCCCTGAACTCAGAAATTTCCCTACCATTTATGGATTCTATGACTAATACAGCACATGTACAAAAAGACTAAGTAAAAAAAAATCTCAGCTGTGCACAGTTTATGCTTGTAATCCCAGCACTTTGGGTGGCCAAGGGGGGAAGATTGCTTGAGGCCAGGAGTTCAATACCAGTGTAGGCAACAGAGCAAGACCCCAACTCTATTAAAAAAAAAAATTAGCCAGGTGTGATGGCTAACACCTGTGTTCCAACTACTTGGGAGACTGAGGCAGGAGGACTGCTTGAGCTCAGGAGCTAGAAGCTGCAGTGAGCTATGATTGTGCCACAGCACTTTAGCCTGAGCAACACAGTGAGACCCTGTGTCAAAAAAATGTTTTTAATAGAAAATAAAAGTTTCATGGCATTCAGAGACCATCCAGGGAAACTGAGTTCTGGCTGTAGTGACTCATGCCTGTAATTCCATCACTTTGGGAGACCAAAGCAGGTGGCTCACCTGAGGTCAGGAGTTCAAGACCAGCCTGGTCCACATGGTGAAAACCTGTCTCTACTAAAAATACAAAAAATTAGCTGGGCATGGTGGCAGGTTCCTGTAATCCCAGCTACTTGGGAGGCTGAGACAGGAGAATCGCTTCAACCCAGGAGGCGTAGGTTGCAGTGAGCCAAGATAGTGCCACTGCACTCCAGCCTAAGGAAGAGTGGGACTCCAACACACACACACACACACACACACACACACACAAAAAAAAAAAAAAAAAAGAGCTATATTATCTCTCACCCAATTTGCCTGCTAAGAAATTCCTTGTGAGCACCAAGAACTTTACTGAACTCGTCATCCTTCTGCTCACCTGAGACAAGTGCATATCTGATTGCTTCCTCTGCTGGAAAATGCAGATTCCCTGAGCTAGGGAAAGGCATAAGTGATGGATAGCTGTCAGCGGTGGCTCAGGCCTGAAATCCCAGCATTTTGGGAGGCCAAGGTGGGTGGATCACCTGAGGTCATGACTTCAAGACTGGCCTGACCCACATGGTGAAACCTCATCTCAAATTTGAGAAGTTGAGGCTCAAAGAGGTGAAATTACAAGTTTGAGATGCCTTTTTTATTTTTCTTTGGATGGGGTCTCACTCTGATGCCCAAGCTGGAGTACAGTGGTGTAATCTCAGCTCACTGCAACCTCTGCCTCCTGGGTTCAGCAACAGTCTCCTGCCTCAGCCTTCCGATTAGCTGGAATTATAGGTGCATGCAACCATGCCTGGCTAATTTTTTTGTATTTTCAGTAGAGATGAGGTTTCACCATGTTGGTCAGCATGGTCTTGAACTCCTGACTTTGTGATCCGCCCAACTCCACCTCCCAAAGTGTTGGAATTACATAGGCGTGAGCCACCGAGCCTGGCTGGGACTTCTTATTAATTTTTTTTGAAGAGATAAACTTAATTATTTTAATAGATATAATAATTGTGTATGCTTGTGGGGCATAGTGTGATGTTTTGATCTATGTATACATTGTGGAATGATTATTGATTATATTAAGGTAATTAACATATCCATCATCTCACAAATGTACCATTTTGCTGTCGTGAGAACATTTAAAGTCTACTTTTTGCCAGTCACAGTGGCTTAAGCCTGTAACGCCAATGGCTGATGCAGGCGAATCGCCTGAGGTCAAGAGTTCAAGACCAGCTGGGCCAACATGGTGAAACCCCATTTCTAAAAATACAAAAATTAGCTGGACAAGGTGGCACACACCTGTAATCCTAGCTACTCAGGAGGCTGAGGCAGGGAAATCACTTGAACCATGGAGGCGGAGGTTGCAGTGAGTCGAGATTGTGCCACTGCATTGTAGCCTGGGCAACAGAGGGTGACTCTGTCTCAAAAAAATACAAAATATAAAATAAAATAAAATGTACCTTTTTTTTTTTTTTTTTCTGAGATGGAGTGTGGCTTTCTCGCCCAGGCTGGAGTGCAATGGCACAATCTCAGCTCACTGCAACCTCTGCCTCCCAGGTTCAACCGATTCACCTGCCTCAGCCTCCCGAGTAGCTGGGACTACAGGCATGTGCCACCATGCCCAACTAATTTTTTGTATTTTTAGTAGAGATGGGGTTTCACCATGTTAGCCACAATGGTCTTGATCCCCTGACCTGGTGATCCACCAGCCTTGGCCTCCCAAAGTCCTGGGATTACAGTGTAAGCCACTGTGCCTGGCCCCAATTGTACTTTTTTAGACAGTCTTGCTTTGTTGCCCAGATTGGAGTGCAGTGGCACAATCACAGTTCACTGCAGCCTCAACCCCTAGGCTCACGTGATACTCCTACCTCAGCCTCCCAAGTAGCTGGGACTACAGACAACCACGACTACACCTGGCTTTTTTTTAATTGAGAAGGATTCTCACTCTGTCACCCAAGCTGGGGTGCAATGGTGAGATCTCTGCTCACTGCAGCCTTCACCTCCTGGGTTCAGGTAATTCTTCTGCTGTCTCAGCCTCCTGAGTAGCTGGGATTACAGCAACGCACCTCTATGCCCAGCTAATTTTTTTTTTTTTTTTTTGCATTTTTAGTAGAGATGGGTTTCACCAAGCTGGCCAGGCTGGTCTCAAACTCCTGACTTCATGATCCACCCGCCTTGGACTCCCAAAGTCCTGGGATTATAGGTGTGAGACACCATACCCAGCCACTTTTATAATTTTTATAGAGACTGGGGTTTTGCCATGTTGGTCAGGCTGGTCTCGAACTCCTGGCCTCAAGTGATCTGCCCTCCTCAGCCTCTCAAACAGCTGGGATACAGGTGTGAGCCACTGGGCCCAACCAAAATCTACTTTTTAAGTAATTTTGAAATATATGTTATTAGTAACTATGGTTCCTAATGAACAATACTCTTGCTGGGCAATAGATCTCAAAAACCCACTCCTCCCATCTCACTCAAACATTGTACCTTTTGGTCAACTTGAGAGACGTATTTTATTGCATTTTAGAAACATCATGAAGAGGTCTCAGAAATCATTTGGCATCTTCTTATTTCTGTAGGTCTTATTCATAGACTCTTAGATCTTATTCATCAGTCTGTTGATCTGTTCCTTTTTCAGAGATGTAGATGCTATCCAACATTTTTCTTTCCTTTTTTTTTTCTCGAGACGGATCCTCGCTCTATTGCCCAGGCTGGAGAGCAGTGATATCATCTCAGCTCATTGCTACATCCATTTCCCGGGTTCAGGCAATTATCCTGCCTCAGCCTCCTGAGTAGGTGGGGATTACAGGCACACACCACCACATCTAGATAATTTTTGTATTTTTAGTAGAGATGAGGTTTGACCACATTGGCCAGGCTGGTCTCAAACTCCTGACCTCAGGTGCTCCTTCCACCTCGGCCTCCCAAAGTGCTGGGATTACAGGAGAGAGCCATTGCATCCAACCAGGCATCCAACATTTTTCTGATATCCTTTTATTTAGCATGATCATAGCTCACTGCAGCCTCCAATTCCTGGGCTCAAGCGACCCTCCCACCTCAGCCTCCCAAGTAACTGGGACTACAGGTGAGCACCACAATGCCCAGCCAATTTTTGTAGTTTTTTTGTAGAGATGGGGGTCTTGCTTTGTTGCCCAGGCTGGTCTGGAACTCCTGGCCCCAAGGGATCCTCCCACCTGGGCCTCCCAAAGTCCTGGGATTACAGGCATGAGCCACCATGCCTGGCCAGCTTCATGATTTTACCTGTAGCTTCTGCTTTCCTGAATTTATCCCTGCCTTTGAAAACCCGCATCTCCCAATGCCCAGCTAATTCTGTATTTTCAGTAGAGACGGGGTTTCTCCATGTTGGTCAGGCTGGTGTCAAACTCCCAACTCAGGTGATCTGCCCACCCTTAGCCTCCCAAAGTGCTGAGATTACAGGCATGAGCCACTGTGCCTGGCCAAAAACGGGTTTTGAAGTTGTATTTGTGAAGCAGTGTTGTTGTATATGGTAAAATCTCAGGTTCATTGTCCCAAGGCCATGGAAAACTGAATGCAGACACTCCAGAGTGAAATTAAGAGCAGAAGTGTAACAGGCAAAAGAAAGAGAAGAGCTCTCTGTGCAGACAGGAGTCCTGGAGAAAATGAGTTGCCACTTCCGCAGTGAATGAGGAAGGTTTTTTGTTTTAATTTTAGACAGTCTCACTCTGTCTCCCAGGATGAAGTGCAGTGGTGCTCTCTTGGCTCACTGCAACCTCTGCCTCCCTGGTTCAAACGATTCTCCTGCCTCAGCCTCTCGAGTAGCTGGGATTACAGGCACCTGCCATCATCCCCAGCTTATTTTTGTATTTTTAGTTGAGACAGATTTCACCATGATGGCCAGACTGGTCTTCAACTTCTGACCTCCAGTGGCCTCAGCCTTTCAAAGTGCTGGATTTACAGGTTTTATAGAGGAGCTTGAGGAGGTGGTATCTGATTCACATAGGGTGCAAAAGACTGGTTGGATCAGGGATGCTATTTGTAAAGGATGTGAAAGAAGCTGGCTACTCCATCCTAATCTTTTATTATGCAGATGGATTTTTTACCAGACTGGAGCCACGTTGTCTGGTACTTTACTATTTTATATTTTATGATGAAGTCCAGCTCTGTTGCCAGGCTGGAGTGCAGTGGCGCAATCATGGCTCATTGCGACCTCCACCTGCTGTGTTCAAGAAATTCTCCTGCTTCAGCCTCCCGAGTAGCTGGGATTACAAGCAGGGCCACCATGCCCAATTAATTTTTGCATTGTTAGCAAAGACAGGGTGTCACCAAATTGGTCAGGCTGGTCTCAAACTCCTGACCTTGTGATCTGCCTGCCTCAGCCTCCCTAAGAGCTGGGATTACAGGTGTGAGCCACTGTGCCTGGCTGTTCCTCCTCCTCCTCCTCCAATTTTCCTTCTCCTCAGATTACAGGCATGAGCCACCTTGCCTGACTGTTCCTCCTCCTCCTGATCCTTTTTCTCCTCCCCTTTTCCTTCTTTTCCTCCTTTTACCTCCTACTCCTCCTTTTTCTCTTCCTTCTTCTCCTCAGATTATAGGCATGAGCCACCCCATCTGGTTGTTCCTCCTCCTCTTCAGATTACAGGCATGAGCCACCACACCTGTTTCTCCTCCTCCTCCTCCTGGGATTACAGGTGTGAGCCACCGTGCCTGGCTGTTCCTCCTCCTCCTCCCCCTCTTCCGGCTGTTTTTTCTTCTCCTCCTCCTCCTTATTCATTTTATTTTTTAATTCGGAGTCTTGCTCTTGTCACCCAGGCTGGAGTGCAATGGTGTCATTCTGGCTCACTGCAACCTCTGCCTCTTGGGTGCAAGCAATTCTCCTGCTTCAGCATCTCGTGTAGCTGGAATTACAGGCATCTGCCACAATGTCCATTAATTTTTTGTATTTTTAGAGATGGGGTTTCACCATGTTGGCCAGGCTGGTCTCAAACTCATGACCTCAGGTGAGCCATCCACCTCGACCTCCCAGAGTACTGTGATTACAGGCATGAGACACTGCACGGTCTTATTAAGACAGAGTTTAACTCGTTGCCCAGGCTGGAGTACAATCATGCAACCTCAGCTCACTGGAACCGCTGCCTTCCAGGTTCAAGTGATTCTCCTGCCTCAGCCTCCCAAGTAGCTGGGGTTACAGGCATGTGCCACCACGCCCAACTAGCTTTTTGTATTTTTAGTAGACATAGGGTTTCACCATGTTGGCCAGTCTGGTCTCCAACTCTTGGCCTCAGGTGATCCACCAGCCACAGCCTCCCAAAGTGCTGAGATTACAGGCGGGAGCCACCACACCGAGCCTTGGTTCTTTAGTTAACAAAATCTGTCACTGCTCTCAAAATCACTTGGTAGGGGTTATTCATTCTTCCTTGAGTTTAGCTTGTTTATCTTTGTTGTTAATAAAATGTAAGTTTCAGGCTTTTTTTTTTTTTAGGGACGGGGTTCTTGCTCTGTTACCCAGGCTGGAGTAGAGTGGTGCCATCACAGCTCACTGCAGCCTCCCACCACTGGGCTCAAGCAATCCCCCTACCTCAGCCTTCTAGGTAGCTGGGACTAAAGACACACAGCACAACTGGCTAGTTTTTGTTGTTGTTTTGACAGAGTCCTGCTCTGTGGCCCAGACTGGAGTGCATTAGTGCCATCTCGGCTCACTGCAACCTCTGGTTCCTGGGTTCAAGCAATTCTCCTGCCTCAGCTTCCTGAGTAGCTGGGATTACAGGCAGGTGCCACCATACACGGCTAATTTTTATATTTTTATTAGAGATGGAATTCTGCCATGTTGGTCTGGCTGCTCTCAAACTCCTGGCCTCAAGTGCTGTACCAACCTCAGTCTCCTACAGTGCTGGGATTACAGGTGTGAGCTACCACACCCGGCACGGCTTTTTTTAAATGTGGTAGCTGGGACTTTGTAATGTTGCCCAAAGTGCTAGGATTACAGGCGTGAGCCACTACTCCTGGCCTAGGAGGTCACTGTGATACCCTGTTTGAAGGTGATGGGTCCTGGACAGGGCGGAGGCCGTGGCGGGAGCCCCCTCTTCCCTTCCCATCTATAACTCTCACTGCCCTTGCCCAGTTTTCTCCACTTCCATTTTATTTTTTTAGAGACAGGGTCTCACTCTGTCCAGGCTAGAATGCAGTGGCATAATCATAGCTCACCACAGCCTCCACTCCTGGGTGCAAGTGATCCTCTCACCTCAGCCTTCCAAGTAGCTGGGACTACATGCATGTGCTACCATGCCGAGCTAATTATTTATTATTTGGTAGAGACAGGGTTCTCCCTGTGTTACCTAGGCTGATCTCAAACTCCTGGTCTTAAGTATCCTCACACCTTGCCCTTCCAAAGTGCTGGAATTACAAGCCACCCCATCCTGCCTTTCCAGTCCCTAACTGTAATCACTGGCCAGTCCCAGAAAGCCCAGCAACAAGGGCACCAGGCTGGGGCAGGAAACAAGAAGCAAACTTCTCTCGCACCCACTTTATCTGGGGGCAGATGCGGGAGGACCTAGGTCCACTGTCTGCAGTAGCATCCGCACCTAGTGGATCTGCCAGTCGATGCTGGAGCGTGCAGTGCCACCCAGGGCACCACACTGCTTCAGGTTGTGCCCGTAGTCCCACACGTGGCTCACCTCACTCAAGAACAGGGGGCTGGGGAGAGGGAAAGAGGTGGGCCAAGGTGCAAGCAACCCCAGCCTCCAGGCACCCAGGTTCACCTCCTAAGAGGCAGTGTGGTGAGGGGGTGGGCCGCACCTGATGGTCTGCAGCTCCTGCAGTGACAGATGGTTGAGGGCCACCCCCTTGGTCTCGGCAATAAGCATGGCTTTCCTGGAGGCCTTGTGGGCCCAGGGAGGAACGTGGCGCTGAAGCAGCTTCCTCCATGCCCTGATCTGCCTCCATTGCTGGCACTCCCTTTTTTTTTTTTTTTTTTAAATATAAAGTCTCCCTCTGTCACCCAGGCTGCAGTGCAGTGGTGGGTCTCACTTCACTGCAACCTCCACCATCCAGGTTAAAGTGATTATCTTGCCTCAGCTTCCTGAGTAGCTGGGATTACAGGAGTGTGCCAACACATCTGGCTAATTTTTGTCTTTAGTAGAGATGGAGTATCACCATGCTGACCAGGCTGGTCTCAAACTCCTGGCTTCAAGTGACCTGCCCACCCAGGCCTGCCAAAATGCTGGGATTACAGGTGTGAACCACCAGGCAGGGCCACCTGTGCCCCTTCCTGAGCTCCCCCACCCTCTAGGGGGCACCCCATCACCTCCCCCTCCCCCTGGCTGCTACACATTCACCCCTTTGAGGACCAGGTAGTAGGCAAGGTCAGTGGCCATCATGTCGGGCCTGAGAGCCTGTCCCATGTTCTCTCAGTGAATCTGTGGGCACAGGTGGGCGAGTGGTGAGCCCTGGGGACCCTGGGGTCTGAAGCTGCAGGCCCAGGACTTGCCCCTCTGCCAGGATGTCCCTGCCTTGGGCAGATCCTGTCTTACCCACTCGGCTCTCTCACTCTCAGCTTGAACCATCTTCTCTTAATTACTGATAGTATTTATGTGTGCTATTAATGCTTACTGGCCTGTATGTTTTACTGGCCTTTACAATTTCAGAGTACGTATATTTAGCGTGCATCAGAAGTTCCTGGAGGATCTGTTTTCCTTTTTAGGAGACAGGGTCTTGCTCTGTTGCCCAGGCTGGAGTGCAAGTGCAGTGGCCATCATAGCTCACTGGAGCCTGGGCCTACCTAGCTCAGGTGATCTTCCAGCCTAGGCCTTCCGAGTAGCTGGAACTACAGGCACGCATGCCACCATGCCCAGCTAATTTGTTGTTGTTTCGGACTTTTCTTTCTGAGACAGATCTGTCCGCCAGGCTGGAGTGCAGTGATGCAATCTTGGTTCACTGCAACCTCTGCCTCCTGGATTCAAGCAATTCTCTTGCCTCAGCCTCTGAATAGCTGGGACTACAGGCACGCCCCACCATGTCCAACTAATTTTTTTGTATTTTTGGTAGAGACGATGTTTCACCATGTTGGCCAGGATGGTCTTTATCTGTTGACCTTGTGATCTGCTCACTTCTGCCTCCCAAAGTGCTGGGATGACAGGCGTGAGCCACAGTGCCCAGACTGTTTTGGGCTTTTTTTGAGACAGGGCCTTGCTCTGTCACCCAGGTTGGAGTGCAATGGCGTAATCATGGCTCTCTGCATCCTTGATGTCCTGGACTCAGGAGATCCTTGCACATCAGTCTCCTGAGTGGCTGGGACCACAAGTACACGCCATCATGACTGGCTAATTTAATTTTTTTAATTTTAGAGACAGTGTTTTGCTTTGTTGCTCAGGCTGGTTTTGAATCCCTGGGCTCAAGCAATGCTCCTGCCTCAGCCTCTCAAAGTGCTGGGATTACAGGCATGAGCCACCAGGCCTAACCAATGGAGAATCTGCTAAAAATACAAATTGCTGGGGACCACCCAGTCTCTGATTAAGCCATCTGGGGTGGGGCCTCACATCGCATTTCTCAGGAGTTTAGGTGATACTGGTGTTGCTAGCTGGAGTACTAGCTTCAAGAAACATGTTTTTATGTTTGTTCTGAGAAGGAGTCCTGCTCTGTCACACAGGTGGGAGTGCAATGGCACCACCTCTGCTCCCTGCAATCTCCATCAATGGGCTTCAAGTGATTCTCCTGCCTCACCCACACAGTAGCTGGGATTACAGGTGTGTGCCACCACACCCAGCTAATTTTTCTATTTTTAGTAAAGACTGGGTTTCACCATGTTGGCCAGGCTGGTCTCAAATTCCTGACCTCAAGTGATCTGCCCACCTTAGCCTCCCAAAGTGATGGGATTGCAGGTGTGAGCCTCTGCACCCAACCAAGAAACACTGATTTCAAGATACATTCTGAACTATTTAAGAATGAAATGATGTGATGATGAGAATTTGCTTTGAAATAATAAGGGGTTGAAGAAGTTGGAGAGGGCTGTGGGTAAAGACAGCAGGAGCCAGAATGTCTGTGAGTTGATTATTGTTGAAGCTGGGTGTCAGTACATAGGGCTCATTATGCATTTTCTAGCTGTTATATACAGAAATTTCCCATAATAATTGATTTTAAAAGAAATCAGCCAGGCAAAGTGGCTCATGCCTGTAATCTCGCACTTTGGGAGATAAAGGTGGAAAAATGGCTTGGGGCCAAGTGTTCAAGACCAGGGCAACATAGGGAGACCCTGTCTCCATAAAAAACATATTAGGCAGGTGTGGGGGTGCACACCTGTAGTCCCAGCTATTCCAGAGATTGAGGTAAGAGGATCACTTGAGCTCAGGAGTTAGAGGCTGCAGTGAGCTACTGCACCACCACACTCCAGCCTGGGTGACAGAGAGAAACTCTGTTGCTACAAAATATATTTTTTAGGTTTTGATTTATTTATGTATTTGAAGATGGAGTTTCACTCTGTTGTCCAGGCTAGAGTGCAATAACATGATCTCAGCTCATTGCAACATCTATCTCCTGGGTTCAAGTGATTCTCCTGCCTTAGCCTCCTGAGTAGCTGGGATTATAGGAGTGTGCCACCACGCCTGGCTAATTTTTGTATTTTTAGTAGAGATGAGGTTTCACTGTGTTGACCAGGCTGGTCTCAAACCCCTGAATTCAAGTGATCCTCCTGCCTCAGCCTCCCAAAGGGTGGGATTCTAGGCATGAGCCACTGCGCCAGCCTTTTATATAAATTTTCTTTTTTTTAAAGGGTTCTGATCGGGCAAGTTCATGGGCCCCAGATCCCTTGAGTCTCATCTACTTCCATTGCATGGCAGCAGTTTCTGTCCCTTCCCTGTTCCCCAGGAGTAGGAGTGAGCACACCTCTCCTTCTCTGCCCCAGGTCCTCCGGCCCCTCCTCCCTCCTCCCAAGGCCACCCTCCTGGCAAGCCCACCCCAGTGCCTGGGATCTAGGGGAGGAGAGGCAGGTGGGTGTGCTCTTGCCTGCAGCGTGGAGATGACGCCAGTGGCCACCTGGAGCACAGCACTCATGGTGTCTGACAGTTTAAACACAGCTTCCTTGTCTTCCTGGAAGGCACATGGCAGGAGGTGAGGGCCTAGCAGCCCCCTGGCACCCAGGGTCCCCACAGCCCCACCCCACACTGAGGCATCCCCGCTGCCTTCCATGGGAAGAACACTCAGTACCCAAGCAAAGGAAGGCCAGAGAGCTCCAAGGGCAGCCACAGATGGGGCTGAGTGCACAGGATGGGAGTATGTATGGCAATCCCGGGGGCCCCTGCCTGGGTGTGCCAGAGCCCTGAGAACTGACACGTGGTGTGTAGGCAGGCAGGCCTCCCCCAGCCACCATCCCCAGCCTCACACCTGTAGGTCTTTGTCGCAGGTGCTGTCAAGTCCCTTGAGGGTCATCAGGAGCCCACACACTACGGGAAGAGGGAGGCACAGGAGCTGGACCTGGGATCCTGCCCCTTGGGCACCCCCCATCAGCCACACTACTCTCCCTGCCTTGCTCACCCACCCAAACACACACCCTGCCTTGCTCCAGATCAGCTCCAAGCTGTCAGGGTTTTTCTTCTAGGGCATCAGGCTGCTTCTGGTGCTGGGGATAGAGATGCAGGCACTGACGGGGCTGGGCCCTTGGCTGGTCCAGCAGCTCCCTGGCCAGGTCTGGTGGAGAGGTGGGGCAGGGACAAAGGAAGCCATGCCCAAGGGGGATGGGGAATACAGAGGCTGGGAGGGGCAGGTGGAGGTGGCAGCATGGGGCTTACCTGTAGGCATCTGAGAGCTGCAGGAAGCTGAATTCCTTGGTGCTGTAGAGGCTGAGGTCCCTGACCATCCTGCTGAGATGAGTCATGCAGAGTGAAGGCCAGAACAGGAACTCAACTGGGAGAAAGAAAAGGTTCCTAGTCACCAGGCCTCTCCCGTCCCCACCCAGCCTAACCAAACAGGGGGTAAGAGAAGGTTAGGCCCTGGGGAACCTGGCTAAATTTTTTTCTTTTTTTTTGAGACAGAGTCTTGCTCTGTTGCCAGGCTGTACTGCAGTGGTGTGAGCTCGGCTCACTGCCTCTGCCTCCTGGGTTCAAGTGATTCTCCTGCCTCAGCCTCTTAAGTAGCTGGGACTGCAGGCACCTGCCACCTGCCCAGTTAACCTCTGTATTTTCAGTAGAGATGGGTTTTCACCATGTTGGCCAGGATGGCCTCAATTTCCTGATCTCGCGATCCAACTGCCTTGGCCTCCCAAAGTGCTGAAATTAGAGGCATGAGCCACTGTGCCCAACCAAAATTTTCATTTTTTGTAAAGATGGGGTCTTGCTATGTCACCCAGGCTGGTCTGAATCTCCTGGGCTCAAGCAATCTTCCTGCCTTGGCCTCCCAAAGTGCTGGGATTACAAAGGTGAGCCACTGCACCTTTACTGATATGTCATTCACATACAATTTACCCATTTATTTATGTATTTTTCTTTTACTTTTTGAGATGGAGTTTTGCTCGTTTCCTAGGCTGGAGTGCAATGGCACGATCTTGATTCACTGCAGCCTTGGCCTCCTGGGTTCAAGCAATTGTTCTGCCTCAGCCTCCTGAGTAGCTGGGATTATAAGTACCTGCCCCCACTCCTGGACAAGTTTTGTATTCTTAGCAGAGACGGGGTTTCACCATCTCTACAGGCCGGTGCTAGAATCCCAGAAGTGAGCCACCGTGCCCTGCCGAATTTACTCATTTAAAGTTTACACTTTAATGTACAACCATCACCACAACCAGCCTGACCGTACAACAGTGGGAAGAGACTAGAGAAAAGCTGGGCTGGGGGACAGAAATGAGGCACAGGGCAGGGGACTGGCTCCCCAACACTCACCCACAAAGTCACGCTCACTGGTGGCGTCCATGCTGAGAGCGACAGCCCCAAAGTTGAGTTCTGGGGGTTGGGAGGAAGCGGGGCTGGGCTGGAGCACAGGGAGTGGCCTCCTCTCCCCTAACCAGGTTGCCTGGCCCCCTCCCCATGGAAAGAGGATCAGGGTGGTGGGGTGGGAGCTGGGGGGAGGGATCTTTTGCACAGTCCCAAGAGGGAGGTAGGAGCCCTGAGTCTCTCAGTATCAGGCACCCCTGACATGGGTGACCCCTGGCCTGGAGAAGCTCAGTGCCCATAGGCAATAAATGATGGTTTCACCAGGGGCCACAGGCCCCTTCCCTCTGGTGTGTCTGCATGTCCTGGTGGGTGCTGAGGGTGACTCTCCCTAGGGAGGAGGGGCAGGGTATCTCACCTGCTCAGAGCAGCTCTCCGTCCATACCCAGGAGATTGCCCGAAATGGCCCCGCCGCAGGGACAGGGATTCATGGTGACCAGTGCTACTGGCAGGCAGCCCTGACAGACAGACAGATAGAGACACACACACACATGCACACACAACACACACACACACACACACACACACACAGACACACACAGAGAACCAAGTCCTAGTTGCCAGGGCAACTGCCTGGAGCTCAGCCCCTTCCGTGGCCCAGTTGCCTTGGGTACACAACACTTGTCCCCAAGTGTCCCCAGAACACTTATCCCCAAGCACAGAGTCACCTTGGGTGCAGGACCCTTGTCTCCTGACACGCCCCCATATGTCAGGCTGAGGGCAGTGGGCTGGTCTCACTAGGACCCTTGCTGGAGAGCTCTGGCCCTGCTCAGACACATTCACTGGCTTGGACATCCCCACCTTAGCAAGAGCTGGGGCTCCATGCAGGGTCCCCCTCTGAGCAGATAACCTGATTTTCTATCCCTCTCTGCCCTTCCCAGCTCATGTGTGAATCCCTAAGGCTATGCAGCAGCCACCCCCACCAGGCCCTTGGAGCACTGGAGCCTCACTCATCTCCCCGGGATGGGACACAGATCCACTTCCGCACCTCCAGCAGCTGCTCAGAGTCTCAGGTCAGCACTACGGCACGACTGTGGGAAGCCAAGAGCAGGAGGGTCAGGGCAGCCAGGGTCCTCCCCTCCAGTACAACCCCAGCACCTCATGTAGCTCACCTCAGAATCCAGGGGCTCCAGTGGAGGGGCTGGGCCCTCCGCTGGTGGGTGTACCCTGGGAAGAGGACGTCATGTTCCCTGTGGGAGAGGAGGAGCAGGGACTCAAGTAGAGGCTGGGGCAAGGCCTGCTGGTGACACTGGGACCCTGCAGGCCTGGGTCACCCCTGGGAAGAAGTGTTGCCCTGCAGCACTGCACCTGAATGAGGGATCTAGGATCTCCCAGGGACAAATTGCTCTCAAGGGAAAAAGAGGCCGGAAGTGAGGCCGTGTGAACCACGGACTGGGCCTGAGCTATGGGGCTCCTGGGGTGAGGCTTGGCCAGAAACACCCAAAGCCTGAGCCTCTGTCACTCAGCATCTCTGACCAGGGCTAGAACAGGGGAGGAGGCCCGTGTCGGGTATGCCTTGGCCATGAGAGAGGTTTTGTTTGAGCTGCTCCGAGCAGATGGGATGCCCTGCCCCTCGTTCAAGTAGGCAGGGCAGAATGCTATGAGTGATGCCCGTTTTCTTGTTGTTTTGTCTTTGTTTTTAGAGACAGGGTCTTGTTCTGTTGCCCAGGCTGGAGTACAGTTGCACGATCACAGGTCACTGCTGCATTGATCTCTTGGGCTCAAGGATCCTTCTGCCTCAGACTCCTGAGTAACTTGGACTACAGGGACATGCCACCATGCCTGGCTAATTTTTAATTTTTTGTAAAGATGGGGTCTTGCTATGTTGACCATATTGGTCGGAAACTCCTGGGTTCCAGCAATCCTCCTGCCTTGCCCTCCCAGAGGGCTGGGATTACAAATGTGAGCTACCACACCTGGCCTGGTTTTTTTGTTGTTGTTGTTATTGTTGGTTTTGGGACAGAGTTTCACTCTTCGTGCCCAGGCTGGGGTACAATGGCACAATCTTGGCTCACTACAACCTCCACCTCCTGGGTTCAAGAGATTCTCCTGCCTCAGCCTCCCAAGTAGCTGGCATTACAGGCACCTGCCACCATGCCTGGCTAATTGTTTGTATTTTTAGTAGAGATGGGATTTCACCATGTTGGCCAGGCTGGTCTCGAACTCCTAACCTCAGGTGATCCACCCACCTCCGCCTCCAAAGTGCTGGGATTACAGGTGTGAGCCACCACACCTGGCCTGTTGTTGTTCTAAATAAACCAGCTTTACTGAGACATCATTCACATACAATTCACCCATTTAAAGTTTACCCTTTAGTGTACAACCATCACCACAACCAATTTCAGAACATTTTCATCACCCCGTAAAGTAATTCTGTACTCGGCCAAGCACGGTGGCTTGAGACTGTAATCCCAGCATTTTGGGAGGCCAAGGTGGGTGGATCACGAGGTCAGGAGATTGACACTATCCTGGCTAACACAGTGAAACCCTGTCACTACCAAAAATATAAAAAATTGGCAGGGTGTAGTGGCTCACGCCTGTAATCCCAGCGCTTAGGGAGGTCAAGAGGGAAGGATCATTTGAGGCTGGGAGTTCAAGACCAGCCCAGCCACAGAGCAAGACCCAGTTTGTATAAAAAAAATTTAAAAACTTGCTACTGTGGTCCTAGGTACGCAGAAAGCTGAGGTGGGAGAGTTATTTGAGTCCAGAAGTTTGAGTCTTCAGTGAGCTATTACCAAGCCACTGCACTCCAGCCTAGGTGAGAGAGCAAGACCTCATCTCTAAAGACAACTTGAAAAGTTAAAAATTTAGGCTGGGCGCAGTGGCTCATGCCTGTAACCCCAGCACTTTGGGAGGCAGAGGCAGGAGGATCACAAGGTCAGGAGTTTGAGACCAGTCTGGCCAACATAGTGAAACCCCATTTCTACTAAAACTACAAACAAAAATTAGCTGGGTGTGCTGGCACATGCCTGTAATCCCAGCTACTCAGAGGCTGAAGCAGGAGAATTGCTTGAACCCAGGAGGCAGAGGTTGCAGTGAGCCAAGACCATGCCACTGCACTCCAGCCTGGGCAACAGTGCAAGACTTCGTCCTAAAAAAAAAAATTAGGCTCTCTGCTCCTCCGGTTCCACAGATAGCCATCGCTTGCCTCTCATCGCCAGCCACATCCCTGAGACACCATGGGGAAGGTGAAGGTCGGAGTCAACGGATTTGGTCGTATTGGCCGCCTGGTCACCAGGGCTGCTTTTAACTCTGGTAAAGTGGATATTGTCGCCATCAATGATCCCTTCATTGACCTCAACTACATGGTCTACATGTTCCAGTATGATTCCACCCATGGCAAATTCCATGGCACTGTCAAGGCTGAGAACGGGAAGCTTGTCATCAATGGAAATCCCATCACCATCTTCCAGGAACGAGATCCCTCCAAAATCAAGTGGGGCGATGCTGGCGCTGAGTACGTGGTGGAGTCCACTGGCGTCTTCACCACCATGGAGAAGGCTGGGGCTCACTTGCAGGGGGGAGCCAAAAGGGTCATCATCTCTGCCCCCTCTGCTGATGCCCCCATGTTCGTGATGGGCGTGAACCATGAGAAGTATGACAACAGCCTCAAGATCGTCAGCAATGCCTCCTGCACCACCAACTGCTTAGCGCCCCTGGCCAAGGTCATCCATGACAACTTTGGTATCGTGGAAGGACTCATGACCACTGTCCACGCCATCACTGCCACCCAGAAGACCGTGGATGGCCCCTCCGGGAAACTGTGGCGTGATGGCCGTGGGGCTCTCCAGAACATCATCCCTGCCTCTACTGGCGCTGCCAAGGCTGTGGGCAAGGTCATCCCTGAGCTGAACGGGAAGCTCACTGTCATGGCCTTCCGTGTCCCCACTGCCAACGTGTCAGTGGTGGACCTGACCTGCCGTCTGGAAAAACCTGCCAAATATGATGACATCAAGAAGGTGGTGAAGCAGGCGTCAGAGGGCCCCCTCAAGGGCATCCTGGGCTACACTGAACACCAGGTGGTGTCCTCTGACTTCAACAGTGACACCCATTCTTCCACCTTCGATGCTGGGGCTGGCATTGCCCTCAACGACCACTTCGTCAAGCTCATTTCCTGGTATGACAATGAATTTGGCTACAGCAACAGGGTGGTGGACCTCATGTCCCACATGGCCTCCAAGGAGTAAGACCCCTGGACCACCAGCCCCAGCGAGAGCACGAGAGGAAGAGAGGCCCTCACTGCTGGGGAGTCCCTACCACACTGAGTCCCCCACCACACTGAATTGTTCCTCCTCACAGTTTCCATGCAGACCCCTTGAAGAGGGAGGGGCCTAGGGAGCCCCACCTTGTCGTGTACCATCAATAAAGTCCCCTGTGCTCAGCCAAAAAAAAAAAAAAAAAAAAAAAAAAAATTAAATTAGGCCGGGCACAGTGACTTCTGCCTGTAATCCTAGCACTTTGGCAGGCCAAGGTGGGCAGATCACCTGAGCTGGAGTTCAAGACCAGCTTGGCCAACATGGCAAAACCCATCTCAGCCAAAAAACATACAAAAATTAGCTGGATGTGGTGGTGGCACACACCTGTAATCCCAGCTACCTGGGAGGCTGAGACTGAGAATTGCTTGAACGTGGGAGGCAGAGTTTGCTGTTAGCCAAGATCGCACCACTGCACTCCAGACTAGGTGACAAAGTGAGACCTTGTCTCAAAAAAAAAAAAAAAAAAATTAAAGAAACCCTGAACTCCTGTAATCCCAGCATTTTGGGAGGCCAAGGTAGGTGGATTACTTGAGGTCAGGAGTTCATGACAAGCCTGGCCAACATGGTGAAACCCCGTCTCTACTAAAAATACAAAAAATTAGCCTGGTGGCAGGCGCCTATAGTCCCAGCTACTCAGGAGACTGAAGCAGGAGAATCACTTGAACCCAAAAGGCAGTGGTTGTAGTGAGCTGACATCACTCCATTGTACTCCAGCTTGGGCAACAGATCAAGACTGTCTCAAAAAGAAACTCTGAACGCCATAGTAGACACTCCCTGTTCCTCCTAGCAGCCCCACCCCACCTCTAGGGTGACATTTCATGTCCCTTGCTTCCCTCCAGGTGTGTAAAATAAGGGTCTTAGGGAGTTGAGGAAAAGGAGGAGTCTCTGACAACACGTGGAGACTCCTCATCAGCTCCTCCTCCAGGTCTGCAAGGAACATATCCAGACCCAAAGACACCAGGTCCCAGAAGCCAAAACCTGGGATGAGGCCAGCAGGACACAGCCTCTGGCTCTGTCTTTTGTCACATGGGCTGGGTGGAGACATGGAATATGGGAGACATGGGGCACAGGCAGGGTGGAGAGTGACTCTGGCTTCTCTAGGCACAGCCAAACTAGTGCCTTAGCTTCCTGCTCTCAAATCTGCAAAGGGTGAGTTTTCTTTCTTTTTATTTTATTTTGAGATGAAGACTTGCTCTGTCGCCCAGGCTGGAATGCAGTGGTGTGATCTCGGCTCACTGCAACCTGTCTCTTGGGTTCAAGCAATTCTCGCACCCCAGGTGGTGGTGTGCACTTGTAATCCCAGCTACTCAGGAGGGTTTGAATTCCTTCAGGCGCACACCACCACGTCTAACTAATTTTTGTATTTTTAGTAGAGACAGAGTTTTACCATGTTGGCCAGGCTGGTCTCGAACTCCTGACCTCAGGTGATCCACCTGAGGTCAGCTCTACTGAGGCAGGAGAGTACCTTGGTTTCCAAGGTTCAGATAGAGAACAGGACATGGTATCAGGTCAAGGATGACACCCCTGTTCCCCTCCTGACTTGGACATGGTTAGCAGAGAAGTGGGGCTGACGTCTGGGCTGCTTTTGCCTCCTCTGCATCCTCTTTCTCTGACTTTGTGGCATTTTTGTAACTAATTTTTATATTTTTGTGACTAATTTTTGTATTTTTAGTAGAGACAGAGTTTCACCATGTTGGCCAGGCTGGTCTCGAACTCATGACTTCAGGTGATCTACCTGAGGTCAGCTCTACTGAGGCAGGAGAGTACTTTGGTTTCCAAGGTACTCCCAAAGTGCTGGGATTACAGTCATGAGCCACCACACCAGGCTCCATGAAGGGTGAGTCTTCCCTGCCTGCTGAGCTAGACTGGCATGGGAGTATTGGGGCCTGCAGGAAATACCCCACTCCTGGCTGCTCTGCCTCGATCCCAGAGGTCTGGGATTCCCCTGTCCCACAGGGCCTGGCACCCCCACCCTGTTCACCCCTGCCACCTAGGTCTGCTGTTCAGGCTGCCATCACACCTCTCTCTGCCCCCTGGGTGTCCCTAGGGAACTCACACCTCTGTCAGATTCACCATGGTCCTGATGAGCTCCCAGAGGAGGTCCAAGAGCACGGAGTAGGTCTGCTGCATCCACAGCCTGAGGTCCGTGACCACCTGTGCGAGGAGGAGGTGGTGCTCAGGGAGGCTGAGATACTGCTTCCCTGGGGAGCCAGGACCCTGCTGAGCTCTAATGGCCCACTGGGTTCCCCAAGGTTAGGACAGCATAGAGCAGGAGGGTGGAGGGGCTAGAGGCACCTGGTC
Organism: Aotus nancymaae; assembly: GCF_030222135.1. NCBI lineage: Eukaryota > Metazoa > Chordata > Mammalia > Primates > Aotidae > Aotus > Aotus nancymaae. The sequence goes on from NW_026988419.1 coordinate 54,161,847, forward strand.
ATTCCGGCTGCATCCCGTGTGCAGCTTCCCAGCAATTTCGCCAATGAGCTCTTGGAGGTGAAGGGAGGCCCAGGGTCACAGTCTATATGTCCAGAGGGTTGACCCCTTTGGGCATACAGACTGTGCCAACATCAGCCCTGCCAACCTCCCTCCCTACCCTAGGGCCCCGGATCTTGCCGAAATCTCTCACCATTTCTGCTGAGACCTTTTTTTTAAAAAAATATTTTTTTTTGTAGTTATAGAACCTCGTTATATTGCCCAGGCTGGTCTCGAACCCTTGGCCTCAAGTGATCCTCCCACCTTAGCCCTCCAAAGTGCTAGGATTATAGGCATAAGCCACTACACCTGGCCATGTCCTGAGGTCTCAGCTGTTGTCTGCCAGTGGTGAAGTAAACAGAACGATGGTGCTAATGCTCAAAGTGGCCCAGAGCCAGGTGGAGACGGGAGGCCAGGAAAGCGGTGGGGCTGCTGGGGTCGTACCTTCAGGTGGCGTTCATTGGCTGTGTGGATGTCTTCATCATTGGGTTTGAGTCTGAAGGGGCCCAGGGCCCACTCCTCAGTCACCTATAGTGGGTGACAGCAATGCTGGAGATCAGGTGAGCAGGTATCAGCAGTCAAGAGAGCCCCTGCCCTGGTCCCACTCTATCCCTCATGGCTGACTGTCCCTCTCCAGGAGCTGAGTCCTGGAAGCCCATCCCGGGAGGGGACATCTCAGGCCCAGCACACCTTCACTCATGAGCCATGTGGGCATGAGGAGTCATTAAAGGATGGAGAGAGGCAGTCATCAAGGCACACAGTTAAACAGCACTTGAGTATATAATTAGTTTAACATGAAACCACAGACTGGCAACACTGTACTATTTGCTTAGGGATTTGGTGGGAGCCTGGGGCCACAGGGAGGGGCCTCGGGTGGAGCTTGGGCCACGGGAGTACCTAGTAAGCTGCCTGTTCCTTGAGCACGATGTGTACCAAGGGGAGCTGGAGTGAGGGCAGCTCCATAGGGAAGGGACAGGATTGCCACCGTGAGCTCTGTGACCTTAGGCAAGACCCCTCTTCTCCAGGCAAGGTCAACCACACAGGTGATTTCGGGAGCCAGTGCCTACACAGACAGTCTGGATTTTAGCTTCATGGGTGGATGAGAACGTTTTTCCTGAAGAGCTTTCCAAACAGGGAACAAACAGAGCCACCCTGGGCCCCGCTGAGAAAGGATCCTACCAGAAGCCCTCACCACTGTCTTGCTCCACGCCGGTGGTGATGGTGATGTCATGGATGTAGGTGGTGGGTGTCGTGTGCAGAAGCATAGACTGCTGCAGTCCCGCCGAGTTGAAAAAATCAAAGTCTGTCTTCTGGACAAAGTAACCCTTGGGATTCCTAGGATGGGAAGACTGTGGTTCACTGGGCCCTTGCCCTGGGCCCTTTGACCACAGCTTACCTGTCTCTATGGCCTCCCCAGATCCAGGGCCTCCAATCTTCAAAGACCACCCTATCCCTAGCAGGAAAACCACGGGGTGGGGCAGGAAGGTGGGTGCAGGCAGTGGAGGCAGGAGGGTACCCACTTGGAGGTGTTGGTCATGTAGTGGATGGTCCCTGGTGGCAGGGTGGAGGGGGTGAGCGTGTTGTTGATGGTGACAGTGACGTGGAGGTGGGAGGGCAGGGTCCCCACCTGAACCAGCCTGCTGACGTTGGCCTTGAAGGGAAGGTAGTCCCCCATGCTTTACTGCGCCAGTCCCATTCACCCACTGCAGACATAGGAGATATGGGGAGGGGACGGCAGGTCGGGGCATGAGGAGGGTTCCTGCTATGGGGCACTCCCTCACAACCTGCAGCATGGGGCTCAGAGGCCAGACAGCCACATGGGAGGAATGGCATCCCAGTGGGGTAGATCAGGTCACCTATCCCCCTCCACAGGGCACAGCCCCCAGGGCAGGGCCCTCCACCATCTCACCCCAGGAGACAGGCTGTGGCTGGCAGCTGGGGGTCCCATGCTGTTCAACAGCCATGCCCACCCACCTGCCCTACCTCCTCCTGGCCACACTGACCATGAAGGCATAAGAGTGGGCACTGCCAATCCTCAGCACCACTCTTGTGTGCAGGTCCTTGGTCCACTGCTCCAGCAGGGTCACTTCAAGTTCATACCACACCCAGCCGACAAAATGCTGCAGCCATGAGTCTTGGCCAATGTCCTTGAAGCTGGAGGGAACCGGCATGTCCAGGGTGGTGTGCGACTGTGGAGAGAAGGGCCTGGCTCAGCTCCTAGGCCCCCAAGCTGATCCGGGACCAGCGTGCTTCACAGTTGTGCCCCCAGGCCTAGCACAAGCCCTGACACATAGCAGGACTTTTGGTGGAACAGACAGATAATTTGTAGGTAACAGGTCAACTTCCAGGGCAGTTTTTGCATCTGGGCCAGTGGGGCCAGGGGTTCCTCCTCGGAGTGGATGGGGCCCAGTATCTCCTGAGACAGGGGTGAGCCCAGGGCCACATCCCAGCCCCAGGCAAGAAGGTTCAGATCCATGACTAAGAGGCAGATGACCCATTGCCTGTCAGGGAGGAAGGCTGGCTAGGGGATGGGGCGGCTTTGCTTAGCACCCTGTGAGTGGGGCTCACGCTGGGACCCAGCCCTCTCCTCTCTTCCTCCTATACTGAATGCCACAAGTCAGAGAAAGAGGATGCAGAGAAAGCAAAAGCGGCCCAGACGTCAGCCCCACTTCTCTGCTGACCACATCCAAGTCAGGAGGGGAACAGGGGTGGCGTCCTTGACCTGATATCATGTCCTGTCCTCTATCTGAACCTTGGAAACCAAGATACTCTCCTGCCTCAGTAGAGCTGACCTCAGGATGTCTAAACTGTCTCCTCTCTTGGATCCCCAGACCCAGCTCTGTGCAGCGCATGCCGCTCTGGTCAGCTGAGTGTTTTGAGTGGCTAACACCTGTAATCAGTGCTTTGGGAGATCAATGTAAGAGGTAAGAGGATGGCTTGAGGCCAAGAATTCGAGACCAGCCTGGGCAACGTAGTGAGACCCTGTATATTGAAAAAAAAAAAAAAAATTTTTTTTTTTTGTGTGTGTGTCTGTTGTGTGTGGTTTGTTTTTAATTAGCCAGGCATGGGGGACCCAGCTAACTTGCAATGCTTGCTAGAATATAGCTTGGGCTCTGAAGATAGGATTGCGCCACTGCGCTTCAGCCTGGGCGACAGGGCCAAACCCAGTATCAAAAAATTGTTAAACATTAAAAATAAACATTAAAAAGAAGGACACTGCCTGGAGGGGGCTCGGCAGGGGCACTTCCTCCCTCTCCTGCCTCCTTTGCCCCGGACCTCCCAGGTCCCCCTGTCCCCCAAACCCATGCCCCCAAGCCCGTTGACCCTTAACCCTCCTCCAGGCCCCCCAACTCCGGGGCGCCCAGGGGAAGGAGCCTGCACGGGGCCTGGATTCCCCCACTCCCTTCGCCGGGCTTCTGGGCACCTCCCGGCTCTGCCCCGAGCCCTCACCTCCCGCAGCAGCTGCAGCTACCACTGTTCTGAAGTCCTGGCGCCCGTGGTCGGGGAAGTCGGCGTGGAAGCTCCAGAGGCTGTCCAGCAACTTGTGCTCCCGCGACGGGCTCTCCCGGGGTTACGGCATGCCGCCTTCAAGCACCTGCGCGCAGCCCCACAGCAGCGGCCAGAGCACCGCCCACGCCACCGTCTGCCCCCGGGCCACGCTTCCGTCTCTGCTTCTCAGCTGCGGGCTGCGGGGCTAAGAGCAGTGCGGGAGGAGCCTGGCGAGCGGGTCGCGTGACGTGCTGAAGTCGTCGGAGCCATGTTGTTTGAGGGCGAGTGCCAGTCCTAGAGAGGCTGGGCGGGGCCAGGCCCTGCCCAGTGGGACCGGCAGCTGAGAACCCCGGCCCAAGCTGGACGATCCAGGGGCAGGCCAGGACAGAACCCCTGAGACATGTGGGATTCCTCTGTTTTTCGTTTTTTTTTTTTTTTGAGATGGAGTCTCACTCTGTCACCCAGGCTGGAGTGCAGTGGCACAGAATCACTGCAACCTCTGCCTCCCGGGTTCAAGCGATTCTCCTGCTTCAGCCTCCCAAGTAGCTGGGATTACAGGCTCCCGCCACCATGCCTGGTTAATTTTTGTATTTTTAGTAGAGATGAGGTTTCACCATATTGGTCAGGCTGGTCTCAAACTCCTGACCACAGGTGATCCACCTGGCTCCACCTCTCAAAGTGTTGGGATTACAGGCATGAGCCACTGTGTGCAAACTTTATTGCAGTTTTAATTTTAATTTCTCTGATGATTGGTGATGTTGAGCAATTTTTCATATGTTTGGTGGCCACTTGTATGTCTTCTCTTGAGAAATGTCTGTTCACATCCTTTGTACTTTTTTAATGGGGTTGTTCTTTGTTGTAGTTGAGTTGTTTGTGTTCTTTGTAGATTCTGGATATTAGTCCTCTGTCAGATGCAAAGTTTGCAAATATTTTGTTCCTATTATGCAGTTTGCCTGTTTACTCTGTTGACTATTTCTTTTACTGTAGTCTTTAGTTTAAGTCCCCTTTGTGTATATTTTGTTCATTGCATTTGCTTTTGAGATCTAAGTCATGAATTATTTGTCTAGGCCAATGTCTAGAAGAGTTTTTTCTAAATTTTCTTCTGGGTATTTATAGCTTCTGGTCTTTTATTTAAGTTATTAATGCATCTTGAATAAAAGTTTGTGTATGGGAAGAGATGAGGATTGTTTCATTCTTTTGCCTAGTTAATTTTTCCAGTAACATTTATTGAATAGAATGCCCTCTCCCATTGTTTACTTTTGCCAACTTTGTCAAAGATCACTTGATTGAAGGCGTGTGGCTTTATTACTTATTCTTTATTCTTTTTTATTTTACAATTTTCTCTCTCTTTTTAGCTGTATCTTTGCTAGCAATGGACTCTCTATTCCATTCCATTAATCTATCTGTATGTTTTTGTACCAATGCCATACAGTTTTATTTAGTATAGCATTATAGTATAAGTTGAAGTCAGATATATGATGCCTCTGGCTTAGTTCTTTTTGCCTAAGATTGCTTTGGCTATTTGGATGCTTTTTTTGGTTCCATATTATATTTAGGATTTTTTTTTTTCTGTGAAAAATGACTTTGGTAATTTGGTAGGAAATGTTTTGAATCTGTAAATTGCTTGATTGCTTTGGTTAATATGGTCTTTGTAATATTGATTCTTCCAATCCAAAAGTTCCATAAATTTTTGGAATAGTTTCAGTAAGATTGGTCTTAGTCCTTCTTTGTACTTCTGGCAAAATTTGGCTGTAAACTCATCTGTTCTTTTTGTTTGTTTGCTTGAAAATATTTTGTTACTCAGTCAATTTTATTACTTGTTATTGGTCTATTTAAGATACTATTGTTTTCTGGTTCAGTCTTAGGAAGTTGTATGTTTCCAGCAATTTATCCATTTTACTTTTTCTTTTAAGTAATATAAGTGGATTCATACAGTATTTTTCTTTTTTTGACTGGCTTATTAAATTTAACATAATATCATCAAGATTTATCTTTGTGATAAATGTTAGAAGATTTCTTTAAAGCTTGAGTAATATTCCATTATTTTTTATATTCCAAATTATATGTATACATTCATTTGGTGAGGGAAGCTTGGGTTGCTTTTACCTATTGGCTTTTGTGAATAATGCCACAACAAATGGTGTTAATAACTATTTGACCATACATGTGAGAGTTTTTATTTGTGCTGTTTTCTGTTTTATTGATGTAGGGTATTACTTTTATGCCAGTACCAAAGTGCTTTGATTACCCTATTTTCAGTTTGTATTTTGAAATCATTAAGCATCACACCTCCAATATTGTTTTTCTTTTTTAAATAGTCAAGCTCTTTGTTGTTTCTTGATATTCCATATTATTTGAGGGTTGTTTTTCTATTTTTGGAAAAGTGAAATTTGGAGTCTGAACGGGATTGTATTGAATGTGTAGGTAGATCACTTTGGACAATATGACCATCTTCATAGTATTAAGTCTTCCAAGCTTTAAGCAAGAACATGCTTAAGAGTATATTGTTTAATTTTCATATTTTGTGAAATTTTTTGATTTTTCTTCTGTTAGTGATTTTTAGTTTCATTCAGTTTTAGCCAAAAATAATGGTGTGTAATATTCAAGTTTTAAAAATTTATTAAGACTTGTCTGTGAGATAACAGGTGTTGTATTCAGGAGAATTTTCTTATGAGCTACTGGAAAGATTGTGTATTCTGCTATTGTGTGGTGTGTTCTGCATATGTCTTTTAGGTGTAATTGTTTTATAGTGCTTTCAAGTCCTTGTTTCCTTATTAATGTTCTGTCATGTTTTATTATTCTTTAGTAAAAGTATTAAAGTATTCTCCCATTATTATGTTACTTCATTTCTGTCAATGCTTGCTTTACATATTTGGGAACCCTGATAGGAGATATAAATAGTTTCCTAGTGAATGAACTATTTTATTATAATTTAATGTCCATGTTTTTCTCTTGTTGAGTTTTGACTTAAACTACATTTTATTAAATATGACAGCTTTTGACTTAATGTAGTTAGTTCTCCACCTCTCATGTGGTTAACATTTGCATGGAATGTTTTTTCCATCCTGCCACTTTCAGTCTATTTTCATCATTAGATCTGAGGTGAGTCTCCTGGAGACATGACACACATGGATTTTGTTTCCTAAATTTAAAAATAAATCCTTTATTTATCATTTCCCTTTTGATTGGAAAGTTCAGTCCATGAATATTTTAGTACTTTACTGAAAGGAAGTGACTTATAATTACCATTTTATTGTTTTATTTGGCTCTTGTAGCTATTTGTCCCTATTTACTTTGTATTCCTTTGTGTCTTGTGGATATATGTAGTGGCATACTTTGCTTATTTTCTTTTTTGTATCTGCATTTTCTTTATGGTTACCATTTAAATTAGACTGAATCTCTTAAAGTTACAACTGCATGTTTTAAACTGGTAACAACTTGCACTCAGTTGCATATGAAACATCTTGTTCATTTTATCTGCCCTTGACTTATAATATCACTAAATATATCATAAATTTATGGCTGTTTTAGTTTTCATGTCTCTCAAATTTTAAAGCACAATTGTTTTCTGCCTAATAATTATAATGCTACAAACTTTTACTTTTGTGTACAGGTGGAACCCATATCAATGTGAAGAATGTGGCAAAGCCTTTAACAGGTTCTCAAACTTTACTCAAAATAAGATAATTAATACTGGAGAGAAATCCTACAAATATGAAGAATGTAGCAAGGCCTTTAATCAGTGCTCACCCTATATTGGACATAAGGTAATTCATTCTGGAGAGAAACCTTACAAATATGAAGAATGTGGCAAAGCCTTCAACCAGGTCTCACATCTCACTAGATAAAAGATAACTCATACTGGAAGGAAACCCTATGCATACGAAAATGTGGCAAAACTTTTAATCTCAACATGATAACAAGGAGAGAAATCCTACAATCATGAAGAATGTGAAAAAAACTTATGCGTCACTTCATCCTTACTAAACATAGGAGAATTCATACTGGAGAGAAATGCTACAAATGTGAAGAATGTGGGAAAAACTTTACCAGAGATAACATCTTATTGGGCACAAGATAATTTATACTGGAGAGCAACCCTACAAATGAGAAAATTGTGGCAAAGCCTTTAACTGGTTCTCAAACCTTACTAAACATAAGAGAATTCATTCGGGGAAAAATCCTAGAAATGTGAAGAATATGGTAAGTCTTTGATCAATGCTCAATCCTTACTGAATGTAAGATTATTCATGATAGAGAACCCCTACAATTATAAGGAATGTAGCAAAGGTTTCAACTTGTGCTTAACTTTTAATGTAAGTGAATTCATTCTGGAGAGAAACCCTACCAAGTTATGGAATGTGGCAAAGTCATTAATGAATGCTGACATCACAATCTACATCAGTAATTTAAATGGAGAAATAAATTAATTTTCTCTTTTTTTGGACAATTATAATTACGTTCAAATTATCCTTTTTGGAATTGAAATAATTTTAGTTATTTTGTAAAGCAAATATTTTTACAAATTAAACTCACAAATTTCTTGATGTTGTATTTTCATTTCTAGTGCTTATGTGAAAGCACGTGGTTAATAGTTTCTGCATCAGAACTCTGAGCCATCTTTCTCTATTAGGTTGGTACCATTAATACACTTTTCTTTTTTTATTGCATTTTAGGTTTTAGGGTACATGTGAAGAACATGCAAGATTGTTGCATAGGTACACACATGGCGGTGTGATTTGCTGCCTTCCTCCCCAACACCTATATCTGGCATTTCTCCCCATGCTATCTCTCCCCAACTCTCCACCCCCCACTGTCCCTCACCTATTTCCCCCCAACAAATCCCAATGTGTGATGCTCACTTGAATGTAAGATGCATAAAGAAAATCTAAGTGAAGAGGCCCTTTATAACAGTGTTGTAAGTGACTCATGAGGTATTTTTTCAGGGTAATATTATTCTGCATTGTAGTAGAAGAGAAGCATTTTGAATCTTAGAAGTAAATTGTTTTACTAGTTATGCATTAAAATACTGAAATGCAACGGAGCTTAAAATGCTTTTTGAGATATTGTTTGAACTTCATTTATTTTAATGGAATAAAATTGTTTTTATTGTGTTAAGACTGTTTTCCATTGAATGAAATGCATCCTACCACCAACATTAACCTATCCCACCTTACCCCATGTTGTAGGTAACTGATGGTAGAAATATACTGTTGAATAGCATGGTGAAGAATAACATAGTACAATGACATCTTTCATAATCCCTTTTCCCAGTGGAATTTTGTTACCAGAGGTAGTATTTTTATTAGTTTTTGTAACTACAAGATCATTATGATGGTCATAATAAAGATTATATAAGACTATAATAAAATATATTCACATATTTCCAAATTCTGAATGACTTAAAAAAATTTTTTACTTTACATTTTCTGAATGTGCCGCCTCTAGTCTGCAAAACACAGATTTTTAGTTTTGGTTTGCATGGGTTTATATATACAAATATATCACTTTATGGATAAACTTCAGGTGTAAGAGTTTGTGGTGAATGTAATTACATTTGTGTATGAGTGTGCCTATTTTGAGAAGAAAAGACAAAACAAACCTTAGATCAATACAGATAATTTTTGGAAGTGTTGATCATTTACTAGGCAGATCAAACTTAATGGTTCTAAAAGCAAAATTATTTTCTCTTCTTTTTAATGAATTCATTTATCTAAAGCCTTATGTCCCCTTGGCTCAGAATTTCCATGGAAATTGTCTGTCTTTTTCTTGCCTGTTTCTTATGGTGGACCTAATATATAATTTTCTCATTTCAAGGTTCATGAAGTATTCTTTATATGATGTCCTGTGGGATTATAAGAATGACTTTTATGAGAATGAATAGTGCTCAGAAAATAACCCTTAGATCTTAGTGTTTCTACAGTTAGTGATTTCAGTTACATTCCATTGTTTTTCTTTTAATTGGAGAACTTCATTTAAGCCATGTTTTCTTTCATGATTGTTCTTTTTGTAATGGACATAATCAAGTTTATTGAGCCAATTTGTTTATGTAAACAATAGGGGGCTTCATACATCATGAGATTGTTTTGGCACATAAATGAACACACACAGGGCAGTGCTAGCTGTGTAACAGAAGCTCCATAATTAGCAGTAAATATCCAGAACCCAGGGACTGTCATCTTTGTTTATTGAATTATGCCAAGCATCTAGAAAACTGACTTTACACACTATGCTTGAAATATATGTATTGAATAAACAAATCTCAATGAGAACCTCCTCTGATATCTAAATTGGAGAGGGACTCCTGTTTCAGAACCCTGGGAAGTTTGTTTATTCTGTGTCAAGGACAAAATCCAGCAAGAAGGAATCTCAAATGTAGCTTACAAATGCAAAAACAGCTTTGCTTTCTATGTGGTGTTCCAAATGTAGAGGGACACAGGCCAATGAGGCAGAGAACTTCTTGTGCAAAAAGACAGAAATATGTATATATAAGCAACCAGAACATCCTAAGCAGCCTTTGTACAGAGCCAGGCACTAGACATCTGCTCGCTATGTCTTATGCCATTTGGTTCCTACAAGAACTCTATGAGATTCATTTTCCCACTTTTCAGAGGCATAGATGGAGAGAGCTGCTGTGATATCCTTAGTACACACCTAGTAGCTTGCTGAACCACCAGTGCATCTTGAAGAAGATAGACACCTACACCTGGCCCAGGAACTGTAGATTGGGGGTGAGGTACTGTTAGGAGCCCAGGAAAGTGGTAAAGGAGAAGATGGCTCAACTTGGAAGTCCAGTACCAGAGGCTCATTCAGCTTCTCCCTTGTACCTAGCTGGGAGTATCTGCATAATTCTCATCTCAAGGTTTAGGGTAGACTTACTTTCATGTGGAGTGGAACAAGAAGAGCCATATGCTCAATGACATCACTCTGAACCACTGGCAGATTGGGGGCTGGGGCTTATACCAGGAAGCTCCTATTCTTCAGACACTTGTGCATGTGGAGGACATACGTGTCCACGGTGAAGAAGGTTCTAGGCTTCCAAAGATGTATGTGGGCCAGGTACAGTGGCTTATGCCTGTAATCCCAGCACTTTGGGAGGCCAGGGCAGATGGATCACCTGAGGTCAGGAGATCAAGACCAGCCTGACTAACATGGTGAAACCCTGTCTCTACTAACAATGCAAAAAATTAGCCAGGTGAAGTGGTGGGCACCTGTAATCCCAGCTACTCAGGAGGCTGAGGCAGGAGAATTGCTGGAACCCAGGAGAAGGAGGTTGCAGTGAGCCAAGATTGCACCATTGCATTTTAGCCTGAGTTACAAGTGCAAAACTCCATCTGCAAAACAGATGACAAAAACAAAGTTTTATGTGGAGGTGGAGAATAATTAAGCCATTAACACCTTTGAGGCATCTTCATGATACTTTGTCATCTGTGGAGAAACAGCACCCATCTATATTAACAACCTGTATGAAGAGAATTATCCCAGCAAATCCTCATAAAATGTCCCTGTTGTAGAGTTGGGAAAACACAAGTTTTGCAATGTCAAAGGTCTTCTCAACAGCACATGGGTCAGAACTGAGAACCGTAAACAGGAAGGGCTGCAAGAAATTTCCTTCAAGCTAATTGAGGCTGTATCTGCTCCTCACATGGATTGAAAGGGCCTCAAGAAGCCTCAGTTTCTATTTTAGAGACAGTGCACAAGGCAAGACAGCCTAGGAGTACCTTTTTGACTTTAAGTAACACAAGTTTTTAACATTAAAAGGGACCTTGCCAAGCAGCTACATTCCAGCCATGGCAAGGTGGCAAATGCTGGGAGAGTCCAGGATGGGAGAAAGTTTGTTTAATGGCCAAGAATCTGAGCAGATGACTCAGGGAAAACATATGTATTAAGCAATTGAACAATGACTCAAAAATTTCAGTCAGAAACCTGGAAAGCAAAATGAATCAACATGATTTTATTTTCCACATGGACACTATACTGGCAAAAAATTAAAGTTAACATCCAGGAGAATCTGGATTGAGGGACACAGCTATATTCAGAAATTGCTGGTGGCAATGTCCCTTCCAAAGCTCTTTTGGAAAGTGATCTGGTGATAGCTCTTACAATTTTACATATGCATGTCCTTTCACTGAGTAATCTCCCAGAAATTTATCATCTACAAGGGAATAAAACACTCAATGGGCTGAAAGATGTCCCCTCCCCAAAGTTTATCTTCTAACACTGAGTGCCTCAGAATGTGACTGTATTTGGACATACAGTCTCCACAGAGGTTATAAGTTTTGAGTTCACTGGAGTGGGCCCAAATCCAATATGACTGGAGTCTTTGTTAGAAGAGGCAGTAAGGATACAGAGATAGAAATCAGCCATCTCCAAGCCAAGGAGAGAGTTCTCAGAGAAACCACCCCAGCTAACAGCTTGTTGCTGGACTTCTAGCATCCAGAATTGTGGGAAATTAAATTTCTTCTATTAAAGTTCTTCAGTCTACAGGGCTCTGTATGGAAGCTCTAGTAGATGGTTACAGACTATTACGGCATGTAGAGGGTGTTTCCTGAGGAGTGGCTGATATGGAAATAGAAGATGATAGTGTTCAGGCTCCACCTGCATTGCAAGGCTGAACTGCTGAGGAAAATGGCCTCCTTTATGGAATATTATGAAGACATGTGAGGTTGCAGCTCCAGCCCTAATGGGGCTATGAGAATGAGTTCTGTGGGATAATCAATACATAAAGTAACTTAGCCATCCTCCCTCTCTCTCTCTCTCTCTTTTTTTTTGATATATTGAGGTTTATCTTTTTTTTATTGCATTTTAGGTTTGGGGGTACATGTGAAAAACATGCAAGATTGTTGCATAGGTGCATAAGTGGCAGCGTGATTTGCTGCCTTCCTCCCCTTCACCTATATGTGGCATTTCTCCCCATGCTATCTCTCCCCAACTCCGCACCCCCCACTGTCCCCCCCACTCCCCCCAACAGACCTCAGTGTCTAGTGCTCCCCTCCCTGTGTCCATGTGTTCCCATTGTTCAACACCCATCTATGAGTGAGAACATGTGATGTTTGATTTTGTGTTCTTGTGTCAGTTTGCTGAGAATGATGGTTTCCAGTTTCATCTATGTCCCTACAAAGGACGCAAACTCATCGTTTTTGTTGGCTGCATAATATTCCATGTTGTATATGTGCCACCTTTTTCCTGTCCAGTCTATCATCGATGGGCATTTGGGTTGGTTCCAGGTCTTTGCTATTGTAAACTGTGCTGCAATGAACATTTGTGTGCATGTGTCCTTATAGTAGAACGATTTATAATCCTTTGGATATATGCCCAGTAATGGGATTGCTGGGTCAAATGGAATTTCTATTTCTAGGTCCTTGAGGAATCGCCACACTTTCTTCCACAATGGTTGAACTAATTTACACTCCCACCAACAGTGTAAAAGTGTTCCTATTTCTCCACATCCTCTCTAGCATCTGTTGTCTCCAGATTTTTTAATGATCACCGTTCTAACTGGCGTGAGATTGTATCTCAATGTAGTTTTGATTTGCATTTCTCTAATGACCAGTGATGATGAGCATTTTTTCATTTGTTTGTTGGCCTCATGTATGTCTTCTTTTGTAAAGTATCTGTTCATATCCTTCACCCATTTTTGAATGGGCTTGTTTGTTTTTTTCTTGTAAATCTGTTTCAGTTCGTTGTAAATTCTGGATCTCAGCCCTTTGTCAGATGGGTAGGCTGCAAAAATTTTTTCCCATTCTGTTGGTTGCTGATTCACTCTATTGACTGTTTCTTTTGCCGTGCAGAAGCTGTGGAGTTTGATTAGGTCCCATTTGTCTATTTTGGCTTTTGTTGCCAATGCTTTTGGTGTTTTGGTCATGAAGTCCTTGCCTACACCTATGTCCTGAATGGTTTTGCCTAGGTTTTCTTCTAGGGTTTTTATGGTGTTAGGTCTTATGTTTAAGTCTTTAATCCATCTGGAGTTAATTTTAGTGTAAGGTGTCAGGAAGGGGTCGAGTTTCTGCTTTCTGCATATGGCTACCCAGTTTTCCCAACACCACTTACTAAACAGGGAATCCTTTCCCCATTGCTTGTTTTTATCAGGTTTGTCAAAGATTGGATAGTTGTAGATGTGTTGTGTTGCCTCTGAGGCCTCTGTTCTGTTCCATTGGTCTATATCTCTGTTTTGGTACCAGTACCATGCCATTTTGATTACTGTAGCCTTGTAGTATAGTTTGATGTCTGGTAGTGTGATGCCTCCTGCTTTGTTCTTTTTGCTTAGAATTGACTTGGCTATGCGGGCTCTCTTTTGGTTCCATATGAAGTTTAAGGTGGTTTTTTCCAGTTCTGTGAAGAAAGTCATTGGTAGCTTGATGGGGATAGCATTGAATCTGTAGATTACTTTGGGCAGTATGTTCATTTTCATGATATTGATTCTTCCTAACCATCAACATGGAATGTTTCTCCATCTGTTTGTGTCCTCTCTTATTTCGTTGAGCAGTGGTTTGTAGTTCTCCTTGAAGAGGTCCTTTACGTTCCTTGTTAGTTGTATTCCTAGGTATTTTATTCTCTTTGTAGTAATTGTGAATGGCAGTTCGTTCTTGATTTGGCTCTCTTTAAGTCTGTTATTGGTGTATAGGAATGCTTGTGATTTTTGCACATTGATTTTGTATCCTGAGACTTTGCTGAAGTTGCTTATCAGTTTCAGGAGATTTTGGGCTGAGATGATGGGGTCGTCTAGATATACAATCATGTCATCTGCAAATAGAGACAATTTGACTTCCTCCTTTCCTAATTGAATACCCTTTATTTCTTTTTCTTGCCTGATTGCTCTGTTCAGAACTTCCAGTACTATATTGAATAGGAGTGGTGAGAGAGGGCATCCTTGTCTAGTGCCAGATTTCAAAGGGAATGCTTCCAGTTTTTGCCCATTCAGTATGATATTGGCTGTGGGTTTGTTGTAAATAGCTTTTATTATTTTGAGATACGTTCCATCGATACCTAGTTTATTGAGGGTTTTTAGCATAAAGGGCTGTTGAATTTTGTTAAAGGCCTTCTCTGCATCAATTGAGATAATCATGTGCTTTTTGTCTTTGGTTCTGTTTATGTGGTGAATTACATTTATAGACTTGCGTATATTGAACCAGCCTTGCATCCCCGGGATGAATCCTACTTGATCATGGTGGATAAGCTTTTGATGTGCTGTTGTAATCGGCTTGCCAGTGTTTTATTGAAGATTTTTGCATCTATGTTCATCATGGATATTGGCCTGTAGTTTTCTTTTCTTGTTGAGTCTCTGCCGGGTTTTGGTATTAGGATGATGTTGGTCTCATAAAATGATTTGGGAAGGATTCCCTCTTTTTGGATTATTTGGAATAGTTTGAGTAGGGATGGTACCAGTTCCTCTTTGTATGTCTGGTAGAACTCGGCTGTGAACCCACCTGGACCTGGGCTTTTTTTGGGTGGTAGGCTCTTAATTGCTGCCTCGACTTCAGACCTTGTTATTGGTCTATTCAGGGTTTCGACTTCTTCCTGGTTTAGGCTTGGGAGGAGGCAAGTGTCCAGGAATTTATCCATTTCTTCCAGGTTTTCTAGTTTATATGCATAGAGTTGTTTGTAATAATCTCTGATGATGGTTTGAATTTCTGTGGAATCTGTGGTGATATCTCCTTTATCATTTTTTATTGCATTTATTTGGTTATTCTCTCTTTTCTTTTTTATTAATCTGGCTAGTGGTCTGTCTATTTTGTTGAAAGTCAACATCAAGAGAAAGTTGTTCAGTTTCCATGAGGCCGTGTGGTTTTGGGTTGGTTTCTGAATTCTGAGTTCTAACTTGATTGTACTGTGGTCTGAGAGACTGTTTGTTTGTTATGGTTTCCATTCTTTTGCATTTGCTGAGGAGTGATTTACTTCCAATTATGTGGTCAATTTTAGAGTAGGTGTGATGTGGTGCTGAGAGGAATGTATATTCTGTGGATTTGGGGTGGAGAGTTCTGTAAATGTCTATTGGTTTTGCTTGGTCCAGGTCTGAGTTCAAGTCCTGGATATCCTTGTTAATTTTCTGTCTCGTTGATCTGTCTAATATTGACAATGGTGTGTTGAAGTCTCCCACTATTATTGTGTGGGAGTCTAGGTCTCTTTGTAAGTCGTTAAGAACTTGCCTTATGTATCTGGGTGCTCCTGTATTAGGTGCATATATATTTAGGATTGTTAGCTCTTCTTGTTGCATTGATCCTTTAACCATTATGTAATGCCCTTCTTTGTCTCTTTTGATCTTTGTTGCTTTAAAGTTTATTTTATCAGAGATGAGAATTGCAACTCCTGCTTTTTTTTGCTCTCCATTTGCTTGGTAAATCTTCCTCCATCCCTTTATTTTGAGCCTTTGTGTATCCTTGTATGTGAGATGAGTTTCCTGGATACAGCACACTGATGGGTTTTGGCTTTTTATCCAATTTGCCAGTCTGTGTCTTTTGATTGGGGTATTTAGTCCATTTACGTTTAGGGTTAATATTGTTATGTGTGAATTTGATCCTGCCATTTTGATGCTAGCCGGCTGTTTTGCCCATTGGTTGATGCAGATTCTTCATTGTGTTGATGCTCTTTACCATTTTGTGTGTTTTTGGAGTGGCTGGTACTGGTTGTTCTTTTCTATGTGTAGTGCCTCTTTCAGGAGCTCTTGTAAAGCTGGTCTGGTGGTGATGAAATCTCTGAGTCCTTGCTTGTTCACAAAGGATTTTATTTTTCCTTCACTTATGAAGCTTAGTTTGGCTGGATATGAAATTCTGGGTTGAAAGTTCTTTTCCTTAAGGATGTTGAATATCGGCCCCCACTCTCTTCTGGCCTGTAGGGTTTCTGCTGAGAGATCTGCTGTGAGTCTGATGGGCTTCCCTTTGTGGGTAACCTGACCTTTCTCTCTGGCTGCCCTTAGTATTTTCTCCTTCATTTCAACCCTGGTGAA
The DNA here is from genome assembly GCF_030222135.1 of Aotus nancymaae. Taxonomy (NCBI): domain Eukaryota; kingdom Metazoa; phylum Chordata; class Mammalia; order Primates; family Aotidae; genus Aotus; species Aotus nancymaae. The sequence goes on from NW_026988419.1 coordinate 54,178,315, forward strand.
TCTGACGATTATGTGCCTTAAGGTTGCTCTTCTAGAGGAATATCTTTGTGGTGTTCTCTGTATTTCCTGGACTTAAATATTGGCCTGCCTTGCTAGGTTGGGGAAGTTTTCCTGGATAATATCCTGAAGAGTATTTTCCATCTTGGATGCATTCTCTTCATCACATTCAGGTACCCCTATCAAACATAGATTAGGTCTTTTCACATAGTCCCATATTTCTTGTTGACTTTGTTCATTCCTTTTTACCCTGTTTTCTCTAATCTTGACTTCTCATTTTATTTCATTGAGTTGATCTTCGACCTCTGATTTCCTTTCTTCTGTTTGGTCAATTCGGCTGTTGAAACTTGTGCATGCTTCGCGAAGTTCTTGTGTTGGGTTTTTCAGCTCCATCAATTTGCTCATATTCCTCTCTAAGTTGTCCATTCTCGTTAGCATTTCATCAAGTCTTTTTTCAAGGTTCTTAGTTTCTTTGCATTGGGTTATAACATGTTCTTTTAGCTCACAGAAGTTTCTTATTATCCACTTTCTGAAAGCTGGTTCTGTCATTTCATCACACTCATTCTCCATCCAGTCTTGTTCCCTTGCTGATGGGGAGTTGTGATCCCTTGTAAGAGGAGAAGTGTTCTGGTTTCGGGTGTTTTCATCCTTTTTGCACTGGTTTCTTCCCATCTTTGTGGATTTATCCACCTGTTGACTTTGTAGTTGTTGTCTTTCTGATTTTAGTAATTTTAAGTCTGCAGCAGCAGAACTCATAAACCCCCTTTTCTTCCCCCCAGGTGTTCTGTCCCAGGGAGTTAGGGCTTTATGATTTTCTGCTGTGTGGTTGCTGTTTTCCCTGCTCACAAGGTGGCAGCCTAGTCACACTCAGCCTGCAGAGGCTTCACTGAGCTGCTGTGGGCTCCACCCAGCTTCCGTGTGAACTTCCCTGCAGTCCTTTTTATATGGGTGTAGTTAGAACTGCTTCTGCTATGTTGGCCTGCCCCTGTAGTGACGGAGTCTCTGTAATGGCGGGTTGCCTTGGTAGATTGCCCTGGGAACTGCAGGGTGCCTCTGTAATGGAGGACGCCCCTCCTCCACAGAGCTGGACTGTCCCGGGTTCAGTTGTGTTTGCAGTGGTGCTTTTTTTGCCCGGGAATCTCCTGGCTTGACTCCCTGTTTCAGGTCCCCTTGCTGGCTAAGAGGGGACACCATCTCATCTGCTCTGCCTCTGGAGCCACTGCGTCGGCTGAAGCCGTGGCTCTGAGATTCATGGCGCTGGCCTGGCTCCCCATTTCAGCTCTCCTTGCTGGCTTATAGGGGACTCAGTCTCTCTCACTTGGCCCCAGGGCGCAGGCCAAGCAGCTGTGCCGTTCAAACCAGCGGCGCTGGTGACCCGTGGGGCTCCTCCGCCTGTGAATCTCCTGGTCTGTGGGCAGTAAAAATCCGTCTGAAAATGCGGCATCCACTCACCCTCTGCGCTTTCTCTCGGAGCTGCAATCCCGATTTCCTCCTAACCGGCCATCTTGGATCCAAATCAGATATATTCTTAAGGTCTACTTGGTATCATATGTTATTTCTATATGACATCTTTGAATCTTTATAATAAAATTCCTCATTTAAATTTAGTATGAATTGGATTAATATAACTGATTTCATCTATATTATTCAATCTTTAACTCTTTTATGAGGATTCTGAATTCTAGTTATAAATATTGAGGAAGAAAAAAGATATTTGTTCATCTATTATGTATGATAGATGAACAGCATAAGTGACAATATATGAACAATGAAAAATTTAATACAAACATTACACAAGATATATTATTGAAAGTTATATATTAAAAATTAGATCTGATATAAAATTATAAACACATTAAATAAAAATATACAAAAACAATTCTGGCAAGGCTGCAGAGAAAAGAGAATGCTTATACACTGTTAGAGGAAATGCATATTAGTTCAGCCACTATGGAAAGCAGTTTGGAGATTTCTCAGAGAACTTAGAACTAGAATTCAAGTCAGCAATACAATTACTGTGTATATATCCAAAAGAAAAAAATCATTCCACCAAAAATACCCATACACTATTATGTTAATCATAGCACTATTTTTTTTTTTTTTTTTTTTGAGATGGAGTTTCGCTCTTGTTACCCAGGCTGGAGTGCAATGGCGCAATCTCGGCTCACCGCAACCTCCACCTCCTGGGTTCAAGCAATTCTGCCTCAGCCTCCAGAGTAGCTGGGACTAGAGGTGCATGCCACCATGTCCAGCTAATTTTTGTATTTTTAGTAGAGACAGGGTTTCACCTTGTTGACCAGGATGGTCTCGACCTCTTGACCTCGTGATCCACCCGCCTCGGCTTCCCAAAGTGCTGGGATTATAGGCGTGAGCCACTGTGCCCGGCCAATCATAGCACTATTTATAATATCAAAGAATCAACATAGGTGCCCATCCACAGTGGACTGGATAAGGAAATGTTGGCATACTATGCAGCTATAAAAAAGAACAAAATAATATTCTTTGTAGCAACACAAATGCAGCTGCATCTTCTCACTTATTAGTAGAAACTAAAATATTTACTACTCATGAAAATAAAGATGGCAACAATAGACATTGAGGACTACTAAGGGGTAAGGGAGGGAAAAGGGAATAGTTGCAAAACTACCTTTGGGGTTCTATGCTCAGTACCTGAGTAATGGGATCATTTGTACCCTAAATGTCAGCATTGTGCAACAAACCTGCCCTCATACCCCCGAATCTAAAATAAAGTTGAAATTATACAAAAAAAGTATTGTAACAAAATATTTATAGATAAACCTTGCAAGAGTAAAATTTAGGTTAATTAGTTTGTTATAACCTTGACATATAGCCACTCAAAGCTGCAACTGGAGGCTTCGATATGTAGTGCTTGGCTATGTATCCACCTGAAATTCAACAGATGCATTTTAAAGAAAGAAAAGAGAATTAATATTGGTGGGCAACCCTAATAAAATTTCTAAATTGTTGGGAAAATTTATTTTAGGGATACATATGTGTGGGAGACTGATGTTTTTTTCATTCTTCTTTGGTCTTAAGACTTAAGGCCCGTTGATACATATATATGCTCATTTTATATAAATATATATTTAGACAGAGAGAGAGAGGCTCACTTTGCTGCTCAGGCTGGAGTGCAATGGTGTGAACACAACAGTCCTGACTACCTGGGCTTAAGTGACCCTCCCACCTAAGCCTCTTGAATAACTAAGAACCCAGGTACATGCCACCATGCTAATCTTTTTTATTATTATTATTTGTAGAGATAGGTCTTGCTATGTTCCCCAGGCTGATTTTAACTCCTGGGTTTGAGTGATTCTGAGGCCTCGGCCACCCAAAGTGCTTGGATTACAGGAGTGAGCCACTGCATCCAGCCCATATTCTAATATTCCTTATTTGATTTTAGAGGTACCATTTTGATTGGGATATATTTTGTGACAGAGATATGTATTAACTCTGCTTATCCTTGATTGCAAGCCCCATTATGAAAAGTTCTCATTCTCACAGCCCAATCTTAATTGTAAGTCAACAACAGCAAAATGCATACACACACACACACACACACACACAAACCCAGTATGAACAGCTGAAGTATTCTATTCTGTATGAAATTTTTGCTTTGATTTTTCATTATCAATGACTAGAATTAACTATGGCTCAGTAATATTTGCATTAATTTGTTTTAATCTTTGAATCATAGCCTTATTGGTGAGACTATAAGCTGTACTCAAAACTGTAAAGTATAGGTTTTCAAACTTCAGTCTGCATCAAATCACCTGGATGACTTTCAAAACATAAACTTTAGAGACAACCTACAGAATGGGAGAAAATACTTGCAAACTGTTCATCTGACAAAGGTTTAATACCCAGCCTCTATAAGGAACTTAAATAAATTTATGAGAGAAAAACAACCCCAATAAAAGTGGGCAAAGTAAATGAACAGATACTTTTCAAAAGGAGGCATACATACAGCCAACAAACATATTTAGAAAACTCAACATGTGTATACCTATGTAACAAACCTACATGTTCTGCACATGTACCCCAGAACTTAAAGTATAATAATAAAAAAATTAAAAATAAATAAATAAAGCTTAACATTACTGATTATTAGAGGAATGCAAATCAAAACCACAATGAGATACCATCCCACACCAGTCACAATGGCTATGATTAAAAAGCCAAAAGGTAACAAATGCTGACAAGCTTGTGAAGAAAACGGAACATATACATTATTGATGGGGGAGTAAATTAATTCAAACATTGTGGACCACAATATGGCAATTTCTCAAAGAGCTAAAAACAGAACTACAATTTGACCCAGCAATCTCATTACTGGGTATATACCCAGAGGAATATAAATTATTCTACCATAAAGGCATATGCATGTGAATGTTCATTGATAAACTATTTGCAATAGCAAAGACATTGAAAAATTGCTCATCAATGACAGATTGGATAAAGAAACTGTGGTACATACATATCATGGAATATTATTCAGTCATAAAAAGAATAGTATCATGTCTTTTGTGGGAACATGAATGAAGCTGGAAACCATTAACCTTAGCAAACTAATGAAGGAACAGAAAACCAAATACAGCATGTTCTCATGTATAAGTGGAGCTAAATGATGAGGATTCATGAACACAAAGAATGAAACAGCAAACTCTGTGGTCTACTGAAGGGTGGAGGTTGGGAATAGGGAGAGAAACAGAAAAAATAACTATTGGTTACTAGGCTTAACACCTGGGAGATGAAATAATCTGTATAACAAACTCCCACGACATGAGTTTATCTGTATAAAAAAACCTGCACATGTACCCCTGAATGTAAAATAAAAGTTAAAAATTAAAAAAATATCATGGAAAATTTTTAACTCCAACCCCAGAGTTTCTCATTCAGTATGTCCAAGTTAAGACTCCATAATTTGCATTTCTGACAAGTTCCCAGGTGATACTGAGGCTCTAATCTCTAGATTGTGGACTACATTTCAAGAACCTTCTGTGTGCACAGCCAGGGTTTTGATTGTTGCAAGTTCTTTCTCTGAACAGAGCTGCAGTGTCTAAGATCTCTGTGACTGGAGTGATAACCACAGCCTTTTCTTCAAGAGCTGAGAAAAGAGATTTTCATTGATGCCACTACACTATTGAGCATATGTGGCATAGCTATCCTTTCATCATTCAAGCTTATGGTCTGAACTTTTGGTTAAATAATGATCATCATTACAGTGTTTAAATACTTTTTTCAAATATTATTTTAAACTACTCAAAATTATCCCACAAAAATACAGCTTCTTAAGTAGATAATTATAATGAGAAGGGTATTGCTAAATAGTAAAGCATCAAACAGAAATACTATAATATAGATATTATTTAGAATTCAAAAGTAAAATACCTGACATGGTACAATGACACAAAATATTTATTTTATTAAAATATAATAATATGGATAACAGTAACAACTTGACAGGCAGACTGTACATAAATATTGGGGTCAAATTTAGAATACTTGTAGGAAGCATTTGAGTGGTCAACATAACAAGTCCAAATAAAACATAAATTTTTTGTGATGACTTCTAGTAACCAAGAAAACAGCATGAAAAGCATGAAAGAAAAAGATATTTTAGATATTTGTTTTATTTTGCAGTGTTTTTGTTATACCCATTTTTAGTGGAAAAGGCATAGTTACAAATATCATTAAACCACATTTTGCAGCATTCATTTTCTCTGGCTGGTTCTGACAAAAGAGAGCTGATATGACAAAAGAAAGTGATTATGTTTTCAAATGATTAAAAGTTGTTTTATACGTCTTGTTTTTATTTTGAGGTATTTTGTGTTTCATTTTAAATATTATATGCAAATCTAAGACAGTGTTTAAGTTGGGAGTAGCAACCTCCATAATGGTAGGACAATAGTGTGTCAAACATTCATTACGTAAGAATCTGAAAAAAAATGAATGACTGTTTTAATTAATTTTTAAATTGATTTATTTATTTTTAGAGTAGATTTAGGATTACAAAATAAGGTGCAGAGTTTCCATAAACCCCCTTACACTCCTGTCATACAATTTTCCCTATTATCTTGCGTTAGTATGGTACATTTGTAACAATTAGTGAACCAATATATATACATCATTATTAATTGTAGTATACGACTTATATTAGGATTCATTGTGTGTTGTGCAGTTCTATGGGTTTTGATACATGCATAAAGTCATGTTTTCACCATTACAGTATCATGCAGGGTAATTTTACTGTCTTAATATTCACTGTGCTTCTTCTATTCATCCCTCTCTCCTTACCCCAGACCTCTGGCAAACACTATCTTTTTGTTGTCTCTATAGTTCTTTCACTTAACAATATGTATTTCAGCTTTTCATGCTTGATGGCTTATGCCTTTTTATTATGTAATATTCTGTTATACCAATGTATTCCATTGTGTTTATTTATCTATCGAAAAACATACCGGTTGCTTTCAGCTTTTGGCAATTATGAATAAAACCACTATAAACATTGGTGGGCATTTTTTTGTGTGTGGACATACTTTTCAACTATTTTGAGTAAATATCTAAGGAATCAATTGCTGGATTATAGAGCAAGACTATGCTTAGAATGTAAGAAACTGCCAAACTGTCTTCCAATGTGACTGTACCATTTTATGTTTCCACCATCAATGGACGAATTTCTACTGCTTCATATCCTTGTCATCATTTGTTATTGTTAGTTTTTCAGATATTAGACATTTGAATTGGTTTATAATGGTATCTCACCACGTTAATTTGCCGTTCCCTGATAACGTATTGTTTTGAGTATCTTTTCATATGTTTATTTACCAACTGCGTATCTTCTTTGAAGAAGTGTTAAGATACAATTATTTGGGCTTCTAGTTCAACATACAAAAGACCTCATAAAACTCAGTTTCAGATCTTAACGTTGTCATTTTCTTTTCACTTGGTCTCAGTGGAAACTCTCAAGGTCTGTCTGTTCTTGCACCTATTTCATAAAATTTTTCAGTATAAATAAATATCAAATAAAAACAGTTATAAAATCCAAACTAAAGAAAAGAGAATTCATCACTTTTAAAACTATTACATAATAATCATTTTTTTTACAATGAATTTCTGAAAATCTCCTGACAAACCTGAAATAAAGTATGTTAATAGATATAGTTTCCATAGCATAATCATCCCTCATGATCTAACAAGGGTATTTTTATTTATAATATACATATATGAATTACGTGCAGAGGTAAACATATTTATATAAGCTGTCCTATATATAACTACATAATTATATAGAAAAAATTAAATAATTTATCTCAGTCATATGGATAATTCAGTTATCTCTTGGTTGAAACTTATTTAATCAAATTATATTATTTTAACTGTTACACATATGTGCTACTACTGAATTATTTTTCTAACACAATTAAACTTAATTCAAGAAAATGATTGAGAGACAAGTTATGCATTTTTATTTTAATTATTGAGAAATGTATTTACTGTGAAACACTTTGTGTTTAACACACTAGGTAACCAGCTATGGATATTTTACCTTCCAAGTTTCTGCCAATAATTTATTCCTATATAATACTTGAAGATATTGAAGAGGATTTTTAAAAATATTTGTTTCATCAATAAACATGATAGACTATACCGAAATCATGGAAATTCCATGAAATACTTACCCTTTGTATTTTATTATAACAATTTTGGGGGGAAAATATCATCTGGATGCAGAGAGATTTGACAGGTGTTACAAAAGAACATTCTTCCCTGAATGAATATGATGCCACATAATGGAGTTGGGTAAAATCTTTCATATGCATTTATACCTATATATTTGCATAGTTGCTGTCCAGACATCTTGTAAACGGAGGCCTGGAAAACTGTCACTATTCTTCCACCCTGTATTAAAATTAAAATATAGGAAACATAGATAATTAATTATTATAAACTTTTTGAATAGTTGGATTGAAATAATAACAATACCTAAGTCTCCATGTAACTCACTAACTTAAAGTTTCAATCAGAAATTCAGATTTAAAATATATCAAAACACAGTGATACTAGCTCCAAGACCAAATTTGACAACTTGGAGGTCACAGGTGTACTTTAAGTAAATAGGATTATGAATATAAATGCAAGGATTTTTATAAATTTGGAGCTACATATTATTGATGTGCTTTACTCTTCACGTTTGTGACACTGAGAGGAATGACGGCCAACCCGAAGAAGATACATCCACACCAGCAGGCAGCTGCCAGAGATAAAGGTGGTGACCAGCAAGGGAATAGGCTAGGGAGAATAGGAGATTCTTTGAGACTGCTTCTTTCCTCAACTCTTAGCACGGTATTTTGTGTAAGCATCCAGCTCCTTCAGCTGTATCAGGCAATAGCAGGTGTATCAGTGGCTATTGAGATAAGCAATAGGCAATTGAGACAAAAGGGAAGTACTGTCCATTTATCAGTAGTTGTAGTTTAGTCTGAAAGGATGAATTGGAGATACTCATGCTACATTAAGCAGTAGTATTTGAACTAGAACTGTTGTTTATAAAAATATGTAAACATATCTTTGGATTCTTAGAAGTAGGTAGAACTGTGAAACCTGAAAAATATCGGACTGTTAGCTAACAAGCAGGAGGTGGCTTGTACCATTCAATTTTTGAAACTTTTTCTGAACTGAGGCAGCAATATACTGAAATGATAACCAGATTTTTAAAAAAGAGGTGTTTAATCTTTGAACATCTTCAAAGTTAGAAGAAAAATATTGCTAAAGGACTGAGAAAATAATCTAAATTATCTCTAGTACTGAATATTAAGATTCTTTGATCAAAATAAATTCAGCTGCTCAACATAAGTATGAAAATAATCACTTGTAATAATAAAATAGTGACATTCAGTTTGCCATTAAAAAGTACAGAAGTGTTGTTGCTAATGAGAAAGAATGCTATAGTAGTACATATCTAAGTTGGCAGAGCCATTCACTGAAAAGATTAAAAAACAGAAGTATTCTATATGAGGCCAACAAACATGAAAAAATGCTCATCATCACTGGTCATTAGAGAAATGCAAATCAAAACTATATTGAGATACCATCTCACACCAGTTAGAATGGTGATCATTAAAAAATCTGGAGATAACAGATGCTGGAGAGGGTGTGGAGAAATAGGAACACTTTTATACTGTTGGTGGGAGTGTAAATTAGTTCAACCATTGTGGAAGACAGTGTGGCAATTCCTCAAGGACCTAGAAATAGAAATTCCATTTGACCCAGCAATCCCATTACTGGGTATATATCCAAAGGATTATAAATCATTCTATTATAAGGACACATGCACACAAATGTTCATTGCAGCACAGTTTACAATAGCAAAGACCTGGAACCAACCTAAATGCCCATCGATGATAGACTGGACAGGGAAAATGTGGCACATATTCACCATGGAATACTATGCAGCCACAAAAAATGGTGAGTTTGTGTCCTTTGTAGGAGCCTGGATGAGCCTGGAAACCATCATTCTCAGCAAAGTGACACAAGAACAGAAAATCAAACACCACATGTCTTCACTCATAGGTGGGCGTTGAACAATGAGAACACATGGACAGAGGGAGAAGAGCATCACACACTGGGATCTGTCGGGGGGAAATGGGGAGGGACAGTGGGGGGTGGGTAGTTGGGGAGAGATAGCATGGGGAGAAATGCCAGATATAGGTGATGGGGAGGAAGGCAGCAAATCACACTGCCATGTGTGTACCTATGCAACAATCTTGCATGTTCTTCACATGTACCCCTAAACCTAAAATACAATAATAAAAAAAAAAAGAAGTATTCTAGATGTCAATTAAGAGATGTAAATTAAAATTTTAAACTAAAATAACAATATATCAGATAATACACATACACGTACATACACACACAAATAATAAAAGCAGGAGTAGGCAGAATAAAGAACAGAAGGAAGGTCCAAGCTACCACAGAGCAGGTAGCTGAAATCCAAACTGCATTTGCCATGCAAATGTAATAAATGCAAAAGCTGTGGAAAAAATTATGCATTGGTTCTAAGATCCATGTCAGTATTATGGCTTCTAGGTCTACAGAAGTGCTTTGAAGAGTCAGCCAATTTCCTACAATGTTCTATTCTAGAGTCACAAGTAGTAGATGAACATTAATACTCAAGATGATACAAAATTAATGCTTGTAAGCATGCTAGAAGTCCTTGAATATTCCCCTTCGACATTAAAGAATACACACACAATAAAGAAGAATAAAGAAGAAATTGATACAAAATGTTACAAAAAACTGAAACACAAGGTTGCACAGAAGTATATAAAATCGATTTTGAATCCTAGAGTTGGGTTAAAAAGTTGTAGTTATATTGCCTATGATACAGTCTAAATTAATAACTTAACTACGATTAAACTGGTGAAAAACAATTTTGAAATTTCCAGAATGAAAAAGGAAAGTATCTACAAGTATTCTTCAAATAATATGACTCCACAAAAAAGATGGAGCGGAATCCTCAAATGATTTTGCAGTGCTGCATAAACCCCTCAGAAGTTATTGTTTTCTTAAAGGAAAAATGTTTTTATGCAATATTTCCATACCAAGACAAAGCATTCATGCAAAATGGCAACAGAAAGCAATTTTATTTATGCAAGGGCAAAATAGGCCATTTATTAAGCTAGAAATACAAGACAGTTTAATATTAGAAATCAAACATATATTGCATCAAAAGGTCAAATGAGAATATACTTTTTGTATAATGCAAATTCATCCCTAGGAGATTGCTAATGGAAACATCATTCATATATAGTCTAATTGCTGTTATGGAATTCAGAACATATAATTTACCATATAGTTAAGAAATAATTTGCCTGCCATTATTAGGGATTTAAGTGTTCTAGTTAAGTGAATTTTCAATACCCTTAAAATTTTAAAAACTCATTAATTTTAAATATATTACATACCACACTGACTTAGTAAACAGAGTATTTTAATAAAATCTGGTATGCTAATAATGTAAAATTGTCTTTATGAATATCAATTACTATGCTCTATTACAATGACAACTTAGGGCTGTTTGTTCCGGACCTAACTGAGAGCTGCATTGTAAGATACAAACAGTCTGGTTGAAGCATGAAAAATGTATATTGATAATAAGTGGAACTATTCTTTTTTCTTATGCTTTTCTCTTGAGTCTACTGTCAATTCAAAATGAGTATGCTATATTACTTCTATTCTCTTCAAATCTGCTGACCTGTTATTTTAAAAGAACAAAACTAAAGCTTTCATAGGTGGACAGGAAACTTCATATGCGGCGGCGGCAGCGGCGGGCGGCCCGGGAGGCGGCGCCGCCCCCTGCCCGGTCTCCTCAGCGCAGCCGGTCGCTGACCCGCTGGTCCAGGGCAACGGCCGAGGCTACTGGGGCGGAGCGGAGGGCCGGGCGGCTGCGGAGGCTGGAGTGGGCGCGGAAGCGACCGCCATGGCGGTCCTCAAACTCCGCGACCAGGTAGGTGAGGGGCGGCAGGGCGGGATCGCGCCGTCCGGGGAGGAAGGGAAGCAGGGTGGACCGGCGGTGTGGGCCGCCTGGGCGACTCCTGGCGACGGCGGGAGGCCCGGCGGGCAGCGGCGGGCGGCGGGCGGTCCGGGAGGCGGAGGCCTTTAGAAGAATTGTCCCTTGGCCATTTTTCAGAATGCCTGAAGCAACAAATAATTTTGACAAGACAAAATGCATCAAATAAATTGTCTCCAGATACTTTTGAATGTTTTGTCAATTTAAATGCTGCAAAACCACTGGGCAGTCTTGATTTTATTCCCCTCGAATGAAGAATATAAATTTATCCTGTTAAAAATGAGCTACATCAAAAGATTCTTCTTACAAGTCTTGACATTCTAAAGTTCATTTCGAAAATTTTAAGATTAAATCTACATTGTTTGAGCCCTCATAATTTAATTTATTCAGTTCCTTTCTTCTGTGTAGGAATAAGCTGTAGTGTTATCCTGTTTGGAAGTTTTGTTTTCACTAATTGCAATTCATTAAAAGCTTCAAAAGCTGAAATTTTAGCATGCTATTCATTGAATATTTAGATTAACAATTTCTAACTGACTTTGTGCAAAGTAAACCAAAATGTAGGGGACCTGTTACGCAAAAGTTGCGACCCTTGTAAGATACTTAGGATGATATACAAAATAGTACTTCCAAGGGTCAAATATTTTAAATTCAATTGATGATAGATAGTAAAAAAGGTATATAACTATGCTGAAAACTTCAGTGTTTTTTTTTTTTTTTCGCCTTGACATGTGGGGATTATTACAATTCAATGGGTTTTAAAAATTGAATATCAATTTTGCTAGAAAAATTTTGTAATTTGATTACTTATACTGGAAATTATATAAATATTTGTTAAATGCAACAGCTACTTTCATTGGTAAGATTTCTCTGTTTGAACACGATTTTGAATCATGTTTGTACTATAGCAAAAATCTAGTATTTTTTTTTCTTATTTTATATTAGCATATTTTTGCTTTGGAGGTTTCTTAGTAAGAACATTGTTTTTGCCACAATACTATAGCCACTGACATTTGCATCTGCACCTCAAAGTTAAACTTTTGAACTGAGTTTATAGTAATGTTCACAAAATAGTGTCAGATATTTTACCTTCGACACAATTAACTTCTAAAAGTTTCACTTCGATTTCATATATTGGATGAAGAAAATTGAACCACTTTTGGAATTACTTCAGTTGATTTTCTATTTGAAGCATCTTATGTCAGTGGTATAAAATTGACATTATTTAACTATCTGCAAAGTTCCTGTGCTATTGGAGCCAACACACTAACAGCTATTGCTTCATGTTAATGTACACACACAAAACTTGGACTAAAAAATGAGTAAAAGTAACTTAGAAGTAGAGACATGTAAACTGAATGAAACTCATGCTTCACAGAATGCTATATGAATCTGCGCCTTCTGCTTTGGGAGGCTGAGGCAGGCAGATCATCTGAGGTCAGGAGTTTGAGACCAGCCTCAGCAACATGGTAAAACCCTGTCCCTACTAAAAATGTAAAAAATTAGCCAGGCATGGTGGTGCACACCTGCAGTCCTGGCTTCTCAGGAGGATGAGGGATGAGAAATGCTTGAGCCCAAGAAGTGGAGGTTGCAGCAAGCCAAGATCTCGCTACTGAACTCCATCCTGGGCAACAGAGTGAGAATCTGTATTTAAAAAAAAAAAAAAGCCTCTTCTGCACTCTTCTGCACTCTTCTGCTGCTGTACGTGTTAAATCACCATCTTTAGGCATGACGTTCTTAAAATGACAACTAACTTTTCAAATACATGATATGGCTTATTCGCAAGATTTAAATCTGGTTTTCAAGTTAGAGACTAAATATAAAAAACAGACAAGGCCACATCATATATGACAATAGAACTCTTACCCACAACCTCTACAGTAGGGGTGTCCAGTCTTTTGGCTCCCCTGGGCCACATTGGAAGACGAAGAGTTGTCTTGGGCCATACATAAAATGCACTAACACTAATAATAGCTGATGAGCTACAAATTAAAAATGCAAAAGAGATCTCATAATGTTTTCAGCAAAGTTTATGAATTTGTGTTGGGCTGCATTCAAAGCCATCCTGGGCCACATGTGGCCCACAGGCCGCAGTTTGGGCAAGCTTGCTCTACAGTAACCAGTCCAGGAAACTATATTACAACTCCTACAACAATCAGCCCAAACAGTCAGGACTGGTTCAATGGCTGCCAACTTCCCTGTTTTTTACTCCTCTTCCAAGTCAAGACCAACAAGGGAAAGTCACTTGGTCTCCCAAAGTGCTGGGATTACAGGTGTGAACCACCGTACTGCAGTGTCAAGAGGCTCAGGAGCTGATTAGTGAGACTCTCACTAGCCAAAGAGGAGACAGCCCACTACATCTCTTCCTGCTAACAACTTCCAAACCAAACATCTGACATTGCTTAAAATATAGAACTTGCCCATTCTCTTTCCTGCCTTTGAGTCTCTGCCAAATGCAGGTGATGGAGACTGACTATTGCTTAGTCAGCTCTGAGTCAGTAAACTCTGCTCTCATTTGGGTGCTCTTCCTCTACATCCCATCACTGATTTCATGAGGGATGAAATGACCAATAGTGGATGGTAAACACTGATGAACATTTGGTACAAGTTACATATCCTTTATCCAATTTTATTTTTTTGAGGTGGAATCTTGCTTTTGTCGCCCAGACTGGAGTGCAATGGCTCACTGCAACCTCTGCCTCACAGGTGCAAGTGATTCTCCTGCCTCAGCCTCTCGAGTAGCTATCAAATTTCTTAAGAAACAAATATTTAGTACTCTATCTTGTATTACATGTGTTGTTTTTTAAAAGCTGGCTTCTTACAACAAATAAAAAATTATTATTGGGCCATGCATGGTGGCTCACACCTGTAATCCCAGCACTGTGGGAGGCCGAGGCGGGTGGATCACCTGAAGTCAGGAGTTTGAGAACAGCCTGACCAACATGGGGAAACCCTGTCTCTACTAAAAATACAAAAATTAGCTGGGCATGGTGGAGTGTGCCTGTAATCCCAGCTATTTGAGAGGCTGAGGCAGGAGAATTGCATGAACCTGGGGAAGTAGAGGTTGCAGTGAGCTGAAATCATACCACTGCACTCCAGCCTGGGCAACAAGAGCAAAACTCTGTCTCAAAAAAAAAAAATTATCAACCAAGAAAATAAATGAACAGTTGTTAGACTTTCACCATGCAATAAATACTAGAATTACTGTAGCAAGAGTGAACGGACCATTATAAACTCTTCTGTAAGACGTTAAGCCTCTGTGTACTCTATAACTTTCCACAATGTCCATTGACCCTGCTTCATGTACCTTGCCTGCCAAGGCACAGACCACAGCACAACAGACACATCAAGTAGCTGAGCAGCAGCATCAATTGCTTCTCCCACAGAACTGGAAGGATATGGCTCTCCTGAGTCCCTCAGTCTGAGCATACTTTTCTTATCATCAAGTGCCCTGGCTGCTCTCCTTGAAATTTTAGGAGGTATTTAGTTATATTGACTCCTGCAAGGGTCTGTGAAAGAGAGTGAGGTACTGTTTTTTTGTTTTTTGTTTTTCAGATTTAATCATGAATTAAGTTAGAATCTTGTTCATTGTATATACCTATTCATTCATATACTACTAAGTATGTGAGTGAGACCACATCTCTAAACTAAAAGTAAAACATAGAGCTCTAATAAGCTCATGCTGGCAATTTTACGTATTTATTTATTTAATTAATTAATTTAGAGATGGGGGTCTCACTCT
The DNA here is from genome assembly GCF_030222135.1 of Aotus nancymaae. Taxonomy (NCBI): domain Eukaryota; kingdom Metazoa; phylum Chordata; class Mammalia; order Primates; family Aotidae; genus Aotus; species Aotus nancymaae. The sequence goes on from NW_026988419.1 coordinate 54,193,638, forward strand.
GTCCCCCAGGCTGGAGCACAGTGGCATGATCTTGGCTCCTTGCAGCCTCAGCCTCCCAGGTTCAAGAGATCCTCTTGCCTCACCTTTCCAAGTAGCTGAGACTACAGACACCACACCCAGCTTATTTTTGTATTTTTTGTAGAGACAAGGTTTTGCCCCGTTGCCTAGGATGGTCTCAAATCCTGGGCTCAAGCAATATGGTCTCCTTGGTCTCCCAAAGTGCTGGGATTACAGGTGTGAACTACCACAACACAGTGTCAAGAGGCTCAGGAGCTGATTAATGAGACTCCCACAGGCCAGAGAGGAGACAATTTAACCATCAGTAAAAATGGTTAAATGCAATGGGTTAAAATACTGCTTTTAAATTATTACTGCTATTTATCAGAGGATGAAATGGTTAATGAGGGGCAATTGGTATTTTAGGAAGTATTTCTACTAGTGAATGAAAAAAATCAATGGCAAAGTAAATATCACTATTTTGTCCTAATGAATGCATAGATCTAGGCAATGATCATCAATGGTTACTTAGATCACATGAAGAGAGGCAATCAGAGATGGAGTATTTCCTAATGAAATTATCGAGCTCCACCTAGGAAGTAGTCGTGCCAAATAAACTGCACCTGAATGTGGCCAAGCTTCTATAACCATTTAAAGGAAATACAGGGGACAAAAGAACTTGGCAGCGTAGGAATGCAGTCAACAAAATTCATTCTGAGAAACATAATTGGACAAATGACCTGATTTATTTAACAAACATTTGCAAGGGAAAACAAAAGTTAGTGACAGAAACTTTAGATAAACTAAAAGATGTAAAAAGATTTATGGCAACCACTTGCACTGTATGGTTATGTAAGGCATGATTCAGACAAACAAATATATAGGAGGTTGGGTGCAGTGGCTCACGCCTGTAATCCTAGCATTTTGGGAGACCGAGGTGGGTGGATCACCTGGGGTCAGGAGTTTGAGAGCACCCAGCCTGACCAACACGGTGAAACCCTATCTCTACTAAAAATACAAAAATTAGCCAGGCATGGTGGCACATGTCTGTAATTCCAGCAACTCGGGAGGCTGAGGCAGGATAAGCGCTTGAACCCGGGAGGCCGAGGTTGCAGTGGGCCAAGATTGAGCCACTGCACTCCAGCCTGGGCAATAGAGTGAGACTCCATCTCAAAAAAAAAGTCATAAAAGAATTAGGGGAATATAAACACTGACTGATATTAGATGATATATTAAGAGGTCATTTTAATTTTGTTCAGTCTTGGTAACGGTATTGTGATTGTTTTCTAAAGATATACACTAAAAAACTTAAAAGTTGAAATAATATATTTGACATTTGCTTTAAATGTATCTGAGATGAGTAGAAGATAATAATAGATTGGTTGTGAGATAGATAATTGTCAAAATTGGGTAATGAGAACATTAGAGTTTATTATAGCATTCCTTCTATTTTTGTATATGTTCGACATTTTCTATTATAACAACTTTTTTTTAAGCTCATTACTGTTGGTAGTGTTATAGAAGAGAAATCCACTACTGAATAATGACAGCCCAGATCTTTAGAAATGTTGGCTTCTGTTTCCTGGGGTAGGAGCAGTGCTGAGGAAGGGAGATGTTGACACCGATTGTTGTTTTTTCTTAGTATCTCAATTCTGTTACATTCAAGACATTACCTGGACCCAAATCATGAACCATCTTGGACAAGTTCTATGCCCAACCAGTTCTCCTGAGGCTGGAAGACCCATCTTCTCCAGCTCATTCTGCTTTTTGGTTGGGTTTCCTCTGGAATTTCCAAATGACAATGAAATGAAATAGAGTGTCTTTAAAGTGAGTGTAGCTATTTGATGTATGTCACTTCAGGGCCTGATTTGCTACATCTCCATCATGGGTTGAAGCACATGTCAAGAAGAACCTTCTTCTGCTTGATTCCTGAGTGACCATGATGAGGTATGTCCTCCTGCTGACCTGTGTTGGACATGCAGCGCAAGTAGGAAACAAACTTTTGTTGTGTTAAACCACTAGGATTTTAGAGTTGTTTGTTCAGCCTATGCTGATTGATACAGATGTGTTTCATTTGGCCTTCACTTTTAGAAATTAGAAATTTTTATGCACCATTTAAATGGCAAACATTTAAAAAATTAAAATGCAAACATTAGAAAATTGGTTGATTTCACTACAGATCTGGAATATTGATATATAGCAACTCAGGCTGCATTCTTCTCACTCATCCCAATCTTCATTGCTCTTAAATCTGGGCCATTTCACTCAATTTTGCTTACTAATTGCATTCCGTAATCATCTGAGTTTGCCACCCCCTAAATGAAGACTACTTAATAATGAGTATTGTTAGGTGGCATTGCCTATCATTTTTACATTGAAATAATGAAGGGGCTCTAATTCTCAGATGTGAAGAAAATTATGAATCAGAATTAAATCTGTAAGTTCCATTCTTTAAAGTGGCCTATATCTTGCTGAATCGGCTGATTAACATATCAGTAGTTAAGGACAGCTGCATAGTTATAGATTAAAGCTGACCTCTGAGAGTGTGATTGGGTAGTCAGAGTTGCATTAACTGGTTTGCATCCAGTAAACTCATTTTGTAAAATGAACACTTAGAGCACTCAATAACTCTCTGGTGGCTCAAAATAGTAGTTACATTTTAAAAGTGCCTAACTGGGGAAGTAGCTTACATGTATGGAGAATCCATTCACTGAGTTGTGCACAGGATATGTTTCTCCCCATCTCACCATCTTCCTGGGGAGTGGGCTTAGCATCCATCCCCTTCCACATAGCAAGCTCAGATAATAGGAGAGCAAGTAAAGAGATAGAGGCTCTATTAGCAATAAAAAACTTGTGGAATTTACACTATAAGAGGTTTTTAATAGGATGAGAGTTGGGTCTTATGGATTATTCACTCTGTAAACTCAACAGTCAGGGAATGGCACAGCAAGACAGCCCGTGCCAGATGGTGTCCCCATGACCTTGGACTTCCCAGCCCCTAGAACTGTAGAGAAATAAATTTCTGTTCTTTATAAATTACCCAGTCTGTAGTAATTTATACCATTGCTTTTGGTGTTTTAGTCATGAAGTCTTTGCCCATGCCTATGTCCGGAATGGTATTGCCTAGGCTTTCTTCTAGAGTTTTTATGGTGTTAGGCCTCGTGTTTAAATCTTTAATCCATCTAGAGTTAATTTTTGTATAAGGTGTAAGGAAGGGATCCAGTCTCAGCTTTCTGCATATGGGTAGCCAGTTTTCCCAACACTATTTATTGAATAGGCAATCCTTTCCCCATTGCTTGTTTTTGTCTGGTTTGTCAAAGATCAGATGGTTGTAGTTGTGTGGCGTTTGTTTCTGAGGCCTCTGTTCTGTTCCATTGGTCTGCTGTTTTCAGCTACTGGAAATTTGTTACATGGAGTACCAATAGGAAATGAATACACTGTAGACCTGGGTTTTGAGCACAACTGTAACTTATAAAAGTGGAGTCCAGGATATCTTTAAAATTACTAATATCATTCATGAGTTAGAAGTTTTGCAAATTTTCCCCATCAGCTAGGAAAACTATGGAAGAATTTTCCTTTATGGCTCCCCAAATCTATTGAGGAGGCAGAATTATGTGAGAGGGCACTTTGAAGATAGACAGGCCTAGGTTCAAATTTTGGCTCCTGTAGAATTTGTCAAATTTAAAGTTCAAATAATAATGTCCACATAGATTGGTCAAGATTTGTCCCAGTTGCTAACAAATTAAAAATAAAGCATCTAAATGAATCACTGAAAGTGTTCTACCATAATTCTAGCCTTAGTATTTTCAACACTTAGATTTCAAGTGTTTAGCATTTTCTTACTCTTACCAATTCAGCTAGATTGTCTGTGGAAAAACATCTTTTTCACTGAATAAAATAGACAGTTTAGAATGTTCTGCTCAAATATTATTATCCATGTTTGGTAAAATAGTGAGGAGTTTAGAAAATGACTTCGACGTCTCAGGACTGATACTATGAACCTTAACATTATTGACTGCAAAAGCCATCCTGGGAGAGCTCTCAGCCCCACAACCCTCCTGGTGTAATTGAGTAAGGATAAATGTCATGTAGGCACCTATTTAGGTGCCTGCCTATCCAGGTATCACTTAGAAGTAAATGTACAAACTCTGAAGACTAGTGGAAACCTATGTCAGGGACACAGTGATAATATTTAAAAGGATCATGGAAAACCAACCAGTGTTAGTTGAACAAAATCATTCACCCAGAATTGCAGAGATTAATGAAGAGACTTTTTTCATCACTTCCCTTTATTCTGTATGTAAGGAAGAATGCCTTTGGAATACTTTAGAGAATTAACCTGCAGAGATCTCATGAAATGACTGGATATTTCCATAGGGAGTATATTCATTACATAAATATGAAGGTATTTTATTTTCCATGGGAAAAAAGGTAGAATAGGAAATTATTTATTGGAAGATTTAAAATGAAATTAGCAGCTGGGTGCAATTAGCATTTTGGGAGGCCGAGGCAGGTGGATAACTTGAGATCAGGAATTGGAGACTAACCTGGCCAACATGGCAAAACCCACTCTCTACTAAAAAATACAAAAATTAGCTGGGCATGGTGGAACATGCCTGTACTCCCAGCTACTCAGGAGGCTGAGGCAGGAGAATTGCTTGAAACCAGGAGATGGAGGTAGCAGTGAGCTGAGATCGTGCCACCGCACTCCGGCATGGGCAACAGAATGAGACTCTGTCTCAGAAGAAAAAAAAAAAAAAGCAATTAGGGAAGATGAACAGCTTAAAAAATAGTAACCAAAAGGTATTATGCTAACATATAGAAAATTATGAGAGAATGAAGTAGAAAATTAAGTATTTTGGGGGAGAATCTTAAGGAAGAGAAGGATTGACTGTAAGGTGGTTTGATTTTCTTTGAAAGAAACATTTTCATTCTTGTATTTCTCTTCTAAAATTTTATAAATCTGAATTTGAAGGGTAAAGTACTAACTAAGCTGTTATATTTGGGAGGTCTACTCTTGGTAAACTTTAAAAATGATGGACAATTTCAGGAGTAATTGGGAAATGCTGAGCTTTCATTATTTATACCTTAGAGTAGTTGTTATATGGATGACCTCCTTAAGAGACTTGAGAGCTTCCTAGTAGAGATTTATTTTTATAGTTTTCACTCCCTCCCAACCCATCAAACCCATTGTTTTAAAGAGAGAACAGCCCTGTTAGCAGAGCCTGTGCTATAAAGCAGGCTAGCCTTCAAGCAGACAGCTGTCCATATTGCACAGCTGCCTGGCCAAGCAGCTGCCAGACAGGCCTCACAATTCTGAGTCAGGCCAACCCACATTCTTCGATGATCAGCCTTTGTCATCTGATGTCTTTCTCTCTGAGTCAATGAACTGTTGTCACATATTCTGTTGTGTTTATCCCATTGTATTTTCCAATTCTGTACTTAGCAAGCTAAAACTAAACGAAGAAACCACTACCTACAAACAGCAATAGTTTACTGTAACTGGGGCTATATGTGCTTTTATAAGAGATTAATTCTCTGGCATGATTTTATAATTGGGCAGGAAAACTGACTTACGGTAACTGTGATTGTATAATCACAAATTATGCAAATAAAAGTTTCATCTTTTATGTCTCTCTATTTTCAATTTGCTTCCCAGTTACTTAAGTACATATGGCCAAGAGCGTGGGGGCATTTCTTTGTCAGGTGTTGCATTTTCTCAATCTTTTTCTCTTGCCATCTCCCCCTTCCCTCTAAGCTGAGAACCTCTGGTGCATACACAGAAAAGGACACAAAATAGACTGACTTCTTGTGTGTTCTTGCCAGCCACATCAAAGTTTCTCCCCAATAGAGCCCTAGGAACTTATCCCTAGGCCATGATATTACAAGGTCCTCACATTTATAAATGCACCACAGTGGGGCCAGGCTGTTGAAAGGCCCCAAAGCATGTGAGTTTATCACATTCCAGCAGGAATGAAATAGTTTGACTACCAATATTTGTTTTAGAAAAACAGATTTTGGGATTCCAGTTAACCAAACAGTTGGCAATGTTTTTTTACCTTTTAAAATTATACTTTAAATTCTGGGGTACATGGGCAGAACGTGCAGGTTTGTTACATAGGTATACACATGCCATGGTGGTTTGCTTCATCCATACCACCGTCATCTACATTAGGTATTTCACCTAATGCTATCCCTCCCCAATTTCCCCACCCCCCTGCTCTCCCACCCCTAGCCCTCCACCCTACAACAGGCCCCGGTGTGAGATGTTCCCCTCCTGTGTCCATGTACTCTGTAAGTTGTTTTGACATTCTGAAAATATTTCTTCCTCTACTTCTTTTGAAGAAACTGGAGACTTGGAGATTAAGGCTGATAAATCATCTACTTATAATATGTGTACAGACTACAAACTAAACACATTGTTTTCTTGGAAATGTTTTCACCACTGACAGATAGAAAATACCCCCCATGAAATCTCTCTTCCCAAAGGGAGAACTATTGAATGAATGTGAACAAATCCCTAGAACTTTCCTAACAGACCAAGATGGAAGAAACTCTCATCTGAGTGATTGAGTTTCCTGCAGACTTCATCACCTACAGCTTTTTTCCCATAATCTAGAAACATGGAAAACCGAAGCCAACTCTAAGTATTTATTATTATTATTATTTGAGTTAAAGTCTTGCTCTATTTCCCAGGCTGGAGTGCAGTGGCACCATCTTGACTCTGCAACTTCTGCCTCCTGGGTTCAAGTGATTCTCCTGCCTCAGCCTTCCAAATAGCTGGGATTACAGGCATGCGCCACGATGCCCAGCTAATTTTTGCATTTTTAGTAGAGAGAGCATTTCGCCGTGTTGGCCAGGCTGGACTCAAAACTCCTGACCTCAGGTGATCTGCCTGCCCCGGCCTCCCTAAGTGCTGGGATCAGGAGTGAGCCACTGTGTCTGGCCTATTGCCACTTTTTAATTAAACTTGAAGGCAGGATCTTAAGTCTTTTAATATTCAGGAGAATTCAGTTCAAAATTCAGGAAAAGAATCTGTGTTTTAGTATTTGATTTGAAAACATAATTGACTTGAAAACACATGAAGAAGACCTGGAAATATAGATATAAGTACTCAATCTTTATATCCTATTTGAAGTCTCTTGCTTCAAACAGATAAAAATATTTAGCAAGTTTCACAATTTTTATAAAATTAGTAATGTAGAAAAGTCATCAGGACACACTGTACACACACAAAAAAAAACTTTACATAATTTATTTAAAATTTGTTGAGTTTCCCGTGCTCTTACAAATGTAACATTCTCATATACAACATTCATTGAAGAGGCACAATTCTTATTTAGAGGTGGCACAGATTAATTTTTCAGTGAATAGTTCCTCTTTCATTAGGAAATTTAACCACAAGCTGTGTTTCTGTAGAAAGTTGCTTGAAATTCTATTCCTAATAAAATTTAATTTTTCTATCTCAAAACGAACGTATGCAAACGAACAGTACATGACTACTGTCTTCATATCTTCTATTATAAGCAGAGTAATTTCACAGTGGAGTTCTTTTTTCAAGCAGAAATTTTAAAAATATATCATTGTTAGGGAAGAACTGACCTGGATTAAGAATGTTCTGCTAGACCTTATTAAGAAATTGTCAAGTAGGTGATCAGGAGTGTGCTTTGCCACAGAATTTCCCTGCAGGCTTCCCTACCAGCCAGAACCTCATCAGTCAATTGAAAAACTCCCCTTATAGACATAGACAAAGCCTAAGAGGAAATGGAAGGTTGGTGGTTGGGAGCGGGGATGGGGTGCTGATTCTTGCCTTTGAAGAGTAAACTTCTGGTTATCTGGGTGGTTAGAATGCCTCCAGGAATGTATTTTTACATTCTCCGGCTTAGGACAAATCTTGTCTTTTAGGTTTCAGAGTTCTGTCCTCTCCACTTTTTATCTCCATATTACAGTGCTGGCATTGGGACAGAAGTCAAGAAAGTGACAAAGTGGCAAAGCGAGTCACAGGTCACTGAGCTCTAATTAGTTTTGGGTTCTTTTTAAAATATATTTTTTACTTTTTTTTTGAGACAGGAACTTGCTCTGTCGTCCAGGCTGAGGGCAGTGTTGCAATCATAGCTCACTGTGGCATGGACTTCAGACTCAAGCCATCCTCCCACCTCAGCCTCCTGAGTAGCTGGGACTACAGGTGCGCACCACCATGCCCAGATCAGTTTCCCGTTCTTGAACTAGACTTTCCTACCAAGTGTCATATGAAAAAACAAAAAACAAAAAAGGCTGAGGCACAGGGATAAAGGAAGGAGTATTTAGCTGACACACTCTCATCTTAGTTCACTATCTACCTTAAAATGCTCTGGGGGCAGAGGGTGCTTGTTACAATGAGGATTCTTGGTCCACACCCTAGATCTGTGGACTCAGAATCTCTGGAGGGAAACTCAGGAATCAGCCTGTAAACAAACATCCAAGATGATTTCACACACCTGGGATACATCCATATGCCCCCAAGAAGCAAGATCCCTGTCCCAGTTAGAGAACCTACTTTTCACCCTGCCAGATTCCATTTCTCCTGTATTCATTCTTGCCTTGTTTCTTCATTAGCATTTCATGTTAATCATTCTGTATGTAATCTTGTCTGGAAAGTTTTCTACTTTTGAGCAAACTTTTAGGCTCTGCATATAAGGAATAAGGCCTTTAGGCTCAGGATATAAGGAATATTCTTTCAACTTGCACAGCTGCCAGTAGGTTCATTGGACACTTCCATTTCCTTTGCTTTTTCAAAACTAGGGTTAGTAACTTTGTTTCCAGATGGGAAGTGAGAACATTAGGAGAAATGGAAAAGCAGTATTCTTGAGCACTGGGAGTTTCAAATGTTTGTGATACAAAAGTGGGTTTCAGGTCGGGGGATGATAAATCAATCAGGATAGGCTATTTCCCTGATCATTATCATCAAAATAACATTTCAAGAGCAGTCATTCTGGATCCCCACGACTTTGTCAGAGTCTTTCATTACACACCAGAGAAAAACACTTCCCAGGTTTCCTCAGTGTCACCACCAAGTGGTGTTACACCACCAAATGTGTTAGCATTATTTTGGACCCCCAAAGCATGGAAATTAATCTATAAGTTACTTGGCCATTTTGATACGAAAAAGAGATTATTGTTTTCTAAGCATTTCAAATCTAAACTTTTTAATAATTTTTTTTCATTTTTTGGGGAAAATCTAAAATTTTTACTAGGCTGCCAGAACTAGGACTTAATGGGATTCTTTCTCTTACAACATGTTACTACTTGATGGTGGATACAGGGGTAATGGAATGGGAGGGTGCATATGCACATGGCCTTCTAGAAAAATCCCATATGCAATAAATATAAGAAAATATGCTGACTTTTAAAAGTAACAAAAGCAGATCAATGGTTACCTCAGGATGGAGGATGGAGAAGAATTACAAAAGGGCAGGGGAAACTTCTGGGGGTGATAGATATGTTCACTATTTTGTCAAGGGTGTATACATATGTCAGAATGTATCAAGTACAGGTCAAATATATAAAGTGTATTATACGTCAGTTATATCTTAATCAAGCTTTAAAAAGAACTTGAAGCTGGACGTGGTGGCTCATACCTGTAATCTCAGCACTTTGGAAGGTCGAGGCAGGTGGAACACGAGGTCAGGAGTTCGAGACCAGCCTGGCCAACATGGTGAAACCCCCATCTCTACCTAAAACACAAAAATTAGCTGGATGTGGTGGCACACGCCTGTAATCCCAGCTACTCAAGAGGCTGAGGCACGACAATCTCTTGAATCTGGGAGGAAGAGGCTGCAGTGGGCCGAGACTGGGCCATTGCACTGCATCCTGGGTGACAGACCAAGACTGTCTCCCAAAAAAAAATGTACAGCAATATCCATAAAATTAACAAAAAAAGAACTTTAAATGACAAAAAATCTAGCAACCATTTTATTAAAAAACTAAACAGATGAGAATAATTAAGGGGAAGTGCCTTAATAACCATTTTATTTAAAAACTAAACAGATGAGAATAATTAAGGGGAAGTGCCTTAATAACCATTTTATTTAAAAACTAAACAGATGAGAATAATTAAGGGTGTCTAAGATAAAAGAAGTAATAGTTTTAGCATATTCTCTTGTTAACAGTATTAAGAAGTTCAATTGCTTACCTTATGAATTAAAAGTTTTAGAAGAAACAGGTAGAACACAAATAAGATGATACTTTGCTTTATGAAAACTTTATTCCTCTTTCTACACTTGCCTTCATTTCTATTTGGGAGGAAGAAAAAAAATTTGCAGAAAATAAGAACATTTTTGTCTTATGTTTTTTTCCCCTACCAATTTGGAGGTACCAATAATATACTAATAAAATGTATTTATGTGGTAGTATAGTAATATGTACTCCATGAAAAATTAATAGTATTCAGTAGGAGGCTAACTGGTTTCCAATATTGAATGTCTCTGAAACTGTGCATAAATACTGTAAATTTTACAATGACACAGTGCAAAAGAACATACATGTGTACCTACGCCTTTCACTATGTTAGGAGTAAGGTTGGGGAAAATGAACCAAATCAGGTGTTGTTTTGGAAAACAAAAAGATGCACATGACAGGAAGTTCTTTTCCATTCGAGTTATCTGTAAGCTGCCTTAAACATGAGATCTCATTTGCTTAAGATTTTGGACATGTTGGTTTATCACAGCAATTTTTAAAGACCTCATTCTTCTTTAGATCTCATTTTGGAAGAATTAAAGCTAAATCTTTCTTGGACAGTTTGCCATCTTCTTTAAAAGCAAAGCCTGCAAAAAAGGTCTTCCAGTTCAATAACAAATTTATGCTCTTACAATTATGTATTAAACAAAGGTTTAGTTTAACAGAATGATTAATGCAATGTACAGTTTAAACGTATAATTTTATAAAAGAAATCTGATTAGGACTTAGAGGATCGAATCTTAGTTTGGATAGCAGTATTTCTAAATAACTGGGAAGCTTTTGGGGAAAAAAATCTCCACTTTAATCTTAGTTCCATTTATATATTACTTTCCATCTTTCCCCAAAAGAACATTTCTAGAGCACAAAATAGATTCATAATTGTTTAATTAGATACATTTTATATATCCTAAACATAATAGCTCCCATAGAAATAAATGAATATTTTGTACATAAACTTTATTTACTGTGCCACATTCATAATATACGGGGCCAAGTGCAAACATTTATTACATCCCCCAATGTGTGCAGAGCTCTGCTCCCACAAACACCTCATTATCTAGGATGACACAGAACAAGATCAGACAAGATGGATAATTAAAATCCAGAAGATAATAACAAAAAGGTACTTTATGATTATAAACTCTTCTCCAGCTACAGCTAGAACCAGTACTAAGCAAAACAATTTAATCAGGTTTTCCTCCCTAAATCCAGCCCCCACACCACTACTCCTTGGGACAGGATCTAATAATTGATTAGTGGGGTTGCTGAAAGGCCTAAGGTCAGAATAATCTAGAGGAAAAGATTTAGAAAATTGACAATATTGAAAATCCCTTGGTTTTTCTTGCCCAGATAATTGCATTTTTTCTTCACATATAGTTGATATGTACCATTAAAAGTTATCTTAAATGATATGTACCATTAAAAGTTATCTTTACAACTATCTCAAAATTATGGGGTAGGTATTTTAAAAATAATCCATGAGAAAGAATGACTTCATTTAAGAAAAACAATAAAGTAACAGCAAAACTGGAAAGTAAGTCTGCACTGTGGGTGGCAGCACGTGGAATCGATGAGCTTCTGGTTGGACTCTACCAGTGCTGGTGTGTGCCATTGGTCTGCTCAGTCTAGCCAAGTCCTCAGAATCATCGTCACTTATTACTACTCTCCTTAATGACCATCTCCAGTGAAATGAAGCAGCTTATGAATAAACCATGGGAGAAGTATACAGGCATACTACGTCCTCCTCTATCCTAGATCCTTTTAGGAAAAAACAAGAAAGTAGGCTGGAAATAAAAAGGTCTGTATAACATCCTAAGGAATAAATCAGGTTTTATTAAGAGAATGATCTAATATTCTACCCTTTTGCTATTTAGTCTTGAAAGCCCAACTACTACATAGATAAAAATTCTGATAGGGTCTCATAGTTTTATAACCACCACGTCAATAAAAAGTGTAAAAAAGAAAAGGGGATGATGCCATCACACCAATAAGTATTCCACAGGAAATATGATATTAGTGAATTGGGATATTATAGGAATAGTATCTAAAGCTTAACTGAACACTTGAATTGGAATAATCAGAATATCTGAATCCCAAAAGAGATTCTAAATCTGGATATTATCAAATGTGGTGATTTTAATTAATTTGACATTTTTCTCATTCTCATCTTGAAGTCCTCATCAGAGTGTCAGGCTAGCTCTGACCAACATTCACTCACCTGATTTGTACCATGACCTCACTGCCTGGTAAAGATCCTTTCTACTATTTTTTCTTTTTGTAATTATAATCCAAATTGCTAGGTACAGTCGTTGCTTCCCTGATGGGTCCTGGGTCCTCTTCCAGCTGCCTGACTGATTCCACATCTGATGGTCAGCTGATGTCTCCCTTTCCCACATCTCTGCTTGTAAAACCTTTACTTTGCAAGATGCTTTTCTTGTGTTTAGGCTATTTTGAGACTGTTCAGGGAAGTGCTAGTAAGTACAGACCAGAACCACTTTAAATAGTATTTAAAGCTTTACCAACCATAAGAGAACAGACTTCCATGCGGAAGTTAATAGGATTCTAATTAAAATTAAAGGCATGTATCTCCAGATGCAGATAAAAGAACGTCAAGATGAGTGAGCAGAAAAATAATCAATACCAAGGAAAAGATTTTACTACTGCAGGGCAAGCCACCTATGGATTTAAAATGGGAATGAAAGGAATAGAGAGGGTATTATTGATGCAGAATGCTTAGAACTGGTGATGGATTTGAGAATTTACCTGACCTATGGATTTAAAATGGGAATGAAAGGAATAGAGAGGGTATTATTGATGCAGAATGCTTAGAACTGGTGATGGATTTGAGAATTTACCTGAGAATGAAATTCCATTCTAAGCTAATGCAAACTGTACACATAACATATAAAAACTCAGATGCAAGGGAGTAGTTTTAGATAACTAAAAGATTGCTCCATCTAGTGGAAACTTCAGAGTTTTCCCTTACGCCCTCATCAGCAGTTTTTCATTTGATGGTGTATTAGCCATTATTAGGAATGCTTTGCTGAGGTGAAATGACACTAAAATCAACACTTCGTAATAAAATGTAAAGTGTCCATAACTGTATCAGAGTTTTAAATAACACTTAAGTTCTGATGGTAAGATCTAAGAATAAACATCTAACTAAGAATAAAATATATGTAATTTTGTAATTCCCTAGGAAAATCTCTGAGGAGATTTTTTTTAAAAAAACATACAGGCATTTATATAGTCATCTACGTGCAAAAACTTAGGAATACTGATGCAAGTTTCCTGCAAAAGCCTCTGTATATTAGTGGAGGAAACACAAATCCTGAAGTATGCAAAACACACTTCTGCTTCCTTGCTTTGGGATGGATAAATTCCTTAGCTTAAGTTTCATATCTCTGCCAATAGCAAGGTAAATAATATGTAGTCATGTACCATACAGAATCACTTGATGAAAATTTGAAATATGATTTTGCATAAATTCATTTAAACAATGCAAATAAGCTATTAGCATTCTTGCTTCTGTTCTCAGTGGAACTCAACGAGTGCCAGTGGGGTGGCCATGGGATTGAGATGTGGATTACATGGTGCTTCACTCAATAACAGTTACATTTATAGTACTACTAAGCCCACACAGGAATTCCATATGCTTTTTGCTATTTCCTTTTAAGGTTTTAACAATGATGACAAATGTCCAAATCAAAGACAGATTTTTCCAAATAATAGGGCACACTGTGAGGTTAGGTGGAAGAGGGATGGTTTATTATCTGGACGCAGGACAGGAAATTAACGAGCAACGTGAATACAGAGATTACTTAGCACACCTTTTCCTTCTTTCCCTTCAGACATAGGATAGAGTAACTGACTTATCAAAGTAAAGCATGTGTTGTTCACGTTTAAAAAATCCATTTAAGTTAGTCTCATAATTGTTCTGATTGAGAAAGTGAATCATGCCATGATTCAAAAAATCTGTTCTTCACATAAACCTATGGGCACACATTAAAAAAATGATTTATTGTACATCTTTGCATTTCTTAAGGCATGAACAATGGCATACCGATGGAACAGGTTCTGAGAAGCATCACATCTTTTCGACAAGGCCAGCACAATCACACCACATCAAACAGACACACTTGAAGTCTGCACTGACCGACTGCTGTGGCCCAGGAGTCCTGCGACAGGGGATGGTGCTTCCAGACAGCGGAACACCGCATGGTTTCTATGTTGTTGTTAACTCTCTCGATCAGCTTTAAGCACCAGTTACCATTTGTTTTTCTGTACAAACTCTTCAGACTTTGGATTTTATATTCTGCTTTCCAAGGAGGGTATGGATTTTTTTTTTTTTTTAAGGAATATGGTTGCAGCAAAACAGAAAGGATCCGAAAGTGGCTAGGGGCCTTGTCTAATGCACTTCTGAAAGTCCATTACAAAGATGAATAGAAAAGCAAATGGTAGGTTTTCAGTTGACCCAGAAACCACACGTAGCTATAAGAAACATAATTGTGCATAGTTATTTATTCATTCAGAATGTGATATGTTGGCTAGCTCTACATTCCCAGTCTACCAAAGAACAGGGCTGTCTACTTTGCTAAACCCAGGGTCCTTTCGAAGCTCCCAGTAGGTGTCGTTAGAAACCCAGGCTTCTCTTTGATTGGCATCAATAACTTTTCTGTGAAAATATAAACACCAACATTAGTCACAAATTGCATCAAGGTAACCCTATAATAGGACCCTCTCCTATAGATTAGACATGGACATATAAGCAGTGTTTTTGTGAGCCAGTTAGTATCTTATCTGCTAACTACTGATGATGTGACTATTTTTGACCAGAAATGAAGTCATTCTTCTTGTTAAATGTGTGAAATGGAAGTAGGCAGGGCCAGCGGGAAAAGGAACTGGAGCACAGGAACAAATTACCTACTGGCAAGGGTAGAAAGTAGCCCCAACTAAGCATACACAAATAATGTAACTATGAGCTTCAAACCCCGGGCCCACGAGAATAATTTCTCCTTCACTAAAGTATGCAATATTAGTAGCTCTAGGAGCCCATGCAGGGCCCATGTCCAAGGAGCACACTTTTGACATCTGAAGGGCAAGGCTGCATTTCTACCCCAGAGCAGTCATGAGATGACAAGTCTAAAGGAGATAAGGTTACCCTGAGCTTTTTGTCCTGGCTCTGGAGGGCAACAGATGGATTCGGAAACCTCAGATTAATCTGTGTGATGTATACATAATCCTGCAAATAATCCTGTAATAATCACCTACTATCATACCACAGAGAGACCAAATCTAAACACACACAAGCTTTGAGTGATAGAAATAAAATAAAATCCTAATAAAGCCAGGATGATCTTGTGGGCCGTGGGGTCTGGTTCAGTCTGTGGCTAAAGGAGTGGGAACCAGTTTCCACCATTCTAAAGAGTGCAGCTGAAGGACAAAGAGCCTTCTGGGTGGTATCCTCACTCTTTTCTGCTGCCCATGAAAAGAGAAGAGCTGTAGAAAAAAATTCTTTCCATAGTTACTAACTTCTCATAAGCGCAAAATCTGATTCAATATTTTCACTGCCAAAAGCAAAGTTGCCAAAATCCATTTACCCATTTGCTTTTCATGTACCTGGAGCTTCTCATTGCCTGTGGCAACCATTTGCAAAACATGAACTTGCTACGGGAGTTAACTGACTTACTTAAAAAATTTTGGTATATGTTCAAGATTATTTTCTTCCATATATCGTCTCCGAGATCTCTGGAGTTCCTCTACTCTTTGCTTCTCTGATGCTGCAGCTTCTAAATTTCCTTCTTCCAAAAATCTAAGCAGAAAGCAATTGATATTTGAATATATTATCATCCTTTCTGGGGGAAAAAACTCATTTGCACAAAATTGCTTTCTAATTGCTACGAACATAAAATACCACACAGTAACACTCTGGCGATGTCGCATCACCTTTGCCCCAGGCCATGCTACCTCTGTCCATCAATTTACATACTTTCTAGGTACATGAACTGAATTATTATAATCAGCAATATCAGTGAAAGGTGGGTGGTTTGACATTGAAGACTTTTCTGTGCTGTCTGGGGTTTTACAACTTGAGATTTTCAGGATGACTGCAGAGTCCAGGGTGAGAAGAGCATGAAGTCACAGCCATGTTCCCTTTCTATATTAACAGAAAGGTTTTGCTAAAAGGCCATAGAATGGAGGATGATAACTGGCTATTCTCCATCTATTCTGAGAACAGACTGAGAGGGAAGGAGCTTTCCTGTTTTACTGGAGAGGGTAAAACTGATGTGAAAAGAAAAGGTAATGGGGGAAATTATAAAACGCCACAGAATGGGAAATGACTAGTAAATGAAATTCAGAAAAGGAATACTGAAATAGAATTGAGAAGAAAAAAGCAGATGGAATAGTGATTCACAAATGCTTACATTTCAAAATGATAACAAAGAACAGGAATATAATGTATCCATTGTACAGGAAGTTTATTAATAAATGTGAATGTCAAATAGTGAGACAGCATGTTCTAGAGAGAGAGGGGAGAATATAAGAGAAAGAGTAGAACATTCAAAACTGAGAGCGTTTTGGCAGATGGCAGATAAAGCCATAAATATATGGGAAACAGAAAATTGATATTGAGTGGAATTTGTATGGCATATAGAATTTTTGGAAAAAATAAAATGAATTCCACAGGAATGGACATCATGAGTTCAGAACTATATAAGAATAAAAAACTGGCTGGGTGCCGTGGCTCACATCTGTAATCCCAGCCCTCTGGGAGGCCAAGGCGGGTGGATCACCTGAGGTCAGGAGTTCAAGGTCACCTGGGCAAACATGGTGAAACCCCGTCTCTACTAAAAATACAAAAAAAATTAGCTAGGTGTGGTGGCACATGCCTGTAATTCCAGCTACTCGGGAGGCAGAGGCAAGAGAACTGCTTGAACCAAGGAGGTGGAGGTTGCAGTAAGCCGAGATTGGGCCATTGCACTCCAGCCTGGGTGACAGTGAGACTCAGTCTCAAAAAAAAAAAAAAAAAAAAAAGAATAAAATACTAAGAATTAGAAGGTATTAAAGGTACTGTATTTTGAGTATATCTCATACTCTGTGAGATAGAAACCACATTGGGCAAATTGCAGACCTGCACTCAAAGCGTTTCTGGGTGCCCCTGTAACTTATCCTATTAGTCTTCAGTTTAAAAGATACTCCATGTTACAGAGTTATAGAAGTAAAAAGATCAAAAACACTGGGTGAAGAGTGATTCTATATTTAAGAAAGAATTCACGAATTTGCAGAACTTTGGTACATTTTAGGAGGAGAGAGAAACTTTCTGTTAAAAAACATCTCCGTTACCTTTCATGGGGAACTATGTGCTGATCTGTTATGGTCATTGTATGAATACTGCTTTACTTAGCATAGAAACTCAAATATTGCTGAATGAATAAGGGAATGAAGAAAGGATTGAATAAAAATACATGATGGTAGTAAAAATAAGTCGCAGTAACCTCTAAAGCCCCATGCCATAATAGTCTGCTTTTTTTTCTTTTTGATACAGAGTCTCTTTCTCTGTTGCCCCAGCTGATGTACAACGGTACAATCATGGCTCACTGTGGCCTCAATATCCTGGGCTCAAGAGATCCTCCCGTCTCAGCCTCCCTAGTAGCTGGGACTTCAGACATGTACCACCACACACAGCTAATTTTTAATTTTGTTTTTTTAAAGATACATGGTCTCACTATTTTGCCCAAGCTGGTCTTGAACTCCTGACCTCAAGTGATCCTCCCTCTTCAG
This sequence comes from Aotus nancymaae, assembly GCF_030222135.1. Taxonomy (NCBI): domain Eukaryota; kingdom Metazoa; phylum Chordata; class Mammalia; order Primates; family Aotidae; genus Aotus; species Aotus nancymaae. The sequence goes on from NW_026988419.1 coordinate 54,211,632, forward strand.
CCACCTAAAGTGCTGGGATTACAGGCATGAGCCACTGTACCCAGCCAGAGTCTGGATATTAAATATGACTGCCATCCTCACCTTTGATCTGGCCGGAATCGGGCGTCTGTTGGTGGAAGGAGATCTTTTAGTACTGGATCTAACTCATTGAGCTCAATAGCAAACCTCGTGAAGCCATAGTAAAGCTCATAGTTGGTTGGCATGGAACCTGGAATGAGGCCAATGAACCACTGTGAGAGGCAAAAGGTTTATGAAGTTGGAAGAAGCTGACTTACCCCAGTGCTTAATACCCACACTAACACCAAATTTGTAGTCATAAACACAAGATTATAAATTTTTTCAAGTGAATTAACTTGGTGATATTTTGCCAGGTAGGAAACTTCATGTTGATGATCACAATTGACAGATTCATATATTTAATACAATCTTGTCTTTGAAACAAAACTGCACACAAAGTAGTCTTCATTAGCTAAACTACTCCATAATATTTCTCTTGAATATTCAATTGGTTAACTAAATACTATGGTGATTAACTACGAACATTAAGATTTTTACCAGAAACACTTGTTGTTTGCTTCCTTTTAGAAAAGAAAAATATGCAGATCTAAATTAATATTTATTGCCTTTTTTTTTTTTTTGAGTCGGAGTTTCACTCTTGTTGCCCAGGCTGGAGTGCAGTAGCGCTATCTTGGCTCACCACAACCTCTGCTTCCAGGGTTCAAGTGATTCTCCTGCCTCAGCTTCCCGAGTAGCTGGGATAACAGGCATGCACCACCATGCCCAGCTAATTTTTTGTATTTTTAGTAGAGACAGGGTTTCTCCATGTTGGTCAGGCTGGTCTTGAACTCCTGACCTCAGGTGATCTGCCCACCTTGGCCTCCCAAAGTGCTGGGATTACAGGTGTGAGTCAACTGCGCCTGGCCTTTTTTTTTTTTTTAAAGATAGAGTTTCGCTCTTGTTGCCCAGGCTGGAGTGAAATGGCGCCATCTCAGCTCACCACAACATTTGCCTCCCAAGTTCAAGCAATTCTCCTGCCTCAGTCCCCCAAGCAGCTGGGATTACAGGCATATGCCACCACACCCAGCTAATTTTTTGTATTTTTAGTAGAGACGGGGTTTCTCCACGTTGGTCAGGCTGGTCTTGAACTCCTGACCTCAGGTGATTTGCCAAATCCCAAATTGCTGGGACTATAGGTGTGACCAACTGTGTCTGGCCTATTGCCACTTTTAAACTAAACTTGAAGGCAGGATGTTTGTGTGTCTTGCTCATTGATATATCCCAAGCTCCTGGAACAAAGCCTGATGCTTAGCCAACACTCAATAAATAATTGCTGAATAAATAAACTGGCCACTCTAGTAGCAGGAAATTTAAATACTCGGAAACTAACAACTAATTTTAGTTAGAGATTAAATGACAAAATTCCAGTGACAATAAATGTCATGTGGATACTTGTTCCATTTATACTTGATATTCAATTATATGCTAATGTGTTATCAGAACTCTTTTGATGTCTTTTATTAAATGTCAACATATTGCCGCCTTTTGAGGCTTAAGTGAAAAGATCACTTATTCTGGTGAGTTACTGAATTTGTGGATCATAAATGTTTATAGTCTGTTTTATTAGAGCAGAGAATAAGTAACATGAGTAAGGATTTAAGTTTGTATACTTCAATTATCTAAAGTCTTTAATAAATATACCTAGCTTTTCAAATGTAGGCATTACACTTTGAGCAATTTTTCATCAAGCCCAATCTCTGGCTGCATGTCAGGGATTTGGCCTACATTTTTTATTATGAAATTCAAATATTGGGACTTATGTATAACTGATATGTTAAGTATAAATGCAACTCTAACTGCCTTAAGCATCTATGTTTTAAATCTCACTCTTAAAGGAAACAATATGAATTGCCTGGGATGACCTGATATTCCCTTCCCTTCTGTTGTCCATGGCGCCCTCCTGTTGGCAGAATACTCAGGCCACTCTCACCTGGTCTCCAAATGCACTTTGCAGAGGGGGCCACACCGCAGAAGAGTCCTTCATGCCACTTTCCAAACAGCCGGTGCACCACCTTCCCCTCCTGATCTATCACCACTCCCTGGACTTCATTCATGTTAGAATTCCAATAATTCACCTGGAAAAACCAAACCCCAATCATGACATTTGATTGCTTTAATAATACCATTCCCTATATTTTCCATATAGAAAAATTTTTAACCTTGAAGTCCCTTATTTGAACTATTTTCAGAAATATAGAAATCTCAAAATGTTTTATATGGAGGGCTGGCTTTCTAAAAGTTAGCCTAACTTTCAAGAAAGGGATGGTCTCTATGCCATGCATAACATGGTAGCATATCACAGAGAAGGCTCAGTTTCTATCCAAGAACCTAATATTAATTTATAGGCTAGCAATTTTTTTTCCTCTTGTTTTAACTTTCCCCCTGAGGGATTTTAATAGATTTCAATTTGCCATGCTGCAGAAATTGTTTGTGAAATAATTTTCATAGTATCTATAAATGGCTAAATTTTATCAGGAGGACCCTCATGTGGCTCTTCCAGTTATGCTCCTTCTCAAGGGATGAGAAATCTATGGAAGTTTGCCCACCTAGACCCCATGATCCCCCTTCCAGATCAGGCCTCAAGTACACAGGACACTAGAATTCCTTGTCCAAGTGGCTCCAAGCTTATTCCACAGCTGGCATAGGCCTTTTCCTTGGATCATGCACCTGAGGGCAGACTACCCACCAGCATGTGCACCTTTAGGTCTGAGGGATGGCCAAGGGTGGCTGTTTGTAGGGGTGTGAACAGAGCTTAGATGTGTGGGCTGTACATATGTACTGCCTACATATGTGTAGGCCCCTTGCAGTGACAACAGAGCCAGAGGTGAGAAGAAAGCAGGGATGGCCAAGGGCCAGGACTGGCTGTCCTACATTGCCAGGGTGACAGCACAGAGTTCTGAAGGGTCCAACCTGGCCTCACAGGTTTTATTATAAAAAGTATATTTGTCAAGGAAAAGAAATAGAGCATATTCTATTTGATAGCTTACAGGCTTGATTTATTTATTTTTATTAATTATACAGGCTCTGCAAGTGTTAGAGACAGGGCTGCACTGCAGTTTCTCATACCTACAAAGCCAAATGTACATATTTATGTCATCACCCAGTCAGGGCACATAGTGATCCTGGCTTTTCAGTTCTAGGTACCTTATGAATCTCTAAGAAAAAAATGTAGTAAAAAAACATATCAGGCTAAAATAACAATATTCAATTAAAATAAACACAACCTTCCAATATGGCTTAAAAGGATTTAACTGAGAAAAGAAAATACTAGAGTCTTAAGACTTCAATATATGTTACCTGTTTACCGTATTAGAATGGGATCATGAGTTGAACAGATAAGGTGGTTGGGTGGGGTTTCTGTACCATGTTAAATTCTGTGGCACATCCAAACAAACATGGTGGTGACACTGTATGTTACACTTCAGACCAGAGAGACTGAGGGAAAATGGTGCTCTTTGGATATTTCTATCCCAACATCTTTTCTTGTAAATGAGGCTAATATTTCTTGTTGAACTTATTTGAGTTACAACAGTGGCAGGGTTGGATAAGTGTGTAGTGACTGGTGGTGATCATCTACATGGCTACATCAAGTGTCTTCAGAAAATGACAACTACATTATAATGAGTTCCCTAAAATCAGATCACTTGAATACATAATCAAGCAGGAAGAGAAATAGAAATATAAACCAGAAGACTTTGGTATAGTCAAGAAGTGTTTTCTGGAATTTTACTTGGTGAATGACTGACTGGCTACTCTAAAAGAAAATTCTTTAAAAAGAAATGTGTTTTTTTTTCTGTTTTGAGATGGTGCCTTTTTTGACAATCAGAAACTTGTATGCCTTGACAAACTCCATCAATTGGTTCTGCTTTCTTATCTAAAACATCCTTAAGGACCAATGATACAGGACAGATTCACTTGCTGCTATTTAAGGTGATTGTTCTATTTCTTCTTTAAGAAGCATCTCATACTCATTTTCCTTTACTGTTGTATGATAGTATTTACCTTGACAAATGTGAGTTTGCAAATGCAAACACTGCTTTTGGTATTTCTGATGGTTACTTCTCCATAATGTTCTATCCATCTTCTCCCACTAAGGATGTTGTGTATGCAAGTAGTGACTTTATTCCACACATAGTAATCTCCATACCTAGTGAAGAATGTAACATTGATTAAAAACAATGAAGGTCACAAATACATATTACTGTTTCTGCTAATGAGAATACTCTTTGGCCAAAGCTTCCTTTTCCCTCATTTTCCTCTCATTTCTATCTTGAAATTCTCTCTGTGGTCATAAGTATTTATGACATGGTTAATTCACTTAGCAACATTTAAGCGCGTTCTGTGAGCCAGGTGCTAAAGCTGCAAAGTGGAATAGGGCCTGTTTCTTGCCTTTCTGGAGACAAAAGTATGGGAGGGGTAGATGGATATGCAAACAAATATTCAAAATAAAATATGCACATCCTAGGAACACAGAAGGAAGAGTTTTTAGTCCTTCAATCTGCCTGGAACGTGGGATAAGGATCAGTCAAGGAAGACACCTTAGAAGAGGCTGGGTTTGATGTAAGCATGGATGGCAGGTAGGAGGGCACTATGGGCTGGGAAAAGCATCTGCAAAGCCACAAAGGTCAGAATAGAACAAGGCATCTGGGGCCTGTGAATGCTGTGCTCTGGGTGAGTGCGGGTGGCAGGATGCAAGACAGGAAAGGTGTGATGAGGCAGAGCCGGGAAGGCCTGCAGTGACCTACCAAGGAGTCTGGATTCACCCTGCAGGCAGTGGGCCACCGCAGGATTCCAGGTAGGAGAGAGGCACTACAGAGTGTGCATTTAAGAAAGATTATTCTGGGAACACTGTTTCCTACTCCAGGTTTAAGACCTCAGATGTGAATAATTCCTCGGCAAAAGACTGAGGAGCATACTAAGATGGCACAAATCTAACACAAATTCTGGGGAGCAAGGTCACAGAATTTCTGCTAAGGAATGAAGTGATATAGCTTCAAATCACATTCAGATTTGTACATTACATACATTTTCAAATGAAATGTTATGTCAACATAAAAAAGATGCTTCTAAATTTTTGCAAAGTTTATGAATTGGTATGATGTAGGCACCATATATACCTAGGAAAATTGTCCTACTTATACATTTTCAAGTACTCAAAGTTTATTTTGTGGTCCTAGGAATACCTTCCTCTCCTCACCTTCTTCCACATCCAATTCATCTGCAAATTCTGTCTTTCAAACAGATAAAACCAAAACAAACCAAATCAAATGAAGAAACAACCAAGCCCTTGGCCTCAATAAAAATTCCAATTAATTTCAAAATATTTACAGGTAGTATCCTCTAGAACACAACCATAAAAGGATTTCATCACTCCTCTTTGATAAAATGACTTAGAAATTTAAAATACTCCCTGGATCTAAGATGAACTCAAAAGTGAAATTGAATTGTATAGCAAAGAAATGGTTAAATAGGAGAACCTTTTATATAAAATCAAACTAGCATGGTGACTGGGCCATGGGAGGTACCTAGTGGTGTTGACTGAAGAATGGAGGATGCGAAGAAATAAATAGGAAGCTTTGCTACATATGCTTAAGTTCTCATTTGTTTTTGTGAGAGTCTATTCTCAAAACTTTGGCAAAGATAACAGAAGCTTTGGGTATAGAGAAATGAACCCTTAGCATCTTCTAGAGTTTAAAATACCCATTTATGATTTAGAAAAGCAGACGGGAGGCCAAAAGGGAGGTGTGAGTCACCTACTTTGGAAGCATGACATTCAGTGTTCCAACAGGCAGGATTTCCATCGATTTCCCCCAGAACTTGTTTTTCCATCTGATATCTAAATGACATAGGCAGAAGACAAGAAATACATACCCCATCTCTAATCACTTCTTCTGTAAAAACTAACTTTTGTATTACACTTTACAAAGCACCTTTGGAATGAAAATTGATTCCATATTGTTGATTTAGTATGAAAAGTGCCTGAAAATGGCCCAAGGTGAAAATATTAACTGTGAACCAAAAAAATAAAAATAAAAAAACCCACTATCTATGTTTCTGTATCATACATGCTGTTAATTTGTTTTCAACTGATAAAGCTGGGAGAAGTCTGGAATTTGTGTGTGCGTGTGTGTGTGTGTGTGTGTGTGTATTCACATTCTACATATAAACATAGACTCTACTGTCCTTTAATGTCCAGACACCAATAAATGTTGTTATAAGATTTAACTAAGCGGTAAAAATAGTTAACAAATATATCAAGCATAAGATGTATACTAAAAATAACTGCAGTGTGGCAATACAATTAATTTATATATATACATTTTCCCCCATATCAAAGACATATAATTTGGGATTACAGTTTTTAAAAAGTCTCTAAATACAGATAAAATAAGATTTGTAAAATAAGATTTATGAGAGAGTAGGATGAACTTAATGAACGTATTCCTACACTGCTTGTTAAGATATAGGCCAGGGCCCAACATTTGACCTCACACAATGGCTTTATGTTTTACGTGTGGAAACTTAGATTTATTTGTGCATTTGTGATAACCACCTAGTCCCATTTTGTTGAACTAAGGGAACTTTGTGCCATATCTACAAAATCCCTGACTCTTGGTAATGACCAAGAAACGATCTGTCATATTTTTGCAATGATGTCGTACAGCTACAGTGTTCTATCATTTTAATGTATTTTCGGGTTAAGAAAATGCCCATGAGAAAAGTCATTCTGTGAGTAATGAAGCACCCTTCCAAACATGAAGGAACTATTTACACTTAATGGTCACATTTACATAGATATTCTTTTCTTTGTAAAGGAGTTTTGAAACTTTTGTGTGTATGTGTTAGGCAAGCTTGTTAACATTCTGACTTAACTAATAAGTAGAGACTTCAGTCCACACTCTTGAGCCCCAGTGAGTTAAAGACCAGGAATTACTGTAATGTTTGCATCTCTGTTTAGACTATGGCCACTGATGATGTGTCATAGAGCCTTCCTTCAGAATTAAAATGTCTTTGCCCACCCCTAAGAAGCAAGAAGGCAGCAGATGGAACCTCCATGTTACAGATGAAGACAATGAGGCACATGAGATAAGGTGGTGGCTCTGAGCCAGCAAGGTCTGCATGGAGCTCTGCTATTCCACATGGCATTGCTTCCAAGATAAGCAATCTCATCTCCTAGCTGAAACTGTTGCATGCTGAAACCAGGAAATTCGATTTCTCAAACTGAGCTCTGTACTAATTACCAACATTTGCTGAGTTCCAAAGGTAGAAATCTAAACTGAATACAGTGTCCCTTCGTAAGCCAGACGTTTTTTCATAGGCTCATACATTTTATTTTAAATTATAATTAAAATACAAACCTTGCCAGAACACAAAATTCTTTGATTCACAGTGACAGGCAGAAATGGGTGGGTGATGGCTAACCTGGTAATTAAAAACAAAAAAGAAGGTAATATCAGTGTTAAAACTTTCACATAAATTTTTACAATGTATATTAGTATATTAGTCACCCCTACTAAAAACAATTCATCTGTTTCTCTTAGTGAATTATTCTCAGAATGTGTAAATAAATCTTTAAGACTTCATGCCTTAAAAACACTGAGAACTTATAAAATTTAGTGGGGGAAATGATGCCCATAAGTGAAGTGAGTTTTCTTAACTGCGTGAAAAGAAAATAAATCTCAGGACCACCTGCCTCCCATTTTATTCCTAAAAAAAGATAGCTACAAAGATTTTTAAAAAGAGAGAGAGAAAAATGTTACCTCTCTACCTCACAATTTGCCCACAAGGAAATTCTTTGTGGGCCTCAAGATCTTTACCCTAAAACAGTTCTGTTGAATTTCACCCTGGCAATGTATATTGATAGCTTATCTTCACAGGTACGGACGGGCCAAAGGATTGACAGAACTCAAACTCATCCTTCTGCTCACCTGAGACAAATGCATATCTGATTATTTCCTCTGCCCTGCTGTCTATGTGAAAATGCAGATTCACTGAGTTAGACTGAAGCATAAGTGACTATTTCTCTACCACCCTCTCACATGTAAATTGTGTATTCAGTGAAAGGCTGATCAGAGACCCAAAAGAATGCAACTTTTTCTTACCTACCTATGACCTGGAAGTCCCTATTTCCAAGTTGTCCCACCTTTCTGGCAGAATCAATGTACATCTTGCATATATTGACTGATGTCATGTATCTCCCTAAAATGTATAAAACCAAGCTGTGTCCCAAACACCTTGGACACATGTCATCAGGACTTCCTGAGGCTGTGTCACAGGTGTGTCCTTAACCTCAGCAAAATAAACTTCCTAAATTTATGGAGACCTGTCTCAGATACTTTGGATTCATAACTGGTATCATAACCCATCCCAACAGATCATTATCAAAAGGCTGCTTTCATCACTAAACTTCCCTCCTGTCTATATAGAAACCTCACTGAGTCCAATGGCGCTTACCTGTTCTGAGAAAAATCGGAATCCCTTGTCTTCTCTAATGCATTCATAGGTCTCCCCAAGGACTGGGTTGAATGGCTTACTTCCTGCTCTGAAATACGTGGAGCAGTATCCTGAAACTGCAAATGCAGCAACAAGAACCTGTTAAAACATTGAAGAAAAGGAAATCATATAGGAGTGATGACTGCTAGGTGTGTTTGTTCCTTATCCCTCTAGATTTTACACACCCCATGTTGATGGGTGTGAATTTGATGGCAGTTGCATTTTCTATTGTCTGCACAGAATCTTTATCAACTCATGGGGAAAAAAATAAGTAAAATTAGGTTAAACTACTCGCACGGAAACAAGCAGTCCACTGAGGTCAAGCATTCTTCACACTTCCTTCCAATATCATGAGAATCACAGAGTCCAAAGATTCTGGAACTCAGTTTATTGGTTCTGCCATGGGCATGATCTTAGCTTCATGCACATGAAGACTGTAGCTGTGGGTGCTTTTCAGAGGGCAGGGCGTGTTTCCCACAGCCATATGGGGTAAAGGGCAAAGTATAAACAGAAGTTACTTTCTCACACCTAAGTTCCTGAACAGATGGGCTATCTTGGCATTCAGGAAAAGCTGATCAAGTGAGGCAAGGTGTGCCTCCAACCTCTAAGGAGTATGAGACCTTCACATCTTAACTTTAGAAACACTCTAGACCAATGATAAGGCACAAAAAGTGCATCTTCCTGTGATGGTATCTGGGAGGTCTTGGCCTTGCCTGACGTATGCAAACAGGTCAATTCCTCTTTTACTATGCAGTGAGAATGTTATGCAAATGCCAAATGTATCATCATAATGAATTCTGGCTAGCCCAGGTCAGGGTTGGCAAACCCCTGAGGGGCGCTGCTCTGTTAGTTATTTATTACCATACGCTCATATGGATCATCAGTTTCTGAAGCCTTGTCCAGGAGCTCGCTGTATTCCATTTCTTCGCAGAGGTGCTGCAGGGTGTTGAGTGGCTCATTTAGCTCCACAGGCATGGACACTTTAGACAGGTCTTTGCCAATGTTGTTCCTCAAGATATTCCACAGGTTAATGTTACTAGTGTCAGGACAAGGAGCTGGCAGGCATGTTCGACGCCCATTTCGGAAGGCCCCTCCTGTAAGCTCCCCATTCAGGACTGGAAGAGGGAGAGTCACAGTGAATGATACTTCGCTGTTCTGATTTCACAAAATCAAGAAGGGAAATAACTTTCAAACAATTCTGATTGTGATACATTTCATGAGCCTTCATTATATTCTTTCAAAAGTAAATGGAATCTTTCAGTATAAGGTTGCTAATAAATGCACAAAACAACAGTGTATAGTTTTATAAATAAGGCATTAATTAGCCTCAAATATTCAAGACAAGCAGGCTGAGTTTTAAAAATTAAATATATTTAATAAGAAGGATTCAAGCTGTTGGATTGAGAAAGGGGAAACACCTTTTCTCTTAACCATTTACCTAAGAGATTTTTCAACCATTTACCTCAAGATATTATATAAAATAGAATGTATTAAACAATCAGTTGCCAAAAGAACAATTAATGGAGGGTGGGGAAAAATGTCCATTTATTAAGTCATCAGTGTTGCAATTTGGCACATAGATAGAACAACCTGGAAGCTCAAATGATGCATACTTTGCCGAGAAATATTGTCTGCAACACTGGTGTTGTCTTCAGATATATTATCACTCACATCACTGATGTAAGACTCATCATCTGAAGCCTAAGGAAGGGAAGAACATAAAAGGATCAGAATTCTTGTTCAGTTTTGCAAGTTCAGATAATCAAGTGATTAAAAATAACAAAACACTGTTCCAATGAGAAGCAGAGGTCCTAGATGGAAAAGTATTTGGCATATGTGCAATGAACACTTGAAGGTCTTCATGAGCTAGGATATAGGATTGCTAGAAGGGAGCCTGGTCTTTAGTTCCTTGTCTTAGTAGAGGCAGGAGGGCAGGGGAGACCAGTAAAGAACCAGAAATATTTTAGTACAACACACTAAGAAAGTTTAAGGTTGATGCAAGAATAATTGCAGTTTTTGGCATTACTTTCTTTTGCACCAAACAAGAGAAGGCCCTACGACTCTACCTGAGAGGACTCAAGAGAGGCTGCCCAGGGGAATAACATTTAAACTGGGTGTTAGAGAATGACTAGGAGTTGCCCAGTTTTTAGAAGGGATAGAAGCACACAAAGACGGGAGATCTTGCAAAGGTAAGGATCATGAGAGCAACATTTATCCCAGGAATGCAAGGATGTTGAGAATGGCTGTGACAGAGGGTAGAGAAAAGAAGCAGAGGGCCCAACAGTGAAGGGCTTTTCATGCCAACATAAAGGGTTCATATGCAATCCTAAGAGTTAGTGAAACCAACAAATATACATGGGATGTTGGAGTCAGATTTGGTTTTCAGGAAGATACTTGGCAGCTTTCCCTAGGGAGGCTAGATACTAGGATGCCATGTAGATCTGGGTAAGAAATACAGCTTCAATTCAGATGGCCTTTGTGACGATGGGGAGAGATAAAAAGTGAAGCCACCCCTGCATGAGAAAAATGTGAAACCAGAATAAAACACAAATGAGCAGAAAAATGAAATTAAGGAACAATACACATAATAAAGAGACTTAGAAACAGAGCAGATCAGGAAAGAGGAGTAAGATAGAGCCATCAGCCGAATGGGAAAACTAATGTCTTTCCTGCAGGCAAGAAAGCTGCTGATACTCACTTCCTTCAAAATGCACATAATGCTACACACACACACACACACACACACATAATATGTTTTAGATGGAGTCTTGCTCTATCACCAGGCTGGAGTTGCAGTGGTGTGATCCTGGCTCACTGCTGCAACCTCTACCTCCCAGGTTCAAGCAATTCCCCTGCCTCAGCCTCCCAAGTAGCTGGGATTAAAGGTGCATGCCACCACGTCCGGCTAATTTTCTGTATTTTAGTAGAGATGGGGTTCCACTATGTTGGCCAGGCTGGTCTCCATCTCCTGACCTTGTGATCCGCCCGCCTTAGCCTCCCAAAGTGCTGGGGTTATAGGCATGAGCCACCATGCCAAGCTATTTTTTTCTGAATAGAAAACATTCTTATTGTAAAAAATTAGAAATTATGTAAGAGTCAACAGATAAGTATGAAAATTACCCATCAGCCCATCACATATAGGAAACCACGTAACATTTTAGTGAGTGTTACCCCCCAATTTCAAAATGCCTATACAAACATATTGACACACCTATCTTTATATATTGAAAAAGGAGATCAGTTTACATATTTTTTTATAGTGTTCTGAATACATTTTCATTATAGTAGCCACAGCTACTTTATTTGGAAAGGTAACGTATTTCATTATATGGTTTTAACAAGAAATTTAACCAGTATTTAGGTGGTTTCTAACATTTTATTATTATAGCCAATACTTGGATGAACATCCTTGTAAATGTATTTCTGTAAATCTGCCTGATGTTTACATTAAAATGTATTTCTAGATCAAATGGGTCACTCTGAGGCTTTAGTTTCATATTGCCAAACTGCTATCCTGAAAGACTGGATTAGTTTGTCCTCATCAGCAATATGTTGGAACGTCATCCATCTCTTCACATCCACTTAAACACTTTACATTATCCATTTTTTAGAATTACCTGGGATAAATAATAGATAACTTTTTTTCTTTTCCTTTCTTTCTTTTTCTTTTTCTTTTTCTTTTTTTTTTTGAGACAGACTCTTACTCTGTTGCCCAGGCTGAAGTACAATGGTACCATCATAGCTCACTGCAACCTGGGCTCATAACAAGGGATCCTCCCACCTCAGCCTTCCAAGTAGCTGGGACTACATGCATATATCCCATGCCTGGCCAATGAAAAAATTTTTTTTTTTTTTAGAGATGAAAGGTCTTGCTATGTTACCCAGGCTAGTCTTAAACTCCTAGCCTCAAGCAATTCTCCCACTGCAGCCTCTCAAAGTGCTGGGATTACAGGTATGATCCATTGTGCCTGGCCAAAAGTTTGCTTTAAAGTTTGAATTTCATCCTTTATGAACTCATTTTCCTATCTTTCAGACATTTTTTAGTTTTTCATATAGATTTTTCTTAACTTACATTTTTAAACTCTGTTTATGCCATTTTTTTTGCCATATAAAAATTTTAAATTGGTATGTAATAAAAACAATTGATCTTTGTCTTTAAAATTTCTGTATTTATTACTAATGTTTTAAAAATTAGGGTTGAGAAGAGTTCATATATTTAGGGAGAACAGTGATGGACAGAATGATTGCACGCATGGATGAATAAGGGTAATTTTGAGTAAGCCCATAAAGATGAAAAATTGAGAACAAAATTTTTTACTGATTCATATTTTCCCACTGCAACTGGTTCCCACGGTTCCTACGGACTGCAGCAGAGCTGAAGGTTAAACCATCAGGCTCATGAAAAGCCAACTTCTTATGCTTGAAAGAGGAAAAAAAAGGTAAATCAGACTCCTCCCTGTGATTTCAGTGTGAGACTTGGTTGGGGACACACATCCAAACTATATCACCTTGTGATGAGGTCCCCCCAGAAGGCTCCTCGTGTCTTCACACTCCTAGTGAGTTTACTACACATGTGGGAATCCTAGCAGCAGCCGCAGGCTAGGCTCAAGCTGTATATCCTGCAACTGTAGCTGCCAAAGGAAATCGGGCTTCTCTATTTGCTATCTACCCTGGCTGGAGCACTTCCCCAGAGATGCACAAGCTCAGCTCCTTCACTCTCTTCAGTCCCTTACTCAAAAGTCACTCCAGGGAAGCCTATGCTGGCTATCCTATCTACAATTTAGAGTTGCCATTTCCTCCTTTCCTCTTATATTTTGGCGATTTTTTTTTTTTTTTTTTTTGGTTTATTTTTGAAACAGAGTTGTTCTGTCACCCAGGCTGGAGTGCAGGGGTGCAATCTTGGCTCACTGCAACCTCTACCTACTGGGTTCAAGCAATTCTCCTGTCTCAGCCTCCTGAGTAGCTGGGATTACAAGTGTGCACCACATGCCCGACTGATTTTTGTATTTTTAGTAGAGACGAGGTTTCACGATGTTGGCCAGTCTGGTCTAGAACACCTGACCTCAAGTGAACTGCCCACCTTGGCCTCCCAAAGTGCTGGGATTACAGATGTAAGCCACCACACCTGGCCCCCTCTGACCTTTTGTATCCCTCTTTCTTTCTTATTTTTTTCCCTTCATGCTTATCATTATCTTAATATATATATATATTTTTTCTTATATTTCATTTGTTTGTTGTGTGTCTGCCCCACTAGAATATAAATTTCATGAAGGCAGAGATTTAACCACTGTGTCCTCTGCACTTAAACAGTTCTAGTGAGCCCAGAGCAGGTCTTCAATAAATATCTGCTAACTGAGCAAAAGAAGAAATGTTTATTATGATTATTCTGAGAAACATCTGGGCATTAGCTGTCTTACATTAACATTTTCCAGGACTGAGGGAAAAATCCTCTTTATATGTTACTTACCAATGTGCTTTACTGAATGAACCCTCTGCTCTTTTAGAAAATGTTTTTTTGCTTCCACAATACTCTACTTGCCTTTGCTTTTTTGTTTTTGCAATGCTACATGCCTGGTCACGTTTAGGAAAAAAAATATATTTTATGAACTCTTTTGAATCCCTAAGTTTGTAAAGTGAAATATTTGGTTCCAGGACTTCTTAACCAAGGGACAGAAGACAAACTGCTTTATTATAATAGTGTCTGCACAAACACTTTATTATAATAGTGTCTGTACCTTGTCTCTTTGTATAGGGTAGCGTGAATGAACCACAGCAAGACAGCCCAGCCTTAGTTACTGCACACATATGACATGTATACATCTTATTCAAGGTCCACTATTACTGTAGTGATATCAGATCATTTCTGTGATATATTACACTAGTGAAAGCAGATCATTTCTATGATATATTAGTTTGGGAGTGATTAGAAATTGAAGAGGAAGGCCAGGCATGGTGGCTCATGCCTGTAATCTCAACACTTTGGGAGGTGCAGGGGGAGGATGATTGCTTGAACCAGGAGTTTGAGGCCAGACCAGGAAATAGAAGGAGCCCCCATCTTTACAAAAAAATAAAATAATTAGCTGGGCATGGTGGTGCCTGCCTGTGGTTTCAGCTGCTTCAGGAGGTTGAGGTGGGAGGACTCCTTGAGCCCAGGAGGTAAAGGCTGCATTGAACAGTGATTGTACCATTGTACTCCAGCCTCAGTGACAGAAAGTAATTTTCACTTGCAATTCAGGGATGACCACTGTATAGGTTTCCTTCCAATGTGTCTAAAGACCCCAAAAAGAATAGTTGAAAGGTGTTGGTACTATGCCTTCATTTTAAGTCTTTGGTTGATTGAAACTAAGTGGAATTTAACAGGTTAAGTGGCTATGAATATCCTGAATTGATTACAGAGAAAAGCTCATTCTCTTATTCTTAGGCCTGTCATACGCTAACGGTACATTAAACATAAGGAGATATTTGTAGAAACTACTAGAGACATGCTAAGAAAACAATCTATAAAACCAATTTTTGAGACAGACTATGTATGTCATTTTCCAATTTGATCATAAATTTTAACCAATAAAACACATGACTGAAATATTGAATCTTATTTCAAATTATACTTTTATTTAATAAATGATAGTTTTCAAGGAAGCTAAGTTTCAATTAAAAAATATGTAAGAGAGGAGAGAGATCCAAGATGGCTGATCACTAGCAGCTCGGGCTGGTAGTTCCCAGTGAAAGCACAGAGAACGAGAGGACGCCACACTTTCAGATGAATATTTGTTGCTCACAGACTAGGAGATTCCCAGCAGAGGAGCCCCACGTGTCCCCAGGGCGACTCTTGTGGCCGGCGTGGCGGTTTTGCTGGTGCCTTAGCGCGCCAGTTTTTGGTGCAGAGTCCGGAGATTCCCGGGCAGAAAAGCACCATCAATCTTAACACCGCTATTTTGGCCGGCGCAGTGGATTGCTCAGATTTCAGCGCTGGGAATCAACAAGTTGGATGTCTGCTCAGAGACCTAGTTAGAAAGTCATTAATTACAAAGACAACAGACGGATAAATATATAATGAAGGGAAGAAATCAGCGTAAAAAGGCAGAGAATACTCAAAATCAGAATGCCTCTCCCTCTACAGGGGATCGCAATTCCTCATCAGTAATGGAACAAGGCTTAATAGATTACGAGTGTGTTCCAATAACAGAAGCAGGTTTCAAAACGTGGGTGATAAGAAACTTCTGTGAATTAAAAGAACTTGTTCTAACCCAATGCAAAGAAACTAAGAACCTTGAAAAAAGGTTTGACGAAATGTTAACGAGAATGGACAATTTAGAGAGGAATATAAGCAAATTGATGGAGCTGAAAAACACAACATGAGAACTTCGCGAAGCATGCACAAGTTTAAACAGTCGAATTGATCAAGTAGAAGAAAGGATATCAGAAGTCGAGAACCAGCTCAGTGAAATGAAACGAGAAGACAAGATTGGAGAAAAAAGGATGAGAAGGAATGAGCAAAGTCTCCAGGAAATATGGGACTATGTGAAAAGACCTAATTTACGTTTGATAGGTGTACCTGAATGTGATGAAGAGAATGAATCCAAGTTGGAAAATACTCTTCAGGATATCATTCAGGAAAACTTTCCCAACCTGGCAAGGCAGGGTAATATTCAACTCCAGGTAATACAGAGAACACCACAAAGATATTCTTCAAGAAGACCAACCCCAAGGCACATAATTGCCAGATTTATTAGGGTTGAAATGAAGGAGAAAATACTAAGGGCAGCCAGAGAGAAAGGTCAGGTTACCCACAAAGGGAAACCTATCAGACTTACAGCAGATCTCTCAGCAGAAACCCTACAAGCCAGAAAAGAGTGGGGACCAATATTTAACATCCTTAAAGAAAAGAACTTTCAACCCAGAATTTCCTATCCAGCCAAACTAAGCTTTACAAGTGAAGGAAAAATTAAATCTTTCACGAACAAACAAGTACTTAGAGACTTCACCACCACCAGGCCTGCTTTACAAGAGCTTCTGAAAGAAGCACTATACATATAAAGGAACTACGAATATCAGCCTTTCCAAAAATATATCAAAGAGAAAGAACATTAACACAACGAAAAATTTACACTAACTAATGGGCAAAACAGCCAGCTAGCATCAAATGCCAGTATTAAACTTATATATATTCTAATCGGATAAAAAGCCAAAACCCATTGGTATGCTGCATCCAGACCCATCTCACATGCAACGATACACAAAGACTCAAAACAAAGAGAAGGAGGAAGATGTATCAATGAATCAGAGAGTAAAAATAAACAAATAAATAAAAAGCAGGAGATGCAATTCTCGCCTCTGATAAAGTAGACTTGAAAGCAACAAAGAGCAAAAGAGGCAAAGAAGGACATTACATAATGGCAAAAGGATAAATGTAACAAGAAGAGCTAACGATTTTATAGATCAACAAGACAGAAAATTAACAAGGACATCCAGGACTTGAACTCAGACCCGGAACAAGTAAACTTAATAAACATTTATAGAACTCTCCACTTCAAATACATAAAACATACATTACCACCTCACACCTATTCCATACGTGACTACATAATTGGAAGTAAATCACTCCTCAGTAATCGCATAGCATTTCATAGGTTTAAATGAAATATTGGTTGGCTGCTCGTTTGTTATTTTCTTCCCTTATTCCTTCCTGTTTACATCAAGTATAATTATTGGTATAAAAGAGGTTTTCAATACCCATTACCAAACTGCATTCTAGCCTGGGCAAGAAAGCAATACACCCATTCTCTCTCTCTCTTTCTCTTCCTTTTTCTTCCTCTTCTTTATTCTTTTTCTTCCTTTCTTTCTTTCTTCCAAAAAAAAAATATGTAAGAGAAATAAATATATATATATATATATATATATATATATATATATATATATATATATATAATGAGAGGCAGCAAGATGACAGACTGGAAAAGTTACGAGACTGATAGGGTGATCTAGGTGGGAAGCAGATGGGAAGTAAATTGGAGCAGTGGCAGTGAAACTGCAGGAAAATGTACAGATCTGAGAGTATTTAGATGATGGAAGCTACAGAGCCTGAGTGAATCAAGGCAGGTGGTAGTAAAGAGAAAGAAGGAGTGAAGGAAAATCTTCAGGCATTTGGTATGAACAGCTGGGTAGAAGGGCACTTAGATAGGCAATATGAGAGGTATGAGCAGACTGGGGCTATCCCCTAAAAGGAGTGGTGGGGGGTATGTGTGGAAGGGGCTTGTTGATGAACTCTTTTGGGACGTGCTGAATTAGAGGTTCTGTGAGCACCAGGTGTCAGTGTCTAACAGGTAGCTGGCTATGTAGATCCTGAGCTAACTCTCTCCCAAACGGTTCTGTCCTTGAGCTTTAGACTTAAATATTCAAATGCCTGACAGGTAACTCCACTGTGAGGTCTGACAAACTCATGCTGCCTCACAGTGAATGTCTCATCTCCCTGCGCCCCCACCCTCCACCTTCTCATCCCGCTCTCTGCCACTACATTCACTCCCCTACCCCTCACCTGTCCAAGGGTGGTACCGCCATCTTGCTTGGACTCATGCAATAAACTGCTTCACATCTTCTTCATTTCTATATACCCAGTGTCCAGGGCAAGCAGTTCCTGGGCACCCAGCTCAGTGTGACCCAGGTACTTGGAAATAGATCTCAGAGAGATAAGCTAGGAAGTCATCAGATGATAGGTCAGAGCTCAGATAATGCACAGTCAAGTCTGACTGTAACCCGACTAAAGAAGGATGAAGGGGCCGAGCGTGGTGGCTCATGCCTGTAATCCCAGCACTTTGGGAGGCTGAGGTGGGCGGATCACCTGAGGTTGGGAGTTTGAGACCAGCCTGACCAACATGGAGAAACCCTGTCTCTACTAAAAATATAAAATTAGCCAGGCGTGGTGGTGCATGCCTGTAATCCCAGCTACTTGGGAGGCTGAGGCAGGAGAACCACTTGAACCTGGGAGGTGGAGGTTGCGGTGCTGAGATTGAGCCATTGCACTCTAGCCTGGGCAACAAGAGTGAAACTCCATCTCAAAAACAAAACAAAACAAAAAAACAACAACAAAAAGAAGGATGAAGGATGAGTTAGCAATGGGAGCTCAGCAAGGCAGAGTCAGAAAAGGAAATTCTGGTAGCATTATCCACAGCATGGTGGTCCCTGGGGGTGCAGATGGACAGACACAAACACCAAGTCCTTGTGGCAGAGTATCCCTATGATGAAGAACGAGTATGGAGCTCTAATATTCTGGCCCTCCTCACCTTAAGTTTACTCATTTCCCTTGCTCACCAGGTAATCTCTGACTAGAATTAGGCTTGCCATGCATATTTGCCTACAGGAAAAGAGGCACTAATCAGCAAGGATGATTATTCTGTACATCTGAGAGTATGCATCAGTTACCATCACAAATCATTAAATTAGCATTCCAGCCTGAGAATGGGAGTCTCTGTGAACTTATTAATGCATGCCTCAGGATCTGAGAGGCAGGTGTATGCCTTGGTATGCTGACAAATTCAGTATCTAAGAATTCTATTTTACTTTTCTCCCATGATAAAAACGGTATGTATTCATTATTGCTTTCTCTTTTCCACTTTGTCTTTGTTTCTAAAACCACTCATAATTTTAAACATCCAAAAACAACTACTACTAATTGTCAGGATGTTTCCTTCCAATCTGTTTTCTATGCATAAGGAAATAATGTTTAGCAATGATTCCATTGCTTTTTTGTAAAAATGCAATACAGATTTGTAATCCCAAATGACAAAATTCCTAGTCAGCTGTGTGGAAAACAGTTTTGGCTGCTTTCCTCATGCCAAAAAAAAAGTTGACTACATTGTAGTAAAATAACTGATTTCTGCAACCTGACCAAGGAAGAGGTTCCCTGTTTCCAAGACCTTGGCAAGAATCATAAGCAAAAAGAGCAATCTAATTCAGCTTTTATGAGAGTCAGTGGTTTACCTCCAGAAACCATAAACCCAACTAGCTACGTGGTACACATTATCCTTCTAAGCTCAAATTCATGTCCTTAGTAAAAATATCTAA
The DNA here is from genome assembly GCF_030222135.1 of Aotus nancymaae. Lineage (NCBI taxonomy): Eukaryota > Metazoa > Chordata > Mammalia > Primates > Aotidae > Aotus > Aotus nancymaae. Next base: position 54,231,243 of record NW_026988419.1, read on the forward strand.
TATACATATGTCTGTGTATGCACATTAGGTGCTTTCCTAATTTTCCCATTCTTTCAATATTTATTAGCTAGTCTCCTTCCATAAAGAGCTCTGTCATACACAAGAACACAAAATCAAACACCACATGTTCTCACTCATAGGCGGGTGTTGAACAAGGAGAACACATGGACACAGGGAGGGGAGCACTATACACGGGGGTCTGTTGGGGGGAGGGGGGATAGCAGGGGGGTGGGGAGTTGGGGAGGGATAGCATGGGGAGAAATGCCAGATATGGGTGAGGGGGAGGGAGGCAGCAAATCACACTGCCATGAATGCACCTATGCAACAACTTTGCATGTTTTTCACATGTACCCCAAAACCTAAAATGCAATTAAAAAAATAAAATAAAATAAAATAAAAAAAAGAGCTCTGTCATAAACTCTTTGCTTACCCTGAAATATGAATCATCGAAGACACTCCGAATAAATGTTGATTCTTTCTCTTAATTCATTAAGCTTAAATTCTTGATGCTTAGAAATGTTAAGTGCTCAGTAATTGGGAACTGATATAGTTTGTGTGCCTTTGGCTTTGCTACAATTTAGGCATCTTACTATGATGTAAACAAACAAACATATTAAAATAACCAGCAAAAATTTCCACAGTTTTATTTTCTTTAACCCAAACTCAGTCACAAGCAGCTGAGGCTGACAAGTCAAGGAGGCATACATACCTCATTCTCTGATGAACTTGCAGAGAGAAGCACCTCTTGGGCATCAAAGAACTCAGAAACAGACTCTGACATAGAGAGGCGGCTCTCATTGGCTACTTGCTGTGATAGGGGGAGACTGACATGGATTTGCTCACCAGCCTGCAGAAGACAGAAGAATAAAATGTAATTGCTTTTCCCCCGTTAGAGTAGCTATTCCTTCGAATTAGCCATATTTCTACTCTTTAATACTGTGTGTTAAAAAGTGGCAACCACAAGTAATTTTCACTTGCAATTCAGTAATGACCACTGTATAAGTGTCCTTCCAATGTGTCTAAAGTCCCCAAAAGGAATAGCTGAAAGGTGTTGGTACTGTGCCTTGATTTTAAATCTTTGGTTGATTGATACTAAGAGGAATTTGACAGGTTAAGCTGCCATGAATATCCTGAATTGATTATAGAGAAAAGCTCATTCTCTTATTCTTAGGTCTGTCATATTCTAGCAGTATATTAAACATAAAGACATATTTGTAGAAACTACTAGAGACATGTTAAGAAAACAATCTATAAAACCAATTTTTGAGACAGACTATATATGTCATTTTCCAATTTGGTCATGACTTTTAATCAATAAAACACATGACTGAAATATTGAATCTTATTTCAAATTATACTTTTATTCAATAAGTGATAGTTTTCAAGGAAGCTATTTAAGTTTCAATCAAAAAATTATGTAAGAGACATATATATATACACACATACATATATATATATGTCTAATGACTCTCTTTCTCTCTATATATATTGCATATTTCAGGTTGAAAAGAAGATTCCAACTGAGATTATCAAATTACTTTTGAATGACAAATTTTCTGGGCAGTTGAGTGAATATAATAAGTGTGAGAACATGGGGCCCATGGAGGCATTACTGTTGAAAAGTGTAAGTTCTCATGCTACAAAATAATTTTATGAAGAGTCATAAACAGAATTATATACTTAAGTTTAGCTCAAAAACTGAATGTTCTCCTATTCTCTTAACATTTCTTCAGTCTGAAAAATAGAATAATAAAACCACCTAACACAGAGCGTTGTTGAGGGTATCAAACGAGATAACATATGCAAAGTTGTTAACACAATACCTAGCACATAGTAAGCATTCATTCACTTGACACATGTCAGCCATTAATTAGCAGCAGCAGCAGTAGCTGTAGCAGCACCATTAGTATTACCTTAACAAGGTCAGGTGACTTCTTGCCTCAGATAGGGCTTTCAAAACAAATCTTACACTTTTACTTGCAACTTCTCAGCTAAAAATGTTTTGTTTTTTTTTCCCCAACATTTCACTGGCCATTTGATGCTACTGAACATTTCTAATGACGAATGAGACAGACACCGAAAATTAAAAAGCTGGATAGATATATAAATCAAATATTCAGTGGGATCAGGTGAACATAGGAATAAATAAAAATAGACACTGATCACCAGGAATAAATGATGTCAAGCTCTTATACATCTTTTACTTCAAAGAACATTGAACTGTCAGCAACACAAATATTCATGGAAGGAACCTTATTAACAGTGAAAGAACTGGATATAAATAAATAAAAATATGCAGTAAATTTAGATGCAAAAAATAGGTACTCTGCATCTATTTACAATGAGTCTTACCTCATCAGGGCTAGGAATAATATTTACACTGACAACCTGATCACAAATAATAGACTCTGAATGTATTCTGTTCAACCGACTCCTTAGTTCAGCATTCTGGTTGAGTGCCTTAAAATAACAAAAACCAAACATGTAATTTAAAAATAATAAGCAAGCATGAAACAGAACAAGTATACAGGTACAAGTTAGACAGTAATGTCTGTGATGTTCTTAGCTTTAACTTTTGAAACCATCATGAGCCAGACCCTACCAGCAAGAAGGAAATACATGGCTCAAAATTAAGGTATTAATTTTTTGTAATATAAGATTGCTACTTTTCAGGTTAGTGGGCTGAAAGAGTTAATAGATTTCATTAAAGTGATTCATGAAATTTTCTTTCCCTCAGAGTGAGGCCCATAAACTTAAACCCAATCTACCACTACATATATATTACTTTTTGCAGCCTGTGATGAAAAATACTGTTTTCATTGAAAATTCGTTCGCATTTTTAGTTTCTGAGGCTTGGGAGTTGTTTCAAAGCTGGGTAGTTATCTTAAAAATTAGTTAGAAATGGAATGAACTTTCTGTGGTTTACAGAATTATATTTTAGTCTGTTTAAAGAAAATATCTGTATTTTCATTTTCCAGGAGCACATAATTAATACATATGACAGTGCTGCAGAACTAACTTAAGTGCAAACAAAAAGATGTCTTCACTGAACAGTGTAGACATTGACAACCATAATAAAGAACATAACACTGAAAGTACACCAACTCTAAGTTCTCTACATGACACTACCTCCAACATGCTTTGAGTTACCATCAGCAGAACACTACTTGCTACAACACAATTTAGTATGTGGAGCAACTGCATTTATTACAAGAAGAGAACAGTTTTACATATGCATGGCATCCCCACAAGGACCCTGTGGACAAAGGTATAGTGAATCCTCTGAGAACAAACATCCATCCCATTGATACATGGAAACATGTTCCATTTGTAGAGTACAGATGTAGCTAACTGGAATTATATCAAGCCTCAAGTTAAAGACCTGTGAGAAGACAAGGCCCAGTGAAAAAATCACCTTCTTTTCCTTCCCATTAAAATCAGCAATTAGAAGATGTAAAGATATAAATGTCAGTGCCTAGTAAAGAGGGCATCTACTGCAGGGAATGGCCATTCTGCTTCCTTCAGAGCCAATGACTACAGTAAACCAATATATATACAAATATAATCTCATAATTACGATGCTGTACCTATTAAAATACCCAGGGTAAATACAAAGTAGCTAAACTCTTTGCCTGCACTGAGGAGTGCTTACACCTTAAGCACGGAGCACAGAACAGCCTCTCCTCTCCTCTCTCCATCCTGGTCCCCATGTCTTCCCTTCCCTCAACCCAGCCTTTGCTTTTTGAGGACAGAACTATCACTTGCAGCTTTTGGCTTTTATTTGAAGCTGTTAGAACCAGTTTGTAAAATATGTCAAATCATATACTTGATCTGGAGGGCTGTCATATTGTTGGATTAAAGGTGAATACAGATGCTACAGTTATTACATTTGGAGATAGGAGGAAATATGTCTCTGACTATCTGAGAAAACAGAAATGTTTTAGGGAGAAAAAGGTGATAACATTCTTAGTAAATAAACCATGTGCCTCAAAGGAAGACACCTAGCATCTTTTTATCCTGAAAAAGTGCTCAGGATCGTTTTTCTTGGAGCAAAATCTCAAACGCTTAGAATTAGAAACAACAACAACACTGCAATACTCTTATCTTGTGAGTACTATAGGCCTTTGGTCCTGTATGTTAGGACCATGAAAGATGCTCATTTTATTCTTTGTTGTTTCTCTGCCTACAAGTAAATGCAAAGTTGCCTTAGTTACTGAAATATTTGGAACCAGTTACGTTTTGCTGTCATATTAAGTGGGAGGTTTATGGTAAGGTATTTGACAGTTTTAATTGCTGAATCAGTTTTTTTGGTTGTTGCTTGCTTTGAGACAGAGTCTTGCTCTGTCACTCAGGCTGGAGTACAGTGGTGTGATCTCAGCTCACTGTAAGCTTGGCCTCCTGGGTTCAAGTGATTCTCATGTCTCAGCCTCCTAAGTATCTGGGATCCTAAGTATCAGGTCTGCACCACCACACCTGGCTAATTTTTGTGTTTTTAGTAGAGATGAGGTTTCACCATGTTGTCCAGACTGGTCTTGAACTCCTGACCTCAAGTGATCCTCTGGCCTCAGCCTCCCAAAGTGCTGAGATTACAGGCAGGAGGCACCGTGCCTGGCCCAGAATCGCAATCTTGACCTGAGTGTTTTACACAAACCTCAAATAATGGTTCCTCCAAAGTAGCTACACATTCTGTTGCCACTGTAAAGTGTGTTAACAAAATAATGCCACAAAAACTCAAGGGCAAGTATAAGTAGTGGTTTCCTTCAAGGTGGGAATGCTAAAGGTAGTTTGCCATTTATAAGGAAAGCTTGCTCTGGATATTCTAAAAAAATAAATTCTTACTTAAGCTCTAATCTTATTCCATGTTCATTAAATGTGATCCTGCCTACAGGTATGTGTGATGGGCACAAAAGACACCATCTAGCCATTAATATCAATGAGAAATGAGGTAAAACGTTTTTAAAATTAAATTTAATGTATTCTTTGTTAGATGTGATATGAAAAATAACAATTCTGGCCTTGGAGTCAGAAGATCTGGTTCTCTTGATCTCAGGGCTAAGTGGTCTTGACCAAGTTACTTAACCTTTCTGGGTTTGTATGAAATAAACATATAAATTGATTGAAATGCTAAGTCAGAATCCTGAACAGTACTTCTTGGTTATCATTATGAAGATCAACTAGAATCCAGAATAGTGTAAAAATAATTATGGGTTTGGGGATTTTTCTGATGCTTAGATTACGGTTCATAGGAATTTCTATAGTTTATGGGGGAAATCATCAGTATTTGGCTCTCTGATAAGAGCATAATCAAGGTATTTTTACATTCTATGCAAAGTTTACTTTGGCATTCATTGGGATGGTCTGAAGAGAGTTTTATCACCTATGTCTTTACTTAATTCCCTTATTGTTGAAACCCTGTCCTCTCTTCCATTAATGGCAAAAAGAGTAGCATGGGAACAAAAGAAAGAAGTATTCATTAAAATATTTCTTATTAAGATGAAGGCTGGGCATGGTGGCTCATCCCTGTAATCTCAGCACTTTTGGAGACCAAGGCAGATGGATCACTTGAGGTCAGGAGTTTGAGACCAGCCTGGCTAACACGGTGAAACCCCATCTCTACTAAAAATACAAAAATTAGCCAGGTGAGGTGGCACACACCTCACCTTAGACTGGGTGAGACTCTGGCACACACCTATAGTCCCAGCTACTCAGGAGGTTGAGGTGGGAGAATCACTAACTCTGGAGGTGGAGATTGCAGTGAGTCAAAATTGTGCCAGCACGGGCAACACTGTGAGATTGTGTCTCAAAGAAAAAAAAAAAGTATTTCTTATTAAGATGAATAAAAATAGAAGTATTTTTATTAAATACTTTTATATTTAATTTTTCTATGTTTTTTCAAACTTCAAAACTATTGTTTTTTAAATGTTGGCTAATACTTAAAGCCAAAGATCTGCTTTAGTTTACCACTACTGGCAAGGAATTATACTTTCCTGCCAAAATAGTAACATCATGCCACAAGAAAACAGTTTGGTTCTATTTTAAGTACGAAATGATGCATTGTTAGTTCTTATTTTGATCACTTTTAGAATTGAGACAAAAGTAGAAAACTCATCTCTGCTGCTACGATTTCAAGCCAGATGTTAAGCATGTTGAGTTCAAAGCTAAAAGTTTAAAAGACATCATTTTATTAATACTATCTATGCAGTGGTAGAAAACAGTTGCTGTTACATAGCACAGGAAGCATGGAAGTAAAGACCGTTCCCACTCTGGCAACCCCAGTGGTGGAAAGCGTAAGCCGTCGACCGACCGAGCGTGCAACAGCCCCTGTCTGCGCATCCTCCTCCTTTTGCCTTGATCATACAGGCCGTTTTTGAAGTTTGCTACATTCAAGTGCCGTGAGCTTTCTGGCATAGTGCTCTCAGGTAGTGCTTAGGTCTACATTTATTACTTCCTGCCCTGAAAATTATTCTATCTAATAATATCATGTTTCTATAATAATCTCATGGAAACTTTGAAACAAGTATTGTCAGGGAAATGATGCTCTTAGTGACAACAGAAAAGGGCCTAGAAGATGGCAGAAATAATGTAGGGAATGTACCCAAGAGGAGTGAACAGTGGCATAAGCAAGGAAAAAGGAGGCAGAGGACCAGCCCCTAGAGCCAGCCAATGAGCAAGAAGAGCTATGGAGACTTGTCAGTAATAACACCGCTGTTAGTGGCATACAGGACCTAACAGGGAGGAAGCACCTTGAAGCCAGGGACTGGACACAGATTCTCCATTCAGCGGCTTTTATGCATATTTTCACCACTTGCTTTACTGAGCTTGAACTGCACTAAAAACTACAATGCATGCTCTTTTCCCCACACCTCAAGTCCCTTATGCACATTTCAAGTCTAATAGATCCAAGAAACACACAATTCCTTTCCAACGTATAAAAGAAGTTACTGTCTTAAGGATTTGAGCCAGAATCAATTACCTAAATTGCCACCTCCTTAGCTACTAACTACCATTCATCAACCCTCGCAGGTAATTCCTAGGTGAAGATTTATCTTAGACTGGGTGAGACTCTGGCAAAAACATTTTACTAAACAGAACTGTGGGTTCTGGGAGAAAAACATAGATGCCTAATGGCTGGAGAAGGATATGAAACATATGGCAAGATGAAATCATCATAAATTTAAACCCTTTAGATAAAAATAAAACTGGTTCAAAAGGAATGAGAAAATGAGCATGGAAACTGTCAAAGCTAGAGCTGTCAAAAACCAAATCCTGGGTCTCTCTTAAAAATCACTTGTTTTTTCAATTACAAAAATACACTTATGGTATATTTGGAAAATGCAAAATATAGACAAATTTATTAAAAATTCACCTTACTACCAGACTGTTGGTAGTTTGGCCCATTTGTTTCTAGGGTTTTATCCTCTGTATTTTTTCATATTGTTTAATGGGTGCACAGTTTACATATCGTATCTGCCCTTTATTCTTTGGACATAAGCAGCAATTTTATGTTTCAAACACACATAATTAGTTGCACTAGCAAGAATTTCCTACTATTGGATACTTACACTGTTACTGATATTTACTAGTATAAATAATACTACCATGAATATTTATGTGCATAATTGTTTTTTAAATTTCAGCATTAATAGACATGTCAGCCATGGACCTACAGGGTAAAAGGGTAAAAACATTTTAAGGCTTTCAATAAATACTGCTAAATTATGTTCAAGATGACAACAGTTTAAAGTTAAAAGAAGATACAAAGGATTCTATAAAGAATATCTTCATATACAATAAATTTGGCCCATGTCTTAGGGAACTATAGAATTCAGGAACAAAAAAATACACTTGCAACTTTTATCTCATCACAGAATAATTATCTGGGTGTGTGAAATGTTGTAGACAGGGAGGATGGCTGATATGACTGGGATTTTAAATTATGCTACTATATCATATATTAAGCCAATTTTTGCTTCAATTCTCATAATTACTACATTTTGTTGATTCTAAGATGCACATTTCCCCCCACATTCACCGCCTCTGAAGCACTGTGTCAGCTCAATTGACAGTAGTGTTTTTTTTTCCTTTCTCAGTAATGCACAAAATGATGATGCATCTAACAACTGATGGCATCTTGATTTAATAAAATATGGTGATTCTAGCTGGAATAGATGGGTCATATTCCGTTATTCACATTTATATAGGCCCAACTCTCACTGCATTTAACACAAGCTGTGCACAATTTCTGGGGCCAAGAATCAAACTAGTAACAGTGATAAAGTGTAATATATTGAAGATAGGCTCAAGATGACTTGGATTTTTATTATTATGGTAATCTGGGGTGCTGAGGTTGCCTTAGTCTTATTACAGACTATTTCATTTCGGTGTTCAGGGTACTGCATTAAACAAGACATAAGCTGGGCACAGTGATTCATGGCTGCAATCCCAGCACTTCGGGAGGCCAAGGTGGACGGATTACTTGAGGCCAGGAGTTTGAGACCAGACAAGGCAACATGGTGAAATCCCATCTCTACTAAAAATACAAAAAATTAGCAGGGTGTGGTGGTGCATGCCTGTAATGCCAGCTAGTTGGAAAGCTGCTGCAGGAGAATCACTTGAACATGGGAGGCGGAGGATGCAGTGAGCTGAGATCGCACCACTGCACTCCACACAGGACAATAGAGCGTGACTCTGCCTCCAAAGAACAACAACAACAAAAAGATATGAAATTATAGCTAATGTGAAATAAAGTCATTTATAAGGGATAGATGACACATAAAATGTCCTGTCCTACAAGCTTGAGTCCAACATGTAGGCTCCCTCTCAAGTGTGAAAGTTTATTTAAGTTTATGGGAGTTAAATAACAGAATTATATATGATTTTGTGTACATATAGATCAGGAAAGTAATATTACTTTCTTATTTATTTATTTATTTGAGACAGAGCCTTGCTCTGCTGCCCAGGCTGGAGTGCAGTGGCATGATCTCGGCTTACTGCAACCTTTGCCTCCTGGGTTTAAGCAATTCTCCCACCTCAAGTAGCTGGGATTATAAGGGCCCACCACCACACACAGCTAATTTTTTGTATTTTTAGTAGAGATGGGGTTTCACCATGTTGGCCAGCCTTGTCGAAGTAATATTACTTTAGAAGAGCAATTCATTAGACTGTCCAGCCTTGCAAATGTTGTTTGCTCAAGGCAGGTAACAATTTATGACGAGCATGTTGTAAAAATGCTAATTTCAAATATTTTATATGCTATGAACCTTTGAAAATGATGATAAAATTTGCTGAGTTTGATATATTTAAATACTTGTTGAAGTGCTGCACTTTAATCATTAGACATTTATCAAATAGGACTTATGTCAAATAAAACATTCGCTTTAAAAATGTTAGACTACTTAAAGAAGTTTTTTTGTTTGTTTGCTTTAGAGACAGGATCTTGCTCTGTTGCCCAGGATGGGCACCCAGTGGTGCTATCATGGCTTACTGTAATCTTGAACTCCTGGGTGCAAGCAATTCTCCTGCCTCTGCCTCCCAAAGAATTGGGATTATAGGTATAAGCCACTATGCTTGGCCTAAAGAAGTTATTTAAATTCTGTCTTTCTCCCTCCTTCCCTCTCTGGGGGACACCTGGCTTTTTTTCTGGACCCCAGAAAAATATCTGGGAGTTTAACTGATGACATTTGAATATAGACCAAACATGTCTTTAGACTACCTAAAATGACACGATAACGTGAAGTTATACTAATTCAAAAACCTACTCAGAACATGGAAAACAATAGTCTCAATGTACTCAAGCTAATGAGCCCTTGTTCAATCTTAAGTGCTGCATTAGAAAAGGGACAACGAGAACAGTTGCTTTCTGCCCTATTTCCTTATCTGCTGGCTCCTTTTTCTTAAGATATAAACATGCTGAGATGACAGCCAAATTCCAGGGCTGACGGTCAGTCCATACATTAGTTGCTGCTAAACTAGATTCTGTTAACCTTTTTCTTCTTGATACTATTGAAACTCCCCTTGGTCTCAATGGTCATCGCCTCTAAATCCTCTGGCTGCTTTCCCTGAGTCTCCATCAAAGACTTCTCTTTCTTGACCTGTCTTTTGTTTTATTTTATTTTATTTTTGAGACAGAGTCTTGCTCTGTTGCCTAGGCTGGAGTGCACTGGCGTGATCTCAGCTCACTGCAATCTCTGCCTCCTGGGTTCAAGCGATTCTCGGTGCCTCAGCCTTCTGAGTAGCTGGGACTACAGGCATGTGCCATCAAGCCCAACTAATTTTTGTATTTTGTAGAGATGGGGTTTCACTATGTTGCTCAGACTGGTCTCTAACTCCTGACCTCAGGTGATCACCAGTCTCAGCCTCCTAAAGTGCTGGAATTACAGACATGAGCCACCATGCCTGGCCACTTGGCCTGTCCTTCAAATGTTAATGTTCTCTATAGCAGCAGGAGTATCACTGACTCTTTTATTCTGACTGCAACGCAATTCCTCAACATCTATAACTTCCCTGATATGCAGGGGAATCCATCTTCCTCTCTAGCCTAGACCTGTTTTCTGAGCTCTAGATCTAAATATCTAATTGCCTATAAAATGCCCCACAGACACCTCAATCTCCACAGAAATCCATCATCATATACCAAAAGCAAACCAGCTCCTCTTATAGTCCCATCTTGGGGAAAATAATTATCACATACCCAGTTATCCAAGTAAAAACCCTGGATTCTCTTGACTCTCTGTTCTTGTCCCTCTCTAACATTCAGCTGATCTCCAAATCATGCTGATTCTCCCTCCTGGGTGTCTTTGAAATGTATTCCCTCCTCTACCAATGCTGGCATGGCACTTCCTCAGTTTAGGAATATTATCTCAAATGTACAAGCTATTCTCAAATTATCTCAAATACCATAAGAAGTGGTCCAACTAGTCTTGCCTCCCAATTCCACCTACCCTCCATACTGGACCAGAGTAATCTAATATGTCAGAATATTTCTAATTTCTGGCATTATTATTTATCAGCTAAAATTTTTAAGCCCTCCCATCACTGATAAGATAAATCCAAAATCCTTTGTGTAGTCCCTGATGAGTTGGTTCTTGCCTACTTAATCGGTCACTTTTTTTTTTGAGACGGAGTCTCGCTCTGTTACCCAGGCTGGAGTGCAGTAGCACGATCTTGGCTCACTGCAACCTCCTCCTCCGGGGTTCAAGTGATTCTCCTGCCTCAGCCTCCTGAGTAGCTGGGACTACAGGTGTGGGCTATCATGCCTGGCTAATATTTGTATTTTTAGCAGAGATAGGGTTTCACCATGTTGGCCAGGATGGTCTTGATCTCCTGACCTCATGATCTGCCTGCCTTGGCCTCCCAAAGTGTTGGGATTACAGGCGTGAGCCGTGGCGCCCGGCCAATCAGCTACTCTTAAGAGTAATTCTTCCTTGTTCATCCCATACTTCCTCCACTATGAACTACCTGCCATTCACCAGACACCTCTCCAATTGCCTAACCATGAATAACAATTTGTTAGAAAGGAGTGAACTGTCAGTAAACTTAAATACCTTAAGCAAAGGCTGCTGTGGTTTCCAAAAGAGGGTCCACACTCGGAGGTGATGGAAATAGATGGCCAGCAGGGGTGCAACACATATAGGAATGTGAACATCGCCAAAATGCTGGGATAACACACAACTGCAGGCACTGAATTATCTATTGGGTAGGGTGCAGTGGTCTATTTGAAACTTAGTAGTTCCAAATTATTTTCACATCTTTTACGGCTAAAATTGAGATCTTTGGTAAAAAAAAATAACAATCCAACAAAAATTTATTGAGGCTCTAACTTTAGATGCAAATATATATGTTTTGACAAGAGAGGGAAATATTTTAACTCCAAGGAAACACTGTTGATCAAATTTTGCTTTACTTTACTTTTATCATGTCAGCATCAGGCCCTTCCTTGTGAGCCACTGCTGTCTACTCAGGCCCACTTCAAGGCCTGATTCCTCCAAGAAGCCTGATCTGTGGCTCTGCTCTCAGCTCAGGGCTCTCCCATTCCTCTGAGCAACCAGAGCCCTGGAAATCTGCACCACCATGTACTGCTCTGAATGTACCACAGCATGCTCCATTTCCCTGTTTCCTGGGTAAACACTGGTCATCTCATGAATCAGATCATAAGCTTCCTGGGAACATGGCCAGGACTACTTTTACCTTGGTGTTCTGTAACTTGCATAATACCTAGCATATAGTCACCTGAATGGAATACAATGAAGAGGGGAATGAATAAATGAATAACTGTTGTAAAATTTCTCATTATTATTTCTAATCTCACCTGAAGTCTGACCCAAGATCTCTATTTACCATTCTGTTTCACCTACAAGCAAATACAAGCAAGCAAGCAGGCAAGCAAGAAACAAATGCATTTTCTTGTTTTTCTTAGCAAAGCTTGACTTCTATCTCTAAGCCTCCATCATTAAATACATCTGAAGGAACCATTGCAACATTTAGGGGGACAAGAATGTATTTTATGTGTTTACAAGATGACATTTGAAAGTTTACTTGACCATTATTTTGATCTTTCTGATTCACAATACTTTCAGCTTAATGATTTGGAAGACCAATTAACGTCAACTGAGTGTTCAACTGATCTATGACAGGAGAAGGGTCCAGGGAAAGCCATTAAAATGTTCTTATGAATCCAGCCCCCTGCAGACTGGCAGAACCATAGCGGCTTTTCACGCTCATGCTCCTGAGGCTGCTGGCTTTGTACTGGCAAGCAGTATATGCCCCTCAGCTGACAGTGTTTTATGGATAATGCAGAAAGTGTGGCCCAGATAACAACAGCCATGACGTGAAACTTAACACTGAAAATACGCCGACAGTTCAGGGACATAAAACATGGTGACATGGTGTAAGTTTACTTTTTAGGGACTGAGGGAAACCATTCAAGCAGGATCTGCTCCACGCAGAGAACCACTTACCCAGGATTTGCTTGCTCCTTCACTCTGATCCAAGGCACCAGGAAGTGAACAATATTTTATATAAACACCAAGTTCTCACAAATCACATAACAACATTGAATTCTTAAATGAGTTAAAGTCAGTGCATTTATAGACTAAAGAAAATACTTCTAAAAAACTACTCGTTTGAAAAAAGCATAAGAATAGCTCTAAAGGATTTTTATCAGAAATTTCAACTTTGATATAGATACACAAGGATTTGATTAGTATTAATAAGATCAACTCTATAATATATATTGAAATATAAAAGTCTAGTTCAGGGAATATAACTTAGAAAGAAAACCTCAAGAGTGCAAATCAGAAAAGGAAAAACAGGTGATAGTAACCAGTAATTTTTAACAGATTAAAATGTATTGTAAGTTGGAAAAAATATTAGGTGTGGAAGATCTAGTACATTTTTTTATATTTATCATTGGACTGAATATATCCTAGAACACATTTCAGATGTGTAGATTATATAAATGCATGTTTTTTTTTTTAAGCCAGGGGCTACCGTATAAATGACCTTAGAGAAGCATTAAGTGTTCAATTAGCCAAAATTACCATTATAATGCTTACAATCAAGTTTGGTTTATTTTCACTCTTACCTCGACATTTTGGGGAAGAAAAGTAATAAAATCTAATACTGACTGCACTGCAGTGTTTTGGGGAAATTTCTGCAAACTGTGCTATCCCCATGACTAGCCGCCTCCCTGCCAGCCCTCCATCTCTTGGTCTTTCGTCTTACAGGGTTGGGAGTGTGCCGCGTACATGCGAACCACACTCTTGTCTACCTGAGACAGTGACTGTCGGAGCCGTGCCATCTGCGTGCTGTGGCCTTTACTGTGATCCTGCTCAGAAACCATCTGCTTCAGCTTCTCCTTCTCTATAGCTATGCTATTAAACGCAGACTTCAAAAGAGAATGCACTGGGTAGGGAGAAAAGTGAGAAGCAACTGTCAGACATGTGCAGAAAGAATACACAACATTATAAACCTCTCCAGACTTTCACTCACAAATGGACATTTTCTTGAAAGGCTATGTAATGGTCTTATTAAAAATCAGCCTTCAATAGGAATCTTTATCCACACAAATATTACAATGGCAATTGATCAGGGTGAAAATTTTGGTTTTTATACCAGACAGGCCAACAAAAATCTGGAAGTAGCATGTAAAATATCAGTATCAATGCAAAGTATCAATATTTAGAAATTAATTTATAATCCCTAGAAGGAAAAGGGGACAAGTTTACTTACCATATTTGATTATCATAGTTGAGCAGTACTGTGTAGCATAAAGTCTTACGTAAATCATTTAGAACTATCCAAAACTATTTCCCAAAAGCATGCCCCCAAAAAAGCATTTTATGTGTTCTGCCAACATAAAACAGGCGGCTGATCTAGAAATTTTGACTAGTTCTCTTGGAGGTAGGAAATGATATGCCCTTAAGAACAGCACTTGCATTTCTTTCTCAGCCAGGAATATCTTGCTGTTAAAGTGCTTTGATTTAAAAGCAACAATAAAAACAACACCCCTCCCCATTTCCTACATACCTAACAAATTAGCATTATTAACATCTGAGGCAGTCTTCAATTGTGAACTACAAAAAGGTTGACTTTTCAATATCTATTTTTATAATAACAGAGTTTTTATAATATGCAAAGTCTTCTAAAATAGGTATTTCCTTATTTGAGAAAGGTATTTATGAAAGTGGAAATTTTTAGCATAAAATACAGTGACTGAATTACGGGGGAAGATGGCAGGATCACAAGGGATTCACGATCTACTGATTTATGTGCTACATTCTGTTGTCATCAATTTAAAGGTAGTAACTTGATAGCTGGATTATGTTAACCCTGCTGGTAGCTCTAAAAGTAAGCTCTTCATCCATTTTAAAATAATTCTCTCAAAAAAGTTCATGCAATAGCCATAGAAAAGTTCTTTTGTTTCTTTGCCTAGCATAGAGAATTTGTGTATCTGTTGAAAATATATGGTTTCAATAGGGGCTTAAAAATTTGCTTTATTGTGTATATATTTAAAGTATATAGTATGATGTTATAAGATACATATAAGTAGCAAAATGGTTAGCTTTAAAAAATTTATTGTGTATATATTTAAGGTACACAACATGATGTCATAAAATACATGTATGCAATAAAACGGTTACTATGGCGGAACAAATTAACATATCTATCATCCTATCCATTTTTCTCTCCCTGTGGTAACAACAGCTATCCTCACATTGTAGATTAGGTCTTTCCACTTGTCTGTCCTACATATTTACTACTTTGTATCCTTTGACCTAACTCTCCCCTCTACCACCACCCTGGTAACCACTGTTTTATTCTCTATCTCTATATATTTGACTTAAAAAATATATATTCCATATATAAGTGAGATCATGCAATTTTTTTTCTGGGTTTGGCTTTTTTTTTTTTTTTGAGACAGAGTCTCACTCGGTCACACAGGATGGAATGCAGTGACGCAAACCACTCATTGCAACTTCCGCCTCCTGGGTTCAAGCATTAGTGTGCCTCAGCTGGGATTACAGGCATGCACCACCAGCCTGGCTAATTTTTGTAATTTTAATAGAGATGGGTTTTGTCATGTTAGCCAGACTGCTCTCAAACTCTTGGTCTCAAGCAATCTGCTTTCCTTGGCCTCCCAAAGTGCTGGGATTACAGGCATGAGTCACCACGCCTGGCCAAGGCTTGCTTATTTCACTTAGCAAAATGTCCTTCAGGCCCATCCATGCTATGGCAATTGGCAGGATCGCTTCCTTTTCAAAGGCCGAATAATAATCCATTGTGTATGTGTATACCACAGTTTCTGTATCCATTTGTCCACTGACAGATACCTGGGTGGTTTCCACATCTTGGCCATTGTGAATAATGCTGCAATGAACATGTGAGTGCAGATATCTTTACAATACCACCGTATTGTAAATTTCATTTCCTGTGTGTATATGCCCAGAAGAGGGACTGCTAGGTCATATGGTAATTCTAGTTTTAATTCTTTTTAAGAATCTCCGTACCGTTTTCCAGTGTATACGGCTGCACCAATTTATATTCCCAACAACAGTGTATAAAGGTTTCCTTTTCTCCACACCCTTGCCAACACTTGTCCCGTCTCTTTAGTAGCTATCCTAACAGGTGTGAGGAGGTGGCACATCGTAGTTTTGATTTGCATTTCCCTAATGATTGGTGATGGTGATCACCTTTTCATGTACTTGTTGGTCATCTTTGGAGAAGTATCTACTCAGATCCTTTGCTCATTTAAAAATCAGGTTATATATATATTTTTAAAATTTATTTATTTAATTTTTTTTATGAGACAGGCTCTCACTCTGTTGTCTAGTGTGGTGTGCAGTGGCCTGATTATACCTCACTGTAACCTCTAACACCTGGGCTTAAGTGATCTGCCCACCTCAGCCTCTAGAGTAGCTAGGACTACAGGCACACATTACTATGCCTCGTTAATTTTTAAATTTTATTTTTTGTAGAGATGGAGTCTCACTATGTTTCTCATGCTGGTCTCAAATTCCTGGCCTCAAGTAAAGGTTACATGTTTTCTTCCTATTTTGTTGTATGAGTTCTTTATACATCCTGGATATTAACCGCTTATCTGATACATGGTTTGCAAATTTTTTTCCCATTCTGTAGGTTATTTTTTTATTTTGTTGATTGTTTTCTTTTCTGTGCAGAAGGTTTTTTTAAAAAAAAATTTGCACAAGCTCTTTAGTTTGATATTTTTCCATTTATTTATTTTTTATTTTTAGCCTGAATTTTTGGTGTTATATCTAAGAAATTCATCACTGAGAACAATGTCAAGGAACTTTTTCCTCTATGTCTTCTTGTAGGAGTTTTATAGTTTCAGGTCTTACATCTAGGTCTTTTATCTATTTTGAGCTCATTTTTATATGGTTTAAGATAAGGATCCAATTTCATTCTTTTCGATGTGGAAATCTAGTTTCCTCAGCACCTTTTATTGAACAAATTATCCTATTCTCAAACAAATTATCCTTTTCTCATTGTGTCTTTTTGGTGCCTTTGTTGAAAATTAGTTGATCATATATGTTTGGATTTATTTTGGGGCTCTCTTTTATGTTCCAGTGGTCAATGTATCTGTTTTTAAGCCAATACCATACTATTTTGATTACTATAGCTTTGTAAAATAATTTTAAATCAGGAAGCATAATACTTTCAACTTTGGTTTTTTTCCTCTCAGATTGCTCTGGTTATCACATTGTTTTATGGTTCTATGTAAATTTTATATTGTTTTCCCTGTATTTTGGAAGAGTGCCATTAAGACTTTGATAGGAATTATATTGAATCTATATATTTCTTTAGGTAGTATGAATTTTTTTTAAACTTTTATTTTAGGTTTGAGGCTATACGTGAAGGTTTGTTACATAGGTAAACATGTGTCACAGGGGTTCATTGTACAGATTATTTCATCACCCAGGTATTAAGCCCAGTACCCAATAATTACCTTCTCTGTTCCTCTCACTTCTCCCAACCTACACCCTCAAGTAGGCCCTGGTGTTTGTTGCTTTCTTCTTTGTGTTCATAAGTTTTTATCATTTAGCCCCTACTTGTAAGTGAGAACATGTGGTATTTGGTTTTCCATTCCTGCATTGGTTTACTGAGGATAAAAACCTCCAGCTCTATCCATGTTCCTGCAAAACACATGATCTTGTTCTTTTTTATGGCTGCAAGTATGAACATTTTAGCAACACAACTTTTTGATCAATGAGCATGGAATATCTTTCATTTATTTGTGCCCTCTTTAATTTTTTTCACCAATATTTCTTATAGTTCTCGGTGTACAGGTCTTTCAACTCCTTGGTTAAATTTATTCCTAAGTATTTTATTTTATCATAAAGAGGACTGATCTTGCTTTATTTTTCAGCTATGTTGTGATTTGTGTATAGGATAAGAGAGTTTTGCATATTTGTTATATATCCTGCAACTTTAATGAATTCATTCATTAGCTCTAACAGTTTCTTGGTGGTGTCTTTGGGATTTTCTACACATAGAATCATGTCATCTGCAAATAGAGATCATTTTACTTTTTCCTTTCTGGTTTGGTTAACTTTTATTTCTTTTTGTTGTCCAATTGCTCTTGATAGTACTTCCAGTACCATGTTGAACAGAAGTAGGAGGAAGGCCACCTTGTCTTGTACCAGACCTTAGAGGAAAACCTTTCCATTTCTCCCCATAAGTGATGTTAGCTGTGGGTTTTTCACAAATGGTCTTTATTATAATATGTTGAGAAACTTTCCTTCTATATCTAAACCATTAAGAGTTTTTTTTTTTAATCAAGAAATGGTATTGAATTTTGACAAATGGTTTTTCTGCAAATGATATGATTATGTGGTTTTTGTCTTTCAGTCGGTTGATGTGATGCATCATTCAACAGAAGCTTTAAAACTCTGTCAATACTTGAATTTCCTGGAAGCTTCAGGATTGCAACCAAATACACAGTTTTCCCGTGGCTGCCTTCTAAAGTAGCATCCCCCCTTAGCAGCTGTGCCATACTTACATACTCAACTCACACTCTACTTTTTGTACCTTTTGTGGTCACACTCTACCTTTAGTTCCCCTTTCCCCAAAGTAGAATTTACTGGCTATAAATCTATGCTGTTACATAAACAAATTAATAGTGCTCTAGCCTACTATCATACTTAACATCCAGCTAAGAAATGCAATGGACATACACCAGGAGTAAAATGGCAGGTAAGAGAGAGTTGGCCTTACAGAAGAATCTCAACTGAGAAATCGAAGGGGTTTAGCTTAATTGTTTTTAGAGTTGTGGAATTAATGAAATCTGATAGCGCATTTTTGCTGATGGTTTGAGATTGCAAATTTTGGCTGATTCCAGAGAGCTCCTCAGTGTGCCCCCTTCTTTTCCACCAGACTCTTGAGTCTCAGGGGGGCACCTGAGATGTTCCATTTAATGTATTTGTGTCTAAAAGCAACACAACATTTGTCTCTCTCTAGAATATTTTAAAAGACAATGCCTGAGAAGATACTATCATCTTAAGAAAGAACTTGAGTGGCTGAAAGTCCAATACTATGGCAGTAAAGGTAGCCTTGACTCCTTGACTCTTCTTGTTAAACACTGACAGGAGTGCTCAGTCCATCTAGTCTCCACTATCCCGCTTATTTACCATACCCTACTGTCTGTGGGTGATGATAACAATTTAATTCACACAAGAAGACTCATTGAAAATTTAACATAAAGAAGAGACTCAAATATGGGATCAATTTTCCCCCAAATCTGAGCTGGCATATGGTGCTTTGACCAACAGAATACCGTGGAAGTAGAACGCTGCACCAGTTCCAGAGCTGGCCTTGAAGACGACAAGCAGCTTCCACTGCCAGGCTCTTGGAGCCCTAAACTGCCATGGAGAGGAAGGGGGCACAGTTGTTGCAGCCTTCCAGCCATTCTGCCAACATGCTAGGCACAAGAGGGAAGCCACTTTGGGTCTTCCAGCCCAGCTCATTCTGTGGCCGAATCCTAGTGACTGGGCGTAATCAAGGACATGGCACAGAGGCTTCGCTGCTTAGCTGAGCCCTCCCTGAATTCCCGACCAACAAATTGTAAAGTCCAATAAATGAGTGTTATTTAATATAAAAAGAAATATTCAAACAGATTCTAAAGAGAACCAATAAATATATATTAAATGATAACTAAGGGACATTAAAAAAAATACTGAGTAGCAGTATCTTGCCAGATTGCGTACGATAACTTTTTTATCCCCCACCCCCACGACACTTTTCTCTTTAGTCAAAACTGTAAACCTGTGTCATATGATCTTCCAACAGGCAAGCATCATGTCCTGTTGCATTTTTGTATATAGAATTTCAACAACTGTATCAAACCATTTAATCTTTCTACCATTATCTCAAAGACAAAGATAAAAGAACAAAGGATAATCTTTCATCAAAGAAGAGAGTTTCTTTAAAGGACACATTATTTTTGTTGTTACCTTTCTGTGCGATTAGACAAAATTCTTCCTGCAGCTTTGTATAATCTGTTGAACTCTCCAGAGGGTCACTGAGGTGGCTAGGGGGAGTCTGAAATTCAATATCTGCACAAAGGTTGGGGTTGGAGGAATGCAAGCGAACTGGTGACATGGTAGCACTGAAAGGAACCTGAAAGGGGAAGATACAAATTATTAAGGAGCAACAGTGCCCTGTTCCACATTCCCCTACACAGAAAAGACCTCTCCCATTCTCCAAAATAATAGATTCCTCTCTGATGACATACATGGAGACACTCAGTACTCATTTATTTTGCAGGCGGTTGGAGTGGGAAGAGGGAGTCTAATTTCCCATTGTTGATTCAGAACTGCCACAGACTCATGGGTTTTTCACTGTTACAGAGAAGAGACGACTATATAGAATGATAGGAAGAAAAGACATAGTCCCAGGCAAGCTTAAACTCTGAACTCATTCTTGCATCTCGAAAATAACTGGGAGAAAAACAGCAGTCTGAACTGTGATGTAGCTGACCTTCTCTTATGGTCTGGACTATCTGAGCCTAGAGCAGGATCTTACTAAACCTGTAAAAATTCAAAGATGCATATACTGGAAGATTCACTTACTCTGTAGCCATTAAATAAAACACAAATCAGCCTTAATAGTAAATGCAGTAATGGCTTTAAGAGATTCACACTTACTTTAGAAATTGACTTATTAAAATTTATATTAGTAAATCAAATACATATTACATAAATCACTGTGGTTTACCTTTGTATGTAACTTATATGCAACTCTATTACATATACGTACATGGCTCATGAACTGGCCAATAGTGAGAAGCAGAAAGTAGAAAAAGTCATATTACTATAGATTTTTCCACATGGCTAGAGATACTTCCTCACCCAGGCTGGACATGGACTAGGCTCCTGATGGGTGGCGGCAAAGCACCTTTCCCTCCCCTTTAAGAAGGCTTTACCTGAACATTACGAATGTCAGCCAAACATTCCTGGAAAAGGAAAATACCAATTCCTCCTGCAAATCAGATCACCAACAACTTCCCCCTAATTCTTACTGCACAGATTGCATTCAATTGTCTTCAAGAACCAGACTTTTACACTCCACTACAGGTTGAAATTTTGTGTAACTGAAAGGATAATCCACACCCCCTAGCTAACAGGGAACGTGCTGTGGGAGGAAGGAACCATTATCCTCTGACGGATATGTATGTCAGGACCTCTTCTTTTTAATTTTTTTTTGCTTTGAACTTCCTAACATATTTGGTGAGAGAAAGAGGGAAGAAGAGGGCACCTTCTCTCGGAGGATTTAGAGGAGGTTTGGAAGAGACAGAAAGAACCAAAATATCTGGCCTGAGTGGCAGGTTGAGGGCAGTTGAGACAGAGCATCCTTCTGATGCAGCACTGTCCTGGCAGAGAGTTATTTCCCTTAAAAGATATCCAAGACTTACTGGGGAAGGAAGTGAGCATGAAGCTTTCCCCTCAAATTAGCCAAACTAAGCATGTTGATATTTGTTATTTAAAGCATTTGGTATCTGGAGTTATCGAAGAAACCCTACCACATCTTTTTTCGGGAACTTGGCTACACTGGGCTGGGAGATGTCAACAGCTTGTTTATCAATATTACCAGGCTCAAAAATTTTGCCTATTCTAGATTTGAGACCCAGAAGTGGCCAATAAGCCATTAAGAAAATGGAGTGCTGCGGTTCAATACCTTGCTGGAATCCTGTCCAGGTAACTTTATAATAATGAGGATTGAGGACTGTTTAGGATACCTATAAAGGAATGGTATTTATGTGGCAGAATGTCAGAAGATGGAGAAAGGAAATTCTTTTTTTTTTTTTTTTTCTCATGGAATCTCACTCTGTTGCCTAGGCTGGAGTGCAGTGGTGTGATCTCGGCTCACTGCAACCTCCACCTCCCGGATTCAAGTGATTCTCCTGTGTCAGCCGCCTGAGTAGCTGGAATTGCAGACCATGCGCCCCAATGCCTGGCTAATTTTTGTATTTTTAGTAGAGACGAGGTTTCACCATGTTGGCAAGGCTGGTCTCAAACTCCTGACCTTGTGATCTGCCCACCTCAGCCTCCCAAAATGCTGGGACTACAGGCATGAGCCACTGTGCCTGGCGAGAAAATAAATTCTTTTTTTTTTTTTTTTTTATACTTTAAGTTCTGGGGTACATGTGCAGGTTGTGCAGGATTGTTACATAGGTATACACATGCCATGGTGGTTTGCTGCATCCATCCCCCATCACCTATATTAGGTATTTCTCCTAGTATTATCCCTCCCCAATCCTCCCACCCCCTGCTATCCTAAATTCTTACCCTAATTGTGGTGATGCTAAATCTACAAAGAGCAGTCAGCCTACTGAGGGAAACAGAATCCATGGAGAAGTTGCTGGAGATTAGGATGTCATGGGAAGAGACTGTGAGTGGAAAAAATAGGTAGATTTGGGAGTTTTTGGAATTTAATGACACAGTTTTCTGATAGAACAGCATTAAGAAAAATAAGTGTGGGTGTTTGGTAATGATGTTGAAGATCATGGAAAAGGATATTATATGCATTCAGGTGCTCTCAACACTCCAAGGACTCACATGGTGTGGAAGAGGAGTCTCTTCCTTGAGCGGGTGAGGAGTGGGGTCGTGAGAGTGGGTGGGGAGCTTGTATACAACGCCATTATGCAGTGAAAACCCAGAGAGTCCAGGAAGGACCCAGACTTGTCCCTGAGATAAATTATTATCTCTCTACTAAATGCTGGAGTCAGATGCTGAGAAGAAAAACAGAAGTTATAAATTTATATTTTGAACATAATGGAAACTTAAATTGGCTATTAAAACAGTAAAAGTGGTTTTGTATATTACCCATAGGGAAAGAGACTTGAATGTCCCATTCAAATTGCAATCAGATGGTTCCCTAGGAAATTGAGAACTAATTTTCATATACTTCTGACTGAAAACGTTTATATATTGGTATCTTTTTTTTGTTAAAAAGAGGTATGTGGAATGGGTCATTTTAATTGAGGACTTCATGAAATGAAATTGAGAATACAAATTGAGATGCATTAATCTTACCCTAATTGAATATCTGTTCAGCCTAGGGACTTATTTACTCAGTTTTTTATTCATCAATTTGGATATTATGAGATTTAAAAATCTAAGTAGTAACTGGTTTCTCCGTTAGTGATGGTTGGAATGGGAGCTGCCTACAGCTCTCCATATTTATACCTGAGAACCCTCAACACTGAATTTGGCCTTTCTACCCTAAGCAGGAAAGAAATTGAAGGCTTTATTGAAGTCCTCTGACAGGAAGGAAGCCTGATCCTAGAATATTCTGGTAGTAAGAACTGAAGGTTGGGATGGGGACATTAGGAGATGCTCTTAACACCTGTCCATGAAGAAGTCAAAAACAAAATGAGTTGGACAATGGAGTTGCTGGCAGTGAAATTCAGCGGTGGTAGACGTGAAAGTATACATAGCCGGTCTAAGATAGATACTATGCTTATAGGACTCATTGAGCCAGTAGGAAACGTCTCCTGCTGTTGCTATTCTGCACTATGTGTACAGGGATTCTTTGGGGGTAGTGACTGCCTTGGGATCCCCAGTGTTCTTCCATGGGGAAGAGCCAGTATTTCTCTTTTTCCAGTCTCCCATTTGTTGGGTCTGGCTGCTGTTGTGAGTTGGCTATTCTGAGTGCCAGTGTTAAGAGTCATCAAGAATAAATTTCTGAAACATCTGCTAGATGTTGCTGCGTTTCGGTATGGAGACAAAGCTATAGATCCTGGAGAAGCCAGTCTCCCTAGTTATTCCTGAATACATTCTTAAATGTTGCCAGTACCTTTTTTTACTGCATGCCACTAAGTTTTTCTCATAACTTCTATAGTCACAGCTACCCTGGGAGGTGGGTATTAATGATTTCTTCTTTTAAAAGCTTTTTCTCTTCTACTCCCACTTTAAAAAATATAAACCCATTCTATCCAAATAGGTGCTAATCTCAGTTTCACTGTATGTATCTGCAGTTTAAAAAATGAACACAGAAGAGACAGAATCACTTCTCTGCATGCCATCTTAGATGTACATTGCTTAAGGAAACAGTGTTTTCATAAAATGATGGACTGTTCCTTTCCATACTGAGGTGTTGTTCTCTAATAACTATGTGGATTTCTTATTTTTATAAATGGAAAATTACCTTTAATAATATTTAACTGATTGTACATGAATCTATTGTCAGAATCTGTTACCACATCAGTGTCACGGGCTTTATTCATCTGCATTTGAATACATGCATAAGATACACATGGACCATGAAAGCTATTTCAATAATTTGTTTGTTCAAATGTTTACAAAACTGTGAGCTTAAGAGTCAGTTCCCCAATAAATTCCAAGTCACTGGTTCATTTCATAATCAAAAGCAATTTTGTTTCTCAGTCTAGCTAAACACCCAGATATAAGGCAAGAGCCAATTACTAATCATAAAGTAGAAAGCCACCAATCCTCACACCAGCATCCATTCTCCTGTAATGCAGCCAAAACTTTTTCATATATTTTCAGCAATTCTAGTCTTAAAATACATTCCATCCTTATTGACAGCAAGACTATTGTTAATTAAGGAAATATCTAATAGCCAAAAAACTAACATCTATGAGTGCTATGAACTCAGTAATATAGATTTTAAGAAGTTCATAGGATCTCATGATCAAACAAATATGATAACTGACTTTGATCCAGCAAGGAGTTCTTGTGTTTTGATACTCTATTTTATATTCTGTATAGACAAGTCTTTCACTATCCATTTGCCTTATCTACCTCAATATGTTCTCTACTCTCCTTAAATCCATTCTATTTTCTCTTAGAAAAAAACCAAACCTCTAGATATGGATTAAATACCATTAAACTGTCTTTTTCTGGTCACTTCCACACTATAGTTTCTAATTTTCACATCAATATTCTTTTCAGAAAACAATTTTCCCTTGCTAAGTTTGACTTGGGTAGCCATTTAGAGATGACAGCAAAATTCACCTTTTCTTACCCTCTCATTTCTTTATTCTCACATCCTTTTCAAATAGTCACACTGCTACAAAAAAAAAGCACAATTTATGTCTGTAGTAACATGACTTTTCTTAGGAAAAGAGAAATCAGTTAGCAAAAGTTCCAATATCAGTATGGTAAAAAAACAAAAACAAAAAAACCAGTATCATTTAAGGAAAGCTCACATCACGGGGCACTGTACTCAATTTTGCAAATTTGACTTAAATTATGTCTTCATGGATAGTAAAAGAACTAGATTACATAATAGTTCTCCATTGTAAAAAGGAATACCCGTGTTTGATTCCTGCCATGCAAAGACAGCCAGAGAACATGCGAAAGCTATGCTCCCATGAGTGGGCTACAGGTGACGCCATCACACACCAGTGGCGCCATCAGGACAGGGGGTCACCCTTGTACATAGGTGCTCATTCTTATTAAACTTCCACTTGAGATTGAAATCCACTCACTGTTGTAGCCACTGCTGCCGCTAGCCTCTGCCGGCGCCGAGTTGTGCTGAACTGGCCTTTCGCAGGTGGCCCTTCCTGACAGTGAATGGGAGAAGAGAAGGGGGGAGAAAATAAAGGAGGGGGGAGGAAAGGATGGAAGATGGGAGGATGAAAAATAATCAGACAAGGAGAGGGAGAGTTTTTAACTGAAGTTGACTTTTCTTAAATCAGCATCGAAAAGACGTCACAGGGGCATTCACACTATGAGAAATGTTCATCATTCTCATTGCAGATTATCCAAACACCTGAATTCTATTTGCTGACTATGACCCACACCCCCAAAGGAGATGGAATTATAAACCAGTGGACAGCCTGTGATTTTAAGGTCAAATAAATATATATACTGTTTTATTCATATGATATTATGTTATATGAAGTCAAAAGGTATTCATATAAATGGCAGCAAGGAAAAAGTAAGTTCAGGAAAAACTGATCAAATAATGTGAGAAGGCTAAAATGAACAGCCTGTAATGAGAGCCTCCTAATGGCCAGACAGAATTTTTTTTTTAAATTTCTTACTGGAAGAAAAAAGTAAGGGGAAGCATATGAGGGTTCTTCAGCTTTCTACTTAATCTCCTATTATACAGCTCACTATCTGGGACTCCACATCAGCAATAGTGTTGGGATTTTCAAGTAGAAGAATTTTCCAAGGAAGACGCCAGACCCCATAAGATCACACAAGAAAACTTAAGTTCCTCAGTGGGTGAGGACAATGCCTGTAAAAATCAACTGTGAAAACCTGAAAGCATAGTTTTCTTTTCTTTTCCTTTTTCTTTCTTTCTTTTTTTTTTTTGACATGGAGTCTCGCTCTGTTACCCAGGGTAGAGTGCAAGCTTGCATGATCTCAGCTCACTGCAACCTCTGCCTCCCGGGTTCAAATGATCCTACTGCCTCAGCCTCCTGAGTAGCTGGGATTACAGATGCCCGCCACCATGCCTGGCTAATTTTTGTATTTTTAGTAGAGACAGGGTTTCACCATGTTGCTCAGGTTGTCTTGATCTCTTGACCTCGTGATCCACCTGCCTTGGTTTCTCAAAGTGCTGGGATTACAGGCGTGAGCCACCATGCCCAGGATAGTTTTCATTTAGTAATCTGCACCTATGCATAAACCAGTAGAAGAATCCTACCACTTTCTTTCATTTCGTTTTCTTCCTCTTGGTGGTTGGGTTTAAGAGATCATGATATTTCCTTCTAATCATTCAACTTTGCCTTCATCTGACAGACCCTGATTCCTCAAGGTTGTGAGCAATAATTTTTTTTTTCTTTTTTGAGATAAGGTCTCACTCTGTTGCCCAGGCTGGAGTACTGTGAAACGATCACGCTCACTGCAGCCTTGAACTCCTGGCCTCAAGTGACCCTCCCTCCATATCTTCCCGAAGTGCTGGGATTACAGGCATGAGCCACCTTGCCTGGCCATGAGCAATAATTTTATTTCCAAATAATTAAGATATACTTTCTTAGAATCTCCTAACAGCCCAAATCGAAGAAACAGTAGGACTACTTTAGTCTTTTTGGGATGTCAGAAAAATATTTTAGATTTTTCCATCTCTAAATCTTTAAAAAATTTCCAAAATTACAATCTTATTTGTTTTCCATCTTTACAAATCTTCTGCATACATATACATATATGTTTGTCATAAACACACATACATACATAATCTGTTTTCCACAGAAAAATTTTCTAAACAAAATCCTTTCTACTTAAGGTAGTAAAAGGAGGAAGAACTAATTTTTGCCCTTCAGTGTAATTTGAGCATCTGTGAGATGCAGGACAGCTACACATGAGCAACATCAGATCATCTGTCTGCTACTATATACTTTCTACTATTCCTCATTCCCTTCAATGTCCAGGGATCTAGTATTTAATTCATATTATCAGCAACACAGGAGATCTAACAGCTCTTTCTTTTAAAATCATCTCCTTCTTGCCTTCCTCTTACTTCATTTAAAACACAGCCAAACTGTTACTGCATAATGGTACTGAGATTTCTATTCGAACCAGAAAATTTGAAGTTTAAGAGGCAAGAAGAAATCCTTTTTTTAAAAGGTAATCTCCACAGAACCTTCTAGGACAAATGTTGACTTCATGAGTTACACCATATGGACTTCTGAGGACAACTCCCCAATAGCTTCCAGTAGAAACATGGCCATACCGGTCTAGAACTTAACCTTCTCATTTAAATCAATATCACAATCTAACCGACACAAGAATAAACAATCAAACACCTAGTATAACATTTTTTCATTTTTACTTTCTTGTGGTCAATTTTTTAAAGTGATTTATTTTATAATTTTTTCAAAATGACAACTACTAAGGAATACTGAATACAAAGTTCAGTGACACAACAACAACAACAACTACAGCAGCAACAATCACCACAACCACCACCACCGGATGGTCTGGGCACCTTCACAATGGCTATTGTACTTAGTTACAAAGAAGAGAGGGGACAGAAAATGAACTCTCACCACTTGAGACCCTCTCACATTGGCTGCAACTTGGCTGCATCATCAGCGAGAGTGGTTTGAGTGGTGAGATGAGCAATGACTCAAAACAAATACCTGGCATCATTAGATAGAATTCTCATGATCAAAACATTGAAAACAGAAGGGGAAAAAGCTGGGTATGAGGTAGGAGAAAGTGGTGGGTATCTTTAATTTACTAGAGTAAAATTAAACGCTATGCCTCCCTCTAGGCAAAATACTGATGAGTAAAGATTTTCATGTTGTCATAGTCATCCTAGATGAACTTATGATTCCTCAGCCAAGTGTGAATTTTGAAGGATCTTGGAGGAACTTCCCAGTAATAGGAAATGAGTATCCTGAGGCTCCTGGAAGACCTGTTAATTTGGGAAAGCAGAAAGGGTCCAGGGATAGGACCACATTCTGTAGCGTTCTCCTTAAGATACCTTTTGTTTAGTCTAGGTGGAAGTGGAGTTTTTTTGGGAATGATTAACAGCTTACTGCCATCCCTAAGTCTATTTGTTTCTTCTTGGAATTGGAACTAAATCTCCCACTTCAAAAAGGCAAAGTTGTCTTTGAGTGTGTTTGAGGGAAGAGATGATTTCAATTTCCCTCAAAAAGAACTAAACTGGAATTACAAAGGCCATTTTATTACTCTTTAGCAAAATCACAAACAAGACAAAATGCCATAAATAAAAATTTAAAAACAAACGAACCACCCAAAGATGTGGCAGGAATATGAATGAATATTTTCTAGCTTTTTGGACATTTTCTTCTGATGACTCAAAAAAATCTTCATAACTTCTCTGCATATTTAAAACCACAGCCTGAGGCTAGGTGGTATAGCCCTAGTTGCACTCTGTGTCCTTGGGGAAAAAAACTGAGTGATCTGGGGGCTCTAGTGGTGCTAGATGCAGCAAGGTAGCTGGGACATTGCACTACAAATCACTGAGAACCTACCTGTCCAAGACAACAGCTGTAAACAAGAATGTGGTCAACAGTATACACTACAGACACAAGGTTAAAACAATATCTATTCACAAATATATGTGTTCTTGTGACGTAGGCCTTCTTCAATTATTTTATTTAGAGGAATTATTTTTTCTTCTTCTTTTGAGATGGAGTTTCGCTCTTGTCGCCCAAGCTGGAGTGCAGTGGCGCAATCTGGGCTCACTGCAACCTCTGCCTCCCAAGTTCAAGCGATTCTCCTGCCTCAGCCTTCTGAGTAGCTGGGATTACAGGGGACTGCCACCATGCCTGGCTAATTTTTGTACTTTTAGTAGAGACAGGGTTTCGCCATGTAGGCCAGGCTGGTCTTGAACTCCCGACCTCAGGTGATCTGCCCGCCTTGGCTTCCCAAAGTGCTAGGATTACAGGCGTGAGCCACCATGCCTGGCCAAATGATTCTTTTACTTACAAAAATAATTATTTTTCTTGGCTTTGATTCATAGACACCATGCTTAAAACAAACAAACCAACCTAGACGCTGACAAGTTCAAAACAAATAAAACTGTCAAAAGCAATTTTAAGTAACATTCTTGTAAAATCACTTGGCACATCTGTCCCTACAGTATTAATTTTATGAACAGAAGACAAAACACACAGAAACGTACTGAACAAAGGAACACAAAAAGTTGTGTTCATTGAATGTGGACATTCTAAATAAAAAAGCATGGGTATTAGTGCTTATGAAAATTTATTTTCAAATACATCAGATTAGGAAGCAAAGCAACAGTTTGTTATTTACACAATCAGAATCGTAATACAAAGAATGTTATTAATAACATCAAAATTAGAGAAGAATTGTTTTGTTAATTATTCAGAAGGGACTGAAGAATTTTGAAAAGTAGTTCTTTCTACCTTTGTATTAGAATATAAATTTATTTGTAGTATGATTTTAAAAGGTCAAATCATAAAGTCTAATCTTGACTGTGCAGGACAAGGGCCATTTATAATATGCAGCTAGGATGAGGAGAATGGAGATTCTAGTTTAAAGATCTGAAACTAATATGGTTTATGGCATAATTTATAATATTTTGAATTTACCATATTTTGAATCACTGCAACACAATAATATGAAAATATCTTACTTTAAAAACTACTCATTTCAAATGTGTATTTTATTTCAAATAAATTTCAAGTACATTTATTATAAGCTATTAAGAACTTAGTTCAGGTTTTAAAGTTATTGCTGAAAGCCAAATAATATCTATTTTTGTAGGATCATAGAATTTCAGAGTTGAAAGAGAATTCAGAGCTTATTAAATAAATTCTATCACTTTACCCAGGAGCAAATGGAAGCTCAGGAAATTTAATAGAAATGTACAAAATTATACTGCCAGAAAATCACAGTGATTAGAATAGAATCCGAGTTTGTTGATTTCTAATCTATTGAACCACCTACCCTTTTTCTTGACAGAAAAAATTTGGACAAAGCGGACACATAAAGAACTCTTTTAAAATCTAGTATTTTAAAATGAATGTTCATTATAACCCACTAGATTTTTAGTTTAGATTTTAAGGTAACTTTTTGTTAAAATATATTTTAATGGTTCAAAGGCTATAATTGAGAAGAAAAATGCCATTTTGAACCTATATTGTATAATTTTAACCTTTCTTTTAAATCTTTCTCACTTATCCCAGAGTAATAAAAATACAGAGATTTCCCACTATTTTAGGTAATGTAACAGTTTGAAAAGTGCTGGCTTCAAAGCAGTTCAGCTGTTCTTTCAATCTAACTCCCATAAACTGATATATAAAGATGAGTACTTTAAAAGTATATAAAAACATGAATGAAAGAAAAGTAAAATCTGTACCTGCAGTTGTATTTTTGTATCTTTGCTGACACTTTTTGTTCTCCATCGTCTTGTGACCCGCTTGTCTTTCTTTGAAATATCTACACAGTTAGCCTACATTACACAAATAGTTAAAAGCAACAAAGTATTATTAAGTTCACACAGATGATACAAGTATAGACAAGAGCACAGCAAGTTAGTAAAGGATCATTGTTAGAGCCTAGAAGCAAACCAGCCAGGAGAAAAAGGCATATCAGATGCACAGTGGGCATTAAAAGCAGAGATAAGAACTTAATTATAAAATATATTTTTCTGATACACAAAATGAATACAGGATTAGAAATCTCTAGCTTTTTTTTTCCATATAAAAAGACACTAATAATTCTGAGAATATCTAAAGCATATCTTCAAAGTTACCATTTCTAATGAAACACAAACACGGAAGAATAATTCAGATACTGAATGTATTTCTTCCAGTTAGTGTGTATTTAAATGTAAAGCATTTTAAAATAATGATCTTAACACACTGACACTGAGATTCAAAAACATTAAAAATAACTCCAGAATACAAATGAATGTCTGTACTGAAGTTATTTATCTTTAAATGTTACCTTATGTATTCATAGAATAACCCAATAAACATTATAAATTAATATCCTAAGTCCTTTTACCAGCAGCAGGAATACGTTTACCTGCATGTCAGTAAAGTTAGGTGCTGACTGAGTTCTCTGAAGTATTTCCAAATTTTGTAGGAGTTTGCTAAGTTCCACAAGGTTTGACTGGCAATGTGCAAGATCTAATAAGAAATCAGAAATAAAAATATGTTAGAATTGGGTAGGGGGCAATGGTGATGGTAACAAAAAAGTCAATGCAAATTATGGCAAGTGTGAGTAGGCAGATCCAGGTTTATATGATGAAGATAATGGCAGGTGAAACAAAACAGACCCTTCTCTGGTGTAGAACCGAAAACCATTGATTATATTTCAAAGCACACGCTTACAAATTAACAGCTATTAGTGTAGAAACCATGAAACTCTCAGTCACATTGTATGTGATCCCTTTTCTGCTCTGATAGCCTTTGCCACATGTGAAGCAAACTCAAGTGAACTTCAGCAGGCCTGTGGTTTCACTGTTAGGAGCCTGTCTACCTGCTCCTCTAAAATGCGTTAGGAGGTGGTACCTGGAATTTGGGTAGAGTTAAAATCAAGTTCAGAAAAATAGGATGGAATACAAAATCAGTTAAACATATTTTCTACAATTTAGCTCACTAGCAATGTTGGAATGAATGACTTTAAAGTTTCTTAGAGACATTGTTTTAACGAAATCAGATTTTCAAAGTGCATTCGCTGGTCCAGCAACATCATCATCACCTGGACATCAACTCATTCTGTCTGAATTAATATTTAGAATGTAGAAATGACTTTTAGTTTTCTTTTAAATTTTTTTGGTGCATGTAGAACAAGAGAATGTTTAAAGATGTATATAATAAAATATTACTCTTTAAAAAGCTGATCTTTAATATATGAAATTAAACACAATCAAGAATACTAGGCTGGGCCGGTGGCTCACGCCTGGAATCCCAGCACTTTGGGAGGCTGAGGCAAGTGGATCATTTGAAGTCAGGAGTGCAAGACCAGGCTGGCCAACATGGTGAAACCCTGCCTCTACAAAAATACAAAAATTAGCCAGGCATGATGTGGGTGCCTGTAATCCCAGCTACTTGGGAGGCTGAAGCAGAAGAATCACTTAAACCCAGGAGTGAGAGGTTGTAGTGAGCTGAGATAGCTCCACTGCACTCCAGTCTAGGCAACAGAGCGAGACACCATCTCAAAATAAATAAATAAATAAATAAATAAATAAATGGATATTGAGTCATTTTTCTTATTTTTATGGTCAACTGCTAAAAAATTCATTTTGAGCTATCTAGGAAGTATTACATTCATACTCCTTAATAATTGTGATTCTTCTAAATAAATGGTGCTAGATAAGCATAGAAATCTAGAATTGGGGCTGAAAACTATCAAAATTATATTCATGCTTTTTCTAATAGAATGAAAAAGGAACTTTGTAAATAATTCAATTTAAGGTCAAGGAGTCAAAACTAAGTGTAAGGAGACATCAATTTAGATTTTTCAGTTGCAGTTTCCTTACCTGTCAAACGGTGATAATAATATTTAGCTCTCCTACCTACTTACTGAGATGGTAGATGAGAAGGTTCTATGAAAGCCAGAAATGGTCTCTAAGGAATACCGATTGTGCTGTGTCTCATCACCCTGCTAGAGACTTCACCTGGACCATGCTACATACTTACAATAAGAAAGAGAGGAAATCTTTGGCAAGGTTTCACTTGGCCTAAGTGTCTATATAGGATGACAAAGATTTTCCAAAGACAATAAAAATATTCTTCAAAAAAAAATCTGTAGAATTTCATTAAATTAAGATTAAAATCTCATTTTAGAATCTGAGAAAAGGAAAAATTATGACAAGAGAGGACAGCCTAGATTTTAAAATAAGAGTGAAAAATTTAAAACTTAAATATCTGACAGTTTACTTATTTTTCCATCACGCCCTGTCTTGCTCCAAAAGGAAACATACCATCTTCCTGTGAAAGAGTTAAATAAATTAGGGTATACACAAAGTTATCCATTAGTGCCTGCTGACTGGGAGGACACTGTGTACCCAGTACAGTTCTAAGCATAAGAAATACAGTAATCAATTAAGACTCATAGAATTTACATTCTGTCAAAAAAAAAAAAAAGAACCCAATAAACAATCTGTATGTTGTCAAAACACTATGCACCCATCTTTCATGATGGCATATACTGGCATATAAAAATGGCCTGTATGATACTAATTTAATATTTTATCTCCATGGAAAAAAATGCTTTCTAAGAACCAAGCAATTCCCTTATATACTTGAGAAGATTTGGACTGAGATAATGTGAGTATCTATGAATAGCCAGCTACTTTAAGTATTAGTATTTAAACTAAACTACACTACAGGTTCAACAAGCTGTTACATCTTTTGAAAGGCAATCAATAAAATATTCAACCAATGAAATAATCAAGAAATATTACTTTTGAAATGCAACCAATTTCAATGTTAGGGGCTCTATTGTCAAATGATTAGTATAGACAAAAAAAGTACATATGAGTTTCAGAAAAGAGATACTGTGTTTTGAGGTCATCAATGCAGACTTAAAAGAGAAAGCACCACTTCCTCCACCGCCACCACCATCATTACCATCACCATCACCATCTCATCATGACCACCTCTATCACCAGCCTACTACCTCTACCACCACCACTGCCACCAGCCCACCAGCATCATTACCAGTATCATCATCATCATGACCACCACAACCACTATCATCATCAAAATAGACTTCAGTTGAAGTTACAAGCATGCCTGGCATCTCCAAAGCACAGAAAAGAGTTAGTAAAATCAGGTTAGCCTGGCTAAGCTCTCCAACTCTGCTGCATACTTGCTGTGTAACATGGACAAGTTACTTGACCTCTCTGAGCTGTGGTTTCCCTATCTGTGAAATTACAGGGTACATAATGCCCATTTGGTACATTGTGAAGATTTACACAAAACCATACATGTAAGGTCTTGGCTTGGCTCACAATGAGCAGTCAATAAACTGTAGTTACTACTATTGAAGCAGAAAGGGTAAGACTGAATCTTGATTACCTCTACGACCAAGGTTGGCCAGAGGGAATTCCAATGAGGGAGAGGAGAAAAAGGAAAACTTCATGGGACTCAAGGAAGGAGGCTGATAAAAGGTTGTGCAGGGCAGGTTAGAGAATGAGGCCTGAGAACAGAGCAGAAATCAGTTGGCTTTCTGCTATCAAGAATGCTTTTTCATAAAATAAAAAGGAAAAAAGTCCAATTATGAGAGAGAAGCTGGAGTCGGTGGGCAGAGAGCAACTAGTGAAGCAAGAAGGTCTGTAGTTATCCCCAAGCGAGGAGCTGATTATTGCACTAAATCCTGACAGAAAACAGAAAGGCAGGAGGTACAGTAGTCAGGATGGGGAGGAGGAGGATCAGCCCCAACCCCAGAGAGAGGGTACAAGGGATGGGCCACAGAGGCATTTTGAAACAGACAGGAAGACAAGCACAACTCCCCAGCAGCCTGAGGCTTCTTGGTATAAAAGCCAATGTCTAAACCTTTGGATCAAAGAAGTGGATATCGTACTATTACATGGACTTGATCTTTTCTGTAATGTAAGCGGCCAGCTGAAATGCCACAATGTGTGTAAGAAGTTGGAGGAAGTGTGTAAGAAGTGAGCTTCGAGGCTGCAGAAGTTAGAGAGGCTACACTGTCTACAATCACTGCTGAGGGGAAGAGTTTAAGAAAGTGAGGCTTGGCTTTTTTGTCCAACCTGAAGTTAATATACTCAAAGTCTGAGTGTTTTTAAAATACATCCAAGTAAAACTGTTTTAATGGAATGTCAGTTGGACATATCTAATGATTATAAAATCCCTCTTTTTTTTTTTGAGATGGAGTCTTGCTCTGCCACCCAGGCTGGAGTGCAGTGGTGTGACCTTGGCTCACTGTACCCTCTGCCTGCCAGGTCCCAGTGATTCTCCTGCCTCAGCCTCCTGGGTAGCTGGGATTACAAGGGCACACCACCATGCCCAGCTACTTTTTGTATTTTTAGTAGAGACAAATTTTCACCATGTTGGCCAAGCTGATTTCAAACTCCTGGTCTCAAGCGATCTGCCTACCTTGGCCTCCCACAGTGCTGGGATTACAGGCATGAGCCACCACACCCAGCCAAATCCCTCTTAAATTATACTTTCACATAAAGATAAAGTCTGGGATGTGAGTGTCTCAGAAGGCTGACAAAAAATGACAAAAATGCTGCATATTTTGAGTTCACATGCTGGTAGAGTAAAAAAAGAAATTCTTTTGGTTGGAGGACTAACATAGATTACCAAATTTTAATTTTTTTAAGTGAGAACACAAAAAGGTGATCTAATATCTACTTTTATTATATTTTTATATGGAAAAATAATTTTAAGAAATTAGGCCCAATATCACCTTAGGATCATCTAAAAAAATAAACGAATTGAGCCTTATTAAACATTCTCTGCATTGCCCTTGTTTTTTCTGTTTTGAAGGTCAAAGGAAAACTGTCTCATAGAATGGAAATGGTCTGTAGATAAAGTCTGAACCATTGTGCTCTGGCTAATTACAAAAAAGGTGAGGTAAGAAGAGATGAAGAGGCTCAGAGATGGCAATATGAGGGAATCAGGTATTGGTTCAGAATATTGAATCACTGATCCATAGTGGAGCACACTAATAGGTAACTACGGATACAAGATGCAGCATTTTAGAACTTTGCCATTTATTGCTGAGATGTCAGGAAACATACACCTGCTCTGTGGGAAGATAGAGCAGTAGAGAAGGCAGCTGCGGAAGTGACCTAGTGAGGAGGGCAGAGCAGAGATTCTGGGGCTGTGGGCAGAGTGGGCTCTCCTTGGGGGTCACTCCTCTGTGTGGCTGCCCCAGGGTCCAGGGGCTAAAGAAGCCAGAAGGAACTGGTGAAGAGACAAGGAGAGAAGGCTGAAGTGGGTGGAAGTTAGGGGAAAGGCAAGAACCACATTCAACTGCTGTGAGGGTGCAGGAACACTGGCAGGTAAGGAGCCCGATTCATGGCACAGAGAAGGAGCTGGCACATAGAAATAAAAACAAGGGGAAAATGTTAAAAGCTTAAAATTTTAGGCCTATTTGTAACGCCAGTGTGACACTCAGCATTTTGTTCACACCACCCTTTGACAACTAAACTGGAAAACAAAGGTTAAGTACCTCTATTCTGGATCTGGGCAGGCAGCACACTCTTAGATCTTTGTGTGGCTCCTATTTCTATAGAAGTGGTTGGATGTACTATTTCTCAAGGTTCAAGATTTTTTTCAGATATTTTTGATGACTGTATTGTAGCAAATACTACAGGGCTAGCACTATAGTATTATAATCATGAGACTAACATGGAAATAAGACTATTTTTGACAAAAGATGCCATTAAATTTCAGACTGTAGAGCCACATTTATAATAACTCAGGCTAATTACTGTTAATTTTGGGGGTTGACTTTTTTTTGATGACAGTGAGGGTGGATTATTGGATTGTCATTAGAGGAAGGTCTAGATTTCCTGCTCTTAATAAAATTACATTGAATTCATTTTCAGAGGTGATGAAAATTTCCTTTTTGAGAAGTTAGTGTTAAGGCCTTGGAATCTGAACACATTGTTTGTAGGGCTATCCATTCCTCTCCTGAGATTTTAACTTACTACTGGAAATCCTTAACCAATAATAATAGCTTTTTTTCTCTTTATTTTCAAAATGATTTCCTCTGCTTTGATTAGACACTCTGTGCTCTTTTTTTTTGAAAACATAGTTTATCTAAATGCAGCTTTTTCTGAACTTTAAAGATAGAATCCCATTTTTAATGAACTGAAGTAGCAAAATCATCTTTTTCATATTTTAGGAAATAGCTATTGCCAAAGTGAAGGTGTAGATAATACCTAGTCTTGTTATATAATGGAGATGTGGTTTGCAGAATTTTCTTTATAATATTGAAGTTTTAAGGGATGTCAGTGTTTACGCCATTTTTCCACTTCCAAAATGATTCCATTCCATTCTAGAAATTTGAAGTATGTAACTTGAAATCCTTAATAAAATTTGGATTTAATTAAAAAAAAAAAAAAAGGAGGAGAAAAAGAGCAAGGAAAGGCCAAGACAATCAAGGCAATCAGGGTAAAAGCTGTAGCACTCACAATTCACCTCTTTAGGTTTTGTTTCTTGTTTGGTTTTGGCTTACTCTCAGGCCTCACTAGGTAAGAACTAACCTTCTGCACACCTATCCATCTCTTCCGAGTCCTGTAACCAGGCTGCCACTTTACTCTGGCCGGTCGTGCAGGTTGCTGGGAGGCTATTGCTGCATGGTAAAGGGGACTGCCATGGAAAGCTGTTTGGTTGCATCTACGGTAAACAAAAACAGATGCATTCTATGGTTATGAAACAGTACATTTTAATGATTAAAAAAACAAGTATCCTCAAAGCTGTATTAACAAAGATAGGAAGAAAATGCACACTCAAAACATTGTAGAAGCCTCTTAGCTAAATGTGGTTTGTGCTTAGTGAGGGCGACATTCCTAAACAACAATCTCTCATTAAGTTGCCATCTCCGTCATTCAATGAAAGGGACAACATTTAAGTGCTTTGTATCTCATAGTCACAAGGACCTTCCAACTCAAATTCCCAATAATTTTTAATTGCTCAGTAAGTTGTATGTGCAGTGTCCTTATGGCAGTACTCTTAACTCATGATTTAAGGTCTTTCCTTTGCAAAAGGTTCCTGTACCCTATGACTCAAGGTATCCTCAACCACATGTGATTCCTAAAGGCACTATCCACCAGTAAGCAACTTTGCAATGCGTTGAATTCATACTGAAAATTATTTATAAAAAAGGCAGTCTTCATTCCTTGTTTGAAGACTGCCTTTTTTATAAATAATTTTCAGTATGAATTCAAGGCATTGCAAGGTTGCTTACTGGTGGAATGCCACATATAGGTGAAGCGGAGGAAGGCAGCGAATCACACTGCCACGTATGCACCTATGCAACAATCTTGCATGTTTTTCACATGTACCCCAAAACCTAAAATGCAATAGAAAAAAAATAAAATTAAAAAAAAGGCAGTCTTAGCAAGTTATTATCTACAGCTTTCCATTAAAGTTATTATCTACAGACTTTTCATTAAAAAGATTTTATGTGAAATAAGTGAAAGTTTTATTAAGTATATAGATACTAAGGTGACTGGGAAACAGTGGAAAAAAAAGAAACTTATTTCTTAAAAAATTATTTCAAAACTTCATAGTTGACTTTAATATTCAATTACAACTGAATTGCGTCTCTTCTAAATCATTACAAAGTGAATGATGCACATTCTTAGCAAACCCAGGCTTATTTATTACCCACAGAGGGCCACAAACCAATTAACATTCAGAAGTCTCATAATTTGATACTTAAAAGGCAGGCAAAGTGATAAAAAGCTCTTTTCACCCTTTACTGCATTTTGATAAATGTAATGGAAATCTTTCACTGAGTAGCTCTTAGAGGTATGTCATTAACCAGAGCAATAGATCTGTTTTGAAAACTAGAGCTGAAGAGCTTTCGTATTCCAAGGCAAACACTGGGGAGGATTTGATTTTAGTCTTCTATTCTCAGATACCACCCAAGCTATTTAATTAATAACATGAAATGAAAATAACATATTTTCATCAATACTCTGCGCCAATGATGTAGGCAGAAGCTGGATGAACCAAAGAATTAAAAATTTATATTTTTAAAAGATCTATTTGGAATACATTTCTCATTTAATGTGGACTAACTCTAGGAATCAGTCTACGCTCTGGTGAACACAGGAGGCCAGAGAAACTTGATACTATCTTGGGCATCTGTAAGTTCCCATCTTCCTGATACCCTGACCAGCTGGTTCATTCCCTTTTTTATTTCAGAACTGGTTGGTATTACGGTTAATCCAACACCCTATTCCTAGAAGAAAGATAATTAAATAGTCCTTGGCAAGGCTGCAACCAGAATGGAATAATGTAAGGCTTAAGGCCGGGTGTGGTGGCTCACACCTGTAATCCCAGCACTTTGGGAGGCTGAGGTGGGCAGATCACTTGAGGCCGGGAGTTTGAGACCGGCATGGCCAACATGGCAAAACCCCGTGTCTACTAAAAATCAGCTGGGTGTGGTGGTGGGCACCTGTAATCCCAGCTTACTCAGAAGGCTGACGGAGGAGAATCGATTGAACTCAGGAGGAGGAGGTTGCAGTGAGCCAAAATCATACCACTGCACTCCAGCCAGGGTGACAGAGTGAGACTTTGTCTCAAAAAAAAAAAAGGAAAAGAGAAAAAATAATGTAAGGTTTGGGAAAATTTTAACATAATTAATAGGATCTAATAAAAATTGTCATTAAAATAACAAAAACTGAATACAGTAATGTTTCATTTAATCTGATTTGGTTAGTATTGCAGTTATTCTATGAGGTTTTTCAAAGGTTTACAAAGGAAACTTGTATATATGTAAGGTATACATTCCTGTGTAAGCAAACAAAGAAAAGCAGAATCTTCACTGGAACATTCTTGAACACAACGTACTGTGGCAGCCAGCTTCCTCACCCTCTCTGCCCTCAATTTCAGGTGCCAAGTGTGAAACTGGAGCACCCCTGGGCAGTGCGATGGGTTAGGTTTCAGGAAACTTAATTATTGAATCCAAGGCAGAAACAGCTGTTTCTATCTGTTGACTTAACCTTGATTTTTTTAAAAAAAACATCTCTAGCTTTTCATCAACATAGAAGTGAACTCTTATTTCAGTCCAAAGAACAAGGTCAGCCTCCCTTAGTCTGGCACCTGGTAAAATGGAAAGGGCACTGATTTTGGAAACACATGTGGGCTCAGATCCTGGCTCAGCTGTTTAATGGCTATGTCACTTCTGGACAAATTTTTTTACTGTTTTTGAACTTTGGTTATTTGTAACACAGTGCCTGATCACTTAACTAGGCTATTACTTATATTACTGTCACATTCTTGAGCTCACTTGTACTAACTTCATGGGGAAATTTATAGCCTCTCAATGTGTCATGTATATATTATAGGTCAAGATACAAAAGCAAGTTTCATTTCCAAGATTTTGAGGTCTTCTTATTACCAGCCAGGAGGGCACCTGATTTCTGAATGTTGATTAAATAGATGTTTACTTTACTTCCTAACAGTCCTACAAAGCCACATGAAGTCAGAAGGTAATCTGTTCATAAAAGGGAAAAATAACTGCTAATTCTCTTGGTGATCCACATTTCTGCCTAATTTATACTTGCGATTAACTTTCATGCTAAATATCACTGTTGTCTTCTGAGTGTTAGTTTACAAAGCAAACCTCCTCCTTCTGGTTTTCCCAAATGAGATTCAGTTATATATCTGCATAATTTTCTTTTTTTCTTTTCTTTTTTTTTTTTTTTTGAGATGCAGTCTTGCTCTATTGCCCAGGCTGGATAGCAGTGGTATGATCTTGGCTTACTACAACCTCCAACTCCTGGGTTCAAGCAATTTTTGTGCCTCAGACTCCCGAGTAGCTGGGACTACAGGTGCATGCCATCACACCCAACTAATTTTTGTGTTTTTAGTAGAGACAGGGTTTTCACCATGTTGCCCAGGCTGGTCTTGAACTCCCGACCCTCATTTATCTGCCCACCTTGGCCTCACAAAGGGCTGGGATTACAGGCATGAGCCACCATGCCTGGCCAAAATTTGCATAATTTTCTAAGCGATTTTCAGGCTGATTTTTATAGAACAAAGTCATACCCTTCCATCCACTACAGAAACATTAGCAGCTGGTGAGGATTCAGCTGTGGAAGTTGAAGGAAATATGTGAAAACTAGCATCTCTTGGTGATCTCACAATTTCATTCTGGCGATACAACCGATGATGTCGCAGTTTCGAGACCCATGCATCAAACCAGTCCTGGGATTTCACCTAAAACAATGAACAAGAGAAGGTAACTGTAAAATCACTCTCCTGCCTACCACTGGTGTAGGCAAATGATTTCCCCTGATAATGGCAGAGAAACTGTTGAAAAGTCATTTTACCTTCAAATGATAGATGTGCTCTTCCGTGTCAAGGTCTATTCTTCGGGCTTTCTTTTTAATTGACATGACTGAGAGTCCAACATCTATGCTCCCATGGACCTTTCCTTTTTGAATCTGAAATCAAAAGACTAGTAAATAGGCTGAAAGGATATATGCTTTGATGTTTCTGTACTGGATTTAAGTAAACTCAAGGCAATCTTTAACTTATCTATGGGAAGTGGAATACTACATATACCTCCTTAACAAACAGAAAATAGTTAAGGTTCTATGGAATAGGTTCTAGGACAGTTGATGCTGCAGTGACTTCACACCAATTTTTATAAATCAGACCATTCATCTTCTTCCTGTTTTGGCATAGAATGTAATGCTAATTCTTCATAATTCTAAATTGCACAGCTTATATTCTCCTAGAAGGACATCTTCAGTGGTTCCTAAAATAACTGTGGTCAGTCTTTGACCTATAACCCAGAACATCCCTGAGTAATCAGCTGGCAGACAGCTGCTGGGGCAGAACAGGGCAGCTGGGACCAAAAAGCAGGGAGCAGCCGGCTCTTCCTTCTCGCTGCTTCTCTGATCAAGGACATAGCTGATTCAATGGCAGGGATGGGGATAAAATTGAAACCTGAGCCTTCTGTTACTTCCCCTACACAATGATGAAGGAAGGAATTTTCCAGTGTTACATGCAAGCTACTCCTTTGTGTACTTAAAACAAAACAATTTGGAATAATTTTTGTGAATTGGGATCTCCAAGATGAAAAGGTGTATGAAGTAGAAATAAAATGTGTGAGATAGTTTTTAAAAGGACATTGATAAGAACAAAGTAGCACACATAAAGCAGAGTTTATTGGGAGATGCAGAGAAAAGCCTATTTGCGT
The DNA here is from genome assembly GCF_030222135.1 of Aotus nancymaae. NCBI lineage: Eukaryota > Metazoa > Chordata > Mammalia > Primates > Aotidae > Aotus > Aotus nancymaae. The sequence goes on from NW_026988419.1 coordinate 54,273,539, forward strand.
TTTCTCTCCAAGTGACAGAAGGTGATTTTACTCATGTCTCACTTTTAGGTTTAAGCTTCTGTTTTTAATAACATGCATCAAAATAGTTAAATCTTCATGCACTAGGTTGACACACTTTAGAACATGGAGGTTTGGAAGCTTGTGAAATCTTACAGGCCCAGACATGCACAAAGCTGGTAACTATGGCACAAGGCTTGTACAATTACAGTGTTTATTTACTTCAAGCAGAATTTGAAATCAATCTTTGAAACATGTCCTGTGTGCTACTTACATCGAGTGGTGCCTTCGAATACTTTAACATCCCATTATCCAGGACGAAAAAACGCTGCAAGAACCAAACACCCTCAGTTATGTCTATATTTTAAACTATATAAAACATTCACAAATGTGGGTCTAATGTTGCTTTGCATTTAGTAATCAATATGTTTGACCATTTTAATGTATCTGGATTCAGTGCATTTGGCCACAGTCAGTCACATTAAATGGTAAGGAGATAAGAGGTCTAGTTTCATACTGTTAACCTATGGAGATTCCTTTATATATAATCCAGTGGGGGTGGAGTCTTATCACCATGATTTTTTTTAACAGGGAGGGCATCTGAGGACCTGAAGCTACAATTGTCTGAATCAACCACATTGGGATGTTTTTGAAAGTGAGAAATGAGAATAACCTGGGTTAGGTCACAGTGACTCTGAGAAGGGGGCTATACAGGTCTACAGAGAATTTTTCACCATGAATGTAAACTCCTGAATTTTCCCTGGATACCACAGATAATTCCTGAAAATGTTTATGTCCATTACAGAAGCCAGTGGACTGAATCTATGAATAATGAATTATCTGGAAAGTTTAAGTGGGCTTAGCAATATACTTACATCTCTACTTAGCAAATGCTTGCATTCTACTATTAATAAAAGAAGTTGAAAATTATTTCTGAATTACATTAAGGGTTAAAAAAAAGAGAGAGGTTTTTGGCAATTTTTGTCTCCTCCAAGATAATCCTAGTCCAGTCTGAATAGATTTGGCCGCTTTTGCTCCACAACACTCAGGAACTCTCAGCTGTTGATTTTTCTTCCATGGGAAATTCACAAGAGAACAAACAGCTCTCAGGGCCCTGTCAAATAATGGGTCCTGGGCCCTCAAGTTCTACAAATGAAAGGAGTCTTTCTGTTTGTGGAAAATTACTCTGCTGGAAAGTTACGTGATTTGGGACCTCTTAGTTGCTGATATGGAGGCAGTCAGGTCTTGGGACTGCCTTCTGTGAGTACAGTGGCCTTCTGTGAGTTCTGCACGGAGAACCCCTATGAGTTCTGGATAGAACTCACAAAAGGCCACTGAAACCCGTTTGTTACAGGTTCTGCGAGACAACAAGTAAGCACAGGAAAAGAGTCTCTACAGTTGAAAAACACTTGATTAAAATCACTTGCCCTTAACTTGGTCAATCCAATGGGCTGACATCTGAATAAACACATGGTGGTTGTAGAGATCAGGAGAAAAGACAGCAATGCCAAGCAGTCCCTCCTATTATTTATGGAGCAGGATGTTCATAATTTTTTATTTTATTTTATTTATTTATTTATTTTTAAAGATGGGGTTTCACCATGTTGGCCAGGATGGGCTTGATCTGACCTCGTGATCTGCCCACCTTGGCTTCCCAAAGTGCTGGGATTACAGGCGTAAGCCACAGCTCCCAGCCTGTAACAGAATGTTCAAAGGCATGGTCTAGAGAGTTGCTGCCAAACCACAGCCAGTTTTGCTGAAACATGAACTGAAAGTGCTAAATTAAAGTTAGCAATTCACAGAAAATTGGTTTCTTTGACCTGTTTTTCCTGTATTTCCATTTCTATCTATCAAAGAATTTCAGCAGAGATCACCTATAGCATATCATAAGGAAAGAGATTAGCAAGGCCATCAATTTGGGGAAACACTAAAAGGTAAGGTCAGAATGAAAGGCAGCGGTGATCTTACGAAGGAGGATGGCCAGTTGGCGAACATCTCAGGAAGAACATCAGTGAGGATAGGTCTTTGGCACTGTGATAATATTATGGGTTCAGGAAAGATGGTTTCTGACAAGGAAGAGGGCACTTTCAGAGACAGGGGACCGGGACAACATTTCCCATGTGTTCATTTTTAAGTCTTTCCCTTAAAACACATAAAATGTTTCCTCAAGGAAGTTAAAATCCATAACCTCCCTGTGTTGACCCAGTCGGGGGCCACCACTGGCCATTTGGGCTGATACACTTATCTACCCTGAGATGAATTCCACCTGCAGATGTGGCAAGTAGACAGACTTATTCTTCTACTGATTTCAAAGAGGATACTGGGTGGCCCAATAAAGAGTTTAAACTGAAAATGTACGGCAACTTCCTCCTCCTTAGTCTGACAGAATTCTTGCTACTCAGGTAATGGCAAAATGCAGTAAAAAATATTTTCTCCAAAATTAAAACTAGGAGATAGGACAAAAATGTTGAGAGGAGGGAGAGAAATAAACTGTAGACTTTAAACAGCAATAAAACTTCCAGGATCAGTGATTTTCCAGCTTTAGTTTGTACCGGTAACAATAAGTCTAGGAATTTATCCCCAAGAACTAAATAGAAGTTCATGTGCAAGGATGTTCATCACATCCCAACAGTAAAAAGTAAAGTGTGTCCAGTTTACAATAGCAAAGACCTGGAACCAACCCAAATGCTGATCAATGATAGACTGGACAGGGAAAATGTGGCACATATACACCATGGAATATTATGCAGCCATCAAAAACGATGAGTTCGCGTCCTTTGTAGGGACATGGATGAAACTAGAAACCATCATTCTCAGCAAACTGACACAAGAACACAAAATCAAACACCGCATGTTCTCACTCATAGGCGGGTGTTGAACAATGAGAACACATGGACACAGGGAGGGGAGCACTACACACTGGGGTCTGTTGGGGGGAAATAGGGGAGGGACAGCGGGGGGTGGGAAGTTGGGGAGAGATAGCATGGGGAGAAATGCCAGATATAGGTGAAGGGGAGGAAGGCAGCAAATCACACCGCCACGTATGTACCTATGCAACAATCTTGCATGTTCTTCACATGCACCCCAAAACCTAAAATGCAATAAAAAAAAAAAGTAAAGTGTGTCTTCCATGTGCAGCAATAGGGAATTAGCTCAATAACAGTGGGATATATAATACAGATCCATCCAAAGTGATACATGCATGAATTTAAAATACCTCATATTTCAAAGAGTATTTAATGAAAACATATCTATACTAACTTAAGTGGAAAAAAGCAAATCAGACAACAATATATACAAACTGGATTTTAAATATCATATAAGTACATTTTTTCCTCCATATGTATATTACAGATCTCAGTATCTGTTAAGTAGAATAGACTGCAACCCATATGGTTAAAATGAGGCCTTAAATGTTTTATGGCAGGGTGTGGTGGCTGTAATCCCAGCACTTTGGGAGGCTGAGGTGAACGGATCACTTGAGCCAGGATTCAAGCCCAGCCTGGCCAACATGGTGAAACCCTGTCTCTACCAAAAATATGAAAATTAGCCAGGCATGGTGGTGTGCACCTGTAGTCCCAGCTACTTGGGAGGCTGGGGTAGGAGAATTGCTTGAACCTGTGAGGCGGAGGCTACAGTGGGCTGAGATCATGCCACTCACTGCACTCTAGCCTGGGCAACACAATGAGACTCTGTCTCAAAAAAAAAAAAAAAATCTAGTTTTACACATACAGCCATATTCTTAGTTTCTCACCTCATGATAGCAAATAAAATCTTTATTTATGAAGATGATCTAAACCTGAATATGATAAAAATGTTACCTTGTGCCAGCCTTTTAAAGGCCATTTTCTTTTCTTCAGCATAAAGCCCTCATGTTTGTCTGGTTTCTGGACATTGGTTTGGCCTATTTTCAGCCCTTCTATAATTTCCCAGCTGTCAGCTTCCTGAGAGAAAAGAAGAAAAACAAATCACATGTTTCTCAGTGTTTGATGACACACTTAAAGCAGATTCTTAAGTAGAAGTTGCTTTTGAAGCAATACTAGGCCCACCAGAAAGAAGTATGAACAACATTCTGGAGCAAATGCTAACATCAAACACAGCTATGCACTTTTAACTGAAGTTAAAAAGAGTTTCCCAGGTAGACCTAGGGGTAAGCAGGGGTCCATCAGAGACTCAGCGGAGCCACCTTGTCTGTTGAGGGTAGGATGGAAATTCGATTGCCTGTACTCAGAATGTTTAAAATGCATTTTTCCAGACAGTGAATCCCTGGGCACAGAGGCACTTTAAAGTTTCAAAATAAGACTATTTTGATGACAAATGTTCAATTAGTGTGCGGACCTGGCTTTCTGTGTAGAAATGGAAAGGCTGCTGTTGTTTCAAGTGGCTCGGAACCTGCTATTACCATGGAATAAGAGTGCTGTGGTCACAACTGCTCTCAGGGAGGCTTGCATGCATTCCAAAGTGCGCATAAGAACATCTGCTTGCCAAAGACACACCAAAGAAATCCGTGTTTTCAAAGATACACATGCCCCTGGGAGCTTAAGGGTTGCATTTCTTAATAGTGGACTGCAATTCAACAAGTGATCACTATTTATGAATAATGTTTAGAATAAAAGGAGAAACTAGTAGGCTCTTATAAAAAGTCTAATGCCTGTGGCTTTTGACTCACACAGAAAGGTAGATAACCACTCTATTCCACAAAATGATCTCCATCTATGTGTAAATATATTCACTAGAGTGCTCTCTCTGTTCTTAGAGATATATCCACTGTGTTTAGTGGCACTTCTATTTTCAGTAGCCCCATACACGGATAGTATCTCTAGATGGATAATATTTTTATTTCTGGCTAGATTTATTTGGAGGCTGGTGTTCATCTTTGATTTACTTTGTGTGTCTGTGTGGATGATGAAGAATATTCTGCATAACTTGTGAAAATGGAAACATTTAATAAGTGCAGATCTTTGCAAGTTTTCTTCTAAAACTCAGATTGTAGTAAGAGCTACTAACTACTAATTTCTTTTTAAATTTTTTTATTTCAATGGGTTTTTGGGGAACAGGTGGTGTTTGGTTACATGAATCAGTTCTTTAGTGGTGATTTCTCAGATTTTGGTGCACCCATCACCCAAGCAGTGTACACTGTACCCAATGTGTAGCCTTTTATCCCTCACCACCCCCCACCCTTTCCCCAGAGTCCCCAGAGTCCAATGTATCATTCTTATGTATGGCTACCAATTTCTAACACAGTGTTTTTTTCTTCTTTGGGAGTTTAACTCCAGAAGGGGAAAAAACCGAAATAAGATAGAAAGGCAAAAAGTTAAAATGCATTTCTTAAACATAGATGTGACAGCTTTGAGCAAATAATGTTATTCAGTCTGATGCAATATTACTAAGTCCAGTAAAAGAAATAGAAAAGACGGTGGCTCACGCCTATAATCCCAGCACTTTGGGAGGCCGAGGCGGGTGGATCACGAGGTCAAGAGATCGAGACCATCCTGGTCAACATGGTGAAACCCCGTCTCTACTAAAAATACAAAAATTAGCTGGGCATGGTGGTGCGCGCCTGTAGTCCCAGCTACTCGGGAGGCTGAGGCAGGAGAATTGGTTGAACCCAGGAGGCGGAGGTTGCAGTGAGCCGAGATCGCGCCATTGCACTCCAGCCTGGGTAACAAGAGCGAAACTCCGACTCAAAAAAAAAAAAAAAGAAATAGAAAAGAATTCTACTGTAGTTCTCACAATGAAATAGGCTTTCAAACTGACAGAAGCAAAAGATAAAACCAGACCAAACAATGTTCCCCCATTTCAATTGTAAATGCTGTGGATAATGTTACAAATAAAGTGTGTAAGAAATGAAACAACTCATCTTAGTACAAAATAGAACCTTCTATGTTCTATTTTCCATTATGTTAAAATTTCTCCCTCTATGCTTAGTAGACTAGGACTATCTTAAGAAAACTAAAATTATTTTCTGAAAATTGAAGCATTTGTTTTTGTAATTTCAACTGATATTTTTTTCTACTTAAAAGTCTCCAATTTTCCTGAGTTTACTTATAACAGAAACAGAGCTAAAAAGCCATAATGTGATTGATCATGTCAGTACTTGATTTAAGTCAGATATACACATATTTTTGGTATTATAAGTTTTAAAATATTTTTAACCTAATAACAATAAATAAGAATAGACAGTAATGTCATAATTGCCTGACATTTTTCATTTGGAAAAAATAGAGGCTGGGCGTGGTGGCTCACGCCTATAATCTAAACACTTTGGGAGGCCAAGGCAGGTAGATCACAAAGTCAGGACATCAAGACCAGCCTGACCAAGATGGTAAAACCCCGTCTCTACTAAAAATACAAAAATAAGATGGTGTAGTGGCATGTGCCTGTAATACCAGCCACTCAGGAGGTTGAGGCAGAGAATTGCAGGAGAGGGGCATGTGCCTGTAATCCCAGCTACTCAGGAGGCTGAGGCGGAGGTTGCAGTGAGCCAAGATTGGGCCACTGCACTCCAGTCTGGGCAACAGAGCAAGACTCCATCTAAAAAAAAAAAAAAAAAAACAGGGACATTTCCTTTCTGAAGGGTAAACTACATGTGTGCAGATGCATGCAGGTGAGTGTCTATGTGTGTGGGTGTGTGAGGAGGTGGGGTGGGAGAACATAAAAATGCTTTAGAAGGTGAATGCATCAAACATAGGACTGGAACAAATCCTGATCAGGACAATGTGCACTTAAAAAAAAAATTCTTCCACTACTAATCAGTGCCCAGAAAGCCCATCTCTCAAAGGGGCTGAGAAACGGTGAGATGCAATGGTATCTGGAATAGATATGGCCCTCTGATTTCATGAGGCCCCAAGAGATGTGGTGTCTACTGACACAAAAACACAACAAGTGTTTATTAGTCTTACAGCAAGATCTAAATGGGCAACAACATGGAGAAGTAACGAGAAGTAGATGCTCTTGGTACCCTTCCCAGATCCCTTTATATTAAGCCAGTGGACCCAAGCCCCAGCTGCTGTGAGCTGGGCTAACAGCCACCTCCACCTCCTTCTAGGAAGAATTGCTATTTGACGGAGCTAGGGCCTTCATGCCTGGAAAATTATGCCATAATTATCAGTAAAATGAGAACAATATTAGTATGCACTTAGATGAGTTGAGGGCCGATTAAGAGAGATAATACATGTTCTAATCCAGTGCCTGGCATAAAATAGGTGCTTAACAAATTTTAGCTGCCTTTTTCCACTGTCCTAATATTTATTTGTTCTCTATTTCCTTTAGCTAACTATAAGAGAGAATTGCTATTTCAAAGAGATTACTATTTATATTGTATTAACCAGGTAGACAGTCTCTATTTGCTATTCAAATGGAAGTCAGACCACTTTTTACCTAAGATATGTTTTATAGTTTAATAACTCCCTGCTTTCCTTGGCTTAGCAGTCTATTCATGTCTGATAGAATAAACTTTATAGCTTGTAATATCTTTACAGTATAAAGAGGTTCAAGTGTGTGAATTCCATAACAGTAGGGTAGTAAAGTGTTCTTTTCTTAAAGGATTATATTTAATATAGAAAAGCAAAGTGGAATGATCGGTTTTACATATTTAGAAGTTAACTGTCTTCGGAAATAAAGTGCTATTTTTATACTGGAATTCAAAGTCTGCATGCATTCTATTTTCAGAATTTCTCCATAAAGGAGAAAGCCCATTGAAAATCGCAGGGAGGGATGGGCAGGAGTAGGATGGTATCTCCTCAACTCTCCCCTATGATTTTTGCATTTTAGACATACGTGAATTTAATGTTTCCCCAGTCTGAGAAGAGCAGGCTGAAAGGGAGGGAATACTGGCTCCCATGACACAGAAAAGGTCTTAATAAATAATCTGCAGTGTTCTCTCCCGAGCTCACTGCTAGGAAGGCCAGATGTGAGAAGGAGACTAGAAGTCAGAATATATAACAGCCCGAACATGTAGGTACTATTTTACCTTGCAGCTCGTGAAGAGCTGACAAGCATTGGTAGTGAAGTTGGACAAGTCGAAGTTGGAATCCCTGCTCTGCTACAATCCTTGACATCTTATTTATTTATTTACTTTTTCCATGGGCAAGTTATTAACTCTCAGTTTCCATACTTGTCAAATGTGATAAATACCTACATTGTGTGGAGCTGTTTATGAGAACTATATTAAATGGGATAATATATTTAAATACTTCTCATAGTGCCTGATGATGCAGTACACGGCAATAATGGTAGCTGTTGCTATTTTTATTGCCGGATGTAGTGATTTTTTTTTTCTTTTCCATTAGCTGGGCATAGAAAATTTGCTTCTCTCCAATGGGGAAGGCAATGCTCCTTTTTCCTTCTTCCCTTAAAGAGAATTTTAGACCTTTGTATGTAACCCAGCAAATCCCAGCAAAGTATACATTCTCTGTTCTCTCTTACAAAGGGCAGAGAAACTTTACACATTGGAGGCAGAAAAAGTGCAAAGAGTTGCCTACAACTGGCATCAAAGCTATTTTAGGGGAGTCAGGTGTAAAAGTGATTCACAGTTCAATTGGCCCCAGAGCAGACATCATGCCAGCAGAGAAACCACTGAATTCCATCACTGACCTTGGAGAGGGGAACTGGCTCCGGTTCTAGTAATTGCCGACTTACAGAGGGCTCAGTGCTAGAGGAAGCAGTCCTCTCCAGTATGTGAATATTCTGGAAATAAGTGGAAACACAGCCCAGGGTTAGACAACTCCTTACGTGACTATGCATGGGGGTAAAATCATACACAACACAGTAAAAACAGTAAGCTTAATGGCAAGTTCCTGAAAAGATCAAAGATAGCAGTAACATCAGAAAAATATGTTGGCACAGGATTTTCCCCTCTTCTTATAGATTTGCTGCTGAACTGCTGCTGCAATGCTGGTTTCAGTCTTGAGAGTCAGAGGAATATCTCTTGAAAAATTTTATGACACACACCGAAAAATCTTACAACTTTATAACAATGGCACACCCAATCCTTAGACTAATTAGCCTTACATAGAAATATTTGCTCATCTCTCCAACTGGGAATAGCAACAGACAAAGAGAAAGGTCAACCTTAAAAAATCCAGAGGCGAGCAGGTGCAGTGGCTCACACCTGTAATTCCAGCACTTTGGGAGGCCAGGCAGGTGGATCATCTGAGGTCAGGAGTTTGAGATCAGCCTGGCCAACATGGTGAAACCCTGTCTTTATTAAAAATACAAAAATTAGCCAGGCGTGGTGGTGGAAGCTTGTAAACCCAGATACTTGGGTGGCTGAGGCAGGAGAATTGCTTGAACCTGGAAGGTGGAGGTTGCAATGAACCAAGATTGCACCATTGTACTCCAGCCTGGGTGACAAGAACACAACTCTGTCTCAAAAATAAATAAAAATCCAGAGCCTTCACACCCTTCAGTCTCTAGAGTTTCTTAAACGCACAAAGAAGAAAACAATTCATCGAATACCATAAATGGTAGATGTCTTTTACAAAGACTACATAAAGAGCATTTATATATCAGTAAGATAAAGCTCCAACAGAAAAACGGATGAAGTACAAGAACAGGTAACACATGTAAGACATTTGAAAAGATGTTCAAACTCGGAAGTATTCAAAAAAGAATTAAAAAAATTTTTTCACCCAAGATTCAAGAATAGAGTGGGGTTAGAAGAAAGAAAACATAGATTAGATATGATCTTTCTAAAGAAGAGTTTTGCAATTATATTAAAGCCTTTGGGGAAAAAAGTGCATGTCTTAACCTATATTACATAAATCTACTCATTAAGAACCCCTAACTATCTTGGCACATTATGAATGCATAAAAGGAAGAAACAAACCTTGTTTCATGCACTCTTCAAATACATGTGAGCAAAATTTCCCTACTGTAAAATCTACGAAGTTTTTTTTAAAGGTTTTTCTTTTTTTAATGCATGAGGTGATTTTTTCTAAAAAAGAACCACGGCTAATAAAGATATACAAGTGTCACTGTATTACAGAGATATAAAATGCTTTCTCCACCAGGGAATAGATTACCTTATACTTTGAGGTAATTTTCTGTAGGAAAAAAAGTTTCCAAGGTAATTTTTTAAATAACCATTTAGAAATTACTCACTTTAGTAGCAAATTTCTCCCTCGCCATTTAATAGAATATCAGCAAAAAACTTGAATCAAATAAACTTCTGATCAAACAAATATAAAGATCAGAAACTGCCAGTGAAATATGTTGTTTATTCATTTGTTTGTTAGTTCAATTAATCAACACATCATTATTAGGCACCTACACTATGCCAGGCACAGAAGTCAGGGCCACAGAGAACAAAACAGACAAGAGAACTGCTCTTATGATACGTATATTCTAGAAACAGTTCTTATCATACAAAAGACCAAATAATGTTTAAGACTTTTTTGTAAGCCCACCTATTAATCTTGTCTTGTGTGGCCACTGCTTTTGCTTACTTTAATTTTCCAGTCAGGTATCTCTAATCTGAGTTTCTCTTTAAGGACTCTCCCTGATCCCCATCCTTTCAGGTGGCTGGGCAATAAAACACAGACACATCACTAAGTGCTTCCCCTGCCTCTCAAAACGCATGGTAAGAAAAACATGAAAAGAAACTTGACCTTAGCAACTATGTAGGCAGGAAATAAAGTACTTAATCTAGGGAAAGGAAATTAAATCCCCTAACTTCCAAATCAAGCCATAGACACAGAAATCAATGTGGTGTATTTAAAGTGATAAGAATGAATTTGGTCTCTACAGATACAAGGGGATAGTTAAGATGTTGCCAGAGTTTTGTGGGTCAGAAGGGTTAGCAACCACACAAACCAGGGCCCACATCTGTAAAATACCTACCACAGTACCTGGCACAAAGAACACAATATTAGTCTCTTCTCCATTTGATGTTACAAAACAGGTTATATTATGGAAGAAAAATAAGAAGATCAATCATTTCAAATATAGTACAGTATTTCTAAACCCCAAATTCTGTTGATTTGTCAAGGCCCAGAGAATCATAAAAAACATTTACTGAGACATAGCACTAAATGAATATTTTTATTATCACCAATGTATATATTTGTTACTGAAAAAGTTAAAGGACAATTTAGAAAACTACCAGCGGATACCCATTCTTGTAACTAGCTTCAAAAAATAAGCTACTCCATGTAACCTCCAGTATGATGGTGAAGAAGCCAACAGCTCTTATAGAAACACACCAGTCTTATATTTGCATATTATTACCTATCATTGTTTATTCAAGAATAAAAATTAATCCACTACCTTGAATTGTCTTCAAACTCATGGTTTTAAAAACTAAAAGCATAACTCTAAAGTTGTGTAATTACATGCCAAGCTATTCGTTATTTTAAATGAAATATCTAAATACTTGAAAGAAGACAGTTAAAACTGACCATACCCAGGCCTGGCCTCTAGCTACGTTGAGTGCTCCTTGAAGGTGGGGACAAGCTCGTCTTCATCCTCGAATTCCATCTTCTGTACCCGTAATCCACCCCATACTAGCATAGCAATCTGTACACCGAATCCAGTCAAAAATTTCTGAAATTTTTTAGCACTAATTTGCAGAGAACATTCCTTCAGCAATCAATTACCTTCCTGCTTTATCTTGGAATTATAAAAATCATGCTCCAATAGGACAGAACTTTTGAAAACAGTTAAAAAAAAAAAACCTAATTTTTAAAACTGAAAAATCTAGTGGATTAATGACAGAACTCTTATTAGATTTAAAGCTATGACTAGTCATTAGGGAGCACATCAAATTCATGACATCTTCAGTTACAAAAATTAGTTCTTTTCATAAGGTTTCCTTTAAGATCATAATTTGTGGTATAATTTTTGTATTTTCTTCACAAGATAGCTGTTTTCATATTCTTTCAGAGTGAACTGGAAACACATGCCACTGCCTTCAAGGTATTATACACATTATGTAAACAAGTTAAATAAAGGGTTATGTAAACCAATTAATTATTCTTTTAACATCAAGTTTCCTCTCAAATGCTAAAATTACAACTTAATTTCCAGGTCCGTTTTTTAAGGAATTTAGAACATACAGAGAAGGTGGAAGTACTTACCCGCCCTCTGTTCCCCCTGATCAGAGATAACTGATGCATTTTTAGCTTAAAACGAGGAACCTGGAACACATATTTCCCTGTAGCTCTTTAATATGGTATAAATAAGCTCCTTGGGTTAGTGTTCATTGATCTCAATACCTCCTGGGCAGCAAGTGGAAATCTGCCAACACGACTGTAGTCTGGTTTACTTGGTATCAAAGGTGTAGGTAAACAGACAGACAATGAGACCCTTAATAATAGCTGAATGGTTCAGTGCAACTCACGCAGAGAGAAACATGACTCTCAAAATGAGAGTCCAGGAGATCTGTTCAATATGGGTTTTGTCATACTTAAATTTCATTTCAAAGATATAAAGACATTGTTGGAAATATTTTAGGCTGTGGCTACAAATTTCTGTATAGGCTCACTTTTTCTACAAATTTAGGATAGTAGTTAAGAGAACTGGACAATTGCTCTCTGAATGTTAACTCCATTGAAATTGTTAATCTAACTAACTTAGCTAAGCTATTTTTATGTTCACAGATTTATCCAAAATATTTTCAAAGAAAAATATCCAAAATAATTCGGAAATTTCAGAAGTATGTTCAAGCTTTTGGCTATTTGATGTCTCTCTTCTAGGTATAGCTGCTACTTTGAACGTAGCAACACTGTTTCAGTGGTACTAGTAACCTTTGTAGGATAGTGTTGATGATGATGATGGCAGTTAGTATTTACTGCTTTCTACATTCCTGTCTCCATGCTTTACATGAATTATTGCATTCCATCTTCACAAGCCTTTGAATAATGACTAGTAAATGATCTTCTGTCTGACTGAACAGAGAAAGGCACAGAGAGATTAAGAGAGGCACACAGTCACTAAGTGTTGGAGTTGGAAGGTGACAAGATTTTACTCTTGAGTCAAGCATTTAAATATGGCCTTCTGCATTAACATTAAAGCTAATGTCAACTAACAAAAATAACAGAAATTTCAAATCGTTAAAACATCACAAAGCATCCTCTACCACAACCTTCTATGGATATAGAGAAGTAGAAATGAGTGAAATAAAAAAGAAAAAATTGCCACACATGGTGGCTCATGCCTGTAATCCCAGCATTTTGGGAGGCCGAGGTGAGTGGATCACGAGGTCAAGAGATCGAGACCATCCTGGCCAACATGGTGAAACTCCATCTCTATTAAGAATACAAAAATTAGCCGGGCACGGTGGAGCATGCCTGTAATCCCAGCTACTTGGGAGGCTAAGGCAGCAGAATTGCTTGAACCTGGGAGGCAGAGGTTGTAGTGAGCCAAGATTGCGCCACTGCATTCCAGCCTGGCAACAGAGTGAGACTCCCTCAAAATAAATAAATAAATAAATAAAAAAGAAAGAAAGAAAGAAAAAATTATAGCACTTTAAGTATGGTATAATCTTAGGGATAATTTCTTTGTTACAGCACAATCAGGTTAATTTCCAATTTCAAAATTTTATTTATTTATTTCAAAAACACACTCAAACCAGACAATTTCTAATTTTCAAGAAGTGAGACCAAGTCAGCTAGCTTTTACTTTGGGAGTACAGTGTACGGTGCAGACAAAAGAACATAAGTTTTGCAGCCCTACAGACCAGAATAGCAACCCTCATCTGCTACTTACTACGTGACTTAGACAAATCATTAACCTCTATCAACCTCAGTATCCACTATCTGTAAAATGAGGATAATAATATCTACCTTACAAGACACTGCAAGTCACAGAGTTGGCATCCGGTCTACGCACCGTGCTGCCCAAAGACTGACACATAGTAGGCACCCAATAAACAGCAGCTACCATCTCAGCTACAAACATTACAGGAATAAATGTCTAGGACTGTTACACATTCCCATTGCCACAGAAAGATGACTTTCAAACACCTTGCACCTGACACCTGGGAGCCCTTTTGGAACTGAGGAACCTGTACCTTCCATGACCATCATGTCACCCAGCAAACCCAGTAACTATGGTCAGCATCACCTCGTGATCAGGACATCAGAATTTGGTGAGAGAGCTGTCAATGTGAGTTGAGAAGATAGCCTAGATATTCTCTAATGGGAAAGCAACAGCAGTGATGGCAGCATAGAATGCTTCCTTCTGAATGCCTGCAGCAGAAGATGCATGTGGATTTTCCTTCAAAAAAGCTTTTTTTCTTTGCAATAGCATAAAATATTAAAATCACCAAAGCCAAAAGGCCATGGCTGAAGAAGTAGCAGTTCTACTACTTGCTCCATTATCGTGCCCTCACTGAAAGATGCTGAAGTGCATTAACAGTAGGGCTCTATGTAAGCACCCTTAAAATGAATGAAAGTAGAACATTTCAGAAACAGTGGCTGAAGAAAGTTCACACAGCACACCTGGGAAATTCTGGAGGGAGAAAAACAAAGTCATCACAGTTCCATCCCTTTCTGCATAGAATCATGACTCGACCACTATAGCCTCATCATTGAACTGGGTCTGTTTTGAGACACCCTGTATTGTAAGAAATACCATGTGAACCCATCAAGTGGTCCACTGATAGCAAAGAGTATTTCAGTGATATTGACTATGAAGAGGTAAAAGGTATGGGAATAAATAGCTTTTTAATTCCCACAGTTGCCTTTAAATAGAAATAGAACCAGAACTTACTGGTGAACTTCCTTCTTATTCTGTACTCATAACACTCAACAGCATAACCAAATCAGAGGACACCACAGCAACCAGAGTAAAAACACAATCGGATCATGCTTCATTACAGCCGTTATAAACAAATGGCAAATCACATGAACAAATACCAGGGCATATCAAGAGCTAACACTCTGGAACATGTAGAGTTAATTTAAAGGCAGGATAACTGTGACCTGAAAAGAATATTAAAGTTAATCTGTAATTTTCTAAAAGGCTTTTAAAATTACTCAGGATAAGGATTTTGAGTATGATAATCACTCACATGATTTTGCTCACAATACAAGCAAAAAAAAGAAGTCCATAAATATATTTTTAATATTTATATATGTTCATTTGAGGCAGAAAGTTGGACTGTTTTGATCACCCTTGTAAACTAAGAGCATGTCATTCATATATATATATCATATTTGTTCTATCATTCAGCAAATATTTATGAGAACATGTATTGATAGCAGATCTTATATTTATATATATAAATTCTTTCATTCAGCAAATATTCATCATATACAATATGTTCTCATAAATATTTGCTGAATGAAAGAATAACTATTCACTGTATATATACAGTGTCTAAATTCCTGCTCAGACATAATAACGTTAAATTACCAAGAGATCAAATGTAAGCAGGAAAGAAGACAAAAGGTGACCCAGCTCGTGCTTCAGCACCTCAAAGTGGTTTGAAAAACCTGTGCCAAGTTTCCCATGTGGCAAAATATCCTTCATATTCATTTAATTTATAATTTTATACTTATCAACATAGGGTTTGCAATTTCATTATATTTTAATATAATACATAACAATATTTAATGTTTGCTGATATTTTTACTATATTTACTACATTCCAAATGCTGTTTTAAAGATATGGACACACAAATTCATAAAATATGACCTTTAGAAAAACACATTCATTGCATAAATCTTTTGGGGAAAACAGAAAAATAGAAATTAAAATCACTCATAACCAGCAATAGATTTTTTCAATATTTTGGTATATTTTCTTTCAGCTGTTTTTCAATGCACATATATATATATATCCAATTCTTAAAAACAAAAATTGTATATTTTTTCAATTTAATAGTCTGTTTTTTTTGTTGTTGTTTTTTGGTTTCAATTAGCAACACAGTTCTCCCTTGGTATCCTTGGGGGATTGACTCCAGGACCTTCTGCAGATACCAAAATCCACAGAGGCTCAAGTTCCTTATACATAATGGTGTAGTATTTGCATATAACCTATCACATCTTTCCATATACTTTAAATCATCTCCATATTACTTATAATACCTAATACTATGTAAATGTGATATAAATAGTTGTTATACTGTATTTTTTTTATTTGCATTATTTTGACTGTGGTATTGTTGCAAGGAGGATATTTTCGATCCATGGCTGGTTACATAAACGATGTTATGTATGTAGCCCTTTATACGGCTCAACAATGGCTGGTTTAATCCACAGATCTGGAACCTGTGGCTACAGAGGTTTTAAAAGTAAAATATTTCCACACCATTAAATATTCAAAAGCATTTTTAGCAGCTGTGCAATATTTCACTGTATGGCTATGAGAGAGGTTATTTAAATACCTCCTTGCCGAACATTAGACTGTTTCTAATTTTTTTACTACTATAAAAATACTTTGATAAACATTTTTTTAACTGAAATCTTTAACAGGTATCTTTGATTGTTTCCTTAGAACACATGTTTTTAGAAGTTGATTTACTGGGTCCTGTGGTATGAGTTTTTATTAAAAAGACTTTAAATACATATCGCTAAATTTCACCCCAAAAAGGTAATATCAATAAACAGTCTTAGCAGTACTGCAGGAGAGTGTCTATTTCCTTGAAACATCACCAGTGCTGGTTATGAACATTTTTTTAAAAATCAGCCCTTAATTGGCTCATGCCTGTAATCCCAGCACTTTCGGAGGCTGAGGTAGGTGGATCACGTGAAGTCAGGAGTTTGAGACTAGCCTGGCCAATATAGTGAAACCCTGTCTCTACTAAAAGTACAAACATTAGCCAAGTGTGGTGGCGGGCGCCTGTAATCCCAGCTACTCAAGAGGCTGAGGCATGAGAATTACTTGAACCCAGGAGGTAGAGGTTGCAGTGAGCTGAGATTGTGCCTCTGCAGTCCAGCCTGGGCGACAAAGTAAGACCCTGTCTCAAAAATAAAATGAAATAGGCTGGGCATGGTGGCTCACACCTGTAATCCCAGCACTTTGGGAGGCCAGGGCAGGCAATCACCTGAGATCAGGAGTTCGAGACCAGCCTGGCCCACATGGTAAAACCTCATCTCTACTAAAAATACAAAATTAGCCAGGTGTGGTAGTGCACCTGTAATCCCAGCTACTCGGAAGGCTGAGGTAAGAGAATCACTTGAACCTGGGAGGTGGAGGTTGCGGTGAGTCGAGATTGTGCCCCTGCACTCCAGCCTGGGCAAAAAGAGCAAAACTTCATCTCAAAAACAACAAAACAAAAAAAGTACAAAAATTAGCAGGGCATGGTGGCACTCATCTGTAGTCCCAGCTACTTGGGAGGCTGAGTCAGGAGAATCGCTTGAGCCTGGGAGGTGGAGGTTGCAGTGAGCTGAGATTGCACCACTATGCTCCAGCCTGGGTGACAGAGTAAGACACCATTTCAATAAAAAATAATAATAATAAATAAAATAAAACCTTACCTCCCACCCCCACCAATATGTTTAACACCTGTCCAGAAGAATGCTCCCAGCTCTCTGCTTTTCTCTGCTACCATGCCCTTCACGTGATTCCACTTATTCCATCACATGTCCTCTCTCAGGAGCATGAGGAAGGGACTGTGCTCTTTAGCTCCTCTCTGCTGCCTTTGGGCCATCCTTCATCTACTCTCAAATCCACTCTTGTGGGACTTGGAACTCCAAACCATATCATCTTCTCTCCTTGTTGTCATCTCCTGACTTCATGATTATTACTTTGCAGCTATCAAGACCTCTGGAGCTGAGTTCCCAGTCTTCTCTCCATCCTGACTTCTCATTCATTCATTTATTCATTCTAGTACATCCTGAGCATACCAAATGTGAGGTGCTGTACAAGGTGCTAGGGATACATTACTGAGGGAAATAAAACCATGTTTTCATGGGGCTTGCATTTCAGTGTTAGGGAACAGAGGAAGGGGATACAGACATAAACAAGAAACAATATAAAACCTAATAGATAACGTGCCAGGTGGTGGTTAATGCTTTAAAGAAAAATCAAACCAGCTAAGTGGACAAAGAGAGATGAGTACACGCAGGGAAGGGCAGAGAAGGCTGCCCAAAGAGGTTACATTTGGAGACTGAGCCAAGTGTGTGACAAACCTGGGGATGGCTGGACGAAAAGCAGGTGAGGGTGAGGGGACCAAAAGTGCAAAGGCCCTGAGGCAGGTTATGTTCTTGGCACATCTGAGGAATTGCTGGAGAGAATCACGTAAAGGGAACACGGTAGGAGATGTGCTCAGAGAGTCAGGTAGAACCAGATTATGAATGGCCTTGTAGACAATGGTCAGCAATTCAATACTATTGAATATTGGGAAGTCCCATTGGGTTGGGAAGTCCCATTGGGATGGGAAGTCACTGGAGAGGTTGGTGCAGAAGAGTGGCTCAATCTGACTTAGTTTGTGAAGGAATCACTCCAACTGCTCTGTAAAGAATGACCTGCATGTTGGGCAAGGACAGAAGCAGGGAGACCCGCTGGAAAACTATGACGACAGTCCAGGTGAGAAATGATGGTGGCTCCGACCAGGGTGGAGGGGGAGGAGGTGACAAGCAGTGGTCAGATTCCAGGTACATCCTGAAGGTAGAACCAACAAGATGATTCTTGGATTTCTTACCAAACGAAACAATGGAGTTGTCATTTGCTGAGACATTGTAAGCTGGGCAGGAGTAGATTTGAGAGAGAAATTAAGAGTTCAGTTTTGGACATGTTAAAATTATGGTGCCTTCTTAAAATCCAAGTGGAGATCACCCTTGGTAAGTTAAATATTACTGTGACTGACCTGCTGACATCCAGGATCAGGGCATACAAATTCAAATGCTTTCAAGGGCAAGGCAGTCAATATAAATAAGTATTGAGGGCAGCTGAAGACTGTAGCTGATCAAAGAGTAAATATCCCAACTACACTGGAAGACACTACTAAGCCCAGTCTAGTGTTGTCACCAGAAATCTGGGATCAATGTCCCTAGACCTTCTAATTTTTTCTTAGATGGAAGAATCTGAATTTTTAACAATCAAATCTTACAGGGAAAAAAGTTCCATAGTCTACTAAATTCAAGAATTACTCAGTTAAATAAAAAGTTCTTACTTTGGGACTTATTGGTGTCCTTAATTTTGTAATGCACATTGCAAAAGAGATTTGGTTTAGCATTTCTCTTACTTATTTGACAGAAGAACTTTCTTTTAATGCAACGTCTCAAGGGGCAAGCATTCCTCGGCACACACTTTGGGGAATGCTGGTTTATGGGTAAGTCTTAGATGTTACATCAACAACCCTTATGCTCCCTCGTTGGAAGTTTTAGGGCATATGGTAATATATTTATTGCAGCTTATGAGTTATAGTTGATCACACACACACACAGAGCCAATTTTGTTAGCTGTTCTAACAGCTCATATCAGATTTAGTGAAATGCAAATGGAACAATTATTAAAGTCTTCTAACTTGTTAAATAACTAAGAGGAGTTTTGACGCTATCATTGGTGAAGAAACACTTAGTGAGATCACAGCGGCACTGAGTCACTTTATTTCCTAGCTCCTATGCCTTCTTTACCAATTATGCTATCTAAGGTAGTGACGGGAAGGGCAGCTAACTACCATTATGCACAGATGTTCCTTGTTTTACTTATCCACGAGGAGCGAAGAAGAGAAGGACAAATAAATCAGGAATGGAAAATTTGTAACAAAAATGCAAGACTAATCTTGTTGCAGGTCTTTAAAGTATATCCCCCAGAATATATTACAACATTTGAGGTGCAAGTCTGGTCTCTGAAGACTTAGAGTATGTAGTCTGTTTAAGAGTGCTCACAATACAGTTGAGGAGATCAGTACATAAAAAGATAAGCAATATGGAATTGTCAAATATTGTCAAAAATGTCTATAAAAGTTCAGAGAAAGCAGAGGATAAAGTGGGTTTGTGTGGCCAGCGGCAGTGTCCTATGAGCTGGTCTTTGATGCATAGGGAGGCATCGGGTCCAGAGGAGGGTGGTGGGAATTCCATGCAGGAAAGACAAGTAGAGATAAAGACAGGGCAGTTTAGGGACTATGATCAGATCACATAAGGCTGTTAAGATTGGGAGGTAAATGGAACACAAGCCTGGACCAGATCATGCTAGACGTGGGGTTCCAAGTAAGAAACTGTGGCCTTAACTGTGTAGGTAGCAAAGAGTCTGATGGATTTTGAGCATGAATCTGCCCTACTCAGGCAATTTGAAATGGTGAGGCCATAAGGGAGATGGTGAGGCAAGTGCCCTCTGCAGGACCCTAGGTAGAGGTGATGAGCACTGGAGGAGGGAGCTGACAGTGGGAATAGAAGGAAATTATAATATTATGAAGGAAAAAATGATCGATAGGACTTTTAAACCTATTGAATGTGGGAGAGGCAAAGGAAAAAGGCAGGCATTGACCCTGGGTCTCTAAGAGAATGGTTATCCTGATAGCAAACTGGTTTATATATATTTAAGACACAGTGGTACCACTCAAGTGGTAGTGCATTTAAGTAGAAATGCTCAATTTCTACTTAATTCATTAGTGACTTAGGACTAGAAATTGAGAAGGAAAGGGAAATAATGTGCATTAAGATACTGCTGTATTCTCAGCTATGTACTAGATCCTAATTTAGGAGAGAAATGGGGCTGGAGTTTGCAATTTGGCACCATCTGCATAGATGTCAGTCAAATCAGGAGAATGGAAAGGATTCAATGAAGACAAATTTATCACTTTCTCTATGTCCCTTCACTATGAAAACAGTTATCACACAAAAATAGATGCATATAAAAAACACTACATCACATCACATCACATGATCAGTCGAAATGTCTGAGTTCCATAAGCTAATTTTGAGGTGTAGACAGTGATTGAGATTAGGAAGGAAAACAGAACTGTAATTGATCTCTCCTATTCTTCTCTCCCCTGAGGGAGGTAGACAGACACAAAACAGGAGTCAGGAGGGAACCAGAGGAGAAAGTTTTTGGGAGAGTTTCTACCTGCTGAGATAAATAGGAATAAAAGTAAACTCTCTCCTTAAAGAATAACAACCCTTTGAAAAGTGTCTCTTACTTTTCTAGAACTCATTGTCAATGTACAGACACACTCCTTTCATTCCCATCATAAAACTTTCCATTCACAAGCCAGTGAGGAGTCACACATTCCACCTTCATCCTTCCTTTCATTCCCATCATAAAACTTTCCATTCACAAACCAGTGAGGAGTCACACATTCCACCTTCATCCTTCCTTTCATTCCCATCATAAAACTTTCCATTCACAAGCCAGTGAGGAGTCACACATTCCACCTTCATCCTTCCTTTCATTCCCATCATAAAACTTTCCATTCACAAGCCAGTGAGGAGTCACACATTCCACCTTCATCCTTCCTTTCATTCCCATCATAAAACTTTCCATTTACAAGCCAGCGAGGAGTCACACATTCCACCTTCATGCTCCGGCACACCAGGGTCTCAGTGTTTCCCTGTTGCTTTCATGTCCGTCCTGGAACTCAGGTGCAACAGGCAGAGTAACAACACAGATGTTTCTACCGCAGTCATCCGTCTTTTCCATTTGCCACAATTCTCCAGGGTGAGCTGGGTCTACCCCTTCCTTCTTCCCAGCAGTCAGGAAGGTCATGCTGCTTAAAACGTCTCTCTGTTTAAATGCCCAGAGAAGGGAAAAATGGAGGAGCCATAACAAGAGAGAACAGTGGGGCAGACAAAGGTAGACTAAATTTGCAAACTTAGAAAGCATCTCAAAATACATTAGTTACTTAATATAAAAGTGTTTCCATTCCTGGTACTCTTGCTTTCTTTGATTCTATAAATGTAATACAGTAAATATTATAACTGTGTATATCACAGATTTAGTTAATGGCATGACTACTTCTAATGACCAGAATATAGGTGTTATCTTTGAACTCAATAACACAATATATCAGTGTCAAAAGTTCCTCAAGATCCTGGGAGTAGAAACACCTTCCTTAGGACCATGAAAGATGTACACGTTAGCACTCCTGGGTTCTTACAGATTCCCATGGAATTTCTTGCTAAAAAGGGAGAGTGCTGGGAGGCTTTGAGGCTGAGGGTTTCCTAAAAAGCATCCCCAGCAGTATATTTGCACTATCTAAAATAAATTCATATATGGAAGTGGCTGTCTCAAGACCCATGTCTATATAATGGCCGGTCGAGTAACTGATGCTCACACTCCTAGAAACTAGGCAATATGCTTTGAACACACAAAACGGGGGTGAGGGGTGGAGGAGGTGAAGGAGAACCTACACAAATGCTCACTAATTGAAAGTTGCCAAAATGAAAAGCTTTAATAAAAAGGTAATAACACCCACTTATTGTAAATTTCCAGTTCACAACTAAGATACTATCACAAGACAAATTATGATGGAAAATAGTTAGCTCAGACCTGTCCTGACTGAAATAACCACCTATTTGGACAATGAAGAACATTCCTACGATGAATGCTCACATAACCCTGCCACCAGAATCTCCACTTAAATGGTAATGGCCTAACTCTGTAAACAAAAATAACTTGCAAAATTGGCTCAAACAGGACCATGGGTGTTTTCTACCATTATTAAGGAATAACCGTTTACTTTCTCTGTTGCCTGTAAACATTAGGTTCTCACTGCTCTTAATTCCTGACATTACAGTTTTATCTGTAACCTAATTCCTGAATCTAGCTGTTACCAGATTCCACAAATACCAAACACAGGTTAGTGCTTGGCAGCCCAGTGAGAGTCTTACAGAAAGAAGTCCTTCACGGAGTTCATAGCTCCCTTTCCACCTCCATGAATGAAGAGTGTTCAAGTTCTTGATGCTGGCACCCCTCCAGGTGCAGGGAGGAAAAGACGGCAGGGCTTCCCATAGCCACCCTACCAGCCTTCAGTGCCTGCATTCCAAAACAGTCCTAAATCACAGAGAAGCAAGAGTGGGAGCTTCATGAGATCATCAGATGTATCTATAGAAAATAATGAGTTTTCACTTGGAATAAAAGACTTTACAACAAAATTTTAGAATTAATTAGCAACCCCATCCTACTTCAATGGTGTTGCATTTGCATAAAATAACCAAAGGCACTTAATGCTCTTCTCTTACCTGCCTACTGTCCCTTTGGGAGGATGTTGAAGAGGAGGCACTTCTATGAGTTGGAGTGGATGTTTTGTGAGCAGGGGAGATGCCCTTCTCATCTGAACTCATTGCTGCAGTTAAAGCCTAGTTTTATGCACTTAAGATCATCCCAATCTTCTCTCAAATCCACAAAGAAGTAGATGATTTTTCAGCTTCATTCCATTTCATGAATCAGGTTTGACTAGAAAAGAGCAGTCAAATATTAAGGGTGTCCAAACCACCTAAAAGCAAAACAAACAAGCCTCATATAAGTCATTAAAAGTCAAATTAAAATAATTATATTTAGGAAAAAATATTAATTTGTGTTAGTGAGAGGAAGAACTCTGAGAAATTAGGAATATTTCTTCCGCTAGATTTTAAGGTGGAAGATGAAAGTGTTAATAGGCTAAAAAAAAAAAGGACTGTCAACAAGGAAAATGGGAAGAAATCATGTGCTAAGTCATATTCTGTCCTTTTGCATTTTCTTTGTTTTAAAGCAGATTATAATGCTGTATTTGAGACCCTAATGCCAAAGATTCTCCTCCAGAAATGTAATCTATCCTACCCAATGGACTAGAATGAGTTCGGTCCATGTTTGCCTTCAGTTTAGTTTAGCTATGCCATGTATGGGACGGTTAAATCCAACACAAAGTAGTCAGTTATAAAACAGTTAATGCATTATGTTAACATATTATGTACATCCTGTGATCCACTATCATTTGTGAAGGATCAAGGAATACATATATCCAGTTATTTGTACCTCAAAACTACAGCATGCCTACATGTGAGTCTCAACAACCAACATGCTCACAAACATCTACAGATTGACAGGGTATCTTAGAGCAGGGGTAACTGGAGTTCCTTCACTTATACACAGTCAACAGCCACTTCAATTTTTTTACTTGGATTCACATAAGGAAGGTTTGCATTGTTAATGTTAATATTAAAAGCTTGTGTCAGAGAGAAACTCTCAAATTGGCCTTGTCTCCAACACAGCTATGCTAAAAAATGTTACAAGGTAAGCACTATGGTGTAACACTAAAAGCTTAAAAAATAATGTTTCCCAAAAGATAGACAATTAAAGTGAACTTTATCCTCTTATAAGAAGAAGGCCACATTCTAGCCCCCATCTTAATGCTAAGGAAGTACAGAAACCAGAACACTTGTATAGGTTTGTTAGAATGGGCTGGGAAGGAAAGCTGTTGGCAGGAAACAGAAATCAATCTTTAGTCCACAAAAAAGTGAGACCTGAACTTCAGTCCAGAGGGTGAGACAGTGAATCAAGTAAACAAAAAAAGATGGAGATACATGGGCATTATGAAGACAGCGAGTGAGGTGAACTAATGGATCTGGGCGTCAGAGATCCATTAGTCCAAAGGATGAGGAGTTAACTAGATACCTGGGTGTGTGGCATGACATGATCAACAGATGAGTGGTAGCCAATATGACTAGAGTCAGAGAGATGGTGATATGGTGGTCAAAGAACACAGAGGCCAGTCCCTGCAGGACCTTGTAGGCCATGACAGTTGCTATGGTCTGACGTATGTGCCAAAATTTCATGTGTTAGAAACCTAACCCCAAGGCAACAGTATTGGGAAATGAGGCCTAATGGGAGGTATTTAGGTCATGAGGGTGGAGCCTTCATGACCAGGTTAGTGTCGCTATATAAATAGCTTGTGATATGGCTTGGTTGTGTTCTTACCCAAATCTCATCCTGAATTGTGGCTCCCATAATCCCCATATGTCATGGGAAGAACCAGATGGGAAGGAATTTAAATCATGGGAGTGGTTACCCTCATGCTGTTCTCATGAGAGATCAGATCTGATGGTTTTATAAGGGGCTTTCCCCACTCTTGCTCAGCATTTTTTCTTGCTGCTGCCATGTGGAGAAGGACCTGTTTGCTTCCCCTTCTGCCATGATTTTAAGTTTCCTCCCCAGCCATGCAGAACTGTGAGTCAATTAAACCTCTTTCCTTTATAAATTAGCCGGTCTCGGGTATGTCTTTATTAGTAGCATGAGAATGGACTAATACAGCTTGTAGGAGTGGGTTCTCGCTCTTCTGCTCTCCTACCATGTGAGGACATGGGGTTCCTCCTCTCCAGTGGATGCAACGTTCCTCCTCTCCAGTGGATGCTCTTGGGAGCAGAGAGGCGACAGGGCCCTACCCTGCTGGTGCCTTGATTTCCTAGCCTTTGGGACCATGAGAAATAAATTTAGGTTCTTTATAACTTATCCAGTCTTGGGTATTCTGTCATAGAAGCACAAGTGGACTAAGACATTGGCATTTTGATTTTTATCATAAGCATGAGAAGACATCAAGACGTAAGCAGATTTGTGTTACTAAAGGGTGACTCTCCATGGGGAGACTCCAAGTGGAGAAGTAAACAAGATGGGGGGCCCAATCAGGACTCAGGAGAGGATGGTAGAGTGGTGGCAGAAATTCCAACACTGAGTCCTGTGGCGTGTGACTGGACATGGCAGGGGAGGCAGGGCTGAGGATAACTCTCATGCCTCTGGCATTCCAAGCAAGAAATGGCCAAAGGAAACCTATGATCCATAGGAACGTCATGACTGTGGTTTGAGACATTGCTGAGGCATTCAAATGGACAAACTCTTGGAAACGTAGGTCTGAAGTTCAGGGAAATCTAGGCTGGAGATGTAAATGTTTAATAGACTATGGTAATGATACAAATATATTAATCAGATCCTTTACAGATCATGTAAATTTCACATGTGCCAGTAAATGAAATTTTATATGGGTCTATAGTTATATTTTTAAAAATCTGTAACATAATATTAACGGATTATGTCACCCTGAATGTGTTATTCAGGATTTTAATGGTCACCTGTTTATAGAGAATACCTAAAAGAACAATCCCAATAATTATAGGGGGAATTTTTATAAACTGGGAAAACTGGACATTCTAATGAATAGAACTTGTAATCCAGTCTTAAGATTTCAACTCACTGTCACCACAGGAAAAATAAAAGTTCCTTACCCTCCAAACTGGGAGACTTTCTCTTGAAACAAAACTAGCCTTTGAACAAATAGAAATGGAAAGCACTGCATATCTCTTATGTGAGCTAGAGATGAGTTTCACTAGTATTGGCAAAGGTAGTAATAAACCTCCACTTGATAGGCGGCCATCTAATCTTTTTATTTTATGAAGGCAATCTAATAAGTGAGTAAAGTTTCTGATGCCAAGCTGTGGTGCCAGCAAACAGAATGTAGAGACACTGCTTGGATCCTTGATTTGAAGTATTTAGCTTTCTGGTCCAAGATGTTTTACAAGTAGATACTGACTCTTGAGCCAAAAGGGAAGTACTTTTGTGATGCATTCAAGTGCTCCCAAGGGAAGAGGTTGAAACAACCTAACTCATTAAACTGTTATACATTTGGAAGTACACTCAATCCAAGGTATAGTTCCTCTGCTGGATTTTTTTTTAACTGTACTTTTTTTGTTAACACCAACGCTAACACTTTGATTTTTGTTTTAATTTAATATGACATTTTCAGGGTAACTTGTTTACGATAAAAGGGCAACATTTCAGTTGAACTACAGTTACAAAATATGTTGAATAATGGCAAAATGAAGAAAAAGTAAGAGAACTTAATTCATCCCAAGAATTGTTTTTGAGGTTATTGTTGTTTCTATGAATTTTTGTTAGTTTTTTAATAGAAAGGGTTTCAAGTACCTAATATCAAGTTGAATGAGATGACCTTCAAAAATTATTCTAACCAATCTTCAATCAAGTGTTTGACCACCTGCTGTTTTTCAAATGCATTATAAAAGTAAATCTAAACTCTGAGCGAAGGTCACACCCACTTATTATTTATTCTTAGAGTGTAGGAATTGCTATAACATAAAAAAATTCATCTCCATAAAAGAACATTTTCAGAAATTGCCTAAACAATATTCTAAACCAAAGAAAGGCCATAAATTTTAAAGTCAATACCAACATAATTACTATACTCAATGAGAAAAGTGTTGTGGCTGAAAATAACAGCAAAATGAGAGAGCTGAACATCTAATTTTTCTGTCTCATTCTTCCTTTGTAACAGTGGGAACACTACAAGTATTGCTAAGTGCTGTAACATTTGCATTTTCACTGAGTGACATAAAACTCAGATTTATGACCCAGGGACCTAATTAAAGCAAAAGCTGGTAGGGAAGACTTCTAGAATTTGCTGTTCAAAGGCATCATAAATTGTACATGTCCAGAAAAACACTTGAGATTGGGGACCACTTACCCTGGGCTAGTTGTAATGTGTCACAACAAAGCCCCAAATCTCTTTATCACAGTCCTGAAGGCTGAGAAATCAAGCACTGGCAGGTTAGGGCCCCGTCTCTCTGCTTCCAAGAAAGGTTTATTTTTAGATCAATTGCACGTCCCTTAGGTCAGCTGCAGACCTACTCTGAGTCCTCTTCATTCCAGGCTTGACACACAGTCCCCAGGAGAGGTAGAGCAGAGCCACTGGAGAACCATAAGATGGCTCTTAGAGCTTTTGCTCATAGGTGATACAGGTTAGCTCACTCACGTTTTATTGGCCAAAACAAGTCATATGGCCCAGGTAAGGTCAATGATGGATGAAACTACAGTTCTCCCAGTAAGCGAGGCAGCAGATATTTGGGTACAATAATAATTTACTATATAAACTATAGAAAAAGATTTAAAGTACAGTTGAAAATATTTAAATTGACTCCAGTTACATCACTGAGAAATAACCCTTGTTAACATTTTTGGTTCTACTTTAATCAAAGTAGGAGAATAACATTCACACTATCTGCAGTATGGTTTTTCGATCAACAGTATATCACTAATGGCTTTTTTGATAAACAAAGAAACTTCAACAATATCTTTTTTCTCTTTTTTCTTTTTTTCTTTTTTTTTGAGACAGAGTCTCACTCTGTTGCCCAGGCTGGAGTGCAGTGGTGTGATCTTGGCTCACTGGAACCTCTGCTTCCTGGGTTCAAGTGATTCTTCTGTCTCAGCCTCCTGAGTAGCTGGGATTACAGGCACGCACCACCACACCCAGCTAATTTTTGTATTTTTAGTAGAGATGGGGTTTCACCATGTTGGTCAGGCTGGCCTTGAACTCCTGACCTTCTGATCCACCCACCTTGGCCTCCCGAAGTGCTGGTATTACAGGCATGAACCACTGCGCCCAGTTCAATAATACCATTCTTAATCATCACAATAAGGCCGCCACACAGATATACCACAATACATTTAACCATTCTTCTTTTAGGACATTTAGGTTGTACTCAGTATATTTTGGAACAAGAAGATTTATCACAGAAGAGTTTGTAACAGTTATACATTTACTTTCGATCATTATAAAAATGACCCTTTTCATCCCTTTCAATACTTGTTTTGCTTTATCTGATATTATCTGTTCCCTTTTTGCTAGCAAGTGATTAATGAAACTTTGTCCATCCTTCCCACTTGAACTTCCTTATATTTTATGTGTCCCTCTAGTAATGATCAGGTTGGGTTGTTCAAAAAGTCTAATTTTAGTGAAGTATTTCAAATTTCTACTTAATGTTATAACTAATAATTGATCTTACCCCTGCCATATCATTTTGTACTTTTTATTCTTTTTGTTCTTCTTTGATTCCTTTAATGCTTGATGGCTTTTGCTTGATAATCTAGCTTTTGCAGCGTACTGACTTGTACATGGTTTTAACAGACTTTTATATTTGATAATAATTTGAAAGATAATTCTCCTTTTAAAGTTCTATTTCCATTTCCCTTTAAGTTTCTCTAAATTACGCTGGAACCTACAGTCTGTAAGTGACAGTTAAGAGTAAAATGGGGCCGGGTATGATGGCTCATGCCTGTAATCCAGCATTTGAGAGGATAAGGAAGTAGGATCACTTGAGGACAGGAGTTCAAGACCAGCCTGGCCAACATGGCAAAACCCTGTCTCTACTAAAAATACAAAAATTAGCTGGGCAGGGTGACACATGCTTGTAATCCCAGCTACTCGGGAGGCTGAGGCACAAGAATCACTTGAACCTGGGAGGCAGAGGTTGCAGTGACCTGAGATCATACCATTGCACTCCAGCTGGGCGACAGAGCGAGACCCTGTCCCCGCTGCCCCCGCCACAAACAGACAAACAAACAAGCAGACCTTCATCTCACCTCTCTTGACCTCTGTATGGCAGGTGCATCTGACAGCAATAACTTAAGCATACCCTGAGAGTGACCCTACGGTCTAAGAAGAATGTGTGTGCAAAGTCCCAGGCAAAGGAATAAAGGAGTGACCCATGTGGAGTGTCACTCCTTGTCTATGAGGAACATCTGTACTCCCTGCCCGTCCCTTGGAACACAGGTCATACAGGGCATCGAGGTTTTGGTTTAAATGGAAGTTGCTAGATGGAGGTTGCTAAGTGAAAATGCCATGTAAACTGCATGAATTTATAAATGGCAGCAGTTCTCCTGTCCAGCCCACCATCATTAGACTGTCCCTGTATGTAACTTCCTTCAAAAAACCCTTCATCTCGTTCACTGTCTCTGGGTCTCTTCTTTGACCTCCAGAATGTGGTGTCTTCCCTACTGGAGTAAACTAGGAACTGGCACAACACCATACCCAACAACAAAAAGAAATCACCAAATTTTTCTTTTCCCAGTCTTCTCTATTTTGGTGATTTGATCTGAGTTTTGGAGAATTATACTTGGGTTTCTAGAGCAAGAGAGAGGAGCTGCTACCCCTTTTTCTGGTTGGGACCTACAAGGATCTCAAAGTTTGAAGACAAATTGTAAGAAAAGCCAAGCTTTTAAGACTATAAGAAAAGGCACCTCCTCTTCTGCGAGTGAAGATAAGGTTTGTCATCATCAAAACTTGGCTAGATTTTCCTCAATTTGAGATATATAGCTTTCATAAAATTGGAGTCTAGTCCTCCATAGTTTGACATTATATTATTCTATTTGAAGCTAGTGTTGTTTGAGTTACTGGGAGTTTGCCTTTTTAAACATTTGCATGACTATTGACAGAGAATTTGGAGGAACCTCATTAGAAAATCCTAGATGCAAGTTTCCTGATTTCAACTGAACAAGGCTCTACTTTCTCTGCACTCTTCTTAGGCTCCTTACTAAGTAAATGAATAAGACAAACCCTCCTCCTTCTGTGGGCAGCCTTCAAACTGATGGGTGGGAAAAGGAAAAAGAAAGAATGAAGAGGAATTATATTTTTTTACTTTGTTTAGCTATAAATCTGAATTTTGTATTTGAAATAAGTTTTACAGTTAATTAAATATTGTAAAACATTTATTAATCTCGTATTGGCACAATTTAATGTAATCATTACCAAAATCATAACAGGATTTTTAATGAATTGGCAATATTATTCTAAAGTTCATCTGGGCTACTCTGGTTATACAGCTTACAGGTTAACTTTGCTTCACAAGGAGGGAAAGATAGAAAAGGAAGGGAGGGCAGGAGGGAGGGACAGAGGGAGGGAGGAAGGAAGAGAAAGGAAAGTTCATCTGGAAGTGCAAAAGTGTGAGAATAACAAAAAATATTTTTAAAAAATGATAAAAGATATCTTACCCTATCACATACTAAAGCTATTTAACATCGAACTTAGTTAACAGCAGTAGTACAGGGCCAGGAAAAGCAGATGGAACAGACAAGAATTCTAGAAACTAGTCTATGCAATGACAAAAAGGGTCTTAAAAACATCAGTAAGAATACTATTCAGTGCAAAAAAGAAACGAGCTATCAAGGCCACAAAAAGACACGGAAGAGGCTTAAATGCATATTAAGTGATCATTTCACCAGTACTAATTTTCCAAGACTTGTCAGTCACTTTTTGATCCATCATTTGGTTTCTGGCCTTTGCCAACATGTTTTGAAAGAAAGAACAGATAACGTCATAGTTCATATTTTAACAGAAAACTAATACTGGGAAATATGTTCTGATGACTGCTAACAGATATCAATTGTCAGCACAGTACAAAGACTTTTTGGCAACAATAGGAAATAACAAAATATTTTGCCCTACTTTGTGACCTTAAATGATGATTCATAAATCACCGGGTATGTACAAATTCTTACTACAGCACTATATGATTTCAACAGTACGTGTCCTGTTCTCTGGAGGAATTTGCAGTCAGAACAACCATTTCTGCACTGAGTTGAGGCATTCTGAGGAGTTGGCTAAAGCAAACAGAATGACTTGGGTTAAAAATGTCCTTGAACTATCTTGTGCATTGCTGGTGGGAATAGAAAATGATGTAGGTGCAGTGGAGAACAGTATGGAGGTTCCTCAACAAAGTAAAAATAGGCCAGGTGCAGTGGCTCACACCTGTAATCCCAGCACTTTTGGAGGCAGAAGTAGGTAGATCATCTGAGGTCAGGAGTTCGAGACCAGCCTGGCCAACAAGGTGAAATCCTGTCTCTAATAAAAATATAAAAAATTAGCTGGATGTGGTGGTGTTTGCCTGTAATTCTAGCTTCTCAGGAGGCTGAGGCAGGAGAATTGCTTGAACCCAGGAGGTGGAGGTTGCAGTAAGCTGAGCTTGTGCCACTGTACTCCAGCCTGGGTAACAAAAGCAAAACCTGTCTCAAACAAACACACGAAGAATTAAAAATAGATTACCTTATGATTCAGCCATTCCACTTTTAGGTATATGCCCTAAAAGAACTAAAAGCATAGGTTTAGATACTGTACAACTATGTCCATAGCAGCATGTAGCCAAAATGTGGAAGCAACCCAAGTGTTCATCAATAAATGAATGTATTTAAAAAAAGGGTTATATCCACACAATGGAATATTATTCAGCCTTAAAAAGGAAGGAAATTCTGACACGTGTAATGCCATAGATGGACTCTGAAGACATCATTTTAAAGTGAAATATGCCAGGCACAAAAGAACAAAAAACAATACTATATGATTTCACTTACATGAGGTGTGCAGAGTAGTCAAATGTATAAAGACAGAAGGTAGAATGGTGGTTATCAGGTCTGTGAGGAGGAGGAAATGGGGAGAGTACATGTTTAGCGGTCACATAGTTTTACTTCGCAAGAAGAAAAGGTTCTGGAGATGCATGGTAGTGATGGATACCAAAAAATGTGAATGCACTTTATGGCACAGAAGTGGATACTTCAAAGTGGTTAAAACGATAAATTTTATGCTATATATATTTTACTACAATAAAAAGTTCCTGAATCACCAGTTATAATGACTTCTACAATAAGCAAATATTAATTTTATACTATTTTGTGGTCAAGTTTCATCTTCTTTATAAAATCTTTCCTAACCTAATAGAATTGTCACTCCAATCTATTACTTCTATATACAAACATACATATATTTTTGAACATATACTGCACTGTATTTATTTGACTTGATTCTGTAAGATCTATGAGGCTGGGGACTATGGCACTTTTCTCATTATAGTCCAATGTCATGTGCCACAAAAGCCATTCAGATTGTTTACTGAGCTTATCGTTTTAGTTAAGATTTAAATCTTCCATTATATCAATTAAGTAACATTGACTGTGCTAGCAGACTATAGATATCTACCCTCAAATTAGTTCTTTTTCTTTTCTAATTTTTTTTTTGAGATGGGGGTCTCATTATGCTGCCCGGGCTTGTCTTGAAACTCCTGGGCTCAAGCAATCCTCCCACAGCCTCCCAAAGTGCTAGGATTACAGGTGTGAGCCACTGTACCCAGTCTAGTTCTTTTACTATATTTGCCTAAAGATAACCTAAAATAATCCATATGATTTGAGGACTGGAGTTTCCTATCTGTTCAATAGTGAGCTGGAGAGAAAGACGGTACAGGGTTCAACATTCCCAAGATAAAATCTCTTAGTTGTCCTAAGAAAAGGCCTGTTGGACTGCTAATGGTGCTATAGGGGCCTGAGAGACATTAGGAACAGGAAATAGATGCAGTGGCGTTAATTATTTCAAAACACCATCGATGGGTTAGCCTGACCACACAGAATTATGGCACCTGGCACCTAATTTACTAGATACCATCTACTAATTACAATATCTCATGGTCAGGAATCTTTTTTTTTTTTTTTTTTTGAAACGGAGTTTCGCTCTTGTTACCCAGGCTGGAGTGCAATGGCGCGATCTAGGCTCACCTCAACCTCCGCCTCCTGGGTTCAGGCAATTCTCCTGCCTCAGCCTCCTGAGTAGCTGGGATTACAGGCACGCGCCACCATGCCCAGCTAATTTTTTTGTATTTTTAGTAGAGACGGGGTTTCACCATGTTGACCAGGATGGTCTCGATCTCTTGACCTCGTGATCCACCCGCCTCGGCCTCCCAAAGTGCTGGGATTACAGGCGTGAGCCACCGCGCCCGGCCCATGGTCAGGAATCTTAAGCAGAATTTTGAAAAACTGTCATCTTCCAGAATAGCAGAATTTATGCAGGCCATTACCTGCATCAGGATGTCAAAAAGTCTACTTGTGTTGGGCATTCAAGCATGAGTGTTGGTTTCAATTATTGCTCATTCACTGTTACATGAGGGAAGGAACAGCTAACATGACCGAGAATCCCCTGCCAGGTCCCAGGTTCTGCAGGCTTGCAAATTCGTTTAATTGGAGGGTGGCAACCTTGGCACATATCTAGTGGTGAGCTGAAGCTGGCATGCACCAGCTCAGGAGCTATGTGCTTCAAAGCAGTTCAGGGCTTCAAAGACATTCCCCTGGGATGCTGAAATCGATCATGGTGGGGGTATCTATGCCATGCAAATGCTTCAAATCTGGGCTTTTTTTTTTATTTTTTAAGAGGATTATTAAACATTTGCCAATACACCACTGTCTATGGTGGTTTTCATCATAGTCGTTTTCATTTTTATTTTTACACTAAATAATCCCATGGACTGCCTGAGTTTCAAGCCAATCCTAACTCTGCCATTTTCTAGCTATGAAACCTCAGGCAGTTTACTGAAGTCTCTCTGTGCTTCAGTTTCCTCATCTATAAACAGGGATAGTAATAATGCTACTTCACAAACCCCAAGCTTGGGAAACGTCAGTGCTAATCATCTACTACATAGGTTCTCAAGGGTGGCAATGGGATCCACATATCACTTGGGAACTTCCTGGAAATGCAAATTCTTGAGCTCATCTATACTTGTGAAAAAACCTCTGAGGGTGGTGCCCAGCAATCTGTGCTTTAATAAGCCTGTTAGCAGGCAGCAGGTATGCCGAGTTGCCAATTGGGCCCTATTCTTCACTGGCCTAACACCAACAAAACTAGGGAATAGTAATACAGTATCAGACACAGAATCACCACCAAGTCACAGACCTAAAGCTCAAAAATAAAGGAATTGCTAAGATTTTTCCTTTGAAATTAAAAAAGTTTTGAAACAAGAATTTTAGGGATAAAGCATTTAGCGTGTAACCTTTACGTATTCCTAAATGATTTTTATACCGCAAATTAGTTTTAACAACTTTAGATAGCTTACAAAAAATGACTTTCTTATAAACACAGTACCTCCATTAATTTTTATTATAATTAATTTTTCAATAATTTTAGTTTTATAATTGTTTATTATAATTTTTTATTATATAAACACAGTACCTTCCAATAAAGAAAATAAATCAAAAAGTTCTATCATTAGCCCACAGTCTGTTGTCTACTAATCCTTGCAATTGCAAAGTATCTTAGATTCCAGATTCAGTAACCCAGAGAGAGAACCCAGCCACTGTCTTTGACTAGATGGAGAATGGAGGGTAGGTAGTGCTTTGCAAAGGTTTTATGCAAAGGGCCAGACAGAAAATATTTCAGGAATTGTAAACCATACAATATCTGCTGTGGCTACTCAAACTGCCATTGTGGTGGAAAAGCAGCCTTAGACAATATGCAAATGAATAAGCATGGTTATGTTCCAATAAAACTTTATTTATAATAATAACAGGCTGCAAATTTGGCTTGTGGGCTATAGTGCTGAACCTTGGATTAACCCCTAGACTATGAAACATCAGGATGCATTCTTAGAACCAGATGTTGGCGAGTACTTTCAAAGACTGTAGATTACTAAACAGCTTCCTATGGCAGGCAGGTCTGTTAATCTGCACTATAGTTGGTAAACCATTTAAGCAGGACATTCTGAATTTAATTGCTTCTTGTCAACTCCAGATTTTCCTATCTCCCCTAACATGCAAAAGAAGATCTTTATGCTTGCAAATGTAGAAATTTAAAAATATTAGTAAGATAAAAGTCAGAGGAACTTGTTTTCATCAAAGTAAGGTTTTATTTATAATGTTAATTTTATTAAAAACTCCATGAGGAAAAGAATTGCTAAGTTCCACCTTAAGAACAAAACCCTAAGTAGTCCCAGAATATTTTAGGAAAATGCATAAACTAAAAAGAAAAATAGACCTTGAGAACTGGTAACAGAGTAGATGTTAAGTGTTCTCACCATGAAAGAAAAAAAGAAAAAGCTGCTGGGTGCAGTGGCTTATGCCTGTAATCCCAGCACTTTGGGAGGCCAAGGCAGGCAGATCGCCTTAGATCAGGTTCAAGACCAGCCTGGCCAACATGGTGAAAACCTTCCTCTACAAAAATGCATGATAGCAGGTGCCTGTAATCCCAGCTACTCGGGAGGCTGAGGCAAGAGAATCACTTGAACCCAGGAGGCAGAGGTTGCAGTGAGCCAAGATCACACCATTGCACTCCAGCCTGGGTGACAGAGTGACTCCGTCTCAAAAATAAACAAACAAAAACAAAACCAAAAGCCAAGGGTGAGGTAATGCACATGTTAATTAGCCCAATTCAGCCATGCCCTCATGTCTATATGTTTCAAAACATGTCGTACATGACCAAAATACGTAATTCTAACTTGTAAATTAGAGAAAAAAATCTAGAAATGTTAAAAAAAAAAAAAAAAAAGTTCTGGTGGCCAAAACTAATTGATTTGACTAGAGAAACAAAATTTGATAACACAGATGGTCCCTGACTTACAATGGTTTGACTTAGAATTTTCCAGCTTTATAATAGGTTAATCCTATCATAAATTGAGGAACAGCTATACAAAAATCTCTTCTGCTAAAGCTAATGTTATTCCTTAATCATCATCCTACATTCCAGAAGATATCAGTTTTAAACATTGAAAGCAACAGCCTGTTCTTAGCATTAAAATTTAGCTCATGAAAATCTTAAAACATGTGAGTAGCTTAATTTTACCTTTCGAAAAAACATTTTCCAATCAATATTGGATACTTTTAAGAAATCTGGTATCATGTATTATTTGGGAATGATGATTGTCTCACTCTGTTTCTGCCTTTGAAACCAAATCTGGAGAAATATTTCTATTCAAAACATTTTTTAGATTCTAAAAACATCTAGCTATTTAGGTTTTACCTCCTTTTTCAATTAGGTTCAGAACTGGTATAACCCATGATTATATGGAACAATGCAGTTCATTTATTCTAAGTATAAGACACCTAGTAGGAAAATAGAATAAAATAATTGAAAGAGAAACTGAATCAGAAAATCCAGGACATGCAGTCAATGTACACAGGGTGACTGCTGATAATTCTTTGTTTTTCTGAATACTTCATTATTATTTGATATTTGAATAAAGTACTCAAAAGGATTTTTTTAAAGACTAAGAACTAAGAACTCACTGTCAAGTCTAAGATACTAAAGACTTTCATTTTTTTCTAAAAGTTTTATAATTTTACTTTTTATATTTAAATCTGTGATCTATTTTGAGTTAATTTTATATAAAGTATAGAGTTTAGAGGTTCACTGTTTTGTATACAGATATCCAATTGCTTGTGCACTATTTGTTGAAAAGGCTATCCTTCTTTTTTTTTTTTTTGAGATGGAATTTCAGTCTTGTTGCCCAGGCTGGAGTGCAATGGTGCAATCTCGGCTCACTGCAACCTCCGCCTCCCAGGTTCAAGCAATTCTCCTGCCTCAGCCTCCCAAGTAGCTGGGATTACAGGCACCCACCACCACGTCCAGCTAATTTTTTGTATTTTTAGTAGAGATAGGGTTTCTCCATGTTGGTCAGGCTGGTCTCAAACTCTCAACCTCAGGTGATCCATCCTCCTCGGCCTCTCAAAGGGCTGGGATTACAGGCATGAGCCACCTGTGCCCGGCCAAACTATCCTTCTTTGATTAAATTTCTCTTGTGCCTTTGTCAAAAATTAGTTGGCAAAGACTGGGAAGGGTAGTGGGGGTGGGGGAAAGTGAGGATAATTAATGGGTACAAAAAAATAGTTAGAAGGAATGAATAGGGCCTAGTATTTAATTGCATAACAGGGTAACTATAGTCAACAATAATTTAATTGTACATTTCAAAATAACTAAGAGTATAATTGGATTGTTTATAACACAAAGGATAAATGATTAAGGGGATAAATACCCCACCTTCCATGATGTGATTATTATACATCGTATGCCTGTATCAAAACATCTCATGTATCATATAAATGTATATACCTACTATGTACCCACAAAAATTAAACATAAAAGATTTTTTTAAAAAATTAGTTGGGCACAAAAAAAAGGAAGAAGGTAAACTAACTCTACTTGTAGGTTGTATTAGACTGCTGAAGTTTAAGAAATTAAAATGAAGCATTTTAGCTTATTTTGTTTTATTTTTCCCTGCCCTCCACCTAAAATGAAGTATTTTTAAAAGGCAGAATTTGTCTAGTTCAAAATGAGCAACAGGACAAAAGTCCAGAATGGAAGAGAATTCAGGTAACAGGTTCTCCCACCCACCACTCTCCCTGAAGCCCCTTTCTGTGTAAGTGTGGCTTCTTCATCTTTGTAAATCTAAGCAACACTGTACTTGATTCAGTATACATTTTGGCATTTCTTCACCACTATCTTTCTTTTAAATGTTTTATTTTGGAATAATTTTAGATTTGCAGGAAAGATACAAAAATACCATGGGGAGTTCTCATATACCCTTTACCCAAGACTTCTTCCAGTTTTCACCAGTTTTTCAGAAGCTGACAAAACAAGACATTTTCATCTGAAACTTTAACTACTTACAGTGCCAGTTGAAAAAAAATAGACATTTGGAAACAAATTTAAATGCCAAAACTGTACTTATTGTTTAAATAAACTCTACAGTATCTTCAAATTTA
Source organism: Aotus nancymaae (assembly GCF_030222135.1). Taxonomy (NCBI): domain Eukaryota; kingdom Metazoa; phylum Chordata; class Mammalia; order Primates; family Aotidae; genus Aotus; species Aotus nancymaae. Next base: position 54,311,688 of record NW_026988419.1, read on the forward strand.
GTATTCTAAACATGAAAAAGTCAGCAAATCACCCTGCAGTTCTCAGATCAAATGTTACCCTGGAAGAGGCACACACCTTGTCACTTTCTAGCACAACGCTCTTTTCATTTCCTTTACAGCTCTTATCTCACTCAATATTTATATTATCTGTGTACTGGCTTATTGTCTATCTCCAGATAATCTCACCTGTCTTGTTTCCTGCTCTCATTGTTATAACCCCAGGGCCTGTAACAGTTCCTGGAGGGTACCAAATGGATACTCAATAGACTTTGCTGGATGAATGAATGAATGGCTGGATGGATGGATCAATGAATGGCTCTCTGAATGACCAAACACTTGAGATGCAGCAGGGATGATAAAAGACACATGATAAAAGACACATCCATTTAGACGACTCTTAGTTCTAAAATGTTAACCCTTTAAATAACTAGCACCAGCCATACACAGTTGCAGTTTGGGGGAGGCTGTGTGTTTTTCCTTCATTTTTGTAGTTATTTCTTACAGGAGCAAAGTTTAGAATTGTTGCTTGAAAAGACAAACCTTTCAAAGGAGATTTGTGTGGTTGATTCACTGCAAAAGTAATTTCTGGCATTAATCATTTGCTTTGCAAAGTGATTAAAGTAAAATTTTAAATGACCATCAAAGTTACACTTGTTAAGACATTAATCATTCTTCTGTATGTAAAAACATACTGGAAAAATAATTCACAAATGTTGGATTTTCAATTTTATGGTCATTGGGGAACAATATATTTTGAGAAGACAGGTTAAAAGTTTACTGGAAGGTCTTGTACCAATCATTGAGTGTTGGGCCAAAAAAAGTTTACTGTAGGGTAGAGGGTAGAAGGTGGGAGGAAGAGGGAGAGGATCAGGAAAATAACTAAAGGGTGCTAGGCTTAATCTGCGTGATGAAATAATCTGTAAAACAAACCCCCATACATGAGTTTACCTATATAAAAAACCTGTACATGTACCCCTGAACTTAAAATAAAAGTCAAAAATGAAAGTTTAAAAGACAAAAGAGGGAGTGGTCTAGATCTCCATCTTCCCTTCCATTGCCTACCTCTGAGATTCAGCTTCAAGGAATTAGCTGGTTGTAGGAAAAAGATAGCAAGGATGGATGGATGGATGGATGGATGAATAGATGGCAGGCAGGAAGGAAAAGAGAGAAGGAGAGAAGAAAAGAAGAAAGGGAGGGAGAGACGGAGGAAAGAAGAAAGGAAGGAAGGAAAGAAGAGAGGAAGGAAGGAAGGAAGGGAGGGAGGGAGGGAAGGAGGGAGGGAGGGACTACCTGTTCCTATATTTTCTACTAACACTAATATTCTCCTAGTGTCAAATATAACAAAATGTTTACAGAAAACAAAGCACTTGATCACTTGACAAACAAAGAAAAGAAAACCATTCCAAAATAAGCATCATAAATATCAATTTATCAAATAAAAGGAAGCAATTAAAAAAAAGAAGCAGCAAGCAGGGCGCGGTGGCTCACACCTGTAATCCCAGCACTTTGGGAGGCCAAGGCGGGTGGATCACGAGGTCAAGAGATCGAGACCATCCTCGCCATGATGAAACCCCATCTCTACTAAAAATAAAAAAATTAGCCGGGTGTGGTGGCACATGCCTGTAGTCCCAGCTACTCGGGAGGCTGAGGTGGAAGAATCACTTGAACCCAGGAGGCAGAGGTTGCAGCCAGCCGAGATTGCGCCACTGCACTCCAGTCTGGCGACAAAGCAAGACTCCGTCTAAAAAAAAAAAAGCAGCAGCAATAAAATGAAAACACTGGAACACCTTCAGTCTCTCTGCTTTATTTAGAGTGTTTATCTTTCCTGCACAATGATGAAGAGTGGACACTAATAAAGGCATTCAATACAGCACACACTGATCTACCATCCAAAGAGTACAATAATCCCACTGTCACTCCTGGAACACCTGTGTATGATGCAGTGAGTTGTAAATAACTCCGATTATCTGGTGAACTGAAGATTTAATAGACTAAATATCACTGCCAAGAAACATATCAACATTAATACTAAAAATGAAGTTGGGGAGAAAAATTCATATTCTGTCTTCATACAGAAATTTTGAATGACCAAAAATAATAGTGATATTAAAAGGTAAATGACAACAACAACAATAACAAAAATACTTGTAGTTAACTCTTTATTTTGTAAGGTTTTCTCTATATAGAAATATAACAATAATTAGTAGTTGTCATGCTGAAATTATTAATTTGAAACTATTTTATGTGCTCAAAGGATAAAGTAAATACATTTATAATGCTGTTTTGAACCAACAGTTTCAATATAAAAGAAAAAAATACAAATATAAAATTTAAAAAATTAAGACTCCATAAAGTTAACTCAGGAAAGTCAGCATGAACTCAGAATTTTTTTTTTCTTTTTGGAGATATGTATTTCCTACCTTGTTTCTTGAAAAGGCATGGAAACACTGACAACTCATGGGAATGAGCACCCCTAGTGTCCAGAATACAGTTTCTAAATTCTGTTTCCTATGAAAAAGAACCAGGCTGCTTGAATGGCTGATTTGTAGACTGGGGTATGAAATGGACAAGAAGAGTTTGGGGTAACTTGTTATATCAAAAATTCAGTCAAAGAAATTAATAGCACAGGGATGCTTTGGGGATGTTCTGCATCTTGGTCTGGGTGCTGATTATATAGGTGTGTCCAGTATGTACAAATTCACTGTGATTCACATATGATAGTTTCTCTTTTCTATACATATACAAAGGAACCAGGTTGAAAGAGCTCCCAATGAATAAACAAGGTTTTGTTTGAGCATCAAAATGAAAAACAAAACAAAATAAAAACACTACAATTAAGTGTGTAAAACGTAGCAAATATTTTTTTAAAATCCATGAATTTACAATGATTCTTAAAAAAAAGTAGTTTCTCCTTAAAAAGTATAAATATAAATATAAATATAATATCACCTTTTGAAGAAACTATAGCACCAACTCTGATATTGTCAACTACTAGGGAAATATTAAGCACTCACCCTGCCCTTCCTGTATGAACTACATTTCAGGGCCACCAAATACTAGTTGATGATGGAAGTTCTTTGTAAAAGAATGATAGCTAACAAATGTAGAAGGAATGATAGGATGGAGGAGGGGGGTCACCATTTTTATAACCCCTAATCAAATAATGTATTCAGGTAATTATTGTTGGTTAACAAAATTGTGAAGTTAAAAAAAACAGATGGGGGAACTTCACAATAGGGGGATCAGGATGTTCCTCCCTGAAACATGGTCCAATGATAGCATCACTAAAAGTGCGGTAACCAAACCATATGTGCTTCCCGAGGTGGTACTCCATAAAGTATACAGCAAAAGGAAGCAGAATTCTTGTCAAAATTGTTAAATCTGAATCCAATCAAGCCTCTTGAGCTAACTTCCAAGTTCTAGTAAATTTGAGTAATAGAGAAAAAAGTTAAGTAACAACAATTAGCCAAACCCAGTATGTAGAATGTTCTATTGCCAAAGTAGCCTTATTTCCAAAAGTGAATGCCTTGAGAAAAGAAAGGGAATATTCTAGATAAGAGTTTTATGAGACTCAATAGCCAAATGAAATGTATGCTCTTCTTCAGATCTGGTTCAAATAAACCAACTATAAAAAGAGAATTTTGAGATAATCAGGGAAATCTGAATATCCAATGAGTAGTAGATGATACCAAAGAAGTAGTGTTCATATTGCGAGGTGTGACATGGTAATATGGTTCTGTAGGAAAATGTGCATATTAAGATATGCCTACTGGAGAATGCAGGGGTGGGTATGATGTGATGTCTACTTCTAATAATTTCTGAATAAATGGAGAAGGAGATAGATGAATCTGAGTGTGTGCATATGGTTGTTCATTATGCTATTCTCATACAAAAGTATAAGTTTGAGTTTTTTCTAAATGAAAGGTTTTTTTAAAATTTAGAAAACAAAAATCAGCCAGACATGGTGACTCACGCCTGTAATCCCTTTGGGAGGCTGAGGTGGATGGATCACAAGGTCAGGAGTTTGAGACCAGCCTGGCCAATATGATGAAACCTGTATCTCTACTAAAAATACACAAATTAGCCAGGCATTGTGGTGGGCATCTGTAATCCCAGCTACTCAGGAGGCTGAAGCAGGAGGATCACATGAACTTTAGAGGTGGAGGTTGCAGTGAGCCAAGATTGAGCAATTACATTCCAGCCTGGGCAACAAGAGTGAAACGCTGTCTCAAAAAATTGAAAAATAAACAGAACAAAACAATGTCCCTTTTTCCTACTATTTACATATTAAAACCTTGATACAAACAGTATACTCCTTTTTTTCCTCCCACTTAGTTACTTATACAGTTATACTTTTACTGGATATGTATTCAAGGTACAATTTATTTTTCAGAACTGGTCTAAATCTTTCAGGTGTTTGGGCAACTCATTTTTCTAAAATCTCACCAACCAGATTGAGAAGGACAATGCACAGGTGAGAGCCGGCCTGGAGCACAGCCCTTCTCTCCAGACCAAGAACCTTCCCTCGTTCCTCCTTTGTTCCCATTCTTTTCAACAGGTGAGAAAGAAGTTTTGGGGTCTCACTCCTTTTCCCTGGAGAGAGGAGGTGGCTACTGGCCTGCCACCTCCCTTGGGTCCTTCAGCTCTTCAGATTAAGTGATCCTTGAGCAGAAGAAACCCCCTGCAACCTGAGGGAAAACCCACGACAGGAAGAAAGAGGGCAGGTGAAATGGCGTCTGCACTGCTAATTCATGCTTGCTATTCTCTCCATTCTGCTCCTCCAAGAGGACATCTCATGACCCACAAATGATAAAAGGGAGCCAATGGCAGCTTCCTCATCATGTCAGGGTTGAACACTCTTTCTCCTCTTACAGTTTTTGCCTAATCATGTTATATTTGCTCACTGGTTAGTTTTACTTTTTTTTAAAACCACATTTCAACCCATTTTATATGTCAATAACGGCTCCTAAGCCCTCCCTACATTTTTTCCCCATTTTTTCAGTCTTGGTTGTCACATCCTCAGGAAGTTAAGGGAAATGGAATGTGAAGCTGATAATAGGAACTCCAAGAAAAGGAGATAAGGGGGTTTTCTGAAAGCATTTCTGAGTATACATGCACACACACTCTTTAATTCCTGTGACCAAAGAGCAATAAAAACAAACAAATTTCTTTCTTTTTTGGGGAGGTTTGGGGGGAGATGGGCTCTGTGAACCTAGCAAACAAAATTTATGTAGAAAATGAGATATTAATCACCTGAATTTCCCCGTCAAAAAATAGTTTAGTTTCCTTCTCCTGGAGTCAAGTCACAACTCAGCAAATGTGTGGAAACAAATTTCCAGATACTTTATTTCCATGAACTTAAACTTAACAGCAAAGGGACTCATGCATATTTCACCCCTGCATGTGGTCAAGTATTAGGCAATACTAATCTAAGAATATCCATGAGATGAAGCAAAGTAATGCAGGCAGAAAGACACTAAGATACCCAAAATAAAAATCCCATCCATTGGCCTTCTTTCTTGTTTGCCTCAACATTTAAAAACAGGCACCAATCAAGAAGAGATTTACAATGTGTCTGATGTATCTAGAGGGGTAAAAATGGATACCCTGTGGCCTAAGTAACAGGCATTACCAGTTGGACTCAAAATGCATTGTGGGAAAATATCTGTAACTCTTATATTTTAGTAAAAAATAATTTGTTTAAAAAGAAGAAGAAGAACCATTGTTTTGGGAGTATGTCAGTTCCCCCACATTTGACTTTGCTAATGCAGGCACAGAAACCCTATGCCCATAAGGACCTTTGATTTGAAATGCTTCCATGGGTAAAGTATTTTCTTAACCATATAAACATTTGGTTCAGTATCAAATTGACAGAAACATTACTGAATGAATTTCACTTAGCAACAATATACAGCAATCCAAGACAGGGAAAGACAAGTTTGTCATTAACTATGACTCTCTGTGACGGAGGTATGTCTAATTCTGATGGCAAGATTTCTCACTGCTAAAAGTTCTGCACACATTACTGCTCATTGAGCCACCTTGGTGTCCAGAATGAGTGAGGGAATAGAAAATGGACTCTAAATCCCTAGAGGGGTCATTCAAAAAGAAGCTTACTCGGTGAATCAGTTTACCTCCCTGGAACCAAAACAATCAGATCAGACAACTGAACTCTTAGGTCATGAAATATCAGACTCTGAGATGACACCCTCAACATCTGGAAAAAATGATGCAGAGCACATCACTATGAAAATTAGATCTCCTAACTAAGCCCATAGCCTGAAACATCTTATCTTGGAAAAGTCTTCTTACTTCATAGGTAAGCCTGGCTGGCAAGTGTCAACTTCTCAAAGCTCATATAGTTTATATAAAATAATAAATGCTAAAATAATGGCAGAGGATAAATACTAAATTATTATATTACTTTTATGTAATATAGTACATAAAAGTGACTTCATATACAGAGAGCAGAAGAAATTGATGCTTAAAGCAGGACTCTTGAACTCAAAAGCCTACATGTCGCAGGCAGGTGCCATAATCTGAAAGATTGGTTCGGTTAAATATTTTGGGAATGCAGAATACTAGCAAAGTGCAGTCATTGCTAGTAACAAGACCAGATTTTTAATCTTCCAAGAGAAGCCAGATATTTAATCTATCTGATTTTTATGTGAAGTTTCCAGATTTTCAAATGTTTCAAATTAATTTTTTTATAAAAAGAAAATTTTTACAGGTTAAAAAAGTTTAGTAAATAAGATTTGGCCTGTGGGCTACTTTGCAAGCTCTAATCTAAAACACACTTTTAAACAATACAATAATAAAGAGAAAGCTTCTCATATAACAATGATTACGCTAAATTACTGAGCCTTGGTTCCTGCTCTACCAAGAGGTACCAGTCTATGCTAGGAAAGGGCGGGAGTGGCATCAGGATACAAAAGACGCTTTCCCCAAATTATATATGTCTGAATTACCATCACCACTACCACCACCTCCCCTGTACCCATGGAAAATAAGGTTTGACTAAGGATGTGCAGCTTGCCAAAAGCTCCCGAAGATGATTAATGCCACAAACTTCCACCCTGGTGATGGCTGACTTTGAAGAAGTAGAAAGCTCTGGATACCTCTGAGGGGTGCAGCTAAGTTGTGAAGACCACAAACTCACTAGGCCTAAGATATCAAATAGTATATATCAAGTGGCTCTAAAATAATAACTGCAAATATCAAAGATGATAAGGAGACTACAGAAAGTATTACTAGTGCCATATTAGCCATTTCAGCCTCATAGGCAAAGAGAAAAGCTGACAGTCTCACTGCCTACTATGGATTATAAAAACTGGATGCATTTTAAGAATGTGTACATGTAGTCACATGTGGATTTGTGGATATGTATATAAAAAAAGCAAGAATAACATTTTGGCTATTTTAAGGTTTAGGTCTGCATGTTCATTGCCCAAGAAGGGAAGAGAAAAGCAGTAGCACATGACCACATGATGCCAGACTACATATAAGAAACAGAAAATGGTTACCAAATATTTTCACATTTTTCTACTTCCTATCCTTAAAAAAAAAACTCAGAACTTTTTATTATGAGGATTATGACATATTATTTTAAGATCTGACATACAAATAAGAGAAACAAAGAAACATCTTCCTGTGACTTTGTGATGTCTCACTGATCTTTTGCTATTATTAAGCACTGCCTAATCTAACCCTGCTTTTAGTTTTAAGCTTGTGTTCTTCTAACTCACCTTGCACCTTGGAGTCAAAGTCTTCCAAGTCAGCTTTATGGTCAAAGCTGTTTCACAGTGGTTTATCCTCAGATGCCTGCAGCTTTTCTCCTTGGGACACGATATGTCTTTGACCTTGCTGGGGCTATCTTGGTAAATTACAGGAGCAGCTCCTTAATATCCTTCTGTTGCTGTTTTCCCAGCAAGTGGCAGAATCTGAAAAAGAGATTACAGGCATATAGTGCATCTTTACAGAACTTCGGTGAGCCTCTTAGGGGGACTGCCTATGGCCAATCAGAAAATTCCTTCCAATTTATCTTTTTAAGAGGAAGTTCACATGGTTACGTGCCTCAGCTTTTTATCTCCTTTGTTCACTTTTATGTAACTTCAAAGACGTAACCACTGACCTTCTCAGTAATCAGTAACATTCATAATTTACGTCTTACCCAGAGCTTGGGTATGAAAACTCTCAAGTGATACAGCAAATATTTCCTAAAAGGGGACAAAATATATTTTCCAGAACCACATTCAGCCCTCCAATTAAATATGTGACACCCAGGCATATTTAATTGTGCAATGGTGCGATCTTGGCTCACTGCAACCTCCGCCTCCCAGGTTCAAGTGATTCTCCTGCCTGAGCCTCCCAAGTAGCTGGGATTACAGGCACGTGCCATCATGGACAGCTAGTTTTTGTATTTTTAGTAGAGATGGGGTTTCACCATGTTGGCCAAGCTGATCTCAAACTCCTGACCTTGGGTGATCCACCCGCCTTGGCCTCCCAAAGTGCTGGGATTACAGGTGTGAGCCACCATGGGTTTTTAAAAACAGTAAGTATGAAGTGATTTCATCATACATGCACATAGATGTACAATCCCTAGTGCCCTGATAAAGACCCATTAACAGTCTCTAATTTACTGTTGAAGAGGAGAATTGTAGCCAAATTCCTAGGACAATCCTCTAGCAAGAAGAATGGACTCTATACATACTATCAAAGAATACAGTTTTCGACTTGACATAATTTCTCAAAAAGCAAAGAAGGAGTATGCTATGGTTTGGATATAGTTTGTTTGGCCCCACCAAGTCTCATGTTGAAATGTGATCCCCAATGGTGAAGGTGAGGCTTGGTGGGAGGTGTCTGGGTCACAGGAGCAGATCGCACACGGATAGCTCAGTGCCACTCTGGGGGATGAGTTCTCACTCTTATATCCCGCAAGAACTGGTTGTTGAAAAAGAACCTGGAACCTCCCTTTCTCTCTCTCTCTCTCTCTCTCTCGCTTCCTCTGTCATCGTGTGATCTCTGCATAACAGCTCCCCTTCACCTTCTGCCACGAGTGGAAGCAGCCTGAGGTCCTCACCAGAAGCAGATGCTTGCACCATGCTTCTCGTACAGCCTGTAGAACCATAAGCCAAATAAACCTCTTTTCTTTATAAATTACTCAACCTCAGGTATTCCTTTATGACAACACAAATGGACTACAACACAGTATTTTTACAAGATAATAAACAAATTCACCATAAGATAAAAGAAAAATCTGACAAGTAATCCAAAGTAGAAGTTACTCTCTGATCCTGAAACATGACAGACGTTTTTTCCTTTCAGTCATAAACCTCTCTAGCAAGCTCGTTTATTCACAAGATAGCTTTAAAAATCACTCCCTAGGTTTGATTTCTTTTTTCAAGCCTATTCTTCCACTCTGTTTTAGTTTTCCTTTTTTTTTTCTTATCGAGAAGGGGGAAAATGGACACACAAGCACATGTACACACACACATATTGTAAGACTATGACTTAATGAAACTACAAAAGATTTATGTTCAGTCAGCATCTGGTGCCATGATTGCTCCCTTAAGTACCATCATTCTGCAAAAGTTTTTGTTCTAACTCCCCTTCCACTTCTTTAAAGAAAAAAAAATTCTACCGTGTTGTAAGACAATTCTGTGTACCTTGTAAGTCCTGAATAAAATTTAATTGTTGATTATGATGATGACATTGAATACTAAGGTTAAGGTCCATCAGGATTCTTTTTGTATGCTCAGCATTGCATCTTTTTATTTTCCATGAACACTATCAATCTGTGCTCTTTAATCTCATTTAATTATAGGCAGACAGAACATGAATAGTCAGCCAGAGAAACTCCCCTAGCAGGCAGGGCGCAGCAGCTCACACTTGTAATCCCAGCACTTTGGGAGGCCAAGGTGGGCAGATCACCTGAGGTCAGGAGTTGGAGACCAGTCTGGCCAACATAGTGAAACCCTGTCTCTACTAAAAATACAAAAATTAGCTGGGCATGGTGGTAAGCGCCTGTAATCTCAGCTACTCGGTAGACTGAGGCAGGAGAATCATTTGAACCCAGGAGGCGGAAGTTGCAGTTAGCTGAGATCATGCCATTGCAGTCCAGCCTGGACAACAAGAGCGAAACCCCGTCTTAAAAAAAAAAAACAAAAAAACAAAAACAGAAACTCCCTTAGCCACCTTTTCCTTGCTTCTTCCTATGATGAACTCTGCCAAGCTTTGGAAATGGAGGAGACATTAATAAACTAAGAGAAAAAAGAAAAGGCATGCTAAAGAGTCCTCTGTGCTACGCTGTAGCTCGTTTTGCTCACTCACCCCCATTCCTCTATTCTAGTCTGATTCTCCATAAGTTGTTACCATTCTAAAATGGCAAGTGGGAAGGTAAAGCAGGATAGAAGACCATGGGGGTAAGATTAAGACTTCCTTTTCTTCCCCTGTTTCCTCCACTAAGCAGCAGCAGAGGGGAGAGATAAGACAGGTTGAATCTCACTAACCATACCTAAGGAATTCTTCCACCCTCTCCCATCACATCACATATGCTGTGTGTGTTTGTCCTTGGCTTCTGCCTAGGTAAATCAAACCTTAGCCCAACGAGCATCCATTTACTTCTTTCACCGTAGCCTTTGCCAATATATTCTTCAAAATCCAGCTCAAAACTAATACTCCCAACTCCTTCACTGCTTTTCCCAGTTAGGAAGAAGAAGCTGCTGAGTACTTTTGGTCAGTTCTATTTGTGTGAGGCTGTCCTGGCCTTACAGATTCATGCGCAGACTGTGTCTCCCCTACCATACTGTGTGTACTCTGGGAAGCAGGGACTGAACCTTAATTTCATGTGCACAATTTTTTTCCTTTTAAAGTTCCGGGATACATGTGCAGGATGTGCATGTTTGTTACATAGGTAAATGTGTAGCATGGTGGTTTGCTGCACCTATCAACCAGTCACCTAGGTATTAAGCCCCACATGCATTAGCTATTTTTCCTGATGCTCTCCCTCCCACCAACCCCCGACAACAAACCCCAGTGTGTGTTGTCCCCCTCCCTGTGTCCATGTGCTCTCATTGTTCAGCTCCCACTTATAAGTGAGAAACATGCAGTGTTTGGTTTTCTGTTCTGTGTTAGTTTGCTGAGGATAATGGCTTCCAGCTCCATCCATGTGTCAAATACAGACACACAGACCAATGGGACAGCATAAAGAACTCCAAAATAAGACTGCACATCAACAACCATGGGATCTTTGACAAACCTGACAAAAACAAGCAATGGGGAAAGGATTCCCTATTTAATAAGTGATGCTGGGTGAACTGGCTAGCTGTATGCAGAAAATTGAAACTGGACCCCTTCCTTAGACCTTATACAAAAATTAACTCAAGGCAGATTAAAGACTTAAAACCTAAAACTATAAAAACCCTAGAAGAAAATCTAGGCAATACCATCTAGGACGTAGGCACGGGGAAAGATTTCATGACAAAAACATCCAAAGTGGCTGGGTACATGACTCACACCTGTAATCCCAGCACTTTGCGGGGGGCGAGGCAGGTGGATCACCTGAAGTAAGGAGTTAGAGATCAGACTGGCCAACATGGCAAAACTCTGTCTCTAATAAAAAATACAAAAATTAGTGGGGCTTGGTGGCACATGCCCATAATTCCGGCAACCAGGGAGTCTGAGGCAGAATTGCTTGAACCCGGGAGGTGGAAGTTGCAGTGAGCCTAGATCATGCATTGCACTCCAGCCTGGGCAAGAGTGAGACTCCATTGCAAAATAAATAAATAAATAAAAGTCAAAAACAATTGCAACAAAAGCAAAAATTGACAAATGAGATCTAATTAAACTAAAGAGTTTCTGCACAGAAAAAGAAACTATCATCAGAGCAAACAGACAACCTACAAATGGGAGAAAATTTTTGCAATCTATCCGTCTCTGGCAAAGGTCTAATAACCAGAGTCTACAAGGAACTTAAATAAACTTACAAGAAAAAAACAGCCCTATTAAAAACTGGGCAAAGGACATGAACAGACACTTCTCAAAAAAAGACATTTATGCAGCTCTGCACACAATTTTTAACTCTCACATTTACTGTGTGTTAGAGTTTAAAATGGAAATGTACAAGGTTTTGACCTACATGTATTTTGTAAGAAACCAATCTATTATTGTCTATTTTGCTATTAAGTGCACAAAAGTGTATGTTTTCACACATTGCCTATGAAATGTCAAAAAAGAAAAAAACCAGAGGTTTTGGCTTGTTCTGCAATTATAATTAATGTTCCTGTGAATATTCTGTACAACCTTCAAAGACAACCAAGATGAAGTGTAGTACCCAGCATAACCTCCAGGGTAACTGACTACTCTTGAGTTAAAAATTACCACCACATTATCAACACATGGTCCAGTTATAACCCAACATCTCTGATAGTTACTCAAGCCAAAAAAATGAGAAACATTTGTCTTCTTTCAGCTTCAAAAGCTTGATTAGGACATACAGGTATATATAGTCACATTCATATTCCAAATTTCCAGGTGACATATATTAAGTTAATTAGAAAGCCAAAGTTCACTAAGTGGCAATTCAACCTCATTTCAATTAAGAAATCACACTGGGTTGGCCGGGCACGGTGGCTCACACCTGTAATCCCAGCACTTTGGGACGCCAAGGCGAGTGGATCACGAGGCCAAGAGATCAAGACCATCCTGGCCAACATGGTGAAACCCCATTGCTACTAAAAATACAAAAAAAAAGTTAGCTAGGCGTGGTGGCGCATGCTTGTAGTCCCAACTACACAGGAAGTTGAAGCAGGAGAATCGTTTGAACCTAGGAGGCGGAGGTTGCAGTAAGCCGAGATTGCACCACTGCACTCCAGCCTGGCAACAGAGCGAGACTCCGTCTTAAAAAAAGAAAGAAATTATACTGGATATTGTTTTACCTTGCACATAAACTGCGTGCAGGGTAGAAGTCCAAAGGTGATAAGCATATAAATTTCAAGTCTGATTACTGCTTGTGACAAAATACATTGACGATTAATTCTTAAAGCCATAGTTCACAAATACCCTAGTTAAGAAATATACTCGGAAAAAGGAAGATTCTGTTTCTTTTAAAAAGTATAACCAAAATTAATGTGTGTATGTGTGTGTATGTGTGCGTGCGTGCATGCACAGGCGTGTGTTTTCTTTTCATACAGCATATCTGGTTTTAACAGAAACACATTCACAATAGGAATCATGTTCTATTTAAACATACCCTCTGTAGATCGAAAAGGATCCTAACATTCTCTTCCTAAGTCATTAATAAATAAAAGTTGTAAAGGTTAAAAAGGTTGATTTAAATAAAGTTTCCCACACTAACCAGTACTAACCAGTGGGTGTCTGTGGAAAATCTCATTCAGGAGAATTTAGTGATTTGGTAATGAATGGTTCCTTCTGAATGGCTCATTCAGGAAGTAAATGATCCATTATCTTTGCAACAGAATTTTTGCTTTAAGCTATGTGACTAATCCTCCCACAGCCTGGATTTTGCCCACATGTTCTTGTCTAGTGCATTCCCTGCACATTCCTCTCCTTATCCAAGTCCATCAGAGACCACGATGTATTCTACCAAATATTAGACGGTCCTATGCAGCTACTAAGTAAATGCATATAACGCAAAATGGAGACAAGATAAAGCAAGCCCCAGCACTGTGTACAATAATAAAGATTCTTTAAAATACTAAAGACAACCAGAAGGGTTATCTGTGTAATCTAGATAGCAAAGTCTATTTCATACCAAAAACAAAACACGAGATACTTTTGATCATTTTCTCACTTAAGTGGGCCATGGTTTTATTTCAATGCTCATACCATTTCTACAAAGAAGGATTGGTCTTAATTTAGGGTTCAACATCCTAAATTGCTTTTCTAGAAAACTTTAGCCCAATACACAGTACAACTCGTTTTTTACTGTCTTGCCCACTTTGTCTGTTGCCACGACTAACTGCATTAGTTAGTGAAAAGATAATTGTTTTGCTTTTTTCAACGGGCAGCAATGCTTAGACAAAAAATTGATTTTTCTTTTCCTACCTATGAAAGTTTCAAGTTTACTGAGGGTGTCTAAGTTTCTGGAGAATACGGTTTAAGTGCCACAACTCAATAGGTTTTATGGAAACAGGCTGTGCTGGGGTAACTTCCTGAAAATGAAACATAAACTTCAGTCATTCTTACCTAGTAACTACTGTGACTTTCTTGTTAATGAGTAAAGAGCAAAAGACATTTAACTTCAGAAACGTATCTTATCTCTTCAATCCGAGCACCAGAAAGGAAAAAAAAAAAAGGTATCTTATCTCATTAATGCTACTACATATCAAAGAAGTTAAAATTCACAAGCTGAAATAACATATCAGTTTTCATATCCACCACTAAGTATCGATTGATTAATCCACTACAGTAAGTTAATTGTGTAGTTATTATATATAAACATTAAAACCAGACACTAAAGAGGATCTAGAAATGTAATAATCAACAAAAACCGGCTCCTGCCCTTAAGAAATTTAGAGTTTGAGCCCTAGATAACAGGAAAATGTATGTGAATAATCTTTTTAAGTTACAAAAGCAGAGTATGTGCTATGAATATTCATGGCATGAAAATAATAATTCTGGCTTGGTGATTGTGGGCTGGGGGAGAATCAGATGAGAAGAAGTTCCTCAAAAGAGGAGACATTTGAAAGATGAGTAGATCAGGCAGAAAATGGACAGGAGGGATGAATAAAGGACATTTCAAACAGTGAGAAAAGTGTATGAAAATCAAGAGATGGGAAAGTGTAGTTCCAATGCTCAGAGCTTAGAGGACAAAGGAGGAGAGTAGGGGAGGGGAAGCTGGAGAAAAGGTTTGAAACAGTGTGGAAGGTCTTAAATGCTGGTGAGAGACTGAATTTCACTGTGTGGGCTGTAAAGAACAGGAGCAAAGTTCAGAACAGGAGAGCCACATGATTGCACTTCAGGGAGGGAGATCCAGCCGTGGAACAAACGGGAGGAAAAAGGCAAGCAAGAACCTCAGAAGATCAGTAGGGAGGATCTTAGCAAAATAATCAGTGAGAAATAAAACATTCATTATTTTCAGAAACATGATCAAAGTATAACAAGATATTTTATTTATAAATGCTAATAAGCTATATACACTAATAAACAAATTTGCTCAACACAAACATAATTTTCTCAATCTGTCACAGTTCTATCATTTAGCCAATTTTTTCAGATTGTTTTTGTTTGCATATAACTTAGATCTAATTGACATTATATATCTGAGGGTAGGGAAAGTGTTTTCTTTCTTCGAAATTCAAAAGCCAAGCACAGGAAGGATCTGGCATTTATTAACCATTCAAAGATTTTTTTTCCCCAAAATGAAACAGTACTGTTAGTGCTGACAAAAATTCAGATGACTGATCATACAGCTAAGAATTCTGAGTAGAGGCTATTTAAAGGAATCTGAAATTTTATTACTCCCTTGACAACATCTGTGTGAAATCCAAAGAATAAATATCACAGAAATGGCTCAACAGTTCTATTACTCAATTGAATAAAATTTTATTTTAAAAAATTAAAAAAAAAATTTATTAAAAAAAACTTCATTAATTCCAAAGCATTATAAACATGCTTAGGACACATCCTAACCTTCTGAAAGGAGTATGCTCTAAAGAAAGTGTTAGCAAACTTTTTCTGTAAAGGTCTAGATCAGTAAATATTTTAGATTTTATGCAGTCTACCCCTTGATGAAACTACTCAACTCTGCTGCTGTGGCAGGAAAGGAGCCATAGACAATATGTAAATGAATGAGCATGGCTGTGTTCCAGCAAAATGTTACTTATAAAGAAGTGGTGGGTACCTACTGTAGTTTGCTGACCCCTGCCTAGCAGAGAATTCAGCTGTGGTGGCTTGATATGGTTTCACTGTTCTTGCTCCTCAATGCATGTAACTCTGATGAAGTGATTTAAAAAATTATTGTGAGAAAATGGACTCCAAAAATAAAAATATCTCCACTTCTAGTGAAGTAATAGAAGAGAAAACAAAATGAAGAGGTTCTGAGGAAGCAATGGATTCACGGAGACAAAGAGAAGTTCAGGGGAACTTATAAAGAGAATGTAAAGGTCAGGCACAATGGCTTATGCCTGTAATCCCAGCACTTTGGGAAGTCGAGGCAGGTGGATCACTTGAGGTCAGGAGTTCGAGACCAGCCTGGCCAACATGGGGAAACCCCGTCTCTACTAAAAATACAAAAATTAGCTGGGCGTGGTGATGCGCACCTGTAATCCCAGCTCCTTGGGAGGCTGAGGCAGGAGAATCACCTGAACCCGGGAGGCAGAAGTTGCAGTGAGCCAAGATCGCATGACTGCACTCCAGCCTGGGCAACAGAGCGAGCTTCCATCTCAAAAAAAAAAAAAAAAAAAAAAAAAAGAATGTAAAATTTGATGATCTCTCAGATTACTGCTAAAACAGCACAACATTTATTCTAAGTAGAAATATTTAAAAATGTGACTCATGAAACCATTTCAGGGGATGCTCCAACCAATGCTTTTTAATTGAGAGAAAACTTCGGGGAAAGCTTAAACTATCACATAAAAATATTTAAGATCATATTTCCCTCATGAATTATGATGATCATACTATATTTACTTGATATAGCAGGGGAGAAGTAGAAAATGCTACTATTAAAGCTTACTAATCTATATTTAAATCTTTAAAAGTTAAAAACTATCTTAACTCAATTACATTTGCTTAACGATGCTATTGCTAATTTACCATTGTGACTTACTAGTTATGTGACCTTGTGAAAATTACTTTACTTCTCTGTGCCTCAGGTTGCTCATCTGGAAAAAGTAGTTCTTTCAACGAATTGCTTGAGGATTAAGCAAATTAATGTACGTAAAGTTTTCAGAACAGTCCGGCATAGGGAAGTGTTCAAATGCGCTGCTCCCCTGAGTCTCTTCTCCCCAAGTCAGCTTTACTGGTTCCTCCTTCCCCCCACTCCCGCCCTTTTTTCTCCCTTTGGCTTCTCCTGGGTGACCTTGTCTTGCTCTGAGGGCTTAAAGCTACCATTTGCTGGAGACTGCTCAGTCTCCTCAATGCTGACCCCTTTTCCAGATTGCATTTCCAATTTCCTACTGTCCATTCCACTGAAATATATCAAGGGCACCTGAAAGTCATTGTGTTCAAAAATCAAACTCATTATTATTATTATTATTAGGACGGAGTCTCACTCACTCTCTCTCAGGCTGGAGTATAGTGGCACAATCTTGGCTCACTGCAACCTCTGGCTTCTGGGTTCAAGTGATTTTCCTGTTTCAGCCTCGTGAGTAGCTGGGATTATAGGCGTCACCACCATGCCCAGCTAATTTTTGTAGTTTTAGTAGAGATGGGGTTTCACCATGTTGGCCAGGCTAATCTCGAACTCCTGACCTCAAGTGAGCCACCCGCCTCAGCCCCTCAAAGTGCTGGGATTATAGACATGAGCTACCACGCCCAGCCCCATTATCTTTCTACCGTTGTCACTTTCCTTTCCTTGTGTTTCCTTAGTTAGTGACATCACTATGTATCCTTAAATCATGCTAGAAAATACTTTTCCATTACCATTTCATTTCTCTGCTCCCAATCATCATCTCCTCCAGGCCATCTTTCATTGTCACCGGAGTTATCTTTCTTAAAACACAGATTTGATCACGTTATCCTCTTGCTCAATTACTCTCTATTGCTTGGGGAAAAGATCTATGAACCTAAGAGCACACTTCAGAGACTCAGGAAAGTGTCTGAAATTAAATATACAAATTTGTGTATCCTTGATTTGAAAAAAAAATCATGGAATCTGTCCTAGAAGACAATTTTTAAACTGCTCAGCAGGGTAAAATCTGCAATTTACGTTGATCCTAGTCACACTCCTATATCTGAAACATACTATTATGTGGACAACAAAAGGGATGTAAATATATTTCTGGTGTCTGGATATTGAAATATTGGCTTGAAATTTCTTACATTCAAAGTTTCCACATTATAGAGAATACATAGTCATAAATATGTAGATACACATTGTGTTTACTTAACTAAATCTAGGGACACCCTTACTGGTGTCTTTGTATTTGAATGAGATCAATGATAAAGACCTGAGGCCTATGTTCAAATCCTGAGGTAATGTTCACATTACCAGTAATGTGACCTTGGGTAAGTTACATAGCTTCTGTTGTATGATCTGCGAAGATGGAAGGGGTAACAGTACCTGCCTTTTGGGATTATTTTGAGGATTAAATTAGTTTATTATGTACAGTTTATTTATTAGTTTACTTATGTATAGCACTTAAGACTACATAAGTGCTTGCTATTATTGTAATTATTTATTGAAAGCCAAGACTCAAGTTTGCAAGAGATAATCACAGAGCAAAAAAAATTGACCTAGCCCACATAAACCTCAAACTTTAATCAACTGAGTTAATTAGCCAGAGAATACTAACAAAGATGGCCCTTTTGACTAATGTTTTTATCAATTGAAAAGTGTTTCAAGCCTATCTGATAAAATTCTTTTACTAGCTTGCAATAACTAAAAATATCAGCTCAGAATATTTCCAAAGCAAACTATAGGTACACTAAAATAATTACTTTGAATAGAAAACAGCCAGAGCTGCTCTTCCCTGGGCAGCAAATCAATGGGCATCTCACTGCTTACCATGTGTCCGATGTGAAGGAGAAACGCTAAGTAGGAAATTGAGAAGAAAGAAAAAGGAGCTCAATGACTCAGCTTTCAAACAAGCTGCTGTCTTGTTTGCCAGAGATATGGGGTATTAGGCATTAGCAACACACACCTGGCCAAGAAAAAAACTGTGTAATGTAGATCCCAACATCATCAAATCTAAGGACAAATCAAAATAAGTGCATGCTGTATGCCTTAGCTGACTTTCTCCGAGTAAGATGGTTATGCGACATATTTGGGACTGCCTCTTCTATTGAAAGTTTTCAGCCAAAAAATGCTATTTTCACCCATACTATATATATAGCAGTTGTATAAACAGTATTATTTGTTCCCCAACAAACTCCCAAAAGGATCACTTTACTGTTTATTAATGGCATAGTAATCAGATCTTAGGTTAAAATTCCTTTTATTTACTTATTTATCTTTTTTCTTGAGACAAGGTCTCACTTTGTCGCCCAGGCTGGAGTGCAGTGGCACGATCTCACTGCAACCTCGACCTCCCAGGCTCAAGCAATCCTCCCACCTCAGCCTCCCGAGTAGCTGGGAATACAGGCATGCACCACCATGCCTGGCTATTTTTTTTGTCGAGATGGGGTTTCGCCATGTTGTCCAGGCTGGTCTCGAACTGTGAATGTGAAGCTCTCATGATTCACCCGTCTTGGTTTCCCAAAGTGCAGGAACTACGGGCATGTGCCACAGCACCCAGCCATGTTAAAATACTTAAGTTAATATTGAAACTAGGGAAAGAGAGAATAAAGCCAAAATTCCTTCGCTTTACTATTAAAGATCCTCCATGATCTTACCTCAACTAACTTTCCACCTTACTCTTCCAGGATATACTTCTTAAAATCTTCAAGCAAATGAAACGTCTTGCAATTCCCACAATCATATTCACTCTTTGCCCACTCTATGCATTTCCTCTACCTAGAACAGTCTTCCAATTACATCTCCAAAGTCCAAATCCTATCCTTTTCAGGCCCTGTCTGGACGACATGAAGCCATTCTCTGTGGCTCAGTGGAAGTAATTATCCAGGCTCTTAAACTTTCACAACTTTCACTCAGCATCTCTGGGACTTTCCTCAGTCCATCTTGATCAAAGTTATTGACACGTGTCTTTTCTTTTCAAGACTGGATGTTCTCTAAGGGCAATGTATTCAACTGCTCCATCTTTGTAGGCCTGCCTGCACCATGCGCACATATGCCCATGGCAGGTGCTCATGGCTTTCGCTACAGTATTCATTATGTACATTATTTAAAGTAGAAACATGTTGGCCACATGCAAACTGAGATCAAAATAATGTTTAATCCAAATGGACAAGTACATGCATTCAGATAAGTTTTGCTGAAGAAAGACTTCAGTTTAAAAGATATGCAATGAGACTTGTTTTCTTGTGAAGCAAGCTGAGAGAAGAGAATTGTAATACTACTCTCAGGGCATTTACCAACTAGTGATCTGCCAAGAGCTACTAACAGTGGTGCATTAAAAGCTGACTTCCCATTCCTGTAACTGATAATATACTTTAATATACTTCCAAGTTAGATAAGTCATAAGATAGCTGACCCTGTCTTTCACCTGCTGCAAACTTATAATACTGTTTGCCTCTGGGGCTTTGGATCAAGAACTCTCAAGACCTGCGTATACAGTGATCATTTCATCATCATCTCTAATATGCCTTTAACGCTAAATACCCAAGGATCAAAATGCAAAAATTAGACAATCTGATACATAACAGAGCCCAGAAGTGCCAAGACAGGGTAAGATTAACAAAAGTATATCCAAACATTGGCAGTCTGATACTACTTGGGCAGAAGTTGACAAGTCTTAACATGGCACTTGGCACTGTCTGAAATGCTTTTTGGATCTCAAAGTAGAGGCTGACTTCACTCTTATGTGAAGCTCCAGGGCTGTGCTGATCGGCAAGTTCTTGCCAGACCACTGGACAGCTGCCCACTGTCTGCAGTCCTGTGTTTATAGTTGACATTTCTCTGCCTACTCAGTTCAAAAACTGTTACATAAATGAGTTTCAATATTCACTCTTGGGCAAAAGTAATTTTCCTAAACCTCAAATCCTGAAAGAACAGACAATCTAAGTCCTAAACCAGATGAACGAACAGACTAATGGGAAATGTTCTGTTGGGTCCTCTATCTGTTAGGGCTTTCATATTGATGACATCTGAACATCAGTCTAGAATATTATGTTTCTAGTATCTATTGGATTACTGGAATGGCAACTGAATCCTTGGGCAGGGAGCAGGAAATTCTAAGCGTTTTAACTGAGTCAGTCTTTAAGATAACTATTATATGTATTCTTTAAAGTAGAAACATGTTGGCCACATGCAAACTCAGGTCAAAATTATGTTTAAAATTATTAATAAATTAGGTAAACACTGTTAGTGGCACTACCAGAAATTACACAATGTTTTTGAAATGATAAAATAGACCCTCAACAAGTCTAAGGTTTGTATACTCTGTACCATTTTTCCTATACAGCTTCACTGAATAACCTCAGCTGAATTTCTCTTCGTTTTGTTTTTATGTATCCCTATTGTTAAGCAGCTGAATTTCTCTTGAGTCAGTTCTTCAGCCTCCCAGTCTGCTTTGACAGAATTATTTCAAACTGCCCCATTTCTTAGGCCTCTTGCTGTATCTCTCTTCATCTGGCATTTCCATTTGGTTTCCACAGTGACTTGTTTGCTCATTACAGCACAACAAAATTTAACAACTAAATCAGGCATATTAGCATTCTTATGACTAAAGCTTCCTGTATTTAAATAGATAGTATTGGCAGTAAAATTGAAACAAATTTTAAAATGCCGAGACAGTGAACAATGCCATCTATTACAATTCAAAGCTGTTCTTCTGGAAATGTAATTTGATGTCATAGGCTGATTAAAAAAAAAAAAAAAACTGGATAGGGCAAACAAGGTAGACTATGTTATCACATAACCTCAATTTCCTTGAAATTGAGAGTTTCTTTTGGGTACAAGTGGACGTCTGTGGACCGTGTAAAGACAGCATAGGCTTTTGGAGTTAAACTGACTCAAATCCCAGTGTTGATGTTTTCTAACTTTGAAATCCTGGGCAGGTTACTCAGCCTATCTAACCCTCAGTTTCCTCATCTGTAAAATGGGGATTTGGCCCGATAAAACCTAGTTCAAGTTGCTTTTGAGATTATAGGTAAGGTGTTCAGGGCCTAGTACTGTAAACTTTCTAATCAGATCAACCAATATTAGGTTAACATTTTTCTTTTTCAAAACCAAAACCAATGGATTATTCTAACACTTCTATGTACATCACACTTTCTTCACACTAAAAAATTGTCATCTCTGGGAGAAATTAGATCCCCAAATGATTAAAATGTTCATATCAAACATCCAACTTTTGTGAGGCTCAGAGAAATAAAGACCATGAATTTAGAAGTTCAAAGCACCACAAAGAATAGGCAGCTGTCATGCGGTGAGTGGCTAAGAGCCCAGTGTCTGGAACCATGTAGGTTCACATTCCTACTCTGCCGCTTTCTAGCTGTGTGACGTTGGGAAAGGTATGCCTCCTCTCCATTCCTTGGTTTCCCTATCTGTGAAATGGGGCTACTGAGAAAGTGTTCACTTCACAGAGTTGTAATGAAAATTAAACAACACTGACTGGTACATAGGAAGTACTCAATGTTACCTTTTATTATTCTTAAAGCAGCTTTGCCCAAAAGTCACATTGCACATGTTTCCAGATTCAAATTATTCATAGTCATGCTTTATGATTCTCCCTGTTCATCCCTCTCCCCACAAAAAGAAAATAAGAGGTCATCTCTGATAAGGGAGCCAAATTAAAGAATTTAAATCGTGCCGGATTGCTGTTCTCTGTGGTACAGACCTGACCTGAGCCTAACCCCAACCCTGCTGCAGGGGCCCTATCACAGGCTCCCTCTTTACTAAGGGGCAGTTTACAAGCCTGACCCACTCAGGGAACAAAGAGAGGCTGTGGCCACTAACCCATACCTGGACCAGCCAGTGTTGTTGCCCGCCCTGCCTGTCATTCTTGGTTTTATTCCGCAGCAGTAGTAAAGCAAGAGTTACCAGCACAGAGCAGACTCTCAATTAAGTTGGGATGAATGACATGAATCTGACAAGTGATAAAGCTGGGAGCTTTGATCTCCATAAAGGCCAGAATTCAGTAACTGGCTGCCACTATGCTTTTCCCATATTTGCCTTCCTAAGTGATGGCCCTACCTCAGGATCCACTTGAATACTGATAGAATGCCTATATTGTGCCTGGCCCTGAGCATGTGGCAGTGAGAAATCAGATACTGTTTCTGCTCTCTGGAGCTTACTCTGTAATATAACGAGGCACTGGAAGGGAGAGGCAGGGTTTGGAGTCTAGAAATATGAGTAATGCTAACACTGGGAAAAATTCATTCCCTCCCTCCCTTGGGTTGCAATGACCAGAGTCTTTATACATTTTAAATGAACTCTACTGATACCTACAAAACAGTTAAGAATCCATATTTAAATTCTGTTACATTACTGGTGGGAACATAAATTGGTATGACCACTCAAGAAAAATGTTTGACAACATCTTCTAAAGGTACAAATACTCTATGACCCACCAATTCCACTTTATATGCCCAAGAGAAGAGAGTGTTGATACCCATTAAAAGAAAAATTGTTCATGCTAGCTTTACAAACATTCATAGTAGCCCCAAACTTAAACTAACCCAAATATCCATTAACAGAATATTGTGGGAGCTTCCAGGTTGGCAAACACAATGAGGTCCTGGAAGAGTGGCACACCCAAGGTGGACATGGATGCTCTACATGCCCTCCCTGCCTGTCCCCTCATGCCTTTCCCTATACCTCTCTTCCGTCTGGCTGTTCCTTAATTCTATCTTTTATAATAAACTGGTAAATGGTATTAAAGAAGAGTTTAATGAGCAGAGAACTATACCATGGCCCACCGATACTGACACACAAGAGAACAGGTCTATGCAAAGTGATACGAACCAATCCAAAAAGCATACCCTCAGCACCAACACAAAGTTGCAGATTGAAGCTCAGTGACGATCATGCAGGAAGCACTGGAGGCCATCTTAGGACATCGGGGCAAAAAGTCTCAAGATGGATGCAACATGTTCAGGATGGAGGGAAAAAATGGGCAGGGGTGTCACTTGCTGCCATCTCTGAGCTCCCTGCCAACCCAGATGCAGGCCTGCCTCAATTCTCTGGTTATAGGGAAGAATAAATGTCTCTATTTTCTGAAAAAAAAAAAAGACAGAATATTGTGGAATAGTCATATGATGAATAATACACAGAAATGAAAAAGAATGAATGACTGATTCATGCAATAGCATGCAACAACATGGATGTATTGCAACATAAAAGAGGACTACTGCATAATTCCATTTATATGAAGTTCAAAGACAGGCTACAGTAATGTGTGCTGACAGCAGTCAGAATGGTACTCAAGGGAAGTATGGACTGAAGAAGTCATGCAAGAACTGTCCAATATGCTAAAAATGTTCTATATCTTCATCTAGAGGTGGTTCTGTGTATCCATATAGATATAAGAAGTAATCGTACTTACATTTAAGATGTGTATATTTTACTATATTTATACCTTTTAGAAAATTTAAATAAGGGCCAGGTACAGTGGTTCATGCCTATAATCTCAGCACTTTGGGAGGCTGAGGCAGACATATCACCTAAGGTCAGGAGCTCGAGACCAGCCTGGCCAACATGGTGACATCTACCCCTACTAAAAATACAAAAAGAAGCCAGCCTTGGTGGTATGCACCTGTAATCCCAGCTACTCTAGAGGCTGAGGCAGGAGAACCTGAGAGGCGGAGGTTGCAGTGAGCTGAGATCGTGCCATTGCACTCCAGCCTTGGTGACAAGAGCAAAACTCTGTCTCAAAAAAAAAATAAAAAAAGATAAAAGAAAACTTAAATAAGCTAAAAGCACCATATTTACTTTAAAACCTTTAGTGTTCTCCAGCCTTGAATCAGTCATTCATTCACCCACTCATTCATTCATCCCAATATTTACTCAACATCTACCATTTTGTTACCATAGTGCAAGCCCACCATGCATGGTGTGCATCATTAGGAAGTATGGATATTAGCAGAGAAAATCACTTCACTGACAGCATCATTCATTTAGCAATAAATCACAAACCAATTTCTGACACCTCATCTGTTCCTTTTTATTATTATTATTTTTTTTGCTATTACTTGACATTTTATATGTTGCTTATATTTACAGCTGCTCTCAATTTAAAATGTAAATTCCTTGGTTGTTCCAAACTTTTGTATGCTGTTAAACGCCTAGAGCAGTGTCTTACCCACAGCAGGTATGTGACAGTTTCACATTTAACATGTTACATCACAGTACTTTTCTTGGCTTCAAGTTTTCTGGCCAATGTTCTTTTCCCTGGATTTTCACTTTTCTCTGCTCCTGATGTAACCTGAAAATCACTTACTAGAATGATATGTGGCTTATACTTACATATATCCTACAAATAGAGTGTTAGATATAGCTTTTGTTATTTTCAGTTTTCTTTTAAGAAGACTTTGATCCTATAATAGAGCTTAAGAGTAAGCAAGAGTTGAAGTGGGGAAAGTAAAGAGATAATAGATAGACTCATGTGATTGAAGAAAATGATAAACCTTGTCTTTTTTTTTCTTTTGAGATGGAGTTATACTCTGTTGCCCAGGCTGGAGTGCAGTGGCATGATCTTGGCTCACTGCAACCTCCACCCTCCAGGTTCAAGCAATTCTCCTGCCTCAGTCTTCTGAGTAGCTGGGACTAGAGGCATATGCCACCATGCCTGGCCAATTTTTATATTTTTAGTAGAGACGGGGTTTCACCATGTTGGCCAGGCTGGTCTCGAACTCCTGACATCAGGTGATCCACCTGCCTCGGCCTCCCAAAGTGCTGGGATAACAGGCATGAGCCACTGCGTCTGGCCTAAACCTTGTTTTGACAGTTTGCAATGCATTGGCAAAAACAAAAAGAGCCATGTCTCTCTGGCTCCCCTCCCTACCCTGTTCAAGGCCCTACCTGACACCATCTGTATCAACATGCCCAGAAAACACCCTTGTGTATGACACAGAGAATGCCAGTCTTATCTATCTCCTAGCATTTTTTTAAGTGCAACTTTTCTAAGGGTCACTAATGAGGAAAAGATTTGAAAGTACCAGGAAAAAGCTTGGACCCCAAAATCAAATGCAGTTAACAATAGTGATATCGCTCTCACAAATGGGGGCAAGATGAAAGAATTATGAATTGCTGTAGTTTCTTACTTTTCTTTTCTGTGGTCTTGTTACACATAGTGATTCTTGAAGTCACCTGTTATCACTGGAGTGCAGAGACTGTGAGGGGCGGTGCTCTGAGGTCTCAGCCTCGCTCCATGTGCTAAGGCTTTGTGTTCATGTTCCTGCTGACCTGTGGCATCTGAGCAACTGAGTACCATCTGCTCCCTCACAAGAGCCATGCCCACCTTACAGACGGAGCAAGCTGATCGACCACAAGCCCCGTGGCTTCACGGTAGAGCGTGCTGACATAACAGAATTGGCTTCTGTTTGGTTTTCGCTGTTCAAAGGGAGAATCCCAAATGCTACAGGATTTCACTTTCTGTCCTCTTCTGAGACACCAGCTCACTGTAAATTATAAGGTTTCATCCTGGGTGCAATCACCGTTAAGTCATACTCCAAGTTGTAATAGGTCAATAAACAGCTGAACAGTTGGTGTTATCCTACAAAATTCAGAAACACACATATATGGGGCTCCAATAGTTCACTGGGCTTACTGCAGTCTTCTTGGTATTGAGACCAGCATCCCCAACAGGCCCTGTGAATCTCAGTGTGATCTTCCCCTGCTTCCTTCCTGGCCTCATCCTACACCATGTTATTCTTCCTCTTAATTCCTAAAGCACATTCTGATTCCTTGGCCCGAAAAATACTTCTTTCCCTTTCCTTACCATCTAGTTAATCCCGCTTCAGCCTAACTGTCAGTTCCCCGGGGAAGCATTCTCTGATCCTGCAGGCTGGGCCGGATCTCTCTGCTTTGCAGTCTCATAGCACCTGCATTTTTGTTTTAGCGTTTATCACAGTTTGCAATTAGAGCTTTCTGTGATATTTTTCAGGCATATGTTTTAACCCACTAGTCTGTAAGCTTCTCAAAGCTACATGATGCTCAATAAACATCTGTAGAACAAAGCGGGGGAGGAATGAGAAAAGGAAGAAAGGAAAGAAAAAAGATAGAGAAGGAAAGGGGAGTGAGAGAGAAAGAAAATAAAAAATCGGAGTTTATGCATGTAGTGCCTGCTCCAGCCTTGTCAGATGTAGGCCAATGAGAGGGCCTTAATCTAACCCAGATTAGACTCCCCACCTAAAGGCTGCCATGCTTCCAAGAGCTGGAATAAATCTTCTCATTTAAAGCCACCACAAAAAAAGAACCAGTAACCTCTAATATGCTGAGGGACAACTATTCAATCCTGGAACTGGAACTTGGAAAACAGCATGAATGAAGTATCTAGCTGGCAAGCTTGCCCACATCTGTAATCCTAACACTTTGAGAGGCTAAGGCAGAAGGATCACTTGAGCTCAGGAGTTTGAGACCAGCCTGGGCAATAGGGAGATCCTGTCTCTACAAAAAATAAAAATAAATTAGCCAGGCCTGGTGGCACACACCTGTGGTTCCAGCTACTGAGGAAGTTGAGGTGGGAGGATCACTTGAGCCCAGAAGGTTGAGGCTGCAGTTAGCCATGATTGCACCACTGTACTCCAGCCTAGGTGACAGAGCAAGAAGCTATCTCAAAAAAAAAAGAAGTATCTTGTGTGGACCAGGGGCAATGACTTACACCTATAATCTTAACACTTTGGGAGGCCAAGGCAGGAGGACTGCTTGAGGCCAGGAGTTAAAGATCAGCCTGGGCAACATAGCAAGATTTCATCTCTACAAAAAGTAAAGAAAAAAAAAAATCAGCCAGTACTAACTACTCAGGAGACTGAGGCAGAAGGATTGCTTGAGCCCAGGAGTTAGAGGCTGCAGAGGGCTATGATCATACCACTGTACTCTAGCCTGGGAAAAAGAGTGAGCCTCTGTCTCTTAAAAAAAAGAAAAAAAAAAGGATCCTGTGCAAACGTTTTGGGTGGTGTTCAGTCATTTTATAGAAACATACATGAATTTCTAATAAGACAACAATTAGTACCTTAAAAATGTAAAATATTTAAAAAGTCACTGTGCCCCACTGACAATACTCTTGAGTTTTCACATTCCCTTTGAGGTCTATACAAATTATTCCCAATGTAAGGGCCAGGGACCCATTGGAGAATATACAGTTGTAAGGGGCCTGGAAATACACACACAGAGGAAGTATTGCCTGCAGACTGAATACATTAAAACCCAATTATTACCATGTTGAAGACCAGGAAATTTTGTATGTTGAAAAAGGTCCTCATACTCCAAATAGTTCAAAGCTATGCAATTTAGAAATTAGTTATAATTGGTCCTGTTTCCCAGCATGAATGGAAGAGGTCCTCTTGTGAAATGGGCCCTTATCACTCTGTCTGAGTCAAAATTGTTTTCAACCTCATTAGGGAACTCACGAGACATGCAAGGTGCTGCAGTACCTAACCTACTGCTTGGAGGAATATGGTCAATATTCAGGAATTAGCGTTTCTGAATTGCTATAAGGTCTTTAAAGGAAATGATGCCATAAAAACCCACAGTGTTAGTGTGATAATGATCAGTTTGGACATTTATATGAGAGAATGATGCTTCAAATCAAGTAATTTCAAGGGACTTAATTTACTTTTTTTTCATGTTTTATGGGTTTTACTTTTTCCTAGTTAGATAATTTTCAGAACTGAGTGATATAACTGAAAGATCTTACTGGACAAAGCAATTGACATTCACCAAGGAAGGTGGGGTAGTGTCCCATAACACGGCCCCATTGTGGGTGACAAGGAAGGGAGGCCCCACCACCAGACAGCTCCCTGAGCTTCATGTTAACATGCCACAGTCCCCTCTGTTGTACATGTGGGCTATGGATGGCCAAAAGCACTAGCCAAACAGCAGAAAAAAGAAGCTTCAGGGATCCTAAGGCAGTTTTTAAATTTATTATCATCATTTTAGAAAATACTGAGAATTCTCTGTTTCACCTGTGTACACACACACATGTGTACACAGTTGAGTGTGGCATGAGCTATGAGAGATAACGTTTTGTAGGCAGGAACCTGCCATGTCCCCAAGCACGTGTTCACCGTCACAGAGAGAAGGGAGTGATTACCAATCGTCCCAATACAGCAGAAAACCACACTTACCGGGAGTTAGATGTCTGGGTTTCTAGTCATGGTTCTGCTGCTTTGAGGTATGTCACTTTGTACAAGTAACTTACCATCTCTTGGTAAGAGGCTTGAACTCTTCATTTATAAACCAAGGATGCTAGGCTGCTAGAGGATTGCAAAGCTCCTTCCAGCTCTGATAGTCTAATTTTTTTTTTTTTTTTTGGGGACAGAGTTTCGCTCTTGTCATCTAGGCTGGAATGCAATGGTGCGATCTGGGCTAACTGCAATCTCTGCCTCCTGGGTTCAAGCGATGCTCCTGGCTCAGCCTCCCGAGTAGCTGGGATTACAGGCATGTGCCACCACACCCAGCTAATTTTGTATTTTTAGTAGAGACACGGTTTCACCATGTTGGTCAGGCTAGTCTCAAACTCCTGACCTTAGGTGATTCGCCCACCTCGGCCTCCCAAAGTGCTAGGATTACAGGCATGAGCCACCACAACTGGACTTGACAGTCTATTCTATATGTGCTTTTGCCCAGGATCATGCTAACAACTTGTTTTTGTAGAAAACGGTTATGGAACTAATTCTTATTTCAGAACAGAAAAGATCCAGCATTAAAAAAATTTTTTTAATCTAATTTTTTCACCCATTTACATTACAAATTTGGAACTATAGCATTGAAAGACTGAGTCTAGAACTTCTAACATGACAAGAATTAATGAAGTACCAGGAGAAGAGTATGTTGAGTATTATCTGGAATTTGGATGTACTTTTTCCAACTTTAAATTTCAACTCTATTTGATTCCTCATCTCCATCCCGTATTTACCCAAATTAGTAATTCTTAGAAACAGTTTAAATAAGGTGAAGGAGATCTGTATATATTGATATCTCCTAATTTTTTCATTAAACACTGGCCACTAGGATGATGAACATCGTTGCCTATGTCCTAACATTGCACCTTCAAACAGTCATTTAGAAACACAAGCATTCAGATTTCTCTCTTCCACCATTAATCCACTGGATCCCACAGCCCCAAAGAGGGAGACTATTAAGCTACTTCCTGTTGAAACATCAAAAGGAACTCTGCTCTTGCCACGCTGCATTTCAGTGATGTCTATTTCAAAATATTAGTATCTCTTCTTAAAAAATGAATATTAAGATTAAATAAACCCAATGACACTTCTGGTATCATTTATTTTGATCATAAAATCCTTACCGTGGAGACAGATTTTGAATAATAAGAATGAAGTGGAGCTTGACTAACATTTTGTTACTACTAGAATGCCAGTAAATTTGCATTTTTGCCCATCAAAACCAATTCTCTTTTGCAATATTTATTATGGAAAATTTACTACTCAAACAAGTATTTAACATGTGAAACTGTTAAATATTTAACATACTTACTTCACTATTAAAGATACTTAATTTGAAAACTGACATACTTCTGAGACTGGCATTTTAAACCTGTATGGGCAAAGTTTTTCTAGCAAAGTAAAAAAAATGTACCTCTACACTAAATTCTAAATTTTCCTGTAAAATAATTCATGTCTGCATCTCAAATGATAACATACATACTTACAATGTTTTGCCTTAGACATTCACTTTGTGCATGAACACATATATCCCTACCCTGCTTAATATAAAATACTAGCCAAAAATGCCCTACGCATTGCCTATCATTAAATAATAATAACAGCAACATTAAAGTTTAGGATCAGTAGGAGAAATCTGACAAAAATGGTGATATAGCTCTTGCTTGACTATAAAGGAAAACCAGAAGCACTGTGGGCATGAGGGGCTTGTACCCCGCTAACCTTGTCTTGTATTCATACACTGAATATCTCATTTCTAGAGATAAAATCCCTTTTCCAAGAAAATGTTCAAAGTGAGAAAACGGTTGAAGGTCAACCAAAGTTGAAATTTGTTCAATACAAAATTATCCATTTGAACCTCTATAATCTGTTTTCTGATCTCTTGACTTCACATAAGACACTTTGCGTCAAGGCCTCCAGCCATTTCCGTACTGAGGAAGCCAGTGACTAATAATATTTGAGTTTCACCTTTCTCAGTCCCTTCTTCACTCAGATACATTCAAATGTAGCTTTTGTGAAAGGGAAAAGAAATAAGCAGAAATATTTGAAGATCCCTTTGTAGTTCTTTTCTACAATTATAAAATTATATCCTTAGCTCCTTCTGTATTACCTATAGTCCTTGATCAGTTACCCCATACTTTTCTAACTAATCATCATTTTTTAGTTAGTTCTCTTGTTTTTCTTCCTCAACTGCTTTATTCAATTATAACATTCTTGAGGAATAAACTGAGTAATTCTTAGGTGTACAGGGTGATGTCTTACAAATGTATACAACTACATGACTCCACCCAGATCAAGGTATATAGAAAATTAACCTCCCAATCAAGAATTCCTCAAAGAATCACTATTTTGATTTCTAACACCAAAGATTCATTTTTTCCAGTTTTAAACTTTATATAGATAAGCGTGGGGGGGGGGTTGTTTGTTGTGTTTCTGTTTTTGTTTTTGAGATGGAGTCTCACACTATCACCCAGGCTGGAGTATAGTGGCATGATCTCTGCTCACTGCAACCTTCGCCTCTCAGGTTCAAGTGATTCTCTTGCCTCAGCCTCCCGAGTAGATGGGATTACAGGCACCCACTACCACGCTCGGATAATTTTTGCATTTTTAGTAGAGATGGGGTTTTGCCATGTTGGCCAGGCTGGTCTCAAACTCCTGAACTCAGGTGATCCACCCACCTCGGCCTCCCAAGGTGCCGGGACTAGAGATGCAAACCACCGTATCCAGCCTAAGCATCAGTTTTTAATCTGAAACATCCTAATATCTATCTACAGTGGGATGAAGAAGTATATTGGTTTCATTGAGAACCCGGATTTTTGGCATGACAGAAAAGAAGTAAAGATATATATTAGTAAGTTTAAGTTTTTTAAAAATCCCTTGTTATTTCCAATCTGAATTAGAAATACTAGCATGACCTCAAGAAGCAATTTACTTAAAGGTAAAATTTCCTAACATTATCCTCTGAAAAGGCCTAGAAATAGTGACTAACCAAGTCATTATTTCACCACTCCTTGTGCCCATATTGTATCTGGAAATACCATTTCCATCAGAAGGAAATGCCATTTCCATTCTAGAGCTCCTTAAAGAGATGGTCAATCCCCCAATCCCAGCTCTTGTCTAGTAGGACCATGTTATAAATTAATAGAAAGACAGACAGACAGAGAAGATATACACATACACACATACACACACACACACACACACACACAGAGAGAGAGAGAGAGAGAGAGAGAGAGAGAGAGAGAGAGACAGAAACAGAGGTAGAGACAGAGACAGAGAAAGAGTGAGCTTGGAAGCCAATTGGAAGGGCTCTCCTAGCCAAAAATGAGATAATTAGATAATCAAAAAGAATAATGACTACAAATGAATTGAAACCTACCAAATATGTTTAAGTTTATATGGTTATGATGATCTTCTAAAAAAAGAATTCATTGGTCACCTTTGGAGGTCAGCTAACCAACCCATCTTGAAACTGGTGAATAAAAGAAAAGAATAAAGAATTTATCCTGCTTTTCTATGACACATCATTAGCAGCAGGTAATTGGGGCCTTAATGTGGAACAGTTATTTTTTACGGAATCATTCCAATTAATGAAGAATAATATTAGAATTAGAAGATTACCATTTTGCATCTCCTAATGAATGAATGGAACCTCAGCAATTATCATCCATCGCTGCTGATTACCAAAGCCAGTCACATCCTCTCCAAGTTCTACACAGGGAAATAGATACCCCAGTATAGACTCAAACTTAATTCAAATGGCAAAGGGAGTAAAGCCAAAGTTAATTTTACCATTTGGACTCTCTTTATTCCAGTAAGTTAAAGTAAAGAAATTATGAGTAACTTAGCAATGTCAGCCTGTACACTTTCTTTGGAAATGAAACTGCTGCCTGTCAAAGAAGCCAGAAGCAGTTATAAATTAGTTCATCCCTGGGTTCACTGCTCTACTTAGAAGTATTTTCTACATAAACTCTTATATGTTTCTTCCCTAAAAGCTAAAAAGTAAGCGTAATTCTGACTTTTTTTGGTGGGGTGGTGGTTCTGTGCTCTCTTCCTTCAATCTAAAATAGAGATAATTGAGTTAAAGAATTCAAAGAAAATTCCCTGAAGAAGAAAAACACATTTGGATCCAATTTGACTGTTGGGTCCTCACTGATTTCTTTTAAGTGAAATGAAATGTAAGCTCTGGGTACAGTAATTTAACCACTATTTTGATCATTTCTCTTCTACTTAATTAGCAAAACTGAACCATTAAGTAATCTCATTAAAAATGAAGAGACAGGTAAATGGTTTTGTGGATTTTACAATTATCAGCACTCGACCTTAAAAAGTCAGCACAATCTCAAATGGAATTTGATCAAAAGAGCTCCAAAGATTTGCTTTCTGTCACTCATTTGTCAGAAAATAAAATAACAAAAACATATATGCAGGAACACTTGGGAAAAATAGGGGGCAGGAGGGGTGGGGAACCATCTGTTATATTAGCAAATGACTCAGCTAGCTACAGGCAAACTACTTCACAGTGTGGCATCTCCTCCATTGAAAACCTTCAGAACAAAATCAGCTCTGTCACTGGAGAGGATGATGGATCCCTGATCAAGAAAACTGTTCGTCTCTCTACGTGAGCTCAAGCAATAATGAGAGGAAGCCAGAGCTTGGATTTTCTCAGAGTATCATTCAGAGAATTATTTTTCTGTAACTGAGTTTGGGCTATAGCTCTAGACTCAACAAATAGTATTAAATTCTGGATAAAAAAAACTAGAACTTTACAGACATGAACCTGAATAAAAGAAGCCAGATATAAAAGAACACATACTGAGAGATTTGATTTATAAGAAGTTCAAGAACAAGCAAAAGTAGTCTCCAGTAGGAGGGAAAAAAAAAATCAGAACAGCCCTGGTCTGGGGAGTTGAAAGGAAAAGGGCATGAAGGAATTTTTTGGAGAGACAGAACTATTATGATAGGGATATGAGTTACATAGGTATATCCATTTGTCAAGACTGTATAGCTAAGATAAGTGCTTTAAGCATAGGTAAACTTTAAAAAAAAATTGTTTTAAATCACCATCATTACCATCATGTGCGGCTAAGAGTTGGTGGTTGTATACATGATATAAGAATGGCAGGATAGCAATAATTGTCGTGGCTGAGTGATGGGTACATGGGTGTATAGTATTGCTTGCTCTATACATGTTTGACATTTTCCATGATAAAAAGTATTTTTAAAAAACTAAAGCTTGGCTAGGCGCAGTGAACACACCTGTAATCTCAGCCCTTTGGGAGGTCAAGGCGGGCAGATCACTTGAGTTCAGGAGTTTAAGACCGGTCAACATGGCAAAACCCCATCTCTACTAAACACAGAAAAATTAGCCAGGCATGGTGGCACACACCTGTAATCCTAGCTACTTGGGAAGCTGAAGCAGGAGAATCCCTTGAACCAGGGAGATGGAGGCTACAGTGAGCCAAGATTGCGCCACTGTACTCCAGCCTGGGTGATTGCATCTCAAAAAAACAAAAACAAAAACAAAACTAGAGCTTTAAGCCAGTGCAGGGGTTCACACCTATAATTCTAGCATTTTGGGAGGCTGCAGTAGGAGGATCACTTGAACCCAGGAGCTTGAGACCAGCCTGGGCAACACAGGTAGACCCTGTCTCTACAAATAATTTTTAAAAAATCAACTGGGCATAGTGGTACACACCTGTGATCCCAGTTACTCGGGAGGCTGAGGCAGGAGGATCACTTGAGCATAGAGGTCAAGGCTGCAGTGATTGTGCCACCGCACTCTAGTTTGGGCAAGAGAGGAAAATCTGGTCTAGAAAAAAAAAGGAATTAAAAAAAAATACCACTAGAACTTTAGTTACCTCTCCACCATCGAATAGCTATTGATTCCCTGGGAAAGTCACAACCTTTCTGAACCTCAGTTTATTCATCTGCAAACTAGAGATAATGACCCCTGCATATCTCCTTCAAAATAACCTTAGGCTGTTGCTAAGTAACAAATAAGGCAATTGATATAAAAATAATTTCTACACTGTGAAGTAATATGTAAATATAGCAGATTCGTAGTAATGAGGATTTGTAATTACTCATAGGCCACATTCCTTGTTAAAGAAATCATTAATATATTTCCTTACAACAGAAAAAGTTTATTCACTTTTTAATATTTCCTGCCCCCCCAAAAAAATAGTAATAGAAGTAATATGACAGAAGTATGTATAAT
Source organism: Aotus nancymaae (assembly GCF_030222135.1). Lineage (NCBI taxonomy): Eukaryota > Metazoa > Chordata > Mammalia > Primates > Aotidae > Aotus > Aotus nancymaae. Next base: position 54,346,993 of record NW_026988419.1, read on the forward strand.
ACAAATGTTATTTACATTTGGTTACAAAGTATACTATATGATTCATTTTGCATAACTTCCTAAAAATGCAAAAAGTTAAGCCTTTAGAAACTTTGTATCCTTGAACATACATAAACTTGATGGTCAAGAGAAGATGCCGAAAAGTATATTCTAGAAGGAAGTTTGTTTAATATTTTAAATGATCTGGATAATTCACATGTTTATAATTGAGAATCAACCATTATAAAACTCACTGAAGTTTGACCATCCAAAATAATGTTCATTGGTTTATATAAAATTACATTGGGGTAATAGACATTAAATTCTTAATGGGAATTGATTGCACTTAGAAATTGGAAAGCTAGATATTTGGCCTTCCAATGCTAAGGCACATATATATTCGACTCAAGGAAGTCCAGTTAAAAGTAGATATGTGGACCATTTTTAAATTTTTTTTTTTAACTTGTCTGTTAGGCTTAGTCAGGTGACACTATCCATAAAAAACAAGTCATATCAAGAGAGAAAGAGAGAGAGTGAGAGAGAGAGAGTGAGAGAGAGAGAGAGCTGCAGGTGTAATTCTGCTGTAACGTTCTGGTGTAATCCCCAAGAGTCAGAGGAAAAGACAAATAGGTTGGCCTGGTGTGCTGTAGCTGGCTCAGGTTTCAAAGTGAGTAGGAATGCCAGAACGCTGTTTTAAATAAGCACATTATGGTTCAAATACATACTTATAAGAAAATCACTTAGAGAAATTATTTTGCATTAATTTTATCTTCAAAAAATAGGTGTGTGTAAGTGCCTACTTGCAGTGCTCCAGAAATTCTTAAGATCTGGCTTTAGGGAACACATGCCATTCACTTCAGCTCTGCCATGAAATGACCCAGTGAACTCCTCAGGCTGCCTCAGACGCCACATCCACTCTTTTCCACATGACTTCCCTGAGAAGCACTGGCTAAACCTACCAACTGCTGGGTTTCAGGAGCTGCCTGAGGAAGACCATCTGAGCTGCTATTTATGAAATTACTAAACAAAAACATGCTTGAAACTGCCTACTTCCTCTTCCTTTGTTATGGTAGAGGATATTACACAATGCCATAGCAAAGGGGCTGGTCCCCTCGAGATAAATCGAGTCTCTAAGCTAAAATCCCCACTCCAGCCATATCACCCTGTTAGCAAAATCTTCACAATCTAATTCCACAAAATACCAAAGCTATGTCCTAAGTTATATTCCTCCTTACAGTCTAACGTATCCTATCCATGGAAAGGGTCTTTTTTCTAAGGGACTGTGCAGCTTTCTCTAAACACCAACTTGTTTTTTCTAATTCATCACAGAACTGCACAGCTTTTCTACCATCAAAGAAAGCTTCGGTATCAGCCCAGGAAACCACATGCCTGCTCATCCATGTGATCCACCAAGTCAAGAGAGGAGATACCCAAAAGGAGCTGAGCTTCTCACCTGTTTGCCCCTGACTTCCATTTGCCCCTGGGCCCCAGCACAGAAATCAGTCATCAAGGTCAAACCACAGATCCTGTGAATACTAAAGCTTGAATGGATTCCAAGGATTCTGGACCAAATGTTTTCTTCCAAGGTCGTTTATAAACTCCAAAGTTCTAACATTCAGAAAGAAACAGCGTAAACTGTGAAAACAGAAACTGAATGAGAAAAGTGAGTTGGAAAGGAAGCTCTCCAGGATTTGGAATTGAATCATTCTGTCATTCTTCTCCCACAAATCAGTGTATTTTACCAATTTTGTTCCCAACATTCCTCTAAATCCAGACCCTGATATCCCACACCAATACAAAGGAAGTCAAGGTGAGAGATTAGGAACTGGTCTGTAAGAATTAAAGACCAGCTCTGCAGTACCCAACTGCTGAATCAATGGAGCAAAACCCTTAGGGAGTCTCAGCCAGTGGAGGACAACAGCATTGATACCAGAGAAGTACCTGATATAGTTTGGCTGGTCCCCACCCAAATCTCATCTTGAATTGTAACTCCCATAATCCCCATGTGTCATGGGAGGGACCCAGTCAAAGGTAAGTGAATCACTGGGGAGGGTTTTTCCTATGCTATTCTGAATAAGGCACACAAGAACTGACAGTTTTATAAAAGGGCAGTTCCACTGCACATGCTTTGTTTGTTTGCTTGTTTTGAGTCTTGCCTTATCACCTGGCCAGGCTGGAGTGCAGCAGCACGATCTCAGCTCACTGCAACCTCTGCCTTCCAGGTTCAAGTGATTCTCCTGCCTTAGCCTTCCGAGAGGCTGGGACTACAGACATGCACTACCACACCTGGCTAATTTTTGTATTTTTAGTACAGATGGGGTTTTGCCACATTGGCCTGGCTGGTCTTGAACTCCTGACCTCAGGTGATCTGCCCTCCCCTCAGCCTCCCAAAGTTCTAGGATTACAGGCATGAGCCACCACTTCTAGACTGCACATGCTTTCTTGCCTGCTGCCATGTAAGAGGTGACTTTGCTCCTCATTCACCTTCTGCCACGATTGCGAGGCCTCCCCAGCCATGTGAAACTGTGAGTCCATTAAACCTCTTTCCTTTATAAACTGCCAGTCTTGGGTATGTGTTTATTAGCAGCATGAGAACAGATTAATACACTACCTCCTTGAGAATTTCTGTTTCAGAAAGCACCAGTGAATGAGCAGAATAAAACAACAGGCCCCAGAGCTTTTTACAATCACTTCAGGGCACTGTTTAAAAATACTACTTCCTACTCTCTGGCGTTTTAAGTAAGTTCTCCAGGTGGGTGCTAGGATTTGGAAACTAGTGCATTCTACCAGCCATCACTAGCCTGTCTTTCTCAATTTTATCTTGTGTGCCCCCAGAAGGAGTGCCAAATAAAATACAGGACACCTGGTTAAATTTGAATGTCAAATAAATAAGGAGCCATTTTTAAGTATATGTTTCAAATATTGTAATACTAAATAATTCCTTATCTGATATTCAAATTTAATTCTGGTATCTGTCTTAGTCTGCTTTCTGTTGCTTCTAACAGAATACCTGAAATTGGGTAATTTAAAAGAAAAAAGAATTTATTTATTTTATTTTATTTTATTTTTGAGACAGAGTCTTGCACTGTTGCCCATGCTGGAGTGCAATGGCATGATCTTGGCTCACTGCAACTTCCGCCTCCCAGGTTCAAGTGATTCTCCTGCCTCAGCCTCCCAAGTAGCTGGATTACAGGTGCCCGCCACCACACCTGGCTAATTTTTTGTATTTTTAGTAGAGACAGGGTTTCATTATGTTGGCCAGGCTGGTCTTGAACTCCTGACCTCATGATCCACCTGTCTTCGCCTCCCAAAGTGCTAGGATTACAGGCATAAGCTGCCGTGCTGGGCCAAAGGAATTTATTTCTTACATTTACAGACTGAGAAGTCCAAGTCAAGAGGATGCATCTGGTGAGGACCTTCTTGCTGGTGGGGACTCTGCAGAGTCCTCAGGTGGCACAGAGCATCACGTGGCAAGGGAGCTGTGTGTGCTACCTCAGGTCTCTCTTCTTCATACAGCCACCAGTCGTATCCCCATGATAACCCATTAATCCATTAACCCACTCAGGAGGGCAGAGCCCTCATGACTCAATCACCTCTTAAAGGCCCCACCTCTCCATACTGCCACACTGGGGATTAAGTTTCAACATGAGTTTTAGAGGGGCCAAACATTCAATTCCTAGCAGTGTCCAGTATTTTATTTGCAAAATTGGGGAACTCAAAACTCCCAACTCCACTACAATGATGGGTAAAATCAACATGCACATAAAGAGCATACTAACTGTTATGTTCACTTTTGACTTGCTGGCCCTGAGTTTATTCATTGAGAATATATTGCCTGCGGATAATACAGCAAAATATGAGAGTAAGCATAATGATATTACCAGGATAAGATCCATTTCCCCAACTGTAAAATGGAACTAGTTGGACTAGATGTGAAATTCCATTAAATCACTGAATTATTAACAAGCCATTACCCATATCAAATTTAATAATCAATATGTAAAATTCTCATGTCTACTGAAAGGAGTTTCCTCACAGATCAACTCCACTTATCATCTCTGATTCTCCTTCAAAAGCAATTCCTGAAGCCTATTTTCTCATAACAGTAATGACTTCTGCTCATACACAGTGGTTTGAATATTCTCCTTCTATAGAGTCTGTGTAGTCCACTCTGTGGGGAATGTCCATGAGCTGCTGAGAAACCAGTAGTCCCTCATACCAACAACACCAGCGGCCATGACTACATGTAGTGATCCCTAAGGTATTGCTCGCCAAAAGATCATACTATTTTAGTGGAAGATCCAAGATAATTCTAAAATAGGGTTGTGTCATGAAGTTATTTCATCAAGTCAGGAAGGAAAAATCAGCAGACATATAACTCATGCTGACCAAGGACAGTCTAGAAGTATTAGCATTAATTATAAGGATTTACATCTCTCTGCCTATCTAAATTTGGTTTTATCTAAGTGGCCTCAAGTAAACTAATCTTGTTATCTGTGACATACATCAGCATCTAATACAATCATATGTGTTTAACACTGAGGTCCTCTGCAAAATCTGAGTTTAGGCCCTTACCATATGACAAAGTCTCCTATTTTTTTTGTTTTAACCCAATTCATCTACCCTGCTTTAAATGTTTTGGTTTGGGCAATTATGCTAATTATGGCAGCAAAATATGGCCTGTGGGCCAAATCCAGCCCTCTGCTTATTTTATAATAAAAGTTTTATTGGAATACAGCATGCCCATTTATTTATATTTTGTCTACAGCTGCTTTTGCACTATGACGGCAAAACCGAGTAGTTGGCAACAGAAGCTATGGCCCATCAACCCTCAAATATTTATAACCTGGCCCTTTACAGAGAAAATTTGTCAATCCCTACTGTTACTACAAAGAATAGTAACAGTACTAACATTAACATGAGTAAATTAATGTTAGTTAAAATACCAATAGTAACACTATTTTTAAGAAGGAGAAATGAAACTATAACATTCAAGGTTTTACACCTTTTCAGCAACAATTTAAGAAAAAGACTGGTTTCCAACCCCTACACTAGCAATCTTAGCCTATGCCATCTCCAATTGCTCAGAGAGCATTTTTGGTGTAGTGGCTCATACGTCCAACTGTAGTTTTAAAAGAACATCACTCTTCAGCCTCAGGAGTCCTTAAGAATCCAAAGAATAAACATACAAGCATGGAAATATGAGAAAGCATATTTCTTTCTGCTGAGAATCCAGCGTTTCAAAAGGGAAAATTAGACAATGACAAGCACATGCGCAGGATGGCTGCTGCCACCATCATTTGTAGTCTGATGAAAATGCAGTAGAGCGGCAAGAAGAAAATTGTCTCCATTTGGCGCCAGGGCCTATGAGGTAACTGTCACTGTTATAGGAATTTAGAATTTAAATCAACATAGTTCTTCTGTGGCTTCACTGCTTTAGGCAGGAAGAGTGCGTGATCAGAAAGAACAACTGCCGTCAAAACTGAAACTTCTGTGAGCCTTAAAAGATCCCCAACACAGGTGCCTTGGAGGAAAGATTAGATTGCCAGAATGACATATTATAGTTTCTGAGAGGTTCTTGGTGAATACTGTCTCCTCTACAGTAATCAAGCATGAAGGGCCCCTTGTCATTTTCTGCTCCCACAGAAAGCCCTTGCAAGCAGAAATGGCACACTCACAGTTAATGAAATTTTATGCCACAGAAAATTAAACACTGATATTCTTCTAGTTGAGAGGAGCAGAAAGGAAAAAAAAAACCATAGTAACTGTTGCTAAGTCTGACTTTATAATACTGACAGAGTAGATAGCTTACCAAATGAAAACTTTAAGAACTGGGTCTAGTGCAAGGCTTCAGCCCTGATTAGGGATCACAATGGGCTCTCTGACCAGAACAAGAGCAGGAATCTGGCTCTTCCTACCCTCCTTTGATTCTTACTCCTCCAGTATGGATCACCTTCTGTTCCCTGGGGCGCCACTCCTTGTTAGGCTAAAGGTGGCTTCCGTGCCTGAAGGCCTTAGGCTCCTGCTGGACAAATGCAGAGAATCAAACACACACTCACTCTCCTGGACAGGAAAAAGAGACATGCAGCTCATCTCACATCCAGGTGCAACCAGAAAAACATGCTTACACTTTCTTTTCTTTATTCCAGTATCTGATGAATGTCTACCATGGGCTTAAAGTTGAAGTTCAAGGGTGCAAGATAAGACACAGCACCAGCCTTCAGAGGGCGCTAACACGCTAACGGTGGGGACGTATGAGATCAGTAATGCCACCAATGAGTCTAACTAAGATTACAAGTTGGGTTCAGCACCATGAAGGTACAGAGCAGGAGTCTGTGAGAATAAAAGGGAAGTCCTCATTTACAGTGCACGATCTGAGACGGCTTCTGCTCTGTGGAAGTGACGTTTAAAATGAGACCAGGAGGAGGAGCAGAAGTTGTTCAGGTGGAGAATGAAGCCAAGGAGTGTTTCAGGCAGGAGGAACAGCCCATGTGGGAGACCTGAGGAAGGGAAGTGGGGCCTTGTCAAGCAAGGGAGGTAAGACAAGGCTGGGAAGGCAAGCAGCTGCCTTTGTCAGAGTGCTGATTTTTATTTTCTTCTACGTACAATGGGAAGTCACTGGCAGGCTTAGGACATGCGAGTGGAAGATTAGAGCTGCATTTTAAATAGACGATCATGTGAGGACCAGGCCTGAGGAGCAAGAGCAGAAACTCAGGGCAGGAATTCTAGGGCAGGAGATGCTGGCCTGGTCTGGGATAGAGAACAGTGACATTGTCCAAGATATATTTGAAAGATAGAATCGGCAAAAGATATTGGCAAATGAGAGAGAAGGACATACCAAAAATGTCTCCTAATTTTCTGGAGCACGTAGGTAAATAGTGTACCATTTACTAAGATGAGAAATACTTAGGAAGATGCTATAAGATGAAGCATCAAGAATTCAGTCTTGGAAACCAAACAGCAGCAGCATAGCTGTTAAGAGGACAGTCAGATTTACTAACTTCTGTGTTAGTATCCGTGCCTCTGTTTCCATCATCTGTGAAGTGGTAATTACGATAGAACCTATATGGTTGCTGTGATAAAATAAAGCAGCACATGTGAAACCCTGGGCATGTTTCCTGGCATGCAGTAATCTCAGTAAAATATTAGCAGGTGGTGTTCGTATTATTGTGTACTTGAAGTTTGAAATGGCTATTGGTGACCTTAGTAAAGATATCTAGTAGGCAATTAGATAACTTGTCTCAGAACTCTCTCCTACTGGAAGAGCAAAGGATGAAAAATGTTCAGAATTTGAGTATGCTAGTATGAGATTCCAAAAAAAAACCCTTCTAGTTAGGGATTTTATAATAGCAACTGGAGATTTACTTATAAATTGGCTGGAAAGTCAGTCTCGGGTGCCAACAGCATATCGATAACACCGAAGTTGTAGAAAGTAGAAGGACTGATGCACAAGTAAGCCTTAAAGGAGAAAAACTGAGTGCATCAAGAAATGAACCTACATGTATAGAGAGTTCCTTAAACACAGACAGCAAGATGAAAAGCCAAGCAAAGCAAATAGACAGAAAAAGGTTTCTGTACATTTTATTCTATTTTTCCCTCTAAACAGAAGAAAATGGCAATCAATCCTTAAGAGTCAGTAACTTCCTTACATATCAGAGATATATACAAAGTCACACTTGTAAGAATATTCACTGTACTACTATCATAGTGAATAACATAGTGAAAATCAACAATAGAAGATGAGTTAGGTAAAGCATGGTACATCACGTAAAGAAATAAACACCATGCCATACATAAATGATCTATTGGAAAACGTTCACATTTTCTTGGTATGTCAAAAAAGTAGGTCACAAAGTAGCATGTACAACATAATACTTTGCTTAAAAAATACAATGGAGGCTGGACACAGTGGTTCACACCTCTAATCTCAGCACTTTGGGAGGATGAGGGTGGGCAGATTGCTTGAGGGCAGGAATTCAAGACCAGCCTGGCCAACATAGTAAAATCCAGTCTCTACTAAGAAATACAAAAATTAGCCAAGTGTGGTCATGCACACCTATAATCTCAGCTACTCAGGAGGCTGAGGCAGGAGAATCATTTGAACCAGGGAGGCAGAGGTTGCAGTGAGCCAAGATGGCACCACTGCACTCCAGCCTGGGGAACAAAGCAAGACCCTGTCTCAATAATAAATAAATACACAAAATGAAAAATAAAAAATACAACAGGTAATAGAAAAACATGAACGGGACAAACAATACCAGAAAATTAATAATAGTTAATTCTGGACAATGAGATTTCAGATGATTTTTTTTTCTTTCTTTGTATGTTTTTGTTTTTCAAAATGGCAGCATTGAGTCATGTTACTTGTATAAATAGAAATGGAACAAACCATACAATTCTCATCTCTTCTTCTAAAATACCTCACACTGATAGTTCTCATATCCCCAAACCAAAGCCCAGGAGTAACACTGAGATGGAAGACTCAATAGAATCATCTCCATCCGCAGCCTCCCAGCCAAAGGAACCAGACACTGCGGCATACATGAAGAACAGTATTCCCTAGCCCTTCCTTGATAAAACAGATCCATGTTCTCCACCAGTGGCGGTCCTTTCCTAACCCCAAAACAACTAACATTAGGGTTACAAATCAGATTACATGTATGTTTTTCATTGATTTCAACCATACGCATCAAGAAAACAAAATCACAGAAAAACCTGTTATTTCACTGTGAAAAGATAAAACCATATAAACTTTTAAGTTTGTAAATATTCATATACCATCATATCCACAACCAAATCTGAAACTTTATTTTTTTAAAGAAAATACTAAACATTTTTAGAGCACCTTCATTTTCTTACACTACTTTAAAAATTTATCAGGGAAATTTACATTGCCCCTCCACTATGCCATAAGTAAACTTCATAAGACAGGACTTAACTTTCTCACAGATATACACAAAAGAACACAGTCTCCTTATATTCTGGTACTTAGTATCTGTGCCATCTTGGCCAAGTCATTCAGCCTTTCTGAATCTTGGTTTTGTATCTACAAGTAAGGAGAATATAACTTTCCTTGTAGGAGCTTTCAGGTTTGGACAACAGCAGCCACATGGATCCAGAACTCTATGCATCCTTCCCAGAAGACCACATAAGCAAGAAGAGGGCAAGAATCTTCAAAAGACCCAAGCAGTTCAGCATTCTTAGGGACAGAGAATATCACAAACTTTGAATTACCTGTAAATAGAGAAATAAACATGAATTTCCAACACAGCCCTGCTGCTGCTACAAACCTGTGGGGTATAAGGAGCAGGGGAACTGTGAAAAGGGAAACAGGGGCATGGAGAGGATTTGATAAAGCACAGACAAAATACCCCCCAAAGAAAGTGCTGTACTAAGTGCTCACATACCAAACACAGGCCCAAGACTTTGCAGTTCTCAGCACCAGCTACAAGTAGGGAAAGGCCCAAACATGTGAGAGTCTGGAGACTGTGGAGAGGTGCTACTTCTGGCAGTGGCAGTGAAGGAAGAGGGAGAAATTGAAAATATTGCACAGTGAAAGAGAAGCAAGATGCCAGACTCTCACCATCCACCAGCACTGTCCTGGGCCACCAGACATGAGAGCTCCTGAATCAACAAGGGTGCCCATGACATGCCTAGGAATCGAAAAACGTCAGAACAAAACCAAACAGCTTCTGAAAACTCTCCCCACTGAGAAACCATGAAGCAGAAGGAAATTACAACACAGCACTCCAAACTGAATTAAATATCCTCACACAAGCATTTTGGAGAATTAAGAGAAAAACATCTAGAATCAGAAATACAAAAATTGAGAACAGAAATGGACAACAACACAAAAGGAAGAAATGCAATGAGAGTTGATTGAATACAACAAAGAAAACAAAACAGACAAAACCATCTCTTCTTCAGAGCTGAGCAGTAAGTTATAAGGTGCCCAAGACAAAATAGATTTGAGTTGAAATTTAATAAGGAACACAGAAGAAAAGGAGAAAAACAACAAAAGCAGAAAACGGTAAAAAGCTTAAGGCATTTGGGAAATGGTGAGAAGTTGAGTACACAGTAACATGGGGCGGGAGGGGGCTCAGGTTACAGGGAGATGAAATTCCAAGGGCAGCTGGAACCAGATTCATTCATTCAACAACAATTTGGAGTCTACTACATGCAAGGCACAGCTGCTAGTGATTATGAAGGAGTGGCTCTGTCCCTGTAACAAAGGCAAGTGCATAGTCAGGGGCCTTTAATCAAGACAGTGATAGAATCAAACTAAATTGAGAGGAAGGTAACTCTAGAAGCAGAATGGAAGACTTTCTGGAGTGAGGTGAGACCAAAAGGAAGGCTCATTATGAGGCCACAATAAATAATTCTGAGATAAATGCATCAAGGTTTCCTGATGACGTTATATGAAGAAGACACCAAGGGTTTTATTTTGGGAAACTGGGGAATGATTCCATTAATAGACGGAAAGGATTTCAGCTTTATTTTAGGCATGATACAATATGATATAGCCAGACTGTAAGCTCAGGAGAAAGGGGGAACTGAAGATTTGGGGAGTAGTCAGTCACCTACTTGATGGTCCAGGTAGCTATTGCCCATGGAGAGATGGCTCCTAGGTAACTCAGTTCTCATGCCAGGCCATAAAGCAACTCTGGAACTTCAATGCTGAAAGGAGCAGAGTGGAGGAAGAGCACTGGAAGGCACAGAGGCAGGAGTGCAGCCGCAAGAGAAGGTGCCCAGAGCCACAGGGGGGGATGGTCAGGAAATGGTGGCTGGTTCATAGAAGCATAGACTGCATGGAGACCATGTAGAGTGAGGAGTGGAAAATGGGAACTCAGACAGCCCTGGTGATCTTACTGATGCACAGTTTCAGGTTGAGGAGTGAACGGCCTTCATAAAGGAGAAACAGCTAATACTCTCACAGTGAAAGGAAGAACAGAGACAAAAAATGGTGACATGAAAGCAAAGTGGGATCAAGGAAAAATCTGGGAGTGAAGAGACAGTGAGAGCTAGTGGTAAGGTCAAGACTGAAGAAACACTGAAAAGAGGAGATAACTGATGGAGCAATCCAGGAAGGGGCCAGGAACCAGATGGAGGCTACCAGGCCGGCTTCCAGGGTCTTTTCCAAAACTATGAGAGCAGGGAGTGCAGGGCCTTTGTGTGGAATACTCTTAGGCCACCATCCCAGGGCACATAAACATCAGCCTTTCCCTTCTCTAATATTCCTATATGATGTACTATGGAATCTAGAGCTGGGACTCAGAGCCCAAGACATGGCTCTGCATGCCAGTTCTCCCATTTCCCAGCTACACACCCTTGAACATGTCATAAGTCATCTCAAGTTCAGTTTCCCCAGCAGTGAATGAGCTATAACAATACCAGCCCCTCTCCTCCTCCACCTGCTCCAAAGGCTTATTGTGAAGATCAGATGACACGGTATAGGTGGATGTACCCTTTAGTCCACACAGCATAAATTATTGGATTGGTATCTAATTATCCCACATACACTTCTTTCCCACCACAGGTAGCATTTGTTCAATTTGTGGTGCATCCCACACTGGGTCTAGCATAGTATTTTGTACTCAGATTGTTTAACACACACTGACTTGGAATAAACACCAGCCTCCTCTTAATGAAGTGTGTGCAGCTGAATTCTTTCTATGTCCCCATATCACGGCACAGTGAAAACATCATACTTAAACCTGGGGTAGGTTTCCAGCATGCATTTTTATTAAGGCTCCTAGCAAATAACAGAATTCAACTATACACACTTTGTCACAGCATTTTCAAATGAGCAGAAGTGCAATTATGAAAAGGTTGCCAATCACCACCCTAAGTCAATGATTTTTTTAAAAAATTAAGAACAGTAAGAAATCACGTTCCAAGCACTTTTGGCCACTGGGTCTAGAGAAGGCATGTAGTGAAAATTAACCAGCACATTTAGGCTAAGCAAGGAGGCAGGCATTCCTCAAACAGCTCTGATGTGACGGAAACCCACTATAAATGAAAGACACGTTTGAGTTCTGTCAAATCATTGAGTAAGAAGTTGCTGTAGTATAATCTATCGTGTCACTTTACATTTGCATCCCTGTTACCCTTGAAACGGAACATACGCTGGAAAAGTATATTTTAATATGGTTGCTACAGCCTCACTTACCATTCAATCAAAATCTTTTTATTACGGAGATAATACAGCATCTGTAACTTAGCACATTGCTGGGAGAAAATAACACGTGGAGAAAATATTTTTCCCACTACTAAAGCAGGAAATTATTTTTGCTGTTCTGTACAGTACAGTAGGGCTCACTCATACATTTTAAACAACCTAGCTAAGTTCATTTTTCCATTTGAAGGAAGTCTCAGTAGTGATTTAAAATTAAATTGTTAACCAAGTGTCAGAAACCATGAAATAAGCATAAGCAGTAGTCCTTCCGTGCACAGCAAATGCCAGGATATTCAGAATCACATAAAACCATAAAAGCATATCTAGCAAATGCCTTCCAGTTGAGAAGGCTACCTACTATCTTTAACAACCAAGGGGAAAAATTAAGAATATGATATTATTCTCTTTTTATAAAAAGACATTCATTTATTCATTCTTGCAGATAAACACAGAATCCCTAATATGTGCCAGACACGGTACTAGGAACTGGGGATCAGGTGTTAAACCAAAAGAACTTGTCCTTGTCATGGACTTACAGGAGAGATGGATTAAATTATTAAATAAATAGCTAAGCATATGATTACAAATATTAAACATGAGAAGAAAAAGCGCATGGCATTAGGAGAAAAAATACAAGAAGAGGACCTAATGTATAATAGTTCTAAGGGAGGAGAAGGCTTCTCAGAGGAAGTTACAATGAAGCGAAGTCTGAAGGGCAAACAGAGGGAGCAGTATGTGCAAAGGCTCTGAGGCAAGAGGCGCTGGGTGTCTCAGGAACTCAAAAAGACCAGCGGAGTTTGAGAAGAGTGTGTAAGGCAGAGGAGGGCATGAAATGAGGTGGTGGTAGGTGTAAGCAGGAGACAGATAATTTGGAGCCAATAAAGGATTTGGGTTTTTTTCTTCTTCTTCCTTAAGTGCAATGGGAAATGGTGAAAGACTTTAACCAGAGCAGGAAAAGGATCAGATTTGTGTTTTTAAAACAATGAATGGAGGAGAATGAGAAAGAGGGAAGCTACAGCAATGAAGTTGGGAGAAGGGGATGAGTTTGGACTATATTTTGGAGATGAATGGATAGGGCTAAGCCATATTGGGTGGGCGTGGGGGAAGTGCAGGGATGGAGACAGGCACCAAAGGTGATCCTGGAGTTTCTGACTGGAGCAACTGATTGAATGGAGTGGCTTCTACAACAGGAACAGCAAGAGGCACAGGCTTAGTTGGCAAGTACAGGATCAAAAGATTGGTTCTGAACAAAAAACTAAAAAGTTAAAGATGCCTTTGAGACTTTCGTATGGAAATGTCAAGTACATGGTAGGATTAAGTGAAACAGAATGAAGCACATGTGCCATTTCACTCTTGAGACCTATTTTAGTAGCTTAAAACTGTCCTACCTTCTTTGAAGGTGTCATTCCCAGCTTCCTACTAACCTCTGGATATCCTCCACTCCCATGCCAAGGAGCAGGCCCAAAGGATGGGGATACAGGGCCTCTCTAAGAACTGTGAACAGGGCTCATCCTCAACTACAGCAATTTACATACTGAGAATATACAGAAGTCTATCAACCAACTATACAGAGTTATCGATTTTATACATTTTTATATATGTTGTTTATATTTTATATTTATTTAAAAAGTGTTAATAAAATATATGAATTGTGTAATTTTAGTATATTAAATATATGTTATAAATAAACCACATAAGAAAAAAATGTGGGTGAAATTTCTAAGGCTTTATGTGTATATATATATTCCTTCATAGCTCTCTTGTAGAAACAATTTTAAATTCACAGCTTTTTTAATTTTTTGGACAGGCTTTAGATGATTAAGTGAGGTCATCTACCATTTCTTTGATAAAAGCTTAAAACATTGATATCGTATTCACATTTTGGCCAACTGGTAGTATTTTGAAAAGCACTACCAGAAGGTATAAAATCACTGCATCAACCATTGACTCAGCTACAGGTTGTAAGGGACTCCTAATTCAAATCTAATTCCAGGGTTGATTTTTGTGTGTTTTTTTTTTTTTTTTTAAATGAAGGTATCACAATTCAAAATCTTTTGTTCAATGCAAAACTTCCACCAACTTAAGTAAAAGCAAAAACTGCAGAAGCAGACTCACCGTGCTTGACTCTTGGCAGGGTGACATTTAACACCAGCAAGACTGCCAAATAAAAAGATGATGTCATCCACATCTGCTGATGCACGGGGAAAGGAGGAAAGAGGAGGAGGAAACAGTGAAGCCAAGGGAGATGTGGGAATTGGGATTACATTTTTTTCTAGAAAGTAGGCTACTGAACTAGACAACTACATAGAAAGGTTCCTGGGAACCAGTAAAGAAAGGAAAGGCAGGTACTTTGAGATGATGTCAAATGAGTCAAATAATATTGGTTAAGGGGGTAAATAAAAGGCAGAGTTCAGGTGTGAGTAATTAAGAACACCAAGTGTTTCCTTTTCTTTTTTCTGAGAACATATTTTCCACATCAAACCCACTTAAAAATAGTTCTCAACCACACTTTCACAACATATATAGTCATGTACATGTTAATGACAAGGATACGTTTTGAGACATGTGTCTTTAGGTGATTTCATCATTGTGTGAACATCATAGAGTGCACATACACAAACCTAGATGGTGTAGCCTACTACACACCAAGCTGTGTGGTATAGCCTACTGCTCCCAGGCTACAAATCTGCATAACATGTTATTGTACAGAATACTGTAGGCAATTGTAACTCACAGCATTTGTGTATCTCAACACATCTAAACACATGAAAATAGCAAAACATAAAAATACTGTATGATAATCTTACGGCACCACTGTCATATATGCCACCTATCATTGACTGAAATATCATTATGTGGCCCATAAAATCATCTTAAAGTCACTGTTGTCCAAGGCAATTATTTTAACTTTGCACAACTTTAAGATGTCCTTTAAAAAGCCTCAGGCTGGGCATGGTGGTTCATGCCTGTAATCCCAGCACTTTGGAGGCCAAGGTGAGTGAATCACTTGAGGTCAGGAGTTCGAGACCAGCCTGGCCAACAAGGAGAAACCCCATCTCTGCTAAAAATAAAAGTCAGCCAGGCGTGGTGGTGTGCGCCTGTAATCCTAGCTACTTGGGAGGCTGAGGCAGGAGAATCGCTTGAACCAGGGAGGTGGAGGTTGCAATGAGCCAAGATCATGCCACTGAACTCCAGCCTGCACTCCAGACAGAGTGAGACCATGTCAAAAAAACAAAGTCTCAAAAGAAAACTTTTAAAATAGCCAATACAAGTACATGGAGACAAAATTTCCAGATTTAAAAAAAAAAAAAAATCTGTGCTCTATGAGCTTAAACTGCCTTAACTATAAATTTCTGCCATGAATATAAATACACACAGAGTGGCATCAGTACACTTAAGATATCAAATTTAAATGAACTAAATATTTCACCATAAGCCATGCCCATTTTCAGACAACTAAATCCCTAAAGAAACACACACAAAAAAGACTGTAGTCCATTGTTATCCCATTATTTTTTCAATAATAATTTCCCACTATATATAAGGGACTACGTGGCACATAATGGACAAGATGGATTACTGAACCAAAACTGGGATATTATCTGAGAACTACGAATAGGCCCCTGGGGACAATTAGTAATGATAGTGGTGTAGAAATAATAATGGCAATTATTAATTATTAACATTCACTTTTATTAAGTGATTATGTGAATAGTTCTCAGCTAAACACTTCTTTTTTTTTTTTTTTTTTTTTCAGAAGGAGTCTTGCTCTGTCACCTAGGCTGCAGTGCAGTGGCGCAACCTCAGTTCACTGTAACCTCCGCCTCCCGGTCTCAAGCAATTCTCCTGCCTCAGCCTCCCAAGTAGCTGGGATCACAGGCTCCCATCACCACACCCGGCTAATTCTAAACACTTGTATTAATTAATTCATAAGATGCCCAGGATGCAGTGTAGTGGCATGATCTCAGCTCACTGCAACTTCCATCTCCTGGGTTCAAGTGGTCCTCCCACCTCAGCCTTCCTAGTAGCTGGAACCATGCCCTCGCACCACTGCAACTGGCTAATTTTTGTATTTTTAGTAGAAATGGGGTCTTGCCAAGTGGGCCAAGCTGGTCTCAAAATCTTGACTTTAAGTGATCCACCCACCTCAGCCTCCCAAAGTGCTGAGATTACAGGTGTGAGCCACCACACCTGGCCTTATCTTTAATTGTGGCAAAATACACATAAAATTTAGGGTATTAAGTACATTTATACTGCTGTACAACCATCACCATCATCCATCTTTAGAACTTTTTCATTTTCCCAAACTAAAACTATGTACCCATTAAATTAACTCCCCATTCTCACCTCCCCTCAATTTCTGGCAATCACCATTATACTTGAGTATTATGACTTCAAAAGTATAGCCAATAATATACTTCTATTTTAATCTGCATGTCTGTAGGGTAACTTTTTCAACTAAGACATTGAAATGAAAAATCAAAATAAACTGTACTTAAATTTGTGCATAACAAAGTATTAAATTTTGATTTTTTTAAAAACATCTTTGTAAAATTTCTATTTCATATAACATAACGCTACTGCACATGTATCATATTTATTAATAAACATGTTTTGGGTATAACATGCTCAAAAACCTCTTTACATGGAGACAAAATTTCCAGATTTAAAAAAATGTGGTATAAAACCAAAAAATGTTTGGGGAATTGGATATACAAACGGCTGTGATACCATTAATGGGAATCAATGAAAGAAGAAAAGGTAAGAACTCTGATCTTGAAAACATTAAAATATATGTTTTT
The DNA here is from genome assembly GCF_030222135.1 of Aotus nancymaae. Lineage (NCBI taxonomy): Eukaryota > Metazoa > Chordata > Mammalia > Primates > Aotidae > Aotus > Aotus nancymaae. Next base: position 54,363,949 of record NW_026988419.1, read on the forward strand.
ATGTGTCATGTAGATGATCAAAAGGCAAAAGAACATGTAAGACGGCCAGGCGCGGTGGCTCAAGCCTGTAATCCCAGCACTTTGGGAGGCCGAGGCGGGTGGATCACGAGGTCAAGAGATCGAGACCATCCTGGTCAACATGGTGAAACCCCGTCTCTACTAATACAAAAAAATTAGCTGGGCATGGTGGCGCGTGCCTGTAATCCCAGCTACTCAGGAGGCTGAGGCAGGAGAATTGCCTGAACCCAGGAGGCGGAGGTTGCGGTGAGCCGAGATCGCGCCATTGCACTCCACTCCAGCCTGGGTAACGAGAGCGAAACTCCGTCTCAAAAAAAAAAGAACATGTAAGACTAGAGTCCACCCAAGAGACAAATCTATATTTGGAAATCATCCACATGGAAGTGACCGTAACAGGCAGGAGAGGGAATAAGAAATGGGAAAAAGCACACAGCAGAGGTCCACACGGGGGAGTGCCTATTTAGAAAGTATGTAGAGTAGAACCCCTTACTGTGGGGGGATATGTTCCAAGACCCCCAGTGGGTACCTGAAAACATGGATTACTATCAATAGGAACATTGTTCATTGTCTTCCAACCACAACCTGAATGCCTTTTCCATCTTAACTAAGCATCTATCACGTACTATGTCCATAACTTTTGCGGTTTGGGTATGACAGCAAAACCAGCAGGAATTTTTTTTTCCTTTTTCCCAATTTTACAGATAGGAGATTCATTCTTTTTTTTTTTTTTTTTTTTTCTTTGAGACGGAGTTTCGCTCTTGATACCCAGGCTGGAGCGCAATGGCGCGATCTCGGCTCACCGCAACCTCCGCCTCCTGGGTTCAGGCAATTCTCCTGCCTCAGCCTCCTGAGTAGCTGGGATTACAGGCACGCGCCACCATGCCCAGCTAATTTTTTGTATTAGTAGAGACGGGGTTTCACCATGTTGACCAGGATGGTCTCGATCTCCTGACCTCGTGATCCACCCGCCTCGGCCTCCCAAAGTGAGGAGATTCATTCTTACCACAGCTCTCAGCAACCCCAGTTTAGGCTTTATTCGTTTTCCTTATTAAGTCAAGAACTTTCATCTTTTCACTTAAAAGTACTTTATGGCTTCTCTTTGGCATATCTGAATTGGTATCACTAGTCTTAACACTTTGGGGCCATTATTAAGTAAAGTAAGAGTGAACACAAGCACTGCGATACCATGACTATCTGATCACTGAGACAGCTACTGAGTGATCAATGCGTTGATAGTGTAGATGCTGGAAAAAGGGATGATTCACATCCCGGGTGGGAGAGAGCAAGGTGGCATGAGATTTCATTATGCTACTCAGAACGGAGAGCAATATAAGATGTATGATTTGTTTATTTCTGGAATTTTCCTTATAATATGTTCAGACCTTGATTGACCATGGGTAACTGAAATGGCAGATAAGGAGAGACCACTGAAGGAGGCAGTCAGGGAGATAGCAGCTGACCCAAAAGAATACACGAGATGGGTTCCACAACATGCTGATAGTGAAAAAAATTGCAGTCGATCAAGGAATTGAGAAAAGGTCATTCCCTGGATTTGGCTGCCAGGTCACTACAGACCTCTCAGAGCATTTTCCAGTAATGAGAATTGTCAGAAACCTAACTCAGGATTGACTGGATGGTGATTCAGTGGAAAAAAGAAGTGAGTGATCCACAGGGAAGCTTGTAGTGATGGGAATGAAAGGCGGGTAGTGATGGTTGGAATGGCTCAATTGCAAGAATCATTTCTAAACCAGTGGTCCTCACAGAGGGGTGACTTTGTGCCTCCAGGGACATTTGGCAATGTCTGGAGACATTTCTGGTTGTTATAACTCCAGGGTATTACTGGCATCTGGTGGGTAGGGGCCACGGCTGCCACTGAACATCCTGCAGTAGACAGGACTGTACCCTACAACAAAGAATCGGCCAACCCAAAATGTCAATCATGCTGAGGTTGAGAGAGATATGAGCATTTTTGTATGGTGAGAAGCTACTAAGTTTAGGTTACAATAAAGGAAGAATATAAGTGATAAATCAGCATCTCACAAGAGTGGGAAGGTATATAATTAAGGAAAGAAACAGATGGGTGAGCAATATAGGAGACCTTTTCGATTTGTTTTAAACAGGAGGAATGAAAGCATAGGCAGTAAGAATGCAGAGAACTGGAGATTAAAAAAAAAAACTGAGAAAATGCATATCTGATAGCCTTGATCTTATTAGAAAAGTGAGCAGCAAGAAATCTGCAGAGATGGGGGATAGAAGTAGGGTCTTGGAGAGAAAAACACTTGGAACAGCACCCATGGAGGTAGGATCAACTGGATGGACATGAAAGGATTATTAAGTAATCCTTACTTAAGTACTGTATACTGTGAGGGCCCAGCGGCAGGGGGAATTAAAAAAATCAATTCAGTCCTGAATATCTTCTGCAAAATTTATTTATCCCCAGAGTAAAAGGTAAAAGAATGACATTAGGGTTTTCTCAAGATCAGTATTGGCCACATGGCTCAGACAGTATAAGAGATAAGAAAAACTAGACAGTCCAGTTGAATCAGCCTACTTGAGGTCCAAGTTAAGGCCATAAAACCCAAACCAGAAGAACTGAGAAGACAGGAAGGAAGCTGGGAGCTGAATTCAGGGCAATGCCAGGTTGAGTAAAAGGAAGAATGAGGGCTGGGCGCGGTGGCTCACACCTGTAATCCCAGCACTTCGGGAGGCCAAGGCGGGCAGATCACAAGGTCAGGAGATCGAGACCATCCTGGCTAACATAGTGAAACCCTATCTCTACTAAAAATACAAAAAATTAGCTGGGCGTGGTGGTGCGCTGTATGTAGTTCCAGCTACTCGGGAGGCTGAGGGAGGAGAATCGCTTGAACCCAAGAGGTGGAGGTTGCAGTGAGCCGAGATTGTGCCACTGTACTCCAGCCTGGGTGACAGAGCAAGACTCCATCTCAGAAAAAAAAAAAAAAAAAGAATGAAAAGGATAGAGTGATAGGGAGCTATGGTCAAAGATGGTAATTCTGGAGTCGCAAATCCTGGAGAATCAACTGTTTTGAATTATGATGAAGATTAAGACAACGTCACACTTGTAAATGACTATAGACTAATTCTGACAACCAAGGTGGACAGGGAAGACTCAAGCATCCTGGAGTGCATCATACTTAATACATTCCTACCAGCATCAGTCTTTGGAGACCACCTACTTGAGAATATGTCTCTGTTTACATAAGCCAATCACACTGTCACTGGATCCCCTGTATCTCCCACAGCCAGTGCTGGTGGTATGGCCATCTTAAGTTAGTGGAGACTGGCTGGGTAACCAAGCTTCCCTGTCACCAGGGAGAGCAGGCCCACACAGAAACCAACCTTGTCTGATGTCAGACTCTCCTAAAAGGGCTGCAAATGCAGAAAGATGATGTCATAATGGAGTAGCATATTATAATTACAGGATGGACACTGAGCCAAAGCTATCACTGTTCTTTGACCACTCTACTGTGGTAATAAGCGAAATCCAAACTTTACAACCAAGGCAAAATTAGCTTTCTTTTCTTGGCTACTGAACTCTAACTAATTGAACTAAGACAAAAACATCATTAAGCACTACTCACTAAACTTATATATTTTTTTCAATATTAAGCTATAAGAAATATAGAGCATTTCATCATCATTTTAGCTTCTACCTTTAGCATAGCATGTTCTATCATCTTAAAGAGACAGTTTTTGGTTTTTTTTTTTTTTTTTTTTTTGAGTTTCGCTTTTGTTGCTGAGGCTGGAGTGCAATGGTACGATCTTGGCTCACTGCAACCTCCACCTCCTGGGTTCAAGTGATTCTCCTGCCTCAGCCTCACAAGTAACTGGGATTACAAGCATGCACCACCACGCTCAGCTAATTTTTTACTTTTAGTAGCGACAGGGTTTCTCCATGTTTGTCAGGCTGGTCTTGAACTCCTGACCTCAGGTGATCTGCCCACCTCGGCCTCCCAAAGTGCTAGGATTACAGGCATAAGCCACTGCACCCGGTCGGACAGTATAACTTTTAAGAGACTGTAGCAACTACAAACAAGGATTAAACAGAACCAATGACTGGGGAGAACATACAAAATGAGAATCCAACTTGTAAAAAAATAGTCTAACTTGTTAAAACAAGAGATATAAAAGTGAGGCATTTAAAAATTGAACCCATATAACAAGCCTGCACATGAACCTCCTGAATCTAAAGTAAAAATAAAACAAAAATGGACATTTTCATAAATCTTCTGATTACATTCCAATATCCATAAAATATCCAGCTATGAAAATGTCATTTTTCATTAAAGACACCCAAGAAATAGATCTTTATGCTAATGAAAAATACTTAAAATTTTTAAAAAGAGAAACCAAACCATCTAAAAATTAGATTGTTAAGCCATAGGCATATTGATACTTATCAAGCACTGTGTATCTTTTTCTAAATATAAACTGTATAAAATTATCTGTTCCAATGAAAGGAAGAAGAGATACAAATAAGACCATAAAAAAACGTTAACCCCGAGATTATATATATAACTCAAACCCTCCTCCCAAAGTATTCTATAATTAAAGTAATTCATGCATCAAGACCAATGTCTTACCTCTTTGATAATTTATAAACATTAATTGGGAAGGTTCTTATTCTATGTATTCTATTACATTGTGTTCAAAGGGGTCCAGAAAAGTAATACCTAATGAATAACTCATTTATTAAACACATTATGTGTATAATAGAAGAGTATCCGGCAAGGTAACTATTCTGGAGCTCGTCACAGAGGTTAAGATGATCAATTCAGAAATTATCCAAACATATTTGATAAAATGGTTAAGAATGAGTGGGGTGACTCATAGACAACGCAGAACAAGAAGAAAAAGGACCCAAGGCCAATCTCTCTGAATCAGTGGTTCTCAGGTTTTAGGGAGCTTCTTAAATGACTACCAGACCCCATTCCATGAGTCTGATTCAGAGTTTGGTGTGGGGCCCAAGCAAATGGGTTTTGTAATATGTACTACAAACGATTCCAAAAGCAGGTACTGTCTGGAACAGCCTTCGAGAAATACTACCCTAGATCATAAAAGGAAAAATTGGTAAATTGACCTTACTGAAATTAAAAACCTTTGCTCTACAAAAGATCCCATGAAGAGGATGAAAAAACCAGTTATAGACAGGGAGAAAATATTTACAGATTTGAGTAAGCTCTGTGGATTGTACTAACATCTGTGTCAGGGTATTGATATTGTACTTTGATATAGTTTTACAAGATGTTACCTTTGGGGAAAACAGTGAAATGTACACAGTACCTCCCTGTGGATTTTTGGGCAACTTCCTGTGACTCTATAATTATCTGAAAACAAAAGGTATTTTTAAAAAATGACTGTCTGTCTCTCTCTCCATCACACTGGTAACAAGTTAGTAGGTTATACTACAGCCTGAAATACATTTTATTCTAAAGGGCTTAAGTCCAGCAAAGGTTGGCAACTCACAACCTGTGAAATATTTAACAATGACAACCTGAATTGAACAGATATTCTCTCCAACTCCATATTCATTCAGGTTCAACTGCAAAAGTTGATGTTGTTGTCATTATTACTATTTCACTTTCTAAAGTATTATTATAGCAGGTACATTAGAAATTGAGTAAATGATATGACTTTAGACATGCATAGTAATTAGCATCAAGAACTGTTATGAAAATATTTCCATTTTTTCCTATTAACGTAATACTGGATGAACATTCAGTCTTTAAGACTATATGATTAATATTATTAAATATCTGAATAAAGTAAATTATTCAACTCTTGAGGAAAAGAAAAAAATTGTCACTAGAGAACTATTCTTCAATATGTAAAGTGTGAGGCAAGAATATTTTCAGTGTCTCTAGAATTGTGTCTACTGTGAATAATATTACTAATGATAATTACTAGTGCTTATAAAAGAATTACCATGTGCCAGACACTGTGCTAAGCTCATCATCCTAAGTGGATCAGCTTAACATGCACAACAATGCATGAGGTGGGTACTGTTACTAAAGACTCAAAAACATAGGGAGATTAAATAGCTTGTCCATGGCCAGATCCCTTCTGATGCCAAAGTTCAGGCTCCAGGTACTGAACATCTGACTAAACCCTCTCTCCCTGCCCACAAGCCATCACCACCTTAACATTCCCAGAGGCCGAGGGATCCCCAGGATGATGCTCTGAGTCACGTGAGTAAAATCATGCACGCTGACGTCTGATGACGTTTTTTAATCTGACACTAAACATTTCAATGATAACTAAAGTAATAATATCCCCAGTAATTCTGGATGAATTAGCACTGAAAGCAGAACTGCCAGAAGTGAAGGGGTCCTACTCTCAGGTCATCGAGAAACCTAAACAAATACAGAGGATGAAGCCATGATAAAATAAGTTCAAGTAAAACCTGTGAAAATGGCAGCAGTTTTCAGAGAGCAAGGCTGTTTCACAGGAATTAGATGTTCAGCATTGGAAGTTGGTTGTCAGCCGATTTCTAACTTCACTTTTACTGGGTATTTCATTTCTGAAGCAAATTCAAGGATTCTTTTTTTTTTTTTTTTTTTTTTTTTTTTGAGACGGAGTTTCGCTCGTTACCCAGGCTGGAGTGCAATGGCGCGATCTCGGCTCACCGCAACCTCCGCCTCCTGGGTTCAGGCAATTCTCCTGCCTCAGCCTCCTGAGTAGCTGGGATTACAGGCACGCGCCACCATGCCCAGCTAATTTTTTTGTATTAGTAGAGACGGGGTTTCACAATGTTGACCAGGATGGTCTCGATCTCTTGACCTCGTGATCCACCCACCTCGGCCTCCCAAAGTGCTGGGATTACAGCCTTGAGCCACCGCACCTGGCCATTCAAGGATTCTTTTTTAAAGGGGAAGAAGCAGATTCACAACGTATCCAAGACTGAAAAAGCTCTTCTTCCCATTTCTGCCCTCAGAATATCGAACAGGTTTCTTCAATCAGCTGTTTTGAAAGTACCTGAAGAAGGGTGGGTGCAGTGGCTCACACCTGTAATCCCAGCACTTTGGGAGGCCAAGGCAGGCAGATCACCTGACGTCAGGAGTTTGAGAGCAGCCTGACCAACATGGAGAAACCCTGTCTCTACTAAAAATACAAAATTAGCTGAACATGGTGGTACGCACCTGTAATCCCAGCTACTCAGAAGCTGAGGCAGGAGAATCACTTGAACCCAGGAGGCGGAGGTTGCATTGAGCTGTGATCATGCCATTGCACTCCAGCCTGGACAACTATAGACATTGGTCTTGATGCATGAATTACTTTAATTATAGAATACTTTGGGGGGAGGGTTTGAGTTATATATATAATCTCGGGGTTAATGATTTTTTTATGGTCTTATTTGTATCTCTTCTTCCTTTCATTGGAACAGATAATTTTATACAATTTTTTTTCCCATCTCAGAAAAAAAAGAGAAAAGAAAGTACTTGAAGAATTTTAACAAGTAGAAAATAAGAATGTTAAGTTCCCAATATTATGAAAATAATTACCATCCAGGCAGTACACCATGGGCTATATTCAGGTCACCAGGAATTAGCTTTGTGTAATTATTTGATCTCCAATGTTGGTTGCAATTACAAATTATCTGAGAGTTTTTTTTTTTTTTAAAGTCAGGTGTCCTGAGTCATTCTGAAGCGTTTCTCAGAGACAGAAGTTACGAGTACTTACAGGAGGACATCTGAGGCCCAGGAACAGGCCCCACCTCCACTACGCAGAATGGAAAGATAGTGCAGAGGGGTGTTTCTGGGGTACTGCTTTTGAAAGACCAATGGGGAGCTGTTACCAGAATAAAGTACTGGGCTGGGTAGAAACCTCAATGTCCTAGTAATAAGAAAAAAACCAGCACATGATTTCAAGACAGTAAAAACAATAAGCAAAATGTCGTATGCTATTTAAATGCTGAGAGTAATGAGCTAGGTAACAGTTTCCTCCTGTATAAAAGAATAATAATAGCAGCTAATAATTATTTTGTGAAGTGTGACAGTGCCCTACTCATGTTTTGATTTAGCCATCACCACCCCCTTGTGGTACAGGTTCTATTATTCCATTTTACATATGAAGAAACTGAGGCTCAGACAGGTTCAATAGCTTGTCCAAGATCATACTGTTGATTGAACCACAGCTAGGATTCAAATATAAGCACTTTTGAGTCCAGAGCCTTCCCCTCTCTTTAACCATGTGTGCTATGTCTCTGGAAGTAGTAATTTCCAAACTTGTTTACTTCCTTGAAGTTAAAGTACTCATTAGAAACATAATTTGAGAGTTGGAGAGTGAGGGTCAAAAAAGAAAAAAGAAAGCAATAAATTATTGATATATTAAATTTAAAGTTAAAATACATCTTTATGTAATATCATGTTACAAAAATATATCTTTTTTATCTTAGACCAGATTCTAAAATAAGCAGTCAAATATAGCAAACATTTAAGAAAAATGTATAGAAAAAGCTTTAAAGAGAGTAAAGTTATAATATTATTTTGGCTAAGTGAGAAAAGATACTATTGTTTTGCCCAGTTTATGAATCTGAGCAGTAAAACACCTGTGTCTAGTTTCTATGGCACAGGGCCACAGTTTAAGAACCCCTAAGATGACATCAAAAACATGAAAATATCAACAAGAATTAACCATGTTTGTTTAAGTTTATAAATTTGCTTATTAGATTTGCAGAGATTAAAAAGGATGCTGGAACAGGAGTCCAAGACCAGCCAAATGCTAACTCTACAAAAAGTTTTCTTTTTTTAATTAGCAGGACACAGTGATGCACTCCTATAGTCCCAGCTACCTAGGAGGATAAGGCAGGAGAATCACTTGAGGCCAGGAGTTCAAGGCTGCAGTGAGGCGTAATCATGCCACTTAACTCCAGCATGGGTGGCAGAGCAAGACTCTGTCTCAAAAAAAAAAAAAAAAAGAAATGGGACCATCCTAGAGGTGATCAGGATGTGGGGAAAGGGCTACTCATATTGATATAGAAGTTAAGAAGAAATTACTTAGGCAGATAGTGAGAGTACAGGAGTCTTTGGTAAAGTCTTCCTCTTAATGAAAAGCAGCCCCAAATCATTTTCTTTTCTAATAAAGAGCAGCCTGTAGAATGGGCATGGTGGCTCACACCTGTAATCTTAGCACTTTGGGAGGCTGAGGTTGAGTGGATCATGAGGCCAGGAGTTTCAAGACCAGCCTGGCCAACATAGTGAAACCCTGTCTCTACTAAAAATAAAAAAATTAGCTGGGTGTGGTGGCACACATCTGTAGTCCCAGCTACTCGGGAGGCTGAGGCAGAAGGATCGCTTGAATCCAGGAGGCAGAGGTTGCAGTGAGCTGAGATGGTGCAATTGCACTCCAGCTGCATGACAGAGCAAGACTTTGTCTCAAAAAGAAAGAAAGAAAGAAAAAAGAGCAGCCTGTAAAATCGAGCTGCACACATAGACAAGCAAGCTGGAAGCTTGCACGGGTGAATGCCAGCAGCTGTGCCCATAGGCATATACTACCTGGGACTAGGCATGTTCAAAATGGCAGTTCCATCTTCTCTTTTTGTCAGCCACATGTGCCAGTAAGGAGCAGACAAGATGCCCTGGCCAAGTGGAAAGCCGATTTGCGTAATAAGATTAGGGTGTGGTGACCAGCCTTCCCTATGCACTATGTAAACATCACACCTGGTCAATCCAACCTGTGGGCCCTATGTGTATCAGACACGGCCTCCTCAAGCCTGCCTATAAAACCTGCTGCATTCCGCAACAGGCCAGTCTTTTTCCTCTTTTTCGAACATCCCTCTCTCTCAAGAGAGAGAGCTGCTCTCCTTTCTCCTTTCTTCTGCCTAGTAGACTTTTCACTCCTTAACCCACTCCGTGTGTGTGTGTGTGTGTGTGTGCGCACGCGCGTGTGTCCCTATTGTTATTCTTCTTGGTGTAAGACGATGAACCCTGGGTATTTACCCCAGACAACGATGCCACTTCCATATGCTGTTGCAGGTAGAAATGTATCTATACGTTCACTAGAGTGCTACTATATAGTGCTAAATTAGAAAGTGAAAGCTATTGAAATATCCCATGACAGAAATTTGTTAACCATCAGATATATATTTATTGATATAAAAGGTACTTGTGCTATAAGGTGCAGGCAAAAGGCAGACTGCAAAACCACACAAAAGCATAATCCCATTATTTTTTTATATTTATAATCTAGATAGGTAGACACACCAAAATGTTAATGGTTATTACCTTCATAGAGTGGGGTTACGACAATCAAACTTGTCCTTTGAACAGTTACATCGAGGGCTAAATTCTGCCTTCCTCACAACGCACCACACTGCATTAAAGGAAGTTGGTCAGAGGCTGATCTTGGTGACTCAAGTTCTCTCTGGCACCTCTCAAGCTTAGACATATTTCATAGCACCTTTGAGACTTCCTCAGGTATTATATGCATCCATATTTCATGGATTCCACTTTTCCGAGGAACCCAGTATGCCAGTAACCATCAGAGACTATGAAATAATAAAATCAAGGTTAAGCTCTAGGTTGCAAAATAAATCAAACTGTGCCCATCTATTGCAGTGAAACTGCAAACTGCCTTCAGTATCCAGTCTCCACTTTTTCCTCTCAGAAACAAAACAACTTCCTCCACCACCTCACCTCCACAAGTTTTCACTTGGCACCTGATCAGCCAGCTAATCTACAATTTCCGGCCTCAGACACAAGGTATGGCCATTTACCTCTATTCAATAGGAGCTGAGCAAAAGGATGTGGGCAACGTTGTGTCACAGCCTTTAAAAAGGGAAAACTGCTTATCAGATCTGTCCCCTCTCCCCAGCACCCAACCTTCCTAAGGGTAGAATGCAGAAGTGCTCCTAGCCAGCCAGCTTCTACCCTGCAGATGAGGACAACACTATGAGTAATGGTCAAGCAAAAAGGTAGCGAGATAGAGCACTGGTCCATTTCTAGATAGACCAAGTGGTTCCCAAACTTTAATGTACATCAGAATCACCTGGAGGACTTGTTTAAACCAGATGACTGGGCCACACTCAGAGTGTCTGAGTTGCCATTTGCATTTCTTTTTTTTTTTTTTTTTTTTTTTTGATACAAGGTCTCATTCTGTAGCCTAGGCTGGAGTGTAGTGGCATTATAATGAGACTTATTGCAGCCTGGAACTCCTGGACACAAACAATCCTCCCACTGTAGCTTCCCGCATAGCTGGGTATACAGGTGCACACCACCACACCTAGCTAATTTTTGTGTGTTCTGAAGAGATGGGTTTTTGCCATGTTGCCGAGGCCAGTCACCAACTCCTGAGCTCAAAGGATCCATTCACCTTGGCCTTCCAAAGTGCTGGGATTACAGGAGTGAACCACCTCGCCTGGCCCACAGTTTGCATTTCTAACAAGTTCCCAGGTGATGCTAATGCTGCTGGTCTGGGGATAGGTTTAGGGAACGCAAAGCATGCCTTTTTAACTAATGATCTAGACCTGCTCTTCCATTACAGTGGTCACTAGCCAAATGTGGTTACTGATCACATCAAAGGCACGTAGGGAGACTAGAGAACTGAATTTTTAATGTTATTTCATTTTAATTAATTTAAACACCATGCACGGTCTAGAGATCAGAGACAAGGCTCTAATCTACCCTGTGTGTCCTCCAGAATTCAAGTGTCGGAAATTTGATCCCTGGTGTGACAGTGTTGGGAGGTGGGGCCTGTAAGAGGTGATTAGGTCATTAAGAGGGACTAATGTCACCTTCTCAAGGGACTGGGTTAGTTAACACTAGAGTGGGTTATTATAAGACAGGGCCACTCCTTGAGTTTTGCCCTTTACACACATGCTCCCATGTCCTTCCACTTTTCTGCCATGCTGTGAAGCAGCTTGAGGCCCTCATACAATGTAGCTGCCCCTTCTCGGACTTCCTAGCCTTCAGACCTGTAAACTAAATAAACCTCTTTTCTGTATAAATTACCCAGTCTCAGGTATTCTGTTATAGCAACAGAAAATGGACTAAACACATCAATACTTAGTTCAGTTAATGGAAAACTAAGTATATTTAGATGTCCTTATAAATAAATATACTTAGTTTTCCATTAACTGAACTAAGTTCTACTTTTTCAACTCTAAATTTTATGAAATCTAAATACAGATCAAGTGTTTCTGATGAAAATTTGGCATCCAAGTTCAGCTGTGCTGTAAGTATAAAATACACATCAGACTTTGGAGACAATACAAAAAAAAGAAGGTAGACTATTTCACTAATAATTTTTATATCATTATATGTTAACATAATATTTGGGTTATATTGGGTTAAATAAACTATTAAAACTAATTTCACTTGTTTCTTTGTCCTTTTTAACTTGGCTATTAGGAAATTTAATATTATGACGTGGCTTAAATTTTTATTGGATGATGACTATTAAATGAATGACAGAAAGTAGAAGAGATACCTTCTGTTTTGTTTGTGCAATTTTGTTTGGAATATCTTTGTAAACGCTGCTTAGACTATATCCTGATTATCTGTTGTGAAAAATGTATAATTTCCAACTGGTGTAAATGTTCTATGCTACTCTTTCTTTTCCACTTGTCCTAGTCTTTTTTTTTTCTTATTGTATTCTACTTCAATTGCACATAATTGAATTAAACATAATCTTTGATATGAGACACATTCACATGTGGGTCATGCAGGCTGCCCTCATTCACACATGCTTCATTTTTAATGCTGTAATAGCAATAGAGAAAACACAAAAATTAAACTTTGATAATAGCTTATCTATCCAAATGGTCCTCCCATCTCATCTTCCTGCCTCCCCTTTCTGAGGTAACGACCGTCTTGAACCCCATACTCAGCATTCTACTGCTTTCCTTTTTAATCTACTATCATCTTGTTTATATCTATTCCTAAAAACTATGGTTATACTTTTAGTTGCTCTTAAACTTATAGAAAAGGGAACTATATGTAATATTTTTAGAATTTCTCCATTTAATATTGCATTGCTAAAATTCATCTATGTTGCTGTTATCTCATTATACTTCATTTGGATTTTGATACATATTCAATCGGAGGACTATACCACAGTTTATCCATCCACTCTTCCATCCATAGACATTTGAGTTTTCCCAAGTTTTTGATATGTACAGGGCAAATACATTTCTCTATATATTTCTTGATGCACATGTGCCAGGTTTTATTTTCTTTGTAAACCTGAAAGAGTAAAATGCTGCATTGCAGGAAATGTGACTGATCAATTCTGTAATATAACGCCAGAACTATTTTCTGTATCCTAAGTTGACTGGCATCTTCTGAGGCTTTTTTGTATATAGTACAAAGTAGGAATCCGTTAAAGATAACCATTTCTTCTCAGTTCCATATACTGAATAGTCCCTCCTTTTCCTATAAATCTGACATACACTGAAGTTCTAAACATGTGTGAGCATGTCTCCAGCTCCTATAAAAAGGATTATTTCACATATAACTTATTTTCCAAATGCTTATGCTTCCAAAGGGCAAGGGGATCCTTACGGAACAGAGATATGTGCATACTGTGAAGGTTCTTATTCATGTGCCCCTCCCCACCCCAGACCTAGTATCCAGCCTTCTCTGGGCACTAGGAAGCTGACCTGCACCACCCAGCATCCCTTGCCTGCTGCGCCACCAGCATGGAAGGTGACTGCACCACCCAGCATCCCTTGCCTGCTGGTTTCCAGAGAGCTTTGGCTTCCAGAAGGCACCAGCAAGTGAGACCCAGAGAAAATGAAGTATCTATGCCCACCGCTTCTCCTTGCCTACCCCTACCCTGGCTGTCACTGTATCCGCACTTTCTGCTCCATGACTAGGGCTTTCAGTGGGCCCTGGGAACACAACTTCCTCCCTTGCTGCTTCTGGCCCAGAAAAGGTATTAGTTGCCTCTGTTACTAGTTCTGGGCTGCTTTGCCTTCCTTTGGGGGTTCCTTGGACTCTGCCCTCACCACTTTAAATCATTCCTTCATTAAACATTCCTCAGGTAAATCTTTAGGATATGCCATCAGATATGGCTTGGCTCTGTGTCCACACCCAAATCTCATCTTGTAGCTCCCATAATTCCCATGTGTTGCGGGAGGGACCTGGTAGGAGATGAATAAATGGTGAAAGTGGGTCTTTCCTGTGCTGTTCTCATGCCAGTGAATGGGTCTCATGAGATCTGATGATTTTAAAAAGAGGAGTTTCTCTGCACAAGCTCTCTGTTCGCCTGCTGTGTGAGATGTCACTTACTCCTCCTTGCCTTCTGCCATGATTGTGAGGCCTCCCCAGCCATGTGGAACTGTAAGTCCAATAAACTTCTTTCTTTTATAAATTTCCCAGTCTCAAGTATGTCTTTATCAGCAGCGTGAAAACCGATTAATGCACCATCCTTTACCTCCCAGGGCTCTGACTGAAACCACAGTTTTCTGAAACTACAAAATCCCATCACTAGAGAACATCTGAACAAATACAAGGGGCTGAAATCCAGACACCATCTTCACTATCCAATATTTATGGATAGTATATTTTACAGAGTACTGGGTATGCCAGCTCCAATTACTGTAAAATTTTATACTCAGTCTGAAATCTGCTAAAAGAGGGGGTTTTCGGTGTGTCTTCTGCGGCCTGATGTGAAGGTCACACTAGCCAAGGTCACACTAGTATTTCAGCAATGAATCGCAGGCTTTTTTCTTTTCTTTTTTTTGTTTAATGTTATGGGCATCGGACCAAGGGTTCTGTGGTCAACTCACTGCTCTCCACAGAGACTTTCATCCCAGGGCTATACAATGCCTTTCTGCCTCTTAACATCTGCATTCATTCAGCTTATTAGAGCAGCTGAAACACTGCCACCTGTCAAAATAGCCATCCTGGCACATCTGTAGATTGTGTAGATGTGTTTTGCTAAACACACATACACATGCGGAGAGAGATAGAGAAAGATAGAGACACAGAAAGAGAACTATTTATTTTTCAGACGGGGTCTTGCTCTGTTGCTCAGGCTGGAGTGCAGTGGTGTAATCTCAGCTCACAGCAACCTCTGCTTCCCAGGCTTGAGCAATCCTCCCAACTCAACCTCGTGAGTGGCTAGGACTACAAGTGCATGCTACCACATTCAGCTAATTTTTAAATTTCTTGTAGAGATGGGGTCTCATTATATTGTCCAGGCTGGTCTTGAACTCCTGGACTCAAGCAATCCTCCCACTTCAGCTGGCCAAATTGCTGGGATTACAGGGGTGAGCCACCATGTCTGACCAGAATTGACTTTAACTATACTAGTTTCTAATCTATGACAGTTCTGATTCATGAAAGAAGCAAATAAAAATGTGTCCTATAATTCTGAATGGTGTCATTCTGCTTCTGGACACAGAATTTACTCAGGCTACAACAGAGAGTACAGGAAGAAGACAATGTTGTTTCCTTAAAAAAGAGTCAATCAAACACATTCACATGCAAGGCTATTTCAGTGAAAAAAAATTTTTTTTTTTTCCATAGGCCATACAGGGGAATTGAGGCCCCAAGTTTTGGGTTGAGAAAAAACATTTTTATTGCATTTTCAGAAGTCTCCAAAGTTCTTTTACCCTCCATAGATATTCATTTATTGGCCATGGATTTTTTTCTATACATAACTTTTCAGTCTGCATTCTTGGTGTACTTCTGCTCACTCTGCAATAGATGGTTTTCTTATTGACAAATCATTTGCTCATATTTATTGTCTACCATTTGCTTCAATGTAGACTTCTCTTCCCTTCCTACCTCTCTTCTATCTCTTCTCTTTTGATCTTCCTTTGCTGTATTGTCTCCCTTCCCTGGGTTCATTGTGAGATCATGGCATAACCTCACTTTCTCCTAATATTAACCAAGTGTCCTAAAATCACTGCTTCTCCAAGGACAGAGTTCCTCCATTCAGATGTGACGTTCCCATTGGGAATTGGGCTATCCTTAAGGCATCTGATTAGAAGCCAGGAAGGCTGCCCAGGCAACCAATTCAAATAGTCCTAAGATGACTGGCAAGTGTGTTTTCCTCGGCCTGGTGTGAAGGTCACACTAGCCAACCCTGTGACAGTTAAAGGCAAAGTCTCTATGCAGTCAGCCAAAGACTCAGAAAAACATCCATCAAGATGAGCTCAATAACATTTGCATAATCATAAAATTGTCAGATTCCCAAGGCCATAAGGACCCACTCAAAGCTGTTTCCAAAAGCCAAAGATACCAGATTTGAGAATGAGTAACAATAGGTGAGTGTGCTAAATCATTAAAAAGAACACTTTGAAAACCAACCAAATGGAATCCAATCATTTAGCCAGTATAAATACTAAATACTCAGTTTTCTCAAAGGATTTAAAAACAGTTCTACCCTGAGGCAAGGAACAAAGTGAAGGGCTTGGAAAATGTCACTCCACGTCCTTTTACTTTTTACAATTTTCTTAATTGTAAAAGTATTTAATAGCAAGAGCCAATATTGAAAAATATACCCATATCCACTTCACTAACATTACATTTGACTAAATCTCAATCAAGATTTGAATCCAGGGGGAAAAATACCTACAACAAGGCAGACAAGAAATCCATGTCTCTAATACATTGTGCTGTCACAAAACAATAAGCCAAAACAGGAATATCTCTAAAGAAAAATAGGAAAAACACAAAGGAGTCAATTTAACCACAAAATTCAAATGGCCAACACAATACTGAAAAATGCTCAGTCTGAAAAATAGAGATGCAATTTAAGACAATGTGAAATCACTGTTCATATAACAGGTTGATAGAGAATCAGAGTAAACTTTTAGAGTGAACTAGTAACAAGTCCTACAAGGCTTCAACATCTTTAAGAAGTTATTGTAAGCACAAAGTTAAGCAAGTGCATACTCCTGTGTACAGAGATGTTCATCACAGTGTTGCTTATTGCAACAACAAAAAAAATAGGACACAACCTACGTGTCCACCAGATCTCTGCAGCCATTATAAACAATGATAAATATAGAACTACCAACTTGGAAGCACTGGGGACGGGAGAGGTTTATAAAGCAACATGTGTAGCGTGACTATTTTTGTGAAAAGTAAATAAAATAAATGATTTACAGAAATATAAATATTAGAAGAAAATCTGAGTATTTAACACCAAATATTATCTATTTCTGGATAGTGAGGTTATTTATAGGTAATTTTTATTTCTTGGAGGAGGGTCTATCTTATTTTTCTCTGCCCTGTACAAATATTACTTCCTATAACAACATTTGCTTTTCAAATGTTAAAAGAAATTGTAATTAATTTTCATGTGTACCAAGATTCTCTTTTATTTTATCAGCAAACCTTTGCTTTGGGCCGAGATTATAAAATTTCTCTGTAATATCTGAGTGTCTGCAAATTGGAATATAGAAGGCTTATGGACATCTATGGATTTTACGTAGATGGATGAATCAAGGATTAAAATGACATCACCAGCATCAATTCCCGTAAACCAGGCTGGTGGCCGGGAAGGCTGCAGCCTAAGGGTTGCTCCATGACAACCACAGAATCAGAACTTCCTGGGGCTACAGAACATGCTGCAAACTATCACTGCTTACAGTCTCCATAAAGGTGACTCTGTTAGATGACTGCCTTCATTCCTCTCCATTCCCAGTGCATAACATAGAAAAAGAGAGAGAAAACTTGGTAGCATGGCAGAGGACATGGGATGCAAAAGTGTGCATACTTTCAAATACAGCACTCCTTGGTGATTTACTCCAGTGGAGAGAATATAAATGCTATGCCTGTGACAGGTCACTTCACAGTACAGATCTGAACTCAGGGAAGTGAAGTCATTAATTTATACCTGTCTTCCAGGTAAAAGTATCTAAAACATGCTACTTCATGTACTGATTGTGAAACCAGCCCTCCTCCCTCCTCCCCAAAACATGGCTGGTTGACTGAGTCAATTATCCTGTGAGTATCACTCACTGACCAAAGCCACATGTTTGCAAAGTCAGTCCTCATTTCTGTAAGAATAGACTGTATTTGGCTGATAGACAGTGCTTACTGATGATCAGCTAAATCATTGTGGGAATATTTAGAAGTTTATTACCTGAAAAAGGCCAGTGAATCTGGCTGGGCACGGTGGCTCATGCCTGTAATCCCAGCACTTCGGGAGGCCAGGGCGGGTGGATCACCTGAAGTCAGGAGTTCGAGACAAGCCTAGCCGACATGGTGAAACCCCATCTCTACTAAAAATTAGCTAAACGTGGTAGTGCATGCCTGTAATCCCAGCTACTCAGGAGGCTGAGGCAGGAGAATCGCTTGAACCCGGAAGGCGGAGGTTGCAGTGAGCCAAGATCACACCATTGCACTCCAGCTTGGGTGATAGAGCAACACTCTGTCTCAAAAAAAAAAAAAAAAAAAAAGCCAGTGAAAAATGTAGAACACCAACAAAGATTTCTGATCAAATAATCATCTTAGAACTTAACATACATTTCCAATAAACCATGCTCGTTGCTTCATCTACCCTTTCAGAGTCTTCAGTTTCACTGAATAATGACCCAGTCATGCATTAAAGAGCTGTATAATATCTTTACAATGCATTCTTTCAAGGAGTACTACCTGCTTATTAGTTTCCTAGTGATATTTCTATCCTACACTAAATACTCGACAATAACCTGTGTCACCCAAATTTAAACAACTTCTCTCAAATTCTTTATTTTTCTTCAGTTTATATTTCTTTCTCTTTTTTTCTTATTCTTTCTGTCTCTCTCTCTGGCCATGTCTAAACTGCACACAGTCAAGATTTCCACAGACTGTTTTTGGTGGTTGGAATTCACATTTGATATGAACAGTCTAGTTGAAATAGCCAAGCCCCAGAATGGAGGGGGAAACAAAGAGCTTCTTTACCTCAGAGAGCCCTTGAACTGCTCCAATGGGCTGAAGAGTCAATTATCTCTGAGCTAAGCCCATCATAATGCTGGCACTCTGGGTAGATCTTGGCTTAATGGACACAGCCCAGTTCTCCCAGGAGGGCAATTTTTTTCAGATGCTGTCACTGCTCAGCCACATTCCACCAACATCCTGTTACTGCATATTTCCATGCAGCATCTCAGCAACATCCTAAAAACCCAAAATCAATGAGAAAAGCCCCCTTTAGGAGATCAATCTAATGTCAGCAACAGAAGCAGAACCATAAATGATGGAGTATGGCTGCACAGACAACTCAGCTGATGATGCTGTTGCAACATCACATTTTACTTTCAACAGAAAAATACATTTCAGGCCAGGTGCAGTGGCTCATGCCTGTAATCCCAGCACTTTGGGAGGCCAAGGTAGGTGGATTATCTAAGGTCGGGAGTTCAAGACCAGCCTGATCCAACATGGAGAAACCTTGCCTCGACTAAAAATACAAAATTAGCCAGGTGTGGTGGCACATGCCTGTAATCCCAGCTGCTTGAGAGGCTGAGGCAGGAGAATCGCTTGAACCTGGGAGGCGGAGGTTGCAGTGAGCCAAGGTCATGTCATTGCACTCCAGCCTGGGCAACAAGAGAGAAACTCTGTCTCAAAAAAAGAAGAAAGGAAAAGAAAAGAAAAGAAGGAAGGAAGGAAGGAAGGAAGGAAGGGAGGAAAGAAAGACACATTTCAGCTTCTGAATTTTTTTCTATGAAATTGAATAAGGATGTGTACTATGAGATGCATTTTATAAACAAATATTTAAATTCCAATAAAAACAGTGTTCGTTTTTTGGCTGAGCACAGTGGCTTACTCCTGAAATCCCAGCACTTTGGGAGGCTGAGGCAGGTGGGTTGCTTGAGCCCAGGAGTTCAAGATCAGCTCTGGCAACATGGTGAGACCCTGTGTCTACAAAAAATACAAAAAAAAAAAAAAAAAAAAAGAATGAGCTGGGCATGGTGGTGCACATTTGTAGTTCCAGTTACTGGGGAGACTGAGGTGGAAGGATCACTTGAACCCGGAAGGTAGAGCCGAGATCACCCCACTGCACTCCAGCTTAGGTGACAGAATAAGACCCTGTCTCAAAAACAACAACAACAAAAAGATTGTTCATTTTTTAACTAAAAAAAGGTGGGGTGGGGGTGTGGAGGGTATACTTCCAATAAATCCAACATAGTTGATGGGGAAAATGGAACTTGGCGTCAAAAGCCAAGTTCTAGCATTTGTTATGTGTATGCCTTAGATTCTATCAGCATATAGTAGTTACTACATTTGAACTACATGAGAACAGACATCTACATTGTCATCTTTTAGACCTACAGCATAACATCATTCTCTGTGGATATCTCCAGCCCCTTTCCTAAGCACTCAAAACTTCAGAATTAATCATATGTTTCTGAAATCTTCAGACCACCACTTAGGAGGACATCCTGAACCTGTTGCCTGGAAATAGCATTGCTCAGAAGGCAGTGGGGATGATGGTGAACATGGTTACTTTAACCTCTCCAGCCTGCTAGGATTTATTGTCCATAGTTCAGCACACTGAAGATGACATGCCACAGTGTCACTAATTGCTCCTGACATGTGAGGTTTACCACTGGAACCTCTGAATATAAAATGGGTCTTGGATTTAATAGCACGTAATTAGTTGCTGTTACACTCCGAAAGTAGAATCCTGCTGGAAAGGGGTCCGATGGGATGGCTTTCAGCAGCAACATGCACTGATTGATTGTAAATAATTACTTGCCAAGAATCAGACATTCAGAGGCTGATACATATTTCAGCTTCCCTCCCCCACACCCTAGCCTAATAAGTGCTGCAAAACTCACTTTCTCTGGCTCCTCATTGATTCTCATGTAAATGACACCCTTAGCCCCTAGGGTACTATCTCTAGAACCCAATTGTTATGGAACTAATACCTTAGGCTAGATAGGGTTGAAGCACCACAGGTTTTGAAATCACCTTGGGATATGGAAAGTTGTCTTTGCCACCTACCATTTTTATTTTCGGTAAGCTGTTCTACTTCTGTGCTTCCACTTCCTATTTTCTAAAATGGGGATAAAAATACCTACTCCAAAATGTTGTTGTGTGGATTAAATCTGACTATAGATGATGCAGCCAACACAATTCTTGGCCCACAGTAAGCATTCATTAAATGGTATCTTTAATAAAACTCCATTTTTTTTTAACAAATAGTCTATTGCTAAGAGTCTATTTCATACTGGCCTTGCTCTTGAATAAAGGCAAATTGGATAAATAGCATTATATTTAGAATCCTTCAGGCTACAACAAAAAGGGAATCAAGTCAAAGCAGGTAAGTAGGGAAACAAAACTGTCAAAGAGAAAAGAGTCAGAGGTGGAGAGAATAAAAAAACATAAGCAAAGAATTACGTACAAGAGGGAAAAATTCAGGTCTAACAAAAAGGGTGGGGGAGGGGATAGGCTGGGTACGGTGGCTCACATCTGTAATCCCGGCATTTTGGGAGGCCGAGGTGGGCAGATGGGCAGATGGTCAGATCATTTGAGGTCAAAAACCCAATCTCTACTAAAAATAAAAAATAAAAAAATTCGGGATGTGGTGGCACACACCTGTATTCCCAGCTACTCGAGAGGCTGAGGCAGGAGAATCACTTGAACCCGGGAGGCAGAGGTTGCAGGGGGCAGAGATCATGCCACTGCCCTTCAGCCTGGGTGACAGAGTGAGACTCCATCCAAAAATAAAGAATGATAAAAAAGGAGAAGGGATAAAAGAGAGGGGAGAGAAAAAAGTCAGTAAAAGAGGAAGAAGTTGAAACAGAATCATGGAAAAGGTGGTGAGGACATGTTTGAGAAACAAACAAGGGGAAAGCCATTTCCATTACCAAGCCAGAATACCTCTATTAATAGAAAGAAGAGCATTTTGTCAAGGATAGCTTACATTCCTATAGCATTCTCTCTTTTTAAATAATAGTAATAATGCTTACAGATTTATCTCTGTTTGCCCTAAGAAGGACTCACCCCAATAAGAGAGGCCATGCAGAAACTGTTATCCTGAATTTACATCTGAGGACAGAGTCAAGAGGCTGACTTGTCTATAGATGGATCATGTAGGCATTTCCTACTTGTAAAATAAAATCTTTAACACCTTCCAACCTCCTTTTTAAAAGCACAGTCTTGTTGGCCTTTTATAGAAGAAATAAATTCTATCCTATTCTGGTCAAAGAAAAAGAAAATAAAAACTCTTTTGGATTTCAGGAAAAGTACTTGAAACCTTAAAAATTTATTTTAAAGCAATTTCAAGCTTATTGATAAACTGACAGAATAGTACAAAGAATGTCCATATCTACTTTACTCAAAAACCCTATTGAAACTCTGCCAACCAACGATACAGAAGTTAGGAAGAAATTACTTGGGCAGATAGTGAGGATATGGAAGCCCTCCATAATGTTTTCCTTTTAATAAAAAGCAGCCCCAAATTATTTCCCTTTCTAACAAAGAGCAGCTTATAAAATCAAGCTGCAGACACAGATGCCAGCAGTTGTGCCAATCATGTTCAAGATGGCAGCTCCATCTTCCCTTCTCTTTGTCAGTCACATGTACAGTAAGAAGCAAACAAGATGGCAGAGATCAGCTGGAAATCCTATTTGCATAATAAACACTATGTAAACATCATACCTGATCGAACCAATCTGTGACTCTTATGTAAATCAGACACCGCCTCCTCAAACCTGACTATAAAACCAGGCACATTCACCACCAGCTGATCCTTTCTGCTAGGAGACCCCTTTCTCTATAGAGAGAGCTATTTCTCTTTCCCTCCTCTTCTACCTATTAAACCTCCACTCCTGAACTGTGTCTGTGACCTAAATTTTCCTGGTGTGCGACGACGAATCCCCAATTATACACCCCAGACAACGTAGCTGCTTAACCATCCCAATGATTTCTTTTGTAGCAAAAGGATTCAGTCCAGGATCATTCATGGTATTTGTTACATCTCTCAGTTTCCTGCAATCCAAAACAGTTCCATGGTTCTTCCTTGAGTCTCATCACCCTTAAAAATGGTCTATTTTAAAATAAGTTGCATGAACAGTACAAAGAACTCACACTCTTCATTCCCTTTCACCTAGACATGGGACTATTTAGTCTTCAGCACTTTCTGAATCATTTGAGAAGAAATTGTGGATATGATGCCCCTTCACTCCTGTATATTCCAGTAGGTGTTTCCCAGAACAAGGGCACTCTCTTACATAATAATCATCTGGCTAGCTCAATCAGTGACTGAATGCTGACAGAATATTACTGCCCAATTCACTATTGCGATTCAACTTGTCCCAACAATGGCTCTTTCCCCTTCCAGGCCCAGGATCCAATTTGGGATCGTGCATTACATTTAGTCATCCAATCTCCTTCAGTGTGGAGTGGTTCCTTGGTCTTTCCTTGCCTCTTATTCATGACAGGTTTTGTTTTTGTTTTTGTTTTTTGAGACGGAGTTTCACTCTTGTTGCCCAGGCTGGAGTGCAATGGTGCGATCTCAGCTCACTGCAACCTCTGCCTCCTGGATTCAAGCAATTCTCCTGCCTCAACTTCCCGAGTAGCTGGAATTACAGGCATGTGCCACCACCACACCCAGCTAATTTTGTATTTTTAGTCAAGACGGCTTTCTCCATGTTGGTCAGGCTGGTCTCCAACTCCCGACCTCAGGTAATTCACCCATCTCAGCCTCCCAAAGTGCTAGGATTATAAGTGTGAGCCATCACACCCGGCATTCTTGACAGTTCATTTTATTCTCTCAGATGACTCAGGTCACCCTCAATCTGAGTCCATCTGATGCCTCCTCATGACCAAACTCAGGTCAAGTATTCCTGGCAGGAAGACCCCAAAAAACCATAAAGTCATCATTTTCCTCTTTGTAATTGATAGGTACATTGTAAAGAAACACCATGAGACTAGCCAATATCCTGTTTCTCAAGCCTCTGTTCTTAGCATCCACCAAACTTAGTATCCATTAATAATTTCTGCCTTAATCAACCAACACTACGTTTGCCAAATGGTGATTTTTCCAGTTCATACGTTCCTCCAACATTCATTGGTCAGCATTCTCAACCAATAAAAGAAGAGCTTCCTCTCATCTCCATTTATTTATTTATCAATACAGACTCATTGAATCCTATTTCATTTAATGACTTACAATCTGTTACTCTCATTTATTTTGACACTCTAGTTTTCCCAGATATGGTCAGTGAGAGTCTTTCATACTTGCCATTTTAAAAAGTAAATTGGCCTGTAATCCCAGCACTTTGGGAGGCCGAGGTGGGTGGATCACGAGGTCAAGAGATCGAGACCATCCTGGTCAACATGGTGAAACCCCATCTCTACTAAAAAATACAAAAAATTAGCCGGGCATGGTGGCGCATGCCTGTAATCCCAGCTACTCAGGAGGCTGAGGCAGGAGAATTGTCTGAACCCAGGAGGCAGAGGTTGCGGTGAGCCGAGATCGCGCCATTGCACTCCAGCCTGGGTAACAAGAGCAAAACTCCGTCTCAAAAAAAAAAAAAAAAAAGTAAATTGAGTGAATATGATTTCATTTTCCAAGAGGTATATTTAGGGCCAAAAACCTCTGCTTTCTCAATTCGCTTTGGGAGTTATAAGACAATACAGAAATATCATTCATGAATGTAATTCTTTTTTTTCCCCTTTCCAATATCTACTAACCAACATTTAATTATAAACAGATATCCTCTTAGAATCAACTGGATCAAGTAACATTTAAAGTGGCATATCTATACCACCCTTTATAAAGAGATCAAAGACCTAAAAAATAACCTTCAGTACCAAGGTCCTATGGATTGCTTTTGTACTTGCCTAGCCAGCCCCCTCAAATGAGTAAGTTAAGACCTTCCTCAAACTTCTCCCTTGGTTCAAGACCCTCCTTAGGTGATTGCACTCAGGCTAGAAATAACACCGGCCTCCAAACCGATAAATGAAATTGTGTGTGTGTGTCACATACCAGACCCAGTGTATTTGCAAAATATGTAGCAACTCTTACCTTTTGTCTCCTTTACCTGCCCCAGAACCTAAATGTTCATTTTTCCTCCAGTACCACACACCTCCATTACTGGTCACCTCAAAGTCATCCCCTCAGTTGATAAAACTCTGCTAGTGCTAGAACCCAGCCTATTTTTTTCAACACTGTTGCCAAAGTTTCAGCTCCAACTCCTGCCATTAACACTCTTTCCTTCCCTCACTTCACCAGATTCCTTTCCCTAAATCACAGGAACACGACACTCCCTGAGAGAGGGCTTCTCTCTCTGCAGAATAAAGCTGGGTCCCCAAGCTCTGGCATCAAACTATGTCTCTCTTGCAGTCTATATTCCAACCTTAAAGAACTCTGGGCCTGCAATTATGTTTTATTTATTTGTCTACCACAATACAATGCAAAGCCTTGAAATTTAGGGTGGTATTCAGCCTCATCTCCATTGCCCTGCTCTGAGCTCAGTAAATGTTTGCTGTGCTAACAAATAAAAAGGCACTTGTGGTAGAAAACACAGTTGTTCACTTATTAGAAACACTAGACATAAAAGGGCCATTTTCCCGGAGTTGTATTACTGACTCACATTTGAAGTAGTCACACATTTGTTTTGGATAGCAGAGGAATACATCAGCAGAATAGGTAAAAATTTATTTTATATAGCCATTACTTCCATAGCTCATAGCTAATAAGAAACCCACTGAATAAAACATTTCATTATCATTCCCAATCCCAGAAGTGGCAAGGTTTTGTTTTTTTTTTAGGTTAATTTTGCTTTTAAACCAGTACTTTTGCATCAAAGACTTACTGGATGGTCAATTTTATGTGGCTACAGTCTAGTTATTAAACCAAACACTAACTCAGGCATTGCTGTAAAGGTTTTTGTTCATTTAGAGACAGAGTCTTGTTCTGTTGCCCAGGCTGGATACAGTGGTATGATCATAGCTCACAGCAGCCTTAATCTCCTGGGCTCAAGCAATTCTCCTGCCTCAGCCTCTTGAGTAGCTGGAACTACAGGCACGTGCCACCACACCTAGCTGATTAAAAAAAAAAATTTTTTTTTCTAAGAGACAGGATCTCACTGTGTTGCCTAGGCTGGTCTCAAACTCTTGAGCTCAAGTGATCCTCCTGCCTCAGCTCCCCAAGTAGCTGGGATTACTGGCATGAGCCACTGTGCCTGGTTCCATGTGAAGGTATTTTATAGATGTGATTAAAGTCCATAATCAGTTGACTTTAAGTGAAGGAGATTATGGGTGAACTGATTGAATCAGTTGAAGCCTTAAGGGCAGAGGTGAGTTCTTCTGAAGAAGAAATTCCACCTGTGAACAGCAGCCCCATGTTGTGCCAGAGAATTCCAGCCTGTTCATTTAGACAGCCTGTTCATTTAGACAGCCTGTCCTATGGATTGATTTTGTACTTGCCTAGCCAGCCGCCACAAATGAGTAAGCCAATTTGTGCAATAAATCTTTTATCTTCTATTGGCTGCATTTCTCTGGTAGAACTCTTGACCAATACAATCTACTTCCAAAATAAAAGGGGAACAAGGATGTAACAGCTGAACAGTTAACAAGATCTAAATAAGGCCTTCACAGGATTGCCTCATTTTAGAGTGGGAAGTAGTCAAACTCCTAGAACATCAGATAACCTATATTCAAACATAAGTTCAAATACACATAACATATGCCACGGCTTCTGTCCAGCTGCATTCATTACACATTCAGTTGGCAAATATTTGTTATGAAAGGGGCTGGGGAGAAAGTGGGGTGCCAGACAGGCATGGTCCCTGCTCTCAGGGAGTTTATAGGAGAGTGGGACAATCAGTCTTCAAACCAGTAATTATACAAATACTTGATTAATTATAATTATAATGAGTGCTAGGAAATACAATATGCTGTTGGCATATTTAGTAGGGGGAGTAACCAACTGGGGAGGGCTTTTGGAAATGTCACCGAGGAATGACACTGAAGCTAAGATGAGAAGGGCAAGCAGGCAGTAGCCAGGCAGAGGACAGGAGGAAGAGCAGTCCAGGCATAGCAGACACTTGTGAAAAGGCCTTATGCAGAAAACTATCCACATGAATTCAAGCACCTAAAAGATGACCAGTCAGTCTGGGCTGTTGTAAATTACAAATGGGGAACATATAAGATTAAACAGCCACACAAATAAAAGACAATGATGTTTAACTGACAGCAATTGCACATGTTTAATCACATAACGACATGATCAGACTTGTGCTTTAATACTTTTCTAGCGCCGGGTGTGGTTGCTCACATCTGTAATCCCAGCACTTAGGGAGGGCAAGGCCGGTGGATCACAAGATTAGGAGTTCAAGACCAGCCTGGCCAACATGGTGAAACCCTGTCTCTACTAAAAGTACAAAAATTAGCCAGGCATGGTGGCAGGCACCTGTAATCCCAGCTACTCAGGAGGCTGAGGCAGAGAATTGCTTGAACCCAAGAGGCAGAGGTTGCAGTGAGCTGAGATCACACCACTGCACTCCAGCCTGGGTGACAGAGCAAGACTCCAACTAAAAAAAAAAAAAAAAAATTACAGCAAGTGTATAGTTTGGAAGGAGGCAAACTGGATTGGGGCAGACCAGTTAGAAGGCTTTTGCTATAGTCTAGGAGGGAGATGACAGGGGCATGAAAAAGGGCAGGGTGATGAGAATGGAGAAACGTGGTTAGTGGTAGAATCAACAAGACACGGAGTTCAGTGTCAGTCCATCTCCCAGATCTCCCAAGTGGAAGAGCCGGGGCAGGGTGGGAGAGGGCAGATTTGGGAGGGACAATCACAGTCCACGGTTCTGTTTTGGGTACGCACAAGTTTGCAATTCCTGTAAGATAACCATATGAAAATGTGCCTCTGGAGTTCAGAAGGGACCTGGCCCAGATAAATAAATTTGGAATTTGCTAGCAGAGACTCAGAACTTGATGCGGTCAAGCAGGGAGGGAGTATGGAGTGAGAAGACCTAGGATAAATCCCTGGAAGCACTGACATTTTAGGTGGGTGGAAGAAGATCTTTCAAAAGTGTCTAAAGACGAGCAATCAAGAGGGTCTGTGTTCACACAGGACACACTCGTTTACACAAAAATATTTTCCATGAGCTGCTTTAGTTTTAGCCTCTGCATTTAAAAAGTTTCATACTTTCACTGAAAAGAAAATAACCAAGTGTAAGAGGAAAACCCAGTTTGAATGAACACAAGTAATTTCCAGCTAAGGGGGTTTTCATACAATAAATACCACCTCACTGATTACTGTTTGCAATAGCTATTTGGTCTTTGGGACCAACTGTACTTTCTGAAGTCACTTCTTCTTAACACTAATAGCTTGGCTCTTTATATATAATTAGAGCCAATTCAGGCAATTAATTGTGAGGCTCACCTCAGAACACACTGCTTTAATCTTTCAAAAATCACTATGTGTCACATTATTCTAAGAATGTCTCACTTAAAAGAAAACACTGAAGCAATAGGAAGTACTAATTTAAAAAAAAAACAAACTCTAAGAAGAGTGCCCTGGCCCCCAAAAGAATCACACAAATTAGTGCAGGCTCAGTGACCAAAAGAACTCGGGCTCCAGGAAAGGACACATTTAAATTACAATTGCACTTTTTCAGATTAGGAACACTTCTTGCTTTAATCTTCTCCATTAGCATGAGACAGGATCTGTCAGAAAAACCTCTACAGTGGGCTGAGGTTCAGAAGGCAATTTGTAAGGCAGCCTTATTACAGTTTATAAAAACAGGCCCAGCAGAGGCCTCACAGACTCAGCAGGCACAACAGCACGAGGCACAAGTGGGAGCTTAATGAATATTTGATGATGACATTTGTCCTCCCTTGCATGATATTGCAAGGCAGCCCCCGACTTCCCAATGGAACCTATGCAAAAAGTTGCTTTTTCAAATCTATGACCTGGAAATCAAAACATATATTATTCCTTTAAAATGTGTTATAATTGGTGGAGTCCAGGCCATGTGGGAAGCCATAACAGAGATAGAGTTCCTAACCACCACTTATAACAATGTTTTAATGAAGAAAACACAGTGGATTACAACTGAAGATACCACTCCTCCGAGGAGAAGGGAAAGGGCTCATGTGGCTTCCAGCTGGGAATCTGGGCAGAGTGTAATGGTAGGGCAGCATGAGGGGCTGGGGCCAGTGGCTGACACCTGAGAGATCCAAAAGCAAAGATGAAGATGTAATGGGTGCTTCAGAGTGGGATCAGGTAGAGACTCAAGCCCTGGCAGGGCTGCAGAGATAGAGGAGGGTAGGGCATCCCTATCAAAACGGCTGAGGTCAGGAAATAAGCAGCAAGTGCCGGAAGCAATCTTGCTCTAGCAGGAGCCCTAAGGAGACAGAGCATGGTGGTGCATGCCTATAATTCCAGCTACTTGGGAGGCTAAGGCAGGAGAATTGCCTGAACCCAGGAGGCAGAGATAGTGTTAAGCTGAGATCATGCCATTGCACTCCAGCCTGGGCAACAAGAGTGAAATTCCCTCTCAAAAAAAAAGAAAGAAAGAAAGTCTTTGCTGGATTTTTTCTAACTGTCAAATTTACTTATAGGTCAGGTGTAGTGGCTCCTGCCTGTAATCCCAGCACTTTGGGAGGCCCAGGCGGGACAACCACTTCAGGTCAGGAGTTCGAGATCAGCATGACCAACATGGTGAAACCCCATCTCTACTAAAAATACAAAAAAAAAAGTTAGCTGGGCATGGTGGCAAGCACCTGTAACCCCAGCTACTCAGGAAGCTGAGGCAGAAGAATTGCTTGAACCTGGGAGATAGAGGTTGCAGTGAGCCAAAATGGAATCACTACACTCCAACCTGGGTGACAGAGTAAGACCCTGTTTCAAAAAAAGAAATTTTTTTTATTTAGTCTATATTTTTAATAAGGTCTTATTTTTCAGAGTACATATGGCTATAACGTGGAAAGAGAGAAAAGCGGGGAAAAAAGGCACCATGTCTTGGAAAGCTTTTTAAGTTATTTAGTAGTTTTTTGTTTTTCTTAATGGTAGCCAGGCCTGCAGACTTCAGGCAAAAGCTTGTGAGATCTCTGTAAAATCTACCCAGTTCAACAGGAAAACCTCAGGATACTACTATTTGTAATGAGGACAGGCTTCCTCACAGGACTGGCTCTGTCCATGAAGCTCTCATGTCAATAACCTCAGAAGGGTGACAGAAGATACTGCATCCATCAAACAAGAAAGGGATGCTTAAAACAAAAAGAAAAAGAATGAGAAACAAAGAAGAAATTTCAAACATGCAAAACTCAATAGAAAAGCTGGAAAACTGCCTCTTTGAAAACCTAGGGGGGAAAAAAGAGGAAAAGCTGGAAAATAAGGTTGAGGAAATCTCCCAGAATGTAGGGCAAGAAGATTAAAAGCAAAGAAATATAACAGTAAACAGAAAATCAGAGAACCCATGAATCCAGGAAGTCTAATACCCAAATGATCAGAATTCCAGAAAAAGAGAATAAAGAAAAGTGAGGGGAAGAAAGTCTCGATAAAACTAATGAAGACGCTTCAAATCTTAAAGACCTTAATTTTCCAGACTGAAACAGCCCACCAAAGATGGACAAAAGATTGAATGTTAAACAGAGAGAATACTACCAACTACCAGACAGAAGAACAAACTTAGGTTTTGTTTTGTTTTGTTTTGTTTTGAGACGGAGTCTTGCTCTGTCGCCAGGCTGGAGTGCGGTGGCGCGATCTTGGCTCACTGCAACCTCTGCCTCCCTGGTTCAAGCAATGCTCCTGCCTCAGCCTCCCCAGCAGCTGAGACTAAAGGCGCATGCCACCATGCCCAACTAATTTCTGCATTTTTAGCAGAGACGAGGTTTCACCATGTTAGCCAGGATGGTCTTGATCTCTTGACCTCGTGATCCGCCCGCCTTGGCCTCCCAAAGTGCTGGGATTACAGGCGTGAGCCACCATGCCTGGGCGGCTTTGGTTTTCTTAACAGTAACTTCAGAAGCTAGTGGGCAGTCGACTAACACCTTGAATATTCTAAAAGAAAATTATTCCCAACCTTGAATTGTAGGCCCAAGCTATCAATCAAGAATGAGAATAGTGTAAAAATATTTGTAGACATTTAAGATCTCAAAAACTTTACCCTTTCAGGAAGCTAATGGAGGATGTGCTACATTAAAAAGGAAGAGAGAAAGGAAGGAAGGAAGGAAGGAAGGGAGGGAGGGAGGGAGGGGAAAGATGGGGAGGGGAGGGGGAGGGGAGGGAAAGAGGAGGGGAGGGGGAGGGGGCAGGGGAGGGGGGGAGGGGAAGGGAGGGGGGAGGGGAAGGGAGGGAGGGGGAGGGGAGGGGAGGGGAAAATAAGGGGAGGGGAGGGGGAGGGGAAGGGGAGGGGAAAATAAGGGGAGGGGAGGGGGAGGGGAAGGGGAGGGGAGAGGGGAAGGGGAGGGGAAGGGGAGGAGAGAGAAAAGGGGAGGGGAAAGAGGAGAGGGGAGGGGAAGAGAAGGAAGGGGGAGGGGAGGGGAGAGGGGAGGGGAGGGGAGAGGGGAGGGGAAGGAGAGGAGAGAGGAAAAGGGGAGGGGAAAGGGGGGGGAGGGGAAGAGAGGGAAGGGGAGGGGGAGGGGAGAGGGGAGGGGGAGGGGGGAAGGGAGAGGGGAGTGGGGAGGGGAGGGAGGGGCGAAGGAGAGTGGGGAGGGGAGGAAAGGGGAGGCGAGGGGACGGGAGGAACCGAGGAACAGACAAAGAAAGATGAAAACAAGAAGACAGAGAAAGCAGGAAATCCAGTACAGGAGAGGTATGTGTTTACAATAAAAAAGGTTTAAGATCAAAATGGTCAAATAAATATTTGCAAAGGATCTTGCTGGGTGCAGTGGCTCATGCCTGTAATCCAAGCACTTTGGGAGGCCAAGGCCGACGAATAATGAAGTCAGGAGATCGAGACCATCCTGGCTAACACGGTGAAACCCTGTCTCTACTAAACATACAAAAAATTAGCTGGGCATGGTGGTGCGTGCCTGTAATCCCAGCTACTCAGGAGGCTGAGGCAGGAGAATTGCCTGAACCCAGGAGGTGCAGGTTGCAGTGAGCCGAGATCACGCCACTGCACAGTAACCTGGGCAACAGAGCGAGACTCTGTCTCAAAAAAAAAAAAG
The DNA here is from genome assembly GCF_030222135.1 of Aotus nancymaae. NCBI lineage: Eukaryota > Metazoa > Chordata > Mammalia > Primates > Aotidae > Aotus > Aotus nancymaae. The sequence continues at coordinate 54,395,991 of NW_026988419.1, forward strand.
AAAAGAAAAGAAGCTTTGTGCAGTGGCAGTATCGTAGCCAATGAGGTTTATCCGAGGCGCGATTATTGCTAATTGAAAACTTTTCCCAATACGCCGCCATGACGACTTGAAATACAGTCAGCATTGGCAAGTTTTGACAGTCTCTACGGAGACTGAATAAAAAAAAAAAAAGAAGAGAAGAGAAAAGAAAAGATCTTGAGGCAGTATATCAAATGTACAGGAGATTTTTCTAAAGCTAGGTAATAACTGGTTTAAAAGAGTTTAATTTAAGAAGTAATAACTTCGAGCTAATTTTAAGAGTATATTTTTTTCTTTCTCAACTATTTAATGATAAGCAAGTATTAACCCAATTAATATTTTATTGGATAGCACTTTGTTTCTTTTTTCTTTTCTTTTCTTTTTTTTTTTTTGAGACACTTTGTCGCCCGGGCTGGAGTTCACTGGCATGATCTTGGCTCATTGCAACCTCCGCCTGCCAGGTTCAAGTGATTCTCATGCCTCAGCCTCCCGAGTAGCTGGGACTACAGGCATGTGCAACCATGCCTGGCTAATTTATTGTATTTTTAGTAGAGACAGGGTTTCACCATGTTGGCCAGGCTGATCTCGAACTCCTGACCTCAGTTGATCCGCCCACCTCAGCCTCCCAAAGTGCTGGGATTACAGGTGTGAGCCACCCCGCCCAGCCCAGCACTTTATTTCTAATAAAACTTTGCTACTTGTCACACTGGCACACAAGTTCTCTAAATTCAGTGCCTATAATTTGGTTAATATTTGTTTATCATCAAATAGTTGAGAGAAAAAAATACTCTTAAAATTAGCTTGAAGTTATTGCCTCTCAAATTAAACTTTCTCTAATCAGTTACTACCTAGCTTTAGAAAAATCTCCTGTACATTTGATATCTTCCCTCAAGATTCTTTCAAAATACTCTCTCCACCTCCATCTCCCAGCCTGCCCCCCAGGCACACACAGCAGCTCGAATTCCAGCTCAGCACACAAGAGGTTCTCACAGGTGACTTTCCCTGCATACTTATGGCATGCAGATTTTCCCAAATTTACTTCTGCAGGCATCTCCTGATGCAGATGTACTCACAGCTGGAAAAACCAACTGTGGTTGGCTGAAAAATACGCACCAGCCCTACCCTTAAAAAATATGTTCACAGGCCAAGTGAGGTGGCTCAAGCCTATAATCCCAGCATTTTGGGAGGTGAAGGAAGGCAGATCGCCTGAGGTCAGGAGTTCGAGACCAGCCTGGCCAACATGGTCAAACCCCATCTCTACTAAAAATACAAAAAATTAGCCGGGTGTGGTGGTGGGTACCTGTAATCCCAGCTACTCGGGAGACCGAGGCAGGAGAATCACTTGAACCCAGGAGGTGGAGGTTGCGTCAAGCCGATACTGTACCATTACACTCCAGCCTGGGCAAAAAGAGCAAGACTCCATCTCAAAAGACAACGAAAAAAAAATGTTCACTTCCTAATTCCTTGAGCTTGTAGATATTACCTTATATGGCTAAGAGAGAATATTATCATATATGACTCCCAAGCATATGATTAAGTGAAGGACACTGAGAAGCGAAGGCGCTTATCCTGAGTAATCCAGGTGGGCCCTAAATACAATTATATCTATCCTTGTAAGAGAGAGCCAGAGAGAGTTCTCACATAGACAAAAAAAGGAGAAGACACACACAGAGGAGAAGGGGATGTAAAATAAGACAGAGATTTTGAGTTATGTGGCCATGAGCCAAGAAACACCAAGGACCAGAACAAGAGAGAATAAATTTGTGTTGTTTTAAGCCACTAAATTTGTGGTAATTTATTACAGTAGCCATGGAAAACTAGTATACCACTCTGTCACAGCAGCACTCACAGATGCACACACACAAGGCCACCTTTATAGGCAAGGACCCTCTGGTTATCACTTGCTCTTTAAAAACAAAACAAAACAAACAAACAAACAGCACTTTGGGAGGCTGAGGTGGGAGAATCACTTGAATCCAGGACTTTGAGAACAGCCTGGGCAACACAGCAAGACCTAACCTCTCTAATAAAAACAAAACAAACACACAAACATATAAAAACAATAACAGAAAACCCTCCTGCAAGAAGGAGTTGGTAAAGAGTTTACTAAAGGCTTTGGTAAGTAAATTAAACCCTATGGTAAGTGATTCAACATAAATCAAATTTTCTATCCCTTTCTTCATCTTGCAAACCAAAGGCTGGATAAAGATATATCACTAAGTGTACAGGTTATGTGACGGTGGCCTCATCGTTTTGTGATGACTTTCTGTCCCACTGTCCACTGTATGGAGAGGAAGATGATCAAGTAAAGACACTGATTTTCCTGTGCAGCCTGTGAACTCAGTCTCATTGCTATGTCGTGCCTCATAATCCCTAACCACACAACTTTAAGTGCTATCCGAGTTCTCAGTTTCTTTTGCATTGACACAATATACGCTAGCTTTTCACCACACACGAACCCAAGACAGGTCTTTTTGTTTCATTCTATGTGTTGGAAAATACTTTAATTCTTCACATAAGTCAAAAATTAGATACTAACTTTCTCAAAACAGCCAATAAGAGAAATCCTAATCACGTGGCTGTGTAATACAGTATAAGAAAAAGAATTGTGGGCTGGGTGCATTGGCTCACGCCTGTAATCCCAGTACTCTGAGAGGCTGAGGCAGGCAGATCATCTGAGGTCAGGAGTTCGAGACCAACCTGACCTACATGGAGAAACCCTGTCTCTACTAAAAATACAAAATTAGCTGGGCATGGTAGCACATGTCTGTAATCCCAGGTACTCGGGAGGCTAAGGCAGGAGAATTGCTTGAACCTGGGAAGTGGAGGTTGCAGAGAGCTGAGATTGTACCATTGCACTCCAGCCTAGGCAACAAGAGCAAAACTCTGTCTCAAAAAAAAAAAAAAAGAATAGACTTGAGTAGTTGAAAGGTTATGTACTAATTCAACTGCAACTAGATTTTAACAGTTTGAAATATCATTTTCAAAAAAAAGGCAAAATTAATACTTTTTTGCCCAGCCTTTGATATTTCCATAGCCAAGAACCAAATGCTTCTAAAGTGTGACAAATGATCATTTTAATTAAACTGATCAAACACTTAGCTGTGCTGCTTAGTGATATAATGCCCTTAAGAGGATTAGACAAACAATTCTGGAAATATACAAATCTATCATATTTATTAACGAATTCGTGTTTCAATAAGTGACTACATGTAAATTCTCATTTGTCCAAGTCACTGACCTAAAAATGATTGGGGTATATATACTGGAAATATTCCCTACCGTGCTGCTTGATTTTTTGCTCTCTGCAGTGTTTTTGCTGAAAAGATCCTTCACTATAGTCCAATTTGTCTATTTTTTTCCTTTATCATGAACACTCTTTATGTCCTATTTAGGAAATCTTCGCTTATTTTTTCTTTTTCTAGAAGCTTTGTTGTTTTACCTTTCTCAGACCTACATTCTACCTGGAACTATTATTAGAGATCCAGAACTTATTAGAAGATTAGGTAGAATTCTAAGACTTCTTTCTCCCCCATCACTTCTCAGTATCATCATCTGGGGCTAACTACAAGCTCCCTTGTTTCTTTAAGGCCATTACAGCCACTGTCCACACCATAGAGAACTGAAGACTGCTGAAGCTTCTTTTTTCTTCCCTTCCACCAGCCTTCATCTCTGGCTTCCTCCCTTCCCTGCCTACTTAATCATGAGCTGTCACTTCAACCTCTCTTTTTAGCACTCTCGATTTCCCCCAACTCACTCAGTCAAACGCAAATCCCAACCCTGGCAAGAAAAAGGCATTATGGGCCAGTTGGCTTTGGAGCTATGGGAAACTGGGTTTGAAATCTGATTATACAATTTACAAACTGCAGGAGCTTGGCAGTCAGTTGATGTTTCTATTTTCTCATCTGTGAAACTGAGAAAGGCTGGGGCTTAGGGTGGAGGAAGGTGGGGTAGAGTATGGAGGTAAAGGTTAACAATACCAATGCCTTGTAGGCCTACTGTAAGGATGAGAAATAATGTATGTTAAGACCCTGGTGCAGAGTAGGCACTGAATAAGTATATAAACAGTAGCAAAAAAGAATCAATCAATGAATCAATAAAATTGCTAGCCAACTCACTCAACTGCACTGCTAGAGAAACTCTCCCTCACAGCTGGGCTTCCAGTGCTAAGCTCTTTCCCCTTACCGCACTGGCTATTTTAACTTTTACCACAACCCCTCAAGACCTCCACTTCACTCCTCTGCCTGCCTCCTCACTTCCAACAAATATCTGGGGGACTTCTGTTTCTGGTCAAGATGAAGGATTGAATTTATCTTCTTGTTGGAGAAAACCAAGAAGTGGACGAAACATACAAAGAAATAGTTTTCAAGATATTATCAGGCAACAAAAGACAGTGATCCCCAAGAGACAGGAAAGGATTGAGGTGAGTCCTAAGAAAGACTTTACTAGGTTATCACCTTGAGTGAGTTTCCAGCAGTGGCACAGGGAGGGGAAACCCAGGCCCAGGGCAGCAGACTTGAGCTGACAGTTCAGAAACACCAAGGCAACTGTAGTCCAAAGGAAAAGAGAGATCTTCACAGAGATTTTCAGAGACCTACAGAGAGTTCCCTCAAGGATTCAGTGAGGCTGGGCAGGGTGGCTCACGCCTGTAATCCCAACACTTTGGGAGGCCTAGGCAAGCAGATCACTTGAATTCAGGTGTTCGAGACCAGCCTGGCCAACATGGTATAACCCCCTCTCTAATAAAATACAAAAATTAGCCTGGTGTGGTGGTGTGCACCCATAGTTCCAACTATTCAGGAGGCGATGCATAAGAAACACTTGAACCTGGCAGGTAGAGGTTGCAGCAAGCAGAGATCATGCAACCGTACTTCAGCCTGGGTAACAGAGTAAGACTCTGTTAAAAAAAAAAAAAAAAAAAAAAGGAAGAAGAAGAAGAAAGAAAAAAGAAAGTTGAGTCATGCTTATAGTTGTAAGGAAACCAAAGAGGCTCAGGCACGGTGGCTCACACCTGTAATCCCGGCACTTTGGGAGGCCAAGGTGGGTGGGTCACGAGGTCAGGAGTTTGAGATCATCTTGGCCAACATGGTGTAATTCCATCCCTACTAAAAACACAAAAATTAGCCAGGCATGGTGGCATGTACCTATAATCCCAGCTACTCGGGAGGCTGAGGCAGGAGAATCACTTGAACCAGGGAGTCAGAGGTTGCAGTGAGCCAAGATCACGCCACTGAACTCCAGCCTGGCGAGAGAGTGAGACTGTCTCAACAAACAAAACAAAACAAAGAGGCTGGAGAAAAAACCACTATAATGTGCTACAGATGACAGAACAGTGCCCACACTCACGGAATCAAGAAGTGTCTGCTCCCACCTGCCAAATTCGAAAGCCTCATGATTCAATGGACATTGGGTACAGTACACAGAAGGGTCTTGCCCAGTTCGTGGAAAGAATTAGCCTTAAATTGAGCATGAGCTGGTCCCACTAAACAAATCTTAAGGCAAGACCTTAAAGAGTCAGACTATTTCCAAGTAAATTAATTGCATCACAAAACAAAGCTCAAGAATATTTACAGGAATACAAAAGTATACAGCACCAAACAATCTTAAAGCAAGACCTTAAAGAGTCAAACTACGCCCAAGTATATTAATTGCATCACTGAATAAAGCTCAAGAACATTTATAGGAATACAAAAATATCCAACACCCAAAAAGGTAAAATTCTCAATATTTAGCATCCAATCAAAAATTACCAGGCACATAAAGAAGCAGGGAAATATGACTCATGATAAGGAGATCCTGACCCAGAGCTGACAAAAAGATTACAATTAGCAGGCAAGGATATTAAAAACAGTTATAATTATATTCCGTATGTTCAAAAAGTTAAGTAGAGATATGGAAGATGTTTTAAAAGACCCAAATAACACTTCTAGAGCTGAAAACTACAAACTCTGAATTTAAAAATATATATTTGAATGAGACTAATACTGTAGACATTAGCAAAGAAGAGATTACTAAATGTGAGCCAGGCACAGTGGGGTGAGCCTATAATCCTGGCTACTCAGGAAGCTGAAGTAGAAGGATAGCTTGAACCCAGGAGTTCAAATCTAGCCTGGGCAACATAGTCTCACCTCAGAGGTGAGACTCTACCTCAATTTAAAAAGGATAAAAGTTAAAAGAAACTAAGTGTAAAGACATAGCAATGGAAACTATCCAAAGTGAAACAGAAAAAAGAGAACTTTAAAAAATGAACAGAGTCGCAGTGAGCTGGGAGACAACTTCAAGCAGCCTAATATACAGTACATGGAGTTCCTGCAAAAGACAGAATAGTGAAGAAGGAAAAGAAAAACATATGTGAAGAAATAATAGCAGAAACTTGACCAACTTTCTTGAAAACGAAAACCCCACAAATTCAAGACACTGAATCTCAATGGCACAAGAGACATGGAGAAAACCACATCAAAGTGCATAATGATCAAATTACTCAACACCAATGATAAAAATAAATCTTTTTTTTTTTTTTTGAGACAGAGTTAGTGAAGAAGGAACAGAAAAACATATGTGAAGAAATAATAGCAGAAACTTGTCCAACTTTCTTGAAAACGAAAACCCCACAAATTCAAGACACTGAATGAATCTCAAAGGCATAAGAGACATGAAGAAAACCACATCAAAGTACATCATGATCAAATTACTCAACACCAATGATAAAAATAAATCTTTTTTTTTTTTTTTTTTTTGAGACAGAGTTTTGCTCTGTCACTCAGGCTGGAGTGCAGTGGCACAACCTCAGCTTACTGCAACCTCTGCCTCCTGGGTTTAAGTGATTCTCCTGCCTCAGTCTCCCAAGTAGCTGGGATTACAGGCATGTGCCACAACACCCAGCTAATTTTTGTATTTTTAGTAGAGACAGGGTTTCACCATGTTGGCCAGGCTGGTCTTGTACTCCTGAACTTAAGTGATCTGCCACTTCAACCTCCCAAAATGCTGGGATTACAGGCATGAGCCACCAAGCCCAGCAGATAAAAAGAAATCTTAAAGCAGCCAGAGAAAAAAAGATACAATATGTACAAAAACAAGGATAATAGATTTCTCATTGAAAACAATGCAAACAAGAGGCTATATCTTTAAAGCACTGAAAATAAAAATACAGTCTTCCTAGAATTTTATACCCAGTGAAAATATCTTCAAAATTGAAGGCAAAATAAAGACATTTTCAGACACACAAAAGTGAAAATGTTATCACCATTGGAAACAAGAAATGTTAAAGGAAGTCTTTTGAAGCAGAAAGAAAATGATTCCAGATGGAAATATGGATCTGCAAAAAGGAAAGAAAATTAATTCTAAGTTCTCTAAGGGAAAAAGAAAGAAAGAAAAAGAAAGAAAGAAAGAAAGGAAGGCACCATAAATGGTAAATACATGGTAAATATATAAGATTTTGTAAATTACTATTTACATATTTTTAAAAGATAATTTTTCAAACAAAAGTAGTGACAGTATAATGTGGGTTTATTAAATAAATATGACAACAATAGCACAAAGGTCAGAAGGAGAGAAAAGAAACTATAATATTACAAGGTTCCAATGCTATAAGCACTCACTGTAGTGTCACATTGGAATGGCTGATTAAAAATTGACGTAAGTCTACCTGGATTCTGCCATTCCCGAAAGGATCTATGAGCCTACTATGTGACTTGATCTTAAAGCTGACATCATATCTGATAAAGCACTATAACTGCAGTTAACAAGCACATGTAAGAATGGTCATGGGGCTGGGTGCGGTGGCTAACGCCTGTAATCCCAGCACTTTGGGAGGCAGAGGTGAGTGATCACAAGGTCAAGAGATTGAGATCATCCTGGCCAACACAGTGAAACCTCGTCTCTACTAAAAATACAAAAATTAGCTGGGCGTGGTGGTACACACCTATAGTCCCAGCTACTTGGGAAGCTGAGGCAGGAGACTCGCTTGAACTCAGTAGGTAGAGGTTGCAGTGAGCCAAGATCACACCACTGCACTCCAGCCTGGCGACAGAGTGAAATCTCGTCTAAAAAAAAAAAAGAAGAATGGTCACGGGAACTCTAATTGTCAGACACACTTCTCAGGTTGAAAACAAATAGCACAGGTCCCTGTCAATATTTTTCCTACATCTCTACATAGATGTACTCACAAATTAACTCTAATGGGGAACATGTACCAGGTCAAGATGATTTAGTCTCCAGGCATGTGATGGTCAGTACAAGTCTGGCACTGACTTGGACACCTCACTCAACTCTCAGAGCCTTAGTTTCCACATCTACAAAATTGCTTCTAAGATACTTGCTGTGATTTGGGTAATGCTGGAAAGGCTAATGTGCTACTTAAGTCTTACATATTGAGCCACTAAGAAAACATGTCTCTTGCCGGATGCAGTAGCACACAACTATAACCCCAGGCACTCAGGGAACTGAGGCCACCAGTTGCAGGCTGTAATGTACCATGATCATGCCTGTGAATAGCCACTGTACTCTAGCCTGGGCAACATAGTGAGAACCTCATCTCAAAAATAAATAAATACAAAAATATGTCTCTCGATACAAAATATTCTTGAATCCCAAAAGTATCATTATTTTTGAAAATAACCATTTTGTCATCCTCAAGTTGTCATTTTAAGTTGATCCTATGAAAATCTGTCTACCAACTGCTAACTCCCAACACTGCCCACCAATATTTTCTTTAGACAGAGTAACCATAACTCTTAACTACCTTCAAATCAGAAAGGTGAATTTAATCTTAATTCTAAATGAAATATTACTATACATTTGTAGAGCCTACAATTTTAGAAATATTTATCTGGAATTCCTAAAGCATTTCTGGAAGTCCTAAAGAAAATCTATCTGTTTTAGAAAGAAAATTTCAAGGAATTATAGAAAATAGCATTAAATTATCAAGACACCCTTCTGTACAACACTCTACCACCATCCGTAAAAAGAGATTACTAATTTCTCATAATAGTAATCATCTATGCCAGCAGAGGAAGAAAGAAGAAAGTTACATCATAATTTCTGGGTAGTTTTTAGAAGTGTCTGAAGAGCCAGGCACAGAAGCTGACACCTGTAATCCCAGAGTACTGGGAGACCAAGAAGGTAGAATTACTTGAGGTCAGGAGTTCGAGATCAGTCTGGCCAACACGGTGAAACCCCATCTTTACTAAAAATACAAAAATTAGCCAGGCGTGGTGGCACACACACCTGTAGTCCCAGCTACCAGAGAGGCTGAGGTAGGAGAATTGTTTGAACTGGGAGGCAGAGGTTGCAGTGAGCCAAGATTGTGCTCACTACTGCCTGGGTGACAAAGCGAGACTCTGTCTCAAAAAAAAAAACTGTCTGAAGAAACAGAAACTTGCTTGCATTTAACTCGTAAGTTATTGATTTACACATAAATGTCAAACGGCCCATTTTAAAAGCAAAAAAAACCAACAACAACAACAACAAAAAAACAACTAAAAAGCCCCAGCACCTCCAACATAAAGAAATGTGTTTTAATCTTTGTATAGTTTATTGCTGGCTTTGAAAAATGTAATCCCTAAACCTTATTATTTCACACAATTTGGTCAGCTCTGAAAGAATAATTAGGCATTCTTCTCAAATAATTTTTTAAAAATACTTCTTACATAGAAAAATAATTGTCAGCTACCCAGTAATGGGCATTTTGAGACTAGAAGTGCAGCACTGCTTTATCCAAAGATGTGTTTTCCTTCCAAGTTTAAAGGGAAAAAGCTTCAAGTTTTTTTCCCCAGTGCTCCGAAAGATTAGAATGTAAACACAAACCAAACAGAACTATAATTAGCATTTCAAATGGCAAATAATGTACAGTGTCATTTTATATGAATCAATTAACAAAAGTTGTATATTTAACAACACTTACTGAATGCCCACTATGTACAAGGCTGTGTGATGTGGGAGTTAAAAAGATAAATAGATAGAGCTTTCTAGTTCTATGAAAAGCCCCTTAATAGCATTAGTTTTGGGGATTTAACAAATGGAAAAAAAAAAAACAACTCATAATGGTTATCAGTCCTGCTGAGACTCCCTGTGACATTTGAGCAGTCACTCACAGGCAGCTAAAGGTTGAAGGCTCAATATCTCAGAGAGCCAGGCAACCATAGGATTTAGCCCCAAACCTAAACAATAAAATCAGTCGGACTTCTAGAAAGACCCAGAACAACACTTAGCAGTAAATACCTAAGCATTTCCCCAGAAGCATATGAACAGAAATATTAAGTGTGTAGAAAGAGTAATGGTAGGGGTTTAACGGGGAACAGAAGAAAGAAGGGAAAATAATGTGAATTTTTATTTGTTTAAAGCAGAATTTCACAGTATAATCAAAATTTAAAACGCTGCCTTTGGATACTGACATATGAAAGCTCTCATTTGATTTAAGAAAATCGAGTTTTATGCTTATGTTTCTTTTAATCACCCATAAGGATTAATAATTTTGGTCATATTTTACTTTCTGCCAGATAGTATTTATGCACTGAACATGGCAAAGCCTGAGTGAAAAATCCAGAACATCCAATGGTATATGATGCATCTGATTTCCTCTCAGAATATAACAAATGTATAAACTGTCATATCTAATAGTCACTAAACACCAACAATATATCTAAAGCCAACTGAGTTAGACAAAGTTGAATTTGAAAGAAATGTTCTATTTGAATGCTTATCTATTGCTTGAAAAACTAAGATCCGTTTAAATTCTCCTTGGTCATTTTAGCTATCGTGCCTTTGAGGGTACTACTTCTGTAACAACTCCCTAATATTGCTGGCAACATGTGGTGAGTTTTTACTTTGCGCCAGAAATTCACAGAATATTTGACACAACTGGAGAGTTAAGCCCTATAGTACATCCATATTACAGATAAGGAAACCACTTTGGGCATATTACTTAACTTCTTTGCCTGGGTTTTCTCATCTTTATTTATTTGTTTATTTGTTCGTTTGTTTTTGAGATGGAGTCTTGCTGTCGCCTAACCTGGAGTGCAATGGTGCAATCTCGGCTCACTGCAACCTCCAATTCCCAGATTCAAGTGATTTTCCAGCCTCAGCCTCCTGAGTAGCTGGGACTACAGGCGTGCACCATCACACCCAGCTAATTTTTGTATCTTTAGTAGAGACTGGGTTTCACCATGTTAACCAGGCTGGTCTTGAACGCCCAACCTCAAGTGATCCACCCACCTAGGCCTCCCAAAGCAATGGGATTACAGGTGTGACCCACTGCGCCTAGCCTCAAAGTAATTTTTAAAAGGTAAATAAGTTAAATAAGAAAGAAGCAATGACTAACATGAATTGACACTTGTAACATCTCCAAAAACCTGAAAAATCTAACCAATTACTTAGAATCCATTAATTCATTCCAAAATTATTTATTTAACACCCACCATGTGCTAGGTCCAGAGAATACAGTAGTAGCTAAGTTAGACATCATAAATGAGGAGCATGTGCTCACTTATTTGTGGAGGCTAAAAATTAAAACAATTGAACTCATGGAGATAGAAAGTAAGAAGGATCATTATCAGAGGCTGGGAAGGATAGTGGGGAAGTGCAGGGGAAGTGGTTAGCTAATGGGTACAAAAAAATAGTTAGAAGCAGTGAATAAGTGGGCTGGGAGTGGTGGCTCAGGCTTGTAATCCTAAAAGTTTGGGAGGCCAAGGCAGGAGGATTCCTTGAGCCCAGGAGTTTGAGACCAGACTGGGCAACATAGGGAGACTCTGTCCCTTTAAAAAAAAAAAAAAAAAAAGGAAAAAAGAAACAATGAATAAGATCTAGTATTTGGGCCAGACACTATGGCTCACGCCTGTAATCTCAGCACTTTGGGAGGCCAGGGCGGGTGGATCACCTGAGGTCAGGAGTTCAAGACCAGCCGGACCAACATGGTGAAACCCCATCTCTACTAAAAAATACAAAAATTAGCTGAGCATGGTGGCAGTTGCCTGTAATCTCAGTTACTCAGGAGACTGAGGCAGGAGAATAGCTTGAACCTGGGAGGTAGAGGTTGCAGTGAGCCGATATCGTGCCATTGCACTTCAGCCTGGGCAACAGAGCAAGACTCCATCTCCAAAAAAATCTAGTATTTGATAGCACATCAGGTGACTATAGTCAATAATAATTTAATTGTACATTTTGAAATAACTCAAAGAGTATAATTGGATTGTTTATAACACAAAGGATAAATGCTGGAGATGATGGATACCCCATTTACCCTGATGTGACTATTACACATTGTGTGCCTGTTTCAAAATATCTCACATATCCCATAAACATATACACCTATTATGTATACAAAATAAAATTTGTTTTAAACTCTACATATAAAGCAGATATCATATTGCATGTTTTCAAACATGAGCTTCGATATCTATTACCACAGAGATGTTTAAACCTCACTAACAGTTCCCACAGCAACTCCACTATTTCTTTTCTTTTTTAAAAAACAAAAAAATTGGTTCTCATTCATAGGTGGGTGTTGAACAACGAGAACACGTGGACTCAGGGAGAGGAGCATCACACACTGGGGGCAGTTGGTGGGGGTAGGGGAGAGACAGCAGGGGGTTGGGAGGGAGGGGAGGGTGGGGAGGGATAACATGGGGAGAAATGTCAGATATAGTATACACCTGAAGTAAAATAAATAATTTTTTTGAAAAATACAAAAAAAAAAATTTGATACTACACACCAAGATTATTCATATTTGTTTTCATTACAGTCACCTTTGACTCTCCTCCTCTTGTTTTCTAGGACAGTAGATTTAGTTTTTAAACTACTCCTTTTAGTTTTTTCCAAACTTGAGAGCTCTCATGTCAATCAGCAGCCCCTGCTAATGAGGGGCCTTGGATCTCTCCCCATAGCCCCAACCTATCAGTTCCCTAAATTTACTGTGTAAATGCTTTTCACTGTTGGAAAATTTCCCATGGCTCCCTCAACTTCTGCTCATATCATTTTCTAATCCATGATAGCCTTCCTCTTCTCAGCATGACCACTTCCTGCTCAACCTTTTTGCAAATCCCTTCCATGAACTCTGGGCAATTCATGCCTATACTCAGGGATGCTTCTTCATCTTTCAACCGATATCTTGTAGGTTGGTATCTTTGGGTACAGAAGCTTGTTGTCTTGTGACAACTCTATTGTCCTTATTTTCTTTTTCCTTAGAACCTTAAAATATTATCACTGGTCCATGCATGATCCTCTTTTTTTTTTTTTTTTCAATTGAAACAAACAGTTCTGAGACCGTTCTTCCTCCATCACTCTCTTTTTTTTTTTAATACAATATCTGCCCCCACCCATTCAAAGTTTCAATTACCCATGGTCAATCAGGTTCTGAGAATAGGTGAATAAAGTACAATAAGATAATTTGAAAGAAAGAGAAACACATTCACATAACTTTTTATTACAGTATAGTGTTAATACTTGTTCTGTTTATTATAAATGTTAATCTCTTACTGTACCTAATTTAAAAATTAAATTTTATCAAGGTATGTACACATGGAAAAGAAGGATATACATAGGGTTTGGTACCATAGGAGGTTTCAGGCATCTACTGGGGGATTTGGAACATATTCCCCTTGGATAAGGGGGGAATTACTGTACAATGATCACCTATGAACTCACCATGGAACCCAAGGACTAGGTCATTACTAATAACTAACATCCATGTATGTGTTCCTCCCCACATGCCATCCCCTTAGGATAACTGCCATCCTAAGTTTTATATTAATCATTCTCTTGCTTTCTAAAAAAAATGTGTATTTCAACAGACACATACTCAAAACAGCAAGTGCATGTTTGTATTTAGTGTTTGTATTTAATTGTTTCCCTGGCTTATATAAATTAGTACAACCATTTTGGAATACAATTTGGCAATACCTAATAAGTTGAATATTCACATACCCTACAAACCAGCAATTTTATTCCTTGGTATTAACCCAAGAGAAACACTTGCACATGTGCCCAGAAAACATGAATAATCAGAGCAACACTGCAATATTTCAAAAAATGAGAAAAACAAAACAAAAACAAACAAACAAAAATAATGGTCACTGAGAGAAGCAGCATACTGCGTTATAAGACACATAATGGAATACTGTACTACAGTGAAAGTCAGTGAGCTACAACTACATACAGTATGAATGAATCTAGAGATATCATATTGAGTGAGGAAAAAAAAGTTCCAGGAGTCAATGGATAGTATGACTTTAAAGTTTAAATAAAAAAAAAAAACTTTTTAAAAAGTATCATAATTATGACCTAACCTTTTCAGCAAAACAAGAAAATTCTTCTTTTGAGAATGTATGTCTTATCTTTCAAAGCTACATTATCTTCTCCCTAGTCCAACAGTTTTATGAGTAAAGTTACAAGAAATTTTATATCCTTATGCAGTTTACCTAATTTGATATCTGTGGTGGTACTAAGACCTCCAACCACAAAGATTTCATCTTGGAAGGGCTTTATTTTTCTTCTTGAAGTAAAGTTAACTTAAGGTTAGAGCAGTCTAGGAATAAGAAAACTTACATATGTGATCCTATAAAAGTACAGCAGAACTACCTCATATTAAAGCCAAGATTCATCTGACAAGTCATAGTAATCTGAAACTGAGGTAACCCCAGAGATAATCCATCCACTGAATGTATAATGGAGTTATCAACATTACATCTGAAAATATGAGCAAAACCAGGATTTTTCAGCTTTTTAAAAACCTGAAATTTTAATTTCAAAATATTTCATTTTTACCTTAAGAAAATTATTTTTTTAGGGAAAAATACATTAAATCCAACCGCAAAAGAATAATAAGAAAAAATCCACCAATCAGGGCCTTTCCCAATGAGGGTTATGCATAGTCTCTGTAGCTGATTATAGCTGAATTACACTGCAGCTTCCCTTCGACCTTGGGAACCCTGCTCACTCTCAGAGTTACTGCGAGGTCTTCTGTTTCATTTATTATTAGTCTTTGTATCTGCAATGCTGTAACATGCGATAGAAATATCAACATTGTGAGCTCGCAGTACCCAAAACTATAGAAATGTTTCCAAAAAACACAAAGCTGGGGGGAGGGGGGCGGGGGAAGGATGGAAGAAGGAAAAGAAACAAAAACAAAACAAGAGGAAAACAAATTTAATGGTATTCAGATGGAAAATTTCTTATTTTTACTTTGTGAAGACTTCATTTCCTAATCAGCGTAGTGATATATAACCATTAGCATGCAATTTTAAAATTTAAGATGTCCAAGAAAAATTATTATTTATGAAAAAATATTACAACTGAATATAATATACAATTGGCTAAACTTAGTCCAGTAATTTATAAATGAAAGTTCCCATAGAAAACAAACCTTACAGGACTTTGTGTCCAGAAGAGAGAAATAATCAGGCAACCCAGTGGGTTCACTTAGTTTCGTGTCATTTGCTTTATGTCCATTATGTAATGCTTCCCCCAGCTTTAGGTCTCTATGTTTAAGCAACCATTCAGGTATATCATAGAATCGTCACAAAATCAGTATCTGGTTATAACTTTCAAAAACAGCTTAAAAGGTGCCTTGCAGATGTGTCATATGCAGCAGAAGCTTTGGGGAAAAAATCTGCTGGTGTCATTACTTCTCCAGGCTTCCTCCCCAGGTCTCCCATTCCCTCCTCCCCCAGCATCCCCGGCGACACGATCTGCGGGCAGCTCGATGCAGGGAAAGCACGTCTTGACTGCAATGCAAACCCTGTCCGGGTCTGAACCAGGGAAGGCAGACTCGGCCCTGGCCGGGAGTGTCGACGAAGGCTGCAGGGAGGGCTGCAGGGGCGCCAGCAGCGGGTGGGCAGGGGTGCCCCGCGAGGGCAGTCCGCAGTGCACGCGCACAATAAAACCCAATGCACAACTTCCCCAGCCGTTCCTCTCCGCTTCCCGGATTCCCTGAAAGGTGCGGCGTAGGCGTTAGCTCGCGCGGGCGCGGGCGCGGGCGCGGGCGCTCTCACCCGCGCCGGTTCGGTTTTCCGCTGACAATTACATCAGTCCTTCTCCCGGCCCCTGCTTCAATCCCTAGGCAGCCTGCAGGGCGCAGGGGCGCCGGCCCGCGCGAGAGACTGCGGGCGCGAGTGCCAGGCAGCCGGAATTCCCGGCAACGATGGGGAGGGAGGGCGGCAAACGGGGACCGTGACACAGACGCCCCCTCCCATCCCGGCCGCGGGAATGGGCTGTCACCGCCGCCTCCCACTTCCCTGTAGCCCAGCTATCCCGCTGGGGGCGACTCCAGCGGGACAGCGATGCCCTGCTGGCCCGAAGCTGCAGGTGCCCACCCGCGCGGGGTCCTCGGCCCGCCGGAGGCGCACAATGCCCCGGGCCGCGATGCGGGCACCGTGGCTCCCGCCCCAGGCATCCCCTTTGCAGCTAGGACACCTACCTGGAGCGCGAGCGGCAGCGCCGCGGGTTCTGCGGCGGCTGCGCGCCTGCGGCGGGAGGCGGGAGGCGGAAGCCGGGAGGCAGCCCCGGCAGGCGGACGGGCGCGCGGGCTGGCGGAGGAGAAGGAGGCACGGTCGCCGCCTGCGCCGAGCTGCGATCTCCAGCACCGACAGCGGCGGCGGCGACCGTGCTGCGCCTCCAGTGGTCCGCGGCGCCGCAGCCCCTCCTCTCCCACGGGCGGGGCGCGCTAGCGGGGCGGTGCTCCGGGCTCCCCGCCCCCGGCTCCCGCCCGTCCGCCTGGCTGGAGTGGAGCCGCCAGCGGCCGGGGCTCCCGATGCGCACCCACCCTACAAGGCGTCCCTCCCTGCTCCGCGGGACTGGCCGCGGACACGGCGCACTGCGCCCTGGTCACGCAGGGTCCCACAGCCGGGGCTCTCCCCTGGCCCGGCCTCCGTGGGAACCTCTGGTGTCCCGAGATCACCCGCCGTGGAAACCCCAGGCTGCCATCCGCGGGCCTGCGCGCTGTAGCGAAGCCCTCGCCCGCGCAGTACCGCGGAGGTGGGCAGGCAGCGCTCGGCAGGGGTGTCCCCGAACAGCTCCAGCGCTCAGTCCCAGAAGCGCCGCGGCCGGGAGCACTGCGGGAGACCGGATTCCGAAAGGAACGGCTGCCTGACGGCCTCCACTCGGAGCTGCCAAGCCCCTGTCCCTGGGCGCCCTTCTAAGGCCGTCATTTCATACACACACGCGACTGTGCGTGCCTGCTCTCGTCCCTGACTCACTTGGGAGCAAAAACTTCCCGGGCCCAGAGAAATACTTCGATTCTGTGAAAGGAAGAGCCGGTTCCATCAAGCCCCTGGCAAAGCCCAGCAAAGTCAATCAATCCCACCTCACTACAACCCTTACACACCCTCAAACCCTTCCACACTCCAAGCCACTCCCGGCCTGCGTCCCGAGAGCGGATTAATCTAAAGGCAGTTTTACTGGGAGAGACGGGGTAGTTTAAATATCTGTACAGACGTTCTGTAACGAGTGACTGAAGACATCAATATTTCAAGACATTTGTGTCATCATCTGGGGGTGGGAGGTGGTAGGGAGTCCAGAGGACATCGACCGAACCTAACAGGAGCTATTACAGAACATGCTGGGGTGCCTTAAAAAACTGAAGATATTGCTTACTAATGAGGCAACTGTGATGGCATTTCATTCTTCACTGTGCTGACAAAATAATTTGCTATGAAACATAGTTGATTATGCACTCCTTTCCACATGCAGTTTCTTTGGAATCTCCAATCTCACCTTTGGATTAGCCTTTTCCACCTAGACTAGCAATGTTCTCATGTCCTCTGGTCACAAACTAATAGATGCGGGACCCTGTGACAATGGCAGCTACTCCTTCATTCCTTGGCTGTGAAGACAGGATTCTCAAGGGAGCAGCTGGGATGCTGACCTCTGCTTGATCGCAGCCACCTTTCTACTCCTCCTTCTATCTGAGTTCCATTAACAGAAATTCTACTGAAATGGCTTTCTCCCTGAAAAGAAAAAAGCTAAACCCGTATATTTAAAAAGAAACAAAAGTGTGAACCAAAATGAGACACTACACATAGCACACAGAAGCTTTACCTAAAGAAGTTCTCTAGGTCAGGTGCGGTGGTTCACGCCTGTAATCTCAGCATTTTGGGAGGCCAAGGCAGGTGGATCACTTGAGGTTAGGAGTTCGAGACCAACCTGACCAAGACGGTGAAACAGCATCTCTACTAAAAATACAAAAATTAGCCGGGTGTGGTGACAGGCACCTGAAATCCCAGCTTCCCAGGAGGCTGAGGCACGAGAATCACTTGAAACTGGGAGGTGGAGGTTGCAGTGAGCCAAGATTGTGCCACTGCACTGCAGCCTGGGCTACAGTGAGACTATGTCTTAAAAAAAAAAGAAGAAGGAGAAGGAGAAGAAGGAAGAAAAAGAAGAAGAAGAGGAAGAAGAAGAAGGAGAAGAAATAATAATAATCTAATTTTTTCTCTGAACCCCTAATAGCAGAGAGCCATAAACTATGGAGGAAGAGAGGGAACTACCACAACCAAAATCTCACGTTTTAGTGTAAGAATGCTCACACACTTTTCACTCTATTCCATAGTATCTATGTGTGTTTTAATACTTTTAAAAAATGGTTTTAAACATCAGGGGAAAAAAGTCTCCCCCCGTCTCATTGAGTAATGGTCAAATAAGAGATAATGGTACTATACACATCCATCTGGGGAAATGGGTGAATTAAACACAGTGGGCTGCACGGAGCTACAGATCAAGGCAGTTTCTCCACCCTATTTGTGCCTTATTGTATTTTGAAAACTCAGACTGGCATAGATATAAATATGAATAACAGTCTTTTCACTGCTTTTTGAGCTACGGCAGGATTATTGCTCAGAAAAGTGCCAGAAAGTGATGTTTTCATTAAGCAAGTACTCTTGCTGAGAGTTAAAGTCAAAAATCATATGTTGACTAAAAGGATCTCTGCTCCCCTAATCCATCCCTTTTGTCTCAGAAAATACTTGTTCATGGACTTTTCCAGTGAAGAAAGATAATGATGTTCTTAAAAGGCTATCGATGCTACAATTCCCCATAATTCCATCACATACAAATGAACTGAGCCTCATATGAATCATAGTTTCCACCATCAGTTCATCCAAGTCCCATCTCATTTTCATTGTATTTTCTTAGATGAGTACTCTTTTAGCTGGGGTTTCTAAAGAAGGCTGAAGTGCTAATGCTTCCTTGAAAGATGCAAAGCCAGGGCAACAACTGAGGAATACAAGAAATTAGACAGGGAAGAATGGGAAGCAAATACATGGTGATATGTTACCAATCTGGCCTGTGCTTCATGAACCTGAAAAGACACAGCCAGTTGCTTAGCCATGCAAAGTGTCTGTGGGCAGGTTCTATAGAAAACTGTGCCCAAGATCTTTCTTATTCAAAGAAAAGATTGAAGAAGAAATTCACCTACAAGCTACCTGCCATTTCCTCCAGCTTCCAGGATGAGTCATCATCTGACCCCTTTGACAGCTACTAGAGAAACAAATCTCATGCTCTGCAGCCAAGGTATGGTCATTGTACTGGATTGTTCTATAGGCAACATGATTATGCTAGAAACTATGTTTCCCCAAATCCCCTTTCGTATATGCTTCCAGATGGACAAAATTGAAGTTGCCTGAGACTTAGGAGGCAACACTGAAGCAGCAGTTTCATTTGTCTCTCACCGTCTCTAACCAATGATGACCTTCGTTACATTCTGACAGTCATCACTGATTAGAGGTGGCGAGAAACAAATGCCATTTCTAACCAATAAGAAGAGATGTAGGAGAGTTCCTGTTTTATTCTTCCCTGCTCTTCATTCTCCTCAAACAAGTAATTGTGGCCACAGGCCAGCTAACAGACTCTTTGCAGAAACTCACAGAGACAGCAGTCACAAAGACCCATCAACCTTCTGTAGATGTCTACACTAGTCATGATGTGCCTAGCCTAATATCCAGATTTCCCTGCAAGCTTGGACTCCTCTGCCCAAATCGGAATTGGTCTCTGATCCCTCAACTCCCCTTTTCAGACTTTTAAACTTTTACTTCTCCCACAAATGTGATATAATGTCTTTTCTTTTTCTTTTTTTTTTTTTTGAGACAGTCTCCCTCTATCGCCCAGGCTGGAGTACAGTGGTATGATCTCAGCTCATTGCAACCTCCACCTCCTGGGTTCAAGCAATTCTCCTGCCTCAGCTTCCCAAGTAGCTGGGATTACAGGTGCCCAACACCATGCCCAACTAATTTTTTATATTTTTAGTAGAGATGAGGTTTTACCAGGCTGGGCTTGAACTCCAGACCTCAGGTGATTTGCCCATCTCAGCCTCCCAGAGTATCAGGATTACAGGTGTAAGCCACTGTGCCCAGCCCTAATTTCTAAAATAAATTCCTTATTCAACATACTCACAATAATCCTGGCTCCCTGTTGGAATCCTGTCTGCCAGAAGCTTAGGCTGGATCTGCTTCAGGAGGCCTGGACAGGAGCAGTCACCTGGGGACTATTGAGGCAGGGCAAATAGCTAAGAAACCTGGAAAAACCTAAGGCCAAGAGACTCTAAGAACAAGCTCTACCATGCTTTATTCAAGTAACAAAAAATATTCATAGTTTTGCCTTGTATTTGTTAACTGAGAGTTCAGCTTTGAAAATGTTGTTATTATTGCTAAATTAACCTATTTTGATCACTCTCATATCATCAAAATGAATGATGGCTTATTTTTTGCTTTTGTTGAGACATTGTTTTGACTTTTTTAACTTTTAGTGTGGAAAATAACAGATCAAACCTCAGTTGGAAAGTTCTGACCAGTACCTTTCACCAGCTATGGAAGCATCCTGAGTTTCCCATTTTGTTATAAATTTGAACATAAAGATGAGAGTATTCCTTTGCAATGTACTTTTGTAAGATAGATTTTCTTTCTTTTTTTTTTTTTTTTTACAAATTTACTATTCTTACAATGCCAAACGAGCACAGTGAGAAAATCAAAAGGGAAACCCTTTGAAATAATGATTTCTGGCAAGAAGAATACAATGTTCCCTAGTGCTTTGAGGGGTAAGGGGCCTTGATCTACTCTTACCTGCAGTCTGTTCATTGGTCAAATTTGGTGTCACATTTGAATATGTGCATACATTTATTTCCGTGATTGATAGAATGCTCCCTGAAAATAACATATTCTGTTGAAACTTTTCTTACCAAGATTATTGCCATCAAGAACTTCTGGGTAAGCATCCAGCAAGTTTAGAAGTCCAACCTTCAGGTCCTCAACTCCATTTAGTCCTATACCCTTTATTCCCACACTCTCATCATCTGCCCAGATGACTTGCTGATCCAGCCCAGAGAATATTGTTGTATCTACTTCTGAGTGAACCTTTCATTCAGTGTGCTTATCAAAGTGCCAAAAATGATAGAGAATTGAGATTTCACTGAGCTTATCTGGACAGGTTAAGATGTTATGGGGAAAGGGTTGTGTATCTGTTTCATTTATTTAATTCAATAATACTTTTTGAGTGCCTGCTAAGTATTAGGCATTATTAAGATGCTTGAGATATTATAAGTAAGCAAAACAAAGACCATGCCCTCATGGAACTTCTAGCTGGGGAATATAGACAATAAACAATAGGCCTAAAAGATGAGTAAATTACACAGTATATCAGAAACTCATAAGTGATATGGAAAATGTAAAAAATTGAGCATGTTAAGAGGGCTGGAGGAGGGTTGCCAGGGTGCAATATTAAATAAAGGCCAATGTTGGCCTCAGTGAGAAGATGGAGACATTTAAGCAAAGTATTAAAGGAGATGAGAGAGTTAGTCAAGCAGGTATCAGGGAATGGCAGGAAGGGCTGTTCCCATTCCAGACAAGGAGACCATCAAGTGGAGTGAGCATGCCTAGTATTCCAGAGGGGCAAGGAGGCTGAAGCATGTGGAACACATGGATGAAGAGAGTGAAGTAATTGAGGCCAGCTCGTGAAGGCCATGTAGGCCATTGTTTGGGCTTGGACTTTTACTCCAAGTGAGATGGGGATTAATCATAGGATTCCATGCAGAGGAATGAAATGGTTTGACTCATGTTTATGAGAGTAACTTTGGCTGCTGTGTTGAGAATAGTCTCAAGGTGGGCAAGGCTGAAAGGAGAGAGGAGGCTGTGGCTGTCATCCTGGTGAGTGATAAAGGTGGCTCAGCACCAGGTGATGGAGTGGAGGTGGCAAGAACTGACAGAATTTAACGTGCATTTTAAATGTAGAGCCAATTGGATTTTCTGATGGATTGAATTTCTGATGGATTGGATCTTACTGATAAGTGTTTGCATGAGTTATGATTAAAACTTATTTTTGGTGGGCACGGTGGTTCACGCCTATAATCCCAGCACTTTGGGAACCTGAGGCAGACGGATCACCTGAAGTCAGTAGTTCAAGACCAGCCCCTATCTCTACAAAAATACAAAAATTAGCTGGGCTTAATAGCAGGTGCTTATAATCCTAGTCACTCAGGAGGCTGACGCGGGAGAATCGCTTGAACCCAGGAGGCGGAGGTGGTAGTGAACTGAGGTCTCATTGCTGCACTCCAGTCTAGGTGACAGAGCGAGACTCCATCTCAAAAAAAAAAAAAAAAAAGACTTATTTTCATTGTACTAGTCACTCGTTGGTGAGGTTATGGGGAGAAAATGCAGGGCCCTCCTACCTCCAGCTATCAGGAATGCTGACCACTGGCAAAGATCCTAATACGTGAGAGTGACCATTACACTTGCTGCCCCCCAACACAGCAGTGCTCAGTTCACTAGACTTTTATAAAACACAAACTCCAACAAGGATTAGTCCACATGGAAAAGTGGAATGTTTCAGTATACACACAACAAACCCCATAGCAAGTTTTTCTCCAAAATGGTTGCATAAAATTAGCAAAGTAGAACCCACTGCTTCATATCCCAGGGTCCAATTTTAGAAAAGTAGACTTTTTTGTAAGTAAACTCAGACCCAGAACATATCTATTCAGCCCACAGGCCCTTTCAGGGGACTACATGCTTAAGATTTCCTTGTTATTACATTAGTCCCTCCTCTACCACATTAGTGTCCTTTGCCTACAGAGAAGCTCAACCTTCTTGATCGACACAGATGCTAACAGCATGAAAAGTTCTCCAAAAGGCAGAGATTCTAAAGCTAGTACAAATCTTTTCCAGTTGTTTCACTTTGAACACATTTCTGAACCTCTAAGTTCCAGGTTGTTCCTTTATAAAAGAGTTGGGAAAAAAACTTCCAAAATCTAGTAAGATTGTTGTAGAGTGGTTACCATAATGTGTAAAGTACCTCATATATGGAAGGTTCTGGACAAAAGTTAATTGGGTTATTTCTGCCTTCCAAAAGTCCATATGAGTCTTTAACCGATTTTGAGTTGATTTTTGTATTTGGTGTGAGATAAGGGTCTAATGGCATTCTTCTGAATGTGGATATTCAGTTGTCCCAACGCTATTTATTAAAGAGAATGTCCTTTCCCCACTATGTGTTCTTACCCTTGTCAAAAATCAATTGACCATCAAAGTGTGGGTTTATTTATGGGTTCTCTGTTCTGTTCCATTCATTAGTCTACGTGTCTGTTTTTATGCCAGTATCATGCTGTTTTGATTACTACAACTTTTAATTATATTTTGAAGTCAGGCAGTGTGATGCCTCCAGCTTCGTTCTTTTTGCTTAGTGTTCATTTGGCTATTCAGAGTCTTTTGTGGTTTCATACAAATTTGAGGAATTTTCTATTTCTGTGAAAAATGTCATTGGGATTTTGACAGGAATTGCATTGAATCTGTAGATTGCTTTGGGTAGCATGGACATTTTAACAATGTTAATTCTTCCAATCCATGAACACGGGATATCTCTCCACTTATATGTGTCTTCTTCAATGTTTTTCATTGTGTTTTATATGTTTCAGTCCACAGGTATTTTACCTCTTGGTTACATTTATTCCCAAGTATTTTATGTTTTTGCTATTGTAAATTGGATTTTTAAAAATTCCTTTTTGAGATCGTTCATGTTTAGTGTATAGAAACACTACCGAATATGTTCTATCCCCCTGCCTTGACAACCGTATCTTTGTAATGACCTGGAAGGAATTTAGAATTTGTAAACTTGTAGTTTTAACCAGACAACTTGGCAGTGCAGGAGGATATAGACCTGGATCCAGCCTGTGCCTCTTCCCTCCCCACTTCCACCTCTGACCCATCCCAAGAGGGGAGGATTTTGATGCTCACACATAGGGACAATCCAGTTCCCACATCCAAGCTCTGTCTACACTTTCCTCAAACAGCTGCCCCTTAGCCTCAGCATCCCAGGTATCCCAGAGTGCAGTGCAGAAGAGGGACAAAGGCTCTGGGTGGGCAGGCCTCCTGTACATCTCTTGCCTAAAGGGAGGTTCATGGCTGGAGGAGAGCCAGAAAGGACCTTTAAAACATGGGTCCCATAGCAATAGTCCCCTCACCTGACACAGAACAATTTGCTCTCCACTTAGATTTAACTGGCTTAGCTTCAACATTTCCTGAGAAGAAAAATTGGTTAAACCAGTTGCTTTATACATATAAAACTTGTCAGTCCTTCTACTTTATTATTAAATTCCATCATTACAGAAATTTAAAAATATTCAAACCACTCTTTATATCTGAACTTCCAAAAAAAACTGTTGTTTTTAATTTTACCTGAAGATATTAATAAACAATGATAGTGAAATTCTTCTTCTTTTTTTTTTAAACAGAATCTTGCTCTGTCCCAGGCTGGATTAAAGTGGCGTGATCTCAGCTCACTACAACCTCTGCCTCTTGGGTTCAAGTGATTCTTCTGCTTCAGCTTCCTGAGTAGCTGGGATTACAGACACATACCACCACACCTGGCTAATTTTTTGTATTTTTAGTAGAGACAGAGTTTTGCCATGTTGGTCAGGCTGGTCTCCAATTCCTGACTCGAAGTGATCCACCAGGAACTTCAAGTGGATCTTCAACTTCAACCTTCCCAAAGTGTTGGGTTTACTGGCATAAGCCACCATGCCCGGCCAAATTGTTCTACAGAGGATACAGAGAAGAAATTGCTTAAAGTAATTCATAATTTATGGATTCTGTTTCTGTCCAAATTTAATTTGCAATTTAAGCAGATAGAGACCAATTTCTCTTTAAGAAGGTGTGCCTTTGACATCTGAAAACTAAATGTATATGAATGAGTAAAACAATATAGCAAGCCCTCTAAACTTTTATTAAAGAAGAGGTCCAGAAATAACTGTCAAAACGGGGAAAGATCTTGGCTCTGTTTCACTGAGACTCTTCCTCCTTGGGTTTTGTCGTTTCAATTCCCTTGACACATCCACACCTGACTCCTAGGAATTCTGGCCCAAACACAAAGCTCCTTATTTTGATTCCATCGAGCAGAGTTGACATGTGGTGACATTTCCAAAATATCTTCATTAAACAGTAAAAGCAAAGTAAATGGAAATAACTAAAGAAAATTTTATATAATTTAAATATGGCCAGTTTCATTTCCAGAGTAAGGCTTCTATTTCTGAGTCAATGAGCTGTATTTCAACACCCACAGGTTATTATTTTCCAGGTAGCTCACATGGTTTTCTTGCCCTAAGGATTTTCTGCCTCTCTCGTGGCTGGGGGTCTCTGGCCATCATCTCATCTTTCCAGCTCCTCAGAAATAATTTAATTATCCACTTTATCCAGTCCTGTGGATGAGAATCCAATTCCCAGATGCATATTGATAGATTCCTTTGGAAGCTCTCACACAGGTCATGTTTTTAATTAGAAGGAACCAGTCTCAGGAATAGTCTCTTGCAAAGCTAATTGTGAAGATTTTGTTAATTTATAAACAATAGGTAAACTTAAGTGATCAACTCTCTCCACAGCCAAATAACTCAGAAGAGACCTTTCTCCTTTCTCCAAACATAGGGAAATGAACTAATCTGTTAGCAATTTCCCATGAGGATGTATTGACCACAGAACAATATGCATGCAAATGCATAGTATTAGTTCAGCCCAAACGAGAGTTAGTTTAAAACAGTTTTTAGGGAAATTCCCTTAATTACTGCAGTCAGGGAGGACAATTAATATTATTATGAATAAACTATAATAACCCTCTTTTTTTTGCCTGGTCAGGATCTCATTTTAAAGTAGAACAGGGGGCCAGGCGCAGTGGCTAATGGCTGTTATCCCAGCACTTTGAGATGCCAAGGCAGGAGGATTGCTTGAGCTCAGGATTTTGAGGAGATCAGCCTGGGCAACACCATGAAACCTCATCTCTACTCAAAATACAAAACATTGGCTGGATGTGGTGGTGTGCACCTGTGGTCCCAGGAACACAGAAGGCTGAGTTGGGAGGACTGCTTGAGCATGGGAGGCGGAGGTTGCAGTGAGGTGAGATCATATCACTGCACTCCAGCTTGGATGATGGAGTGAGATTCTGCCTCAAGAAAAATAATAATAATAATAATAATAATAATAAATAAATAAATAAAGTGGAATACAGTTTAGAAGTGTGCTGAGCAATATAGTATTCACTAGTCACATGTGGCTATTTAAATTTTCATCAGTATTAGTTAAAATTCAGTGAAATTTAAAATTGTGTTCCACAGTTGAACTAGCCACATTTCAGTGCCCAATAGTCACATGTGGCTTGTGGCTACCCTATTGACAGTGCAGAATAGAACATTTCCATCACCATAGCAAGTTTTATGGGACAACTCTGATCCAGAAGGTATTCTTTTTTTTTTTTTTTTTTTGAGACGGAGTTTTGCTCTTGTTGCCTTGTTGCCTAGGTTGGAGGGCAATGGCACGATCTCTGCTCACTGCAACCTCCACCTCCCAGGTTCAAGCAATTCTCCTGCCTCAACCTCTCAAGTAGCGGGGATTATAGGCACCCACCACCAAGCCTGGCTAATTTTTTGTATTTTTAGAAGCAATTCTCTTGCCTCAGCCTCCCAAGTAGCTGGGATTACAGGAACGTGCCACCACATCTAGTTAATTTTTGTATTTTTAGTAGAGACAAGGTTTCATCATGTTGGCCAGGATGGTCTCAGGCTCCTGACCTCGTGATCCACCCACCTCGGCCTCCCAAAGTGCTGGGATTACAGGTGTGAGCCACTACGCCCAGCCTTTAAAATATATATGATATGTATATATTCCATTATATATGTTGGAATGCATATATATAATGGAATGTTATATATAATACATTATGTATATAATATTCCATTATCTATATTTGTGTGTGTATATATGTATTCCTATATAATATTCCATTATATTTACAATATATATCATATATATATATATATATTATATAATGGAATACTATTCAGTCTTTAAAAAGAAAGAAATCCAGCTGGGCATGGTGGTACCTGCCTGTAATCTCAGCTATTTGAGAGGCCGAGGTAGGAGGATTGCTTGAGCCCAAGAGTTTGAGGCTGCAGTACACTATGATTATGCCTGCAAAGAGCCACACAAAGCAGTCTCATGACTATGGAAGCAACATTTGTAAAAAAAAGAAAAGAAATGGAAAAGACGAAACCGAAAAACTTCAGTATTATTCAGTAGCCTAGTAAAATTATAATATACAAACCCAAGTAAGATTTATTTTTTAAATGCAAGGATAATTTAAAAATAGAGTGATTCATTGCTATAATGAATATAAGGAGAAAAAAAATCGTAACATGGTTTCTTTATATGCCAAAAAGCATTTGATAACATTCAACAGTTACTATTGGTTTAAGAAAATTAACCTCCTAACAAAATAATAGGAATAAAAGGAAACTTCCTTGACATGGTAAGAGATAGTTACCTAAACCTGAAAGCTAGCATTATGCCGAATGGGTAAATATTAGAAGCATTCTCATCAAAGTCAGGAACAAGTCAAGGATATTCTAGAAGTTTAACACATGATAATTTAAGATTATCCTAGAGGTATTAGCTAAATTCAGTTAGAGACAAAAAAAGAGTTAAGATGGGGTATAATGATCATAATTTGAAGATGATATGATTTTATTCTTGGAAAATCCAGAAAAGTGACTATTACAAACAATAAGATAATACAATAAAGTTGTTAGCTACAACATGGTTACATAACAGTGAACGTATACATTGCTCTGTTTAACCAATCAGAGTGTTCCAAAGGGATGGGGTCACACTGATCAGTGTGGGCCAGTTGGGCTGACACCGCAGTTAGCATTGAGGTAAATCACATTTAAACAGCTTGGAATGGACTGCTCCCCACTCTTCTATGCCTGACCCCCGCCCCCACCACATTTAAGGACTGTTCACAAGGAAAAGGAGAAATGGATACTGGATGGGCAATAACACATGTCCACTCCACCAAAGAAGAATTAGACATTTTGGATAAGATTAGGAGCTACTGTTAAATCTCCTCTCATAAAATGGGACTATAAGAAATAGTATAAAAAAAAATTACCTTCCTGAAAAAAAAAAAAAAAAGAAATAGTATAGTGGTTACTAAACAAAGATTTTTAAAGACAGTCTAGCAAGAATAGTAAAAGTGCTAGAATTTTTATTTCCTCCAGTAATATTTAAAGTGAAGTAATCGTGTCTCAAATCCTGATAAATAGTAACATGCTGCGTTACCCGTTCCAACTTACTGAGTTTCCTCCTCTGTTGTTTATTTTCTCTTTTGGCACATAAAATTGTCCAGATGAGCCATCTAGGAAGGGTACATTAATTCAACTGGGCATATGTGAGCATTAAAGGCTTGTGACACACATTATTACATAAAGAATGCTGAATGTGTGAGGCCAATGCTGTAATGAACATGTGAAGCCAATAACTTTTTAATAGATACATCATTTGGTAATTGTAGATTATTGGATCCCAAATACCTTGCTCATTAACAGGTGCTCATATATTTCAATTACTCATTCTCTTTGGATGGTTTAAAACAATACTTTTTTAAAAAGCCTAGTTAAGTGGTCTTCTGATCTTTTATTCAAGATGATTTTTATAATAGCAATAATTATGTTGCATTGACAATGTTTTCATGACTTACAAATACAGAAGTTTCACAATGGCTTTTAAAAGTATACTTTGGCTAAGCATTTTTAAAAACAATTTACTTTGGGTGTCAGAAAGATAATTGGGAATTTCTTTCTCAGAATAAATTGTTCTTCACTAGATTAAAATTCACTATTTGTTTACATTAGGTAGAAAATCTAAACTTTTATGATCCACCACAAACTCGACTGAATTACAATAATATGGCAGTGGAGAGATGATAGGTATCATTTGTGTGTGGGAAGCATTTGGCAACATGTTTTGATGGATTTCATCCTGATACTTTTCTCCTACAGGTATTACTGGGTTTAGGATGATAATTTTTTAAAGTTCTAAGTTCTATTAAACATTTTTAAATATAAAAGAGCTAAAAAATCATTTATGGTAATAACTCAGGAAAATGAAACAAATATAAAGCTTGTGAAAGCAGATAATGTAACTGTTGTTTGAATTTTAATGCTTCAACCTTTAAATTACAAATATGTAATTTCATAGAAAACATGCGTTTGTAATATGCATTTATATTATAGTTAATACACATGCTAGTTTGATACATCGAAATGATTATAATGATATTTAATATGCAGAATATAAAAATTATTGCATGCTATGACACATACTAATATAAGTCAGACTCAAAAATTTTAACATAATACTATTTTTCTCTCACCCTTTTAAAAGACACAAAATAAGGAACAGACAATGAAAAGCACATTTGGCTGAAACTAAAATAAAATACAAAACTTTCAAACAATCAGTTTTTTTTTTTTTTAATAGTTGATGCAAGCACTTTATGGTAGATAAAAAAGGGTAGAGTAAGAAAAATAGCTCTTTTTCTTCCCTGCTGCCAGGGGTCCAGCTCTTCTCACTGGAGGATACACTACTACCAGCTTTTGTTTTTTCCAGAGCTATTAAATACAAAGAAGCTAATGAATGGGTAGAAATTGTATAAACAGTATCACTGTACACATGTTTGATACTGGGGTTTTTTAATTGAAGAACACCTCTGGGAAAATATTCCATATTAATGCCCATAGAAATATGTCTAGTAGGTACATAGTAGTGTTATAATAATAATAATATAATGGAATATAGAATTCAATTTATTTTAGTATTAACATTAGTGTTAAGAGGTTATAAATGAACCAAAATTCTTCATATATCATTAAGAATCTGATACAGGCATTTAAATTTTTCAGTTATACTTTGCTATGGTCTGAATGTTTCGGTCCTCCCAAAATTCATACTGTATGTTGAAATCCTAACATCCAAGGTGATTGATGGCATGAGGGGATGGAACCTTTGAGAGATTATTAGGTCATGTGGGTGGACTGCCCACCTCCAAAACTTATGGGAGGTTATTGGTTCATGGGGGTTGTTGCTCATTAATGATTTAGCACCATTTTCTCAGTACTGTTCTTGTGATAGTAAGTGAGCTACAGTGAGATCTGGTTGTTTAAAAGTGTGTAGCATCTCCCCCTTCTCTCTCTCTTCCTCTTGCTCTGGCCATGTAAATTGTGGCTCCCACTTTGCCTTATAGAATGATTGCAAGTTCCCTGAGAACTCCCCAGAAGCTGATGCCACTATGCTTCCTGTACAGCCTGCAGAACTGTGAGCCAATTAAACTTCTTTTCTTTATAAATTACCCAGTTTCAAATATTTCTATATAGCAGTGCAAGAACAGAGAAAGAACTAATACAGTGCCCTTATAAAAATGGCCTGAGAGAATCTCCTTGCTCCTTCAACCACTTGAGAATGCAGTGAGAAGGCAGCATCTATGAGCCAGAAGATGAGCCCTCCAAATCTGCCTTGAACTTGGACCTCCCAGCCTCTAGAAGTGTGAAAGATAAATTTCTGTTGGTATAAGCTAACAAGTTGACGGTATTTTGTTATAATAGCCGGAATAATTAAAACATACTTTATGGGATAGTCTACATACTTCGGGAATATTTACAAATTTGGAAATTCAGTAAAGTTCTCAGGATGTAAACCCTGTTTTAACATCAAAAATGAAAGATCAGAATCAAAGGAGATAGGTTTAATAGGCATTTGGAAAATCCGTTCAATAGAAAATGATTAGATAGAAACAACCTAAATGTCCATTGAAAGATGAGTGGGCCAGGCAAGGCAGTTCAAGCCTGTAGTCCCAGCAGTTCGGGAGGCGGAAGCAGGTGGACTACTTGAGCTCAGGAGTTCGAGACTAGCCTAAGCAAAATGGCAAGACTCTGTTACTACAAAAAAAAAAAAAAAAGAAAAAAATTATCTGGGTATGATGATGTGTGCCTGTAGTCCCAACTACTCAAGAGGCTGAAGTGGGAGGATCTCTTGAGCCCAGGAAGCGGAGGTTGCAGGGAACCATGGTTGGGCCACTGCACTCCAGCCTGGGTGACAGAGCAAGACCCTGTGAAAGAAAAGAAAAGAAAAGAAAGAATAAAGAAAATAAAATATGGTACATAACATACAATAGAAGCCTATTTAGCCTTAAAAAAGAAGGAAATCCTGTCATTTATGATAACATAGATGGCCTGGAAGATATTACACTAAATGAAATATGCCAGTCACAAAAAGGCAAATGCTGCATGATTTCTTTTGTGAGGCACCTAAAATAGTTGACTTGTAGAAGCAGAGAAGAGAATAGTGGTTGCCAGGGGCTGAGGGAGGGAGAAATGTGGAGTGTCTGTTCAATGAGTATAAAATTTCAGTTATGCAAGATGAATTATCATGCACTTAAAATTTTGTTAAGAGAACAGATTTTGTGTGAAGTGTTCTTACCATAATACAAGTAAAATAAAACAACATAACATAAAATAATTAGGTTTACAGGTGAAGAAGGGAGAGGAGTTGGGAATGATGAACTCCATGGTCTTACTATTCTAGCTTTGGAGATTCGTGGGAATTTATCTCTGAAGGAATCATTTTGAAGAAAGATCAAGTTCTGGACAGATTTCAGATTCCTCCTATTGTTCTGCCACTAGTTACTTACACTGTTGTCTTCAGTGGAGACTCAGCACATAGAAGATCCTGGAAGAAAAATTATGGTGCCCCCTGGCCCTCTAGAATTCCCCTTTCCCCTCAGCCCTTGCCACTGGGGTTTGGGAATTCTGGAGCTCTTCTCAATTCGTGACATATGACTCACAACAAAAGTGAAACCCATAAGAAATTTAGAGTCTGCTTCCTTCTCTCCTTCCTTCCCTCTTCCCCTACTTCACTTTCTTCCCTTCTCCCTCATTCCCTTCCTTTCTTTTTGGCACTGTTCTTTCTACCTTTCATTCAACACCTTTACCGAGGACCTTCATAATCCAGGTAATGTATTAGGTCCTGATCATGCAGAGATGAATAAGATGCAATTCCTCAGTTCCTTGAGGAATTGATAACTTCCAAAAGAAAAATGCAAATCAGTCATTTCTCAACATCCTTTATTTGTGTATTACTTGCTTTGTGGTAGCTGCTGAAATATTTTATTCTGGTAAACAAAATTTGTTTTTAAAATATAGAAGTATAAATGAGCAACATAATGAACATATTTTCAACAACAAAAAATGTTCACAGCTCACCCTATTATAAATAGCTCTTTTGTTACATAGTATTTTAGGCATTTCCATCAAGTTTCACCAGGGGTCTGATCTGTGATTAACACAGTATCTTAAGTAAATCATATAACAGTTATGAAATTTATAATTTCAATGACCATTATATTGAATTTATAATTAAAAATATCTACCACTATGTCTCATAGTTTAATAAATGGTTCATCTAAAATCTCATGCTAATTATGCCCATTTTGCTTAACATTTAGAAGAGGTACAATTGGTTTTTTTTTTTTTTTTTTTTTGAAAGAGGGTCTCACTCTGTTACACAGGCTGGAGAGCAGTGGTACAATCGATTATGGCTCACTGCAGCCTCAAACTCCTAGGTGCAAGCAATTCTTTTGCCTCAGCCTCCCAAGTTGCTGTGACTACAGGCACCTGCCGTTATGCCAGTTACTTTTTAAATTAATTTGTAGAGATAAGGCCTTGCTATATTCTCAGGCTAATCTTGAGCTCCTAGCCTCAAGCAGTCCTCTGCCTTGGACTCCCAAAGTGCTGGGATTATAGTGTGAGTCACCACACCTAACCAAGGAGGTACACGTCTTAATAAATCTGCAATCAAAATGATCCAGAACAGAATGGGGACATTGAGAAAGTCTAAGCTTATTAAATTTATTCTTCTGTTCTATTATGGACACTCTGGAAGACACTGAGGAGGTTCTTTCCTGTGCTTCTTTTTCCACAAGTCCATTTAGATGAATCATTATCATCATTTTGTGACATTGGAAATCTAGGGTTTCAGAATAAAGGATTAAATAGCTTTATATATTCGAAAATAAATAACTTTAAAGAAATTTTTTCTTTTTTCTTTTTTTGAGATGGAGTCTTGCTTTGTTACCCAGGCTGGAGTGCAGTGGCGTGATCTCAGCTCACTGCAACCTCTGTTTCCCAGGTTCAAGTGATTGTCCTGCCTCAGCCTCCTGAGTAGCTGGGATTACAGGCCTGTGCCACCACACCCAGCTAATTTTTGTATTTTTAGTAGCGACAGGGTTTAGCCATGTTGGGCAGGCTGGTCTTTAACTCCTGACCTCAAGTGATCTGCCAGACTTGGCCTCCGAAAGTGCTGGGATTACAGGCATGAGCCACTGTGCCCAGCCAAAATTTACTATTTCTGATCCATAGAAAAGTGTTAACTCAAATTATTTTTAAAATTATGTTAATAGTGAACAAGATAATAAACATTTCCTTGTCATAAAATTAAATTTTGTTTTTTAAGGAAGTAAAATATATTAAGGTATTACATTTAAATATAACTTTTATATGGCAATAGCAATGGATGAATCTCCACTTCATTTCACTATAAGCTACATTATTTGGTTTCTCACTGTGAGGGCTTTAAATCATGATGCTTAAAAACACAGTCTTATTTTCCTAGTTGCGAAAAGCTCTGTTAATCAGAAAATGCACTCTCTGTTCACAGAAACAGATGGTACATAATATTTGACCTTCTCAGAGAAAATAGAATTAAAAATACTTGAATAGAAGAGTACAAACATATGAATTTTGAAATGCTGCAGGTGAATACACAATTTCTAGTTAAAATCTCTCTTAAAATAGAATATATCGCTCATCAAATAGTAGGCCTTGCTGGAGGTAAAGGAAATCATTCATTGGCGTACTCTGCTTCTCTTTCACATCTCTTGCGGAAAAGAAGAGGAAACCCAGACAGTGAGAAAATGAAGAAAGCAAACTCTAACCATCAAGTTTTCAAATGTGTAATAGACATACATCGGGTTGACTACCCAGCTCACAATGCTTCTCCAAATGGCTATATTTTTCCTACTTATCCCACTCCACATTTGGGAAAATGTTCATCCTCCCCTTGCTCAGAATTGGAGGTTCCATCTTGTTAACTGATATAACTCCCAGCTCTTATGACTCAAGAAGGACTAATCACTTGGCCACTGTGATTGGTCCAAGGGGTGCATGTATGAGTTAGTTTATGCCAATCAGTCCCTTCCCAGAGATTTTCCAAACTGGGGCTAAAAGGAAGCACTTCCTTTCTGTTTGGTTGCTAAGCTATGAGGCTAAGTTTGGATCTGTCACAGGCCATGTTTCCAGTCTTACACAGATGGCAGACCCAAAATCATAAAGCTAAAAATCAGAGGGAAGCAGATCCAAGCATGGAGAGAGAAAGAGAGGGAGAAGACATTTAAATTATCACTTCACATCCATCAGGATGGATGGCTATTATATTTAAAAAAAAGTGTTGATGAGGATATAGAGAAATTGAAACACTTGCATACTGTTGGTGGAAATGCAAAATGGTACAGCTACTGTGGAAACCAGTATGGTGATTCCTCAAAAAATTAAAAATAGAACTACCATATGATCCACCAATTCTACTTCTGGGTAGATATCCAAAAGAACTGCAAGTAAAATCTTGAAAAAATAGTTGTACACTCATGTTATTTCACAAACAACCCAAGTGTCCATCAATGAATGGATAAAGAAAGTGTAGTATACACATACAACGAAATATTATTCAGCATTAAAGACAAAGGAATTATGACACTTGCTAAAATAGGAATTTTAGCAAGTGTCATAATTCCTTTGTCTTTAATGCTGAATAATATTTGAGGACATTATGCTACATGAAATAAGCCAAATACAAAGACAGACACTGTATGATTCCACTTATATCACTTACATATGAAGTATCCAGAGTAGTCAGGTTCATTGAAACAGAAAGTAGAAGGGTAGTGGCTAAGGGCTGGAGGGAGGGGGTAATGGGGAATTTTTGTTTAATGGACATAGAGTTTCAGTTTTGTAAGACAGAAGTTGTGGAGATTGGTTGCAAAACCATGTGAATATCATTAACACTACTGAACTGTACACTTAAAAATGGTTAAGATGGTGAATTTTATGTAAGTGTGTTTTACAATTAAAATGTTTAAATTACATTAAATACATTCTTATAATCATTAGAAGAAAATATAGGTAAAATATATCAAATGCAAGTGTGACAGCAAAGGTAAAATCGTAACAGAGAATGTCTGTGTGTACAAAGAATGTGATAATGCTGATTATCTGTTGGCCTTTGTGTTATGGTTACTTTTTAAAATCTTTGATTTGTTATTTTTTCTGTAATAAACATTATTGAGTTACATAATGAGGAAATGAAATAAATAATTTTTAATTGGGAAAAATGAAATATTGTGGGTTTTTAAAAATTCTTTCATTCACCTAAGACCGAATAATTATAAAACTCAGTGTTGGTAAAGATATGAAAACAGCTACTCTTATACACTGCTATGGGAATATCATCTGATACAACCTTTCTGAAAGGCAATTTAGTCACCTGTACAGGCCAAAATTGATCGGTGGTTTCTGTCTCTTTATCTGAATGAATTGCTTTTTGTTTGTTTGTTTGTTTTTTGTTTTTTTTTGAGATGGAGTCTCACTCTGTCACTCAGGCTGGAGGGCAGTGCTCCATCTCAGTTCATCAGCAACACACATGAAGCTACTTACTATGGTGGAGCCATTTGCTATCACTTTAACATCTTGTCAAAAAACAAGGGCATATGTGGAAAAACTGAAAAATGACTGATAAAGGGCCAACTTAAAAAATAGAAAGGAGATACCTGAATGACTACTGGGTAAATAAAAAAATAAAGACAGAAATAAAGATCTTCTTTGAAACCAATGAGAACAAAGACAGAACATACCAGAATCTCTGGGACACATTTAAAGCAGTGTGTAGAGGAAATTTATAGCACTAAATGCCCACAAGAGAAAGCAGGAAAGATATAAAATCGATACCCTAATATCACGATTTAAAAAACTAGAGAAGCAAGAGCAAACAAATTCAAAAGCTAGCAGAAGACAAGAAATAGCTAAGATCAGAGCAGAACTGAAGGAGATAGAGACACAGAAAACCCTTAAAAAAATCAGTGAATCCAGGAGCTGGTTTTTTGAAAAGATCAACAAATAGACAGCTAGCCAGACTAATAAAGAAGAAAAGAGAGGGCCAGGAGTGGTGGCTCATGCCTGTAATCCCAGCACTTTGGGAGGCCGAGGCAGGTGGATCATATGAGGTCTGGAGTTCTAGACCAGCCTGACCAACATGTAGAAACCCCGTCTCTACTAAAAACACAAAAAATTAGCCAGGCATGGTGGCACATGCCTGTAATCCCAGCTACTTGGGAGGCTAAGGCAGTAGAATCACTTGAACCTGGGAGGCGGAGGTGGTGGTGAGCTGAGATCAACAAGAGTGAAACTCCATCTCAAAAAAAAAAGTCTGGGTGAGGTGGCTTATGCCTGTAATCCTAGCACTTTGGGAGGCCAAGGTGAGTGGATCACAAGGTCAGGAGATAGAGACCATTCTAGCTACATGGAGAAATCCCGTCTCTACTAAAAATACAAAATCAGCTGGGCGTGCCTGTAATCCCAGCTACTCAGGAGGCTGAGGCAGGAGAATAGCTTGAACTTGGGAGGCGGAGGTTGCAATGAGCCGGGATCATGCCATTGCGCTCCAGCCTGGGCAAAAAGAGAAACACTCAATCTCAAAAAAAAAAAAAAAAAAGAAGAAGAAAAGACAAAAGAATCAAATAAACACAATAAAAAATGATAAAGGCAGTATCACTACCTATCCCACAGAAATACAAACTACCATTAGAGAATACTATAAACACCTCTACACAAATAAACTAGAAAATCTAGAAGAAATGGATAAATTCCTGGACACGTACACCCCCCCAAGACTGAACAAGGAAGAGGTCGAATCCCTGAATAGACCAATTAGTTCTGAAATTAAGGCAATAATTAACAACCTAACCAACCAAAAGAGTCCAGGACCTGATGGTTTCACAGCTGAATTCTACCAATTTCCTTCTGAAATGATTCCAAACAATAGAAGAAGAGGGAATCCTCCCTAACTCATTTTCTGAGGCCAGCATCATCCTGGTACCAAAACCTGGCAGAGACACAATAAAACAAGAAAATTTCAGGCCAATATCCCTGATGAACATCAATGCGAAAATCCTCAATAAAATACTGGCAAACTGAATCCAGCAGCACATCAAAAAGCTTATCCACCAATATCAAGTTGGCTTTATCCCTGGGATGCAAGGTTGGTTCAACATATGCAAATCAATAAATGTAATCCATCACATAAACAGAACCAATGACAAAAACCACATGATTATCTCAATAGATGCAGAAAAGGCCTTCAACAAAATTCAGCATCCCTTCATGCTAAACAGTCTCAATAAACT
Source organism: Aotus nancymaae (assembly GCF_030222135.1). NCBI lineage: Eukaryota > Metazoa > Chordata > Mammalia > Primates > Aotidae > Aotus > Aotus nancymaae. The sequence goes on from NW_026988419.1 coordinate 54,433,801, forward strand.
AGGTATTGATGGAACGTATCTCGAAATAATAAGAGCTATTTATGACAAACCCACAGCCAATATCATACTGAATGGGCAAAAGCTGGAAGCATTCCCTTTGAAAACCAGTGTAAGACAAGGATGCCTTCTCACACACTCCTATTCAATATAGTATCGGAAGTTCTGGCCAGGGCAATCAGGCAAGGGAAAGAAATAAAGGTATTCAATTAGGAAAAGAGGAAGTAAAATTGTCTCTGTCTACAGATAACATGGTTGTATATTTAGCAAATCCCATTGTCTTAGCCCAAAATATCCTTAAGCTGATAAGCAACTTCAGCAAAATCTCAGGATACAAAATCAATGTGCAGAAATCACAAGCATTCCTATACACTCATAATAGACCAATAGAAAGCCAAGTCATGAGTGAACTCCCATTCACAATTGTTACAAAAAGAATAAAATATCTAGGAATACAACTTACAAGGGATGTGAAGGACCTCTTCAAGGAGAACTATAAACCACTGCTCAAGAAAATAAGAGAGGACACAAACAGATGGAAAAACATTCCATGCTCATGGATAGGAAGAATCAATATCCTGAAAATGGACATACTGCCCAAAGGAATTTATAGATATGATGCCATCTCCATCAAGTTACTACCGACTTTCTTCACAGAATTGGAAAAAACAAAATTTCATATGGAACCAGAAACAGCTTGCATAGCCAAGACAATCCTAAACAAAAAGAACAAAGTTGGAGGCATGACACTACCTGACTTCAAATTATACTACAAGGCTACAGTAACAAAAACAGCATGGTGCCATACCAAAACAGATATATAGACCAATGTAACAGAACAGAGGCCTCAGAAATAACACCACACATCTACCACCGTATGATCTTTGACAAACCTGACAAAAACAAGCAACGGAGAAAGGATTTTCTATTCAATACATGGTGTTGGGAAAACTGGCTAGCCATATGCAGAAAGCTAAAACTGGATCTCTTCCTTATATCTTACATAAAAATAACTCAAGATGGATTAATTATATTCCTTTTTCCATTTTTTTTCTACTGAGAAAAATATTATTTGAATGTTGCAGCTTAATGCTTCAGGATCTTGTCCAAACAGAAACATTGAGCTTGTTGGTTTGTGTTTCCCTAATTATCTCCTTTCTATTTTTTTCTTTGAAAATATAAAAATATTTTATCCCATTTCATCATCCCCTGGGAGACAAATACTTAATGGTATCTGATCTTTATATATATATATATACTTTAAGTTCTGGGGTACATGTGCAGAATATGCATGTTTGTTATTCAGGTGTACATGTGCCATGGTGGTTTGCTGCACCCATCAACCCATCATCTACATTTGGTATTTCTCCGAATGCTATCCCTCCCCTAGCTCCCCACCCCCTGACAGGTCCCAGTGTGTGATGTTCCCTTCCCTGTGTCCATGTGTTCTCATTGTTCAACTCCCACTTAGGAGTGATAATGTGGTGTTTGGTTTTCTGTTCTCATGTTAGTTTGCTGAAAATGATTTAAATATTTAAACATTTAAATATAATTAAATGTAAGACCTAAAGCCATAATAAACCTTAGAAGAAAACCTAGGCAGTACCATTCAGGACATAGGTATGGGCAAAGACCTCATGAGTAAAACACCAAAAGCAATGGTAACAAAAGCCAAAATGGACAAATAGGATCTAATTAAACTTAAGAGCTTCTGCACAGCAAAGGAAGCTATCATTGAAGTTAACAGGCAACCTACAGAATGGGAGAAAATTTTTGGAATCTCTCCATCTGACAAAAGGCTAATATCCAGACTATACAAAGAATTTAAACAAATTTACAAGAAAAAGCAAACAGCCCCATCAAAAAGTGGGCTAGGGATATTAACAAACACTTCTCAAAAGAAGACATTTATGCAGTCAACAAACATATTTAAAAAAAGCTCATCATCACTGGTCATTAGAGAAATGCAAATCAAAACCACATTGAGATACTCTCTCATACCAGTTAGAATGGTGATCATTAAAAAGTCAGGAAACAACAGATGCTGGAGAGGATGTGGATTAACAGGAACACTTTTATACTGTGAATAGGAGTGTAAATTAGTTCAACCATTGTGGAAGACAGTGTGGCGATTCCTCAAGGATCTAGAACTAGAAATACCAGCACTTTGGGAGGCCGAGGTGAGCGGATCACCCAAAGTGCATCATTTGACCCAGCAATCCCATTATTGGGTATATACCCAAAGGATTATAAATCATTCTACTATAAAGACACATGCACACTTATGTTTATTGGGGCACTGTTCATAATAGCAACGACTTGGAACCAACACAAATGCCCATCAATGATAGACTGGATAAAGAAAATATGGCACATATACACCATGGAATACTATGCAGCCATAAAAAAGATGACTTCATGTCCTTTGTAGATACATGGATGAAGCTGGAAACCATCATTTTCAGCAAACTAACATGAGAACAGAAAACCAAACACCACGTTATCACTCCTAAGTGGGAGCTGAACAATGAGAACACATGGACACAGGGAAGGGAACATCACACACTGGGACCTGTCAGGGGGTGGGGAGCTAGGGGAGGGATAGCATTCGGAGAAATACCAAATGTAGATGATGGGTTGATGGGCGCAGCAAACCACCATGGCACATGTACACCTGAGTAACAAACCTGCATATTCTGCACGTGTACGTCTCCCAGGGGATGATGAAATGGGATAAAATATTTTTATATTTTCAAAGAAAAAAATAGAAAGGAGATAATTAGGAAAACAGAAATCAACAAGCTCAATGTTTCTGTTTAGACAAGATCCTGAAGCATTAAGCTGCAACATTTAAATAATATTTTTCTCAGTAGAAAAAAATGGAAAAAGGAATATAATACTGTAATACTGACAGAATATCAAATTTATATTACTTGAAAAAGTTAAAAAAAATTAGTAAGATCTAGGACTACCTAATTAGACAGAATCTTAAATCTGACATCCCTAAAGATACAGTTTTCTTAATCTAAACATTGATTTCTAGTGCCTATGGTCTGATAAAAATAGATGTTAACAAACAAAATAGAGCTAATTTGTGTCATAAGAATTAAACCGCAGTCTGTTTCTGCAAAAAATGATTTAATCTGCTAATGCCTGGGGTAAAGGATTTATAGCAATTTTTCAAATAGGAATGGTTCCAAATACTAGCTTTTTCCAGATATTTTCCCCAAGGACTTATTGTAAGAGAACTGCAATTGATGTTTAAATGGAGAAGATGACTGCCTACATGGATGATTCAGGAGAGTACCAAAACCATCTATCTTACTAATGCCAACAGATTCATTATCTTCCTTCCGCCATTCTCTGGGTATTTTCTGAATGGAATAAGCCTTAAAAAAAACAGTTTAATTTCCACTGCAAACTCTTTAAGGAGAATGACACATTAAATCCTGTTTTAAACTAAATGTTTATTTCTCCTGAAAAATTCATATGTTGAAATTTAACCCCCAAAGTGATAGTATTTGGAGGTGGGGTCTTTGAGAAGAATTGGTCATGAGGGTGGAGTGGGATTAGTGTCTTTATAAGGAGAAGAGTTTGTTCTCTCTTTTTCTGTCTCCCTATCCCCTTCTTTTCCTCTCGGGCACATGAGGATACATGGAGAAGATGGCCAACTGCAAACCAGGAAGTGAGTCCTGTCTACACACTAGATCTGCCAGCACCTTTATCTTAGACTTCCCAGCCTCCAGAACCGTGAGAAATAAACATCTATTGTTTAAGCTGCGCAGTCTATTGTAGTCTCTTATAGTAGCTGGAATTGACTAAGTGAAGTCAGCTCCACTGAGGATAAGTTACTCTTTTGATAAGGAAGGAGCCATCCAATGTCGATGCATGGAACACAGGGATCACTAGGACGCAGGGGTGGAAAGAGGGATAAAATAGCAAAGAAAATGATGGTGGAGCAGACAAACTTGTTCTACACCTTAACTTGACTTCCCAAGACAGACTCTGGCTTCCAGTTAGGCTTTTTCTGTTCCCGTTCTCAGTGTCTGTATCTTCCCACTTTATGCTGGTTGATCAAGAGATGGAAAGTGGAGCAGGCAAGAAGTTCATAAAATTTTAATGTTGTAAATTATAGCATTGTTTAACAGTCAAAAAGTTGAAAAATAATGGTCCTTCTTAACTCCAGCGAGAAATCAGTGAGTGAGATGGCACAGGCCAGCTTTCAGAGAGGCAGACTGTGAGTCAGAGACGAGCAGGTAGGAAGTTCATTAGGTATGCTCCAAGGATCATCACCTAGGACAGGAAAGCAAGGAAAGGGAAGGGACTGGCAGACGGAGAAGTGGAGACTTGATGGATTCTCAATGAAACCCTCAGCCCTCTGGATTATTCTGAAGAAGGGATGACCCATCAAGGATGCCTTGAATTGGGGCAAGAAGGCTAGGCCTTTATACCTCCACATTGACTAGTGATTGGATGCAGACCATCCTCAGAAAGGGTCTGTCACCTTAGGCAAGGAATCTCTCTTCAACTGAGAAAATCCCTGAAAAGAACTGACAACTAAGGGTTGTCTTGTCCACAGCATTCCTTGCTTCTAGAGGAATAAAACCTTCAGTCCTGAAGGGAGAATCTGAGCAGTGTATCACAGTGACCATCACAGAGAAAACTCGTACCTACCACAAAGCTTACTGTCTGCAATGACTCAACAAACATTTGTTTAATAAATGAAAATCCTGTTCTCTCTTGCAAATTGTCCCTCCTTCCCAACAGAAAAATAAATACAATATTATTAAAGTTTTTATAGATGAACGATTGTCTTCGATAACTAGTTTTTCTCCTGTGAAAGACTGGCAAGATATCGTTCTGTAGCTATACCTGTGGCCAAGGAAAATGGCATTATGTGACAAATATCTGTAAGAGTCTGCTGTAACTTAATGTACATTTAGTTTTGAATTTTTGTAAAAAAGAGTTCACATTTTGAAGCCATGTTAAACATGTAGAAAACTTACAAAGAGAGAACAAAGAAGTTTTGTTATTTGAACAGTTTGAGAGTAAGTTGCAGACCTGATGCTGTAATACCCCTATACTTTAGTGTGTTTTTCCTATAGACAAAGATACTCTCCTATTTAACCAGAACGCAATTACTCAAGATCAGGGAGTTAACATCACCACATTACTATGATCTAATTCTTAGACCATGTTCAAGTTTTGCCGAATGTTCCAATGTAATTTATAATAAAAGAATCCAGTCCAAAATCAAGTACCGCATTTAGTTCGTCTCTTCAGTTCTCTTTAATCTGGAACCATTCCTATCTTTCCTTTACTTTCAGGACCTGACACTTTTGAAGATTATAGAGTAATTTTTATACAGTAATTTTTATAATGTCCCCCAATTTAGCTTTGTCTGATATTACCTTATGATAAGGTTATGCTTTTTTGGCAGGAATCTCAGTGAAACAATGCTGTGTTCTCATTGCATTCTATCAGAGGGTCTACATTTTCAATCTGTTTTATTACTGAGATGTTCACTTTGATTATTTGATTAAAATGATGTCTTCTAGGCTCCTCTATTGTAAATTAACCCCTTTTCCCTTTTTTATTCATAAATAATTTTCAGGAAGTACTTTGAGGCTAAATAAATATCTCATTCTCCACAAAGTATGAACTTACTTATTATATGACGTTATACTTATTATGTGACTTATTATATGATTATGAACTCATGGATTTATGCTTTAATTTATTACTATTATTTTCTTTGATGTTCAAATTGTTCCAGATTTATCTAGTGGTGTACACTTAAAGCTGACTTCTGAGTCATTTTTACTTGATGCCTGCACAATTTTGGGGGACGCTTCTTTACTTTTTAGCCTAGTAAGACGTTCCAGGTTGATCTTCTATTTCCTCTGCCCTAATTCTGAAATCAGCCATTTCTCTGAGCTCTATTTTATTTATTTTTCATTTTTTGAGACAGAGTCCCTCCTTTTTATTCAGGCTGGAGTACAGTGGTTCCAGCATAGCTCACTGCAGCCTTGAACTCCTGGGTTCAAGCATACTCTCACTTTAGCCTCCTGAGTAGCAGGGACTACAGGTATGCACTATCACACCTGTCTAATTTCTTTCTTTCTTTCTTTCTTTTTTTTTTTTTGAGATGGAGTCTTGCTCTGTCACAAGGCTGGAGTGCAGTGGCACAATCTCGGCTCACTGCAACTTCTACCTCCTGGGTTCAAGCGATTCTTCCACCTCAGCCTCCCTAGTAGCTGGGACCACAGGTGTGCGCAACCATGCCCAGCTAATTTTTTGTATTTTTAGTATAAACAGGGTTTCACCATGTTGGTCAGGATGGTCTCGATCTCTTGACTTCGTGATCCACCCGCCTTGGCCTCCCAAAGTGCTGGGATTACAGGCATGAGGCACTGCACCCGGCCAAATTTCTAAAAAATTATTTTTGTAGAGACAGGGTCTTGCTACGTTGTTGACATGGTTTGGCTGTGTGTCCCCACCTCATCTTGTAGATCCCATAATTCCCATGTTGTGGGAGGGACCTGATGGGAGATGATTGAATCATGGGGGTGGGTCTTTCCCATGCTGTTCTCATGATACGGAATGAGTCTCATGAGATTTGAGGATTTATTAAAATCAGGAGTTACTCTGCACAAGCTATCTCTTTGACTGCCACCATCCACGTAAGATGTGACTTATTCTGTCTTGCTTTCCTCCATGATTGTGAGGCCTCCCCAGCCACGTGGAACTGTAAGTCCATTAAACCCCTTCTTTCCAGTCTTGAGTATGTCTTTATCAGAAGTATGAAAACAGACTAATAAAGTAAATTGGCACCAGTAGAGTGGGGCATTGATGAAAAGATACCCAAAAATGTGAAAGCAACTTTGGAACTGGGTAACAGGCGGAGGGTGGAACAGTTTGGAGGGCTCAGAAGAAGACAGGAAAATGTGGGAAAGTTTGGAACTTCCTAGAGACCCACTGAATGGCTTTGACAAAAATACTGATAGTGACATGAAGCGTAAGGTCCAGGCTGAGGTGGTCTCAGATGGAGATGAGGGACTTATTGGGAACCAGAGCAAAGGTGACTCTTGTTATGTTTTAGCAAAAAGACTGGCAGCATTTTGCCACTGCCCTAGAGATTTGTGGAACTTTGAACTTGAGAGAAATGGTTTAAGGTATCTGGCAGAAGAAATGTCTAAACAGTGAAGTATTTAAGAGGCAACTTGAATGCTGTCGAGGGCTTTCAGTTTTATAAGGGAAGCAGAGCATAATAGTTCAGAAAATTTGCAGCTTGACAATGTGATAGATAAGAAAATCCCATTTTCGGGGAGAAATCCAAGCCAGCTTCCGAAATTTGCATGAGTAATGAGGAGCCAAATAATCCCCATGACAATAGGGAATATGTCCCCAGGGCATATCAGAGGTCTTTACAGTAACCCCTCTCATCAAAGGCCTGGAGGCCTAGGAGGAAAAAGTGGGTTCATGGGCCAGGCCCAGGGTCCCCATGCTGTGTGCAGTCTAGGGACTTGGTGCTCTGCATCCCAGCTGCTCCAGCTATGGCCAAAACAGGCCAATATAGAGCTCGGGCTGTGGCTTCAGAGGATGCAAGCCTCAAGCCTTGGCAGCTTCCAACGTGGTGTTGAGCCTGTGAGTGCACTGAAGTCAAGAACTGAGGTTTGGGAACCTCTACCTAGATTTCAGAAGATGTATGGAAATGCCTGGATTCCCAGGCAGAAGTTTGCTGTAGGGGTGGGGTCCTCATGGAGAACCTCTGCTAGGGCAGTGCAGAAGGAAAATGTAGGGTGGGAGCCCCCACACAGAGTCCCTACTGGGGAACCAGCTAATAAAGCTGTGAGAATAGGTCCACCGTCCTCCAGACCCCAGAATGGTAGATCCACTGACAGCTTGCACTGTGGGCCTGGAAAAGCTGCAGACACTCAGTGCCAGCCAGTGAAGCCAGCTAGGAGGGAGGATGTACCCTACAAAGTCACAGGGGTGGAGCTGCCCAGTACTATGGGAACCTACCTCTTGCATCAGTATGACCTGGATGTGAGACATGGAGTTGAAGGAGATCATTTTGGAGCTTTAAGATTTGACTGCCTCACTGGATTTTGAACCTGCATTGGGCCTGTAGTCCCTTTGTTTTGGCCAATTTCTCCCATTTGGAATGACTGTATTTACCCAATGCCTGTATGTCTATTGTATCTAGGAATTAACTAACTTGCTTTTGATTTTACAGACTCATAGGTGGAAGGGACTTACTCGCTTTGTCTCAGATGAGACTTTGGACTGTGGACTTTTGAGTAAATGCTGAAATGAATTGAGACTTTAGGGGACTGTTTGGAGGCATGATTGGTTTTGAAATGTGAAGATATGAGATTTGGGAGGGGCCAGGGAGAGAATGATACGGTTTGGCTCTGTGTTTCCACCCAAATGTCGTCTTGTAGCTCCCATAATTCCCATGTGTTGTCAGAAGGACCCAGTAGGAGATGATTGAATCAAGTGGGTGGGTCTTTCCCATGCTATTCTCACGATAGTGAACGGGTCTCATGAGATCTGATGGTTTTAAAAACAGGAGTTTCTCTGCACAAGCTCTGTCTTTGCTTGTCACCATCCATGTAAGACATAACTTGCTTCTCCTTGCTTTCTGCCATGCTTGTGAGGCTTCCCCATCCATGTTGAACTGTAAGTTTATTAAACCTCTTTTTCTTTCCAGTCTCTGGTATGTCTTTAGCAGCAGTGTGAAAATGGACTAATACAGTTGTCTAGGCTGGTTTTGAGCTCCTGGGCTCAAGCTATCCTCCTGGCTTGACCTCCCAAAGTGTTGGGATTGCATGGGTGAGCCGCCACACCTGGCCCATGTCTCTGAGCTCTATTTAAGGTCCCCTCTCCATTAGGGCACTTCACCCATCATAAGGATGTAAAAGTATGCTAAAGAAGAGTTTGTGAAAACTATATAATGGAGTGTTTCTTGCTTGTTAAGTTTGAAAATTACAACACTCTGCTTAAAATTCTAAGCTCCAAAGGTATAGACGTCATAGGTTTATTCCAATATCTTTACTGCATAGATGTGTATCTTTAGTATATCTAGGAAGTAGTGTAAAGTGACTAGTATCATAACACAGTACAATTTATATAGTGAAGGCCTGTAAAAGGTGATAAACTCCATTTAAAACTGCTCTGTGGTAAGATTTGTGATTGCCAGTTCAGCAGCAGAAGTGTGATGGACTTTGAACAGAATAGATGACTTGGGTTTGTGACTCAGCAGAGTCCTTTAGTAAGAAAAGAATCTCCACCTCACAAGGTTGTGTAAATATTGAATTGGCTCCCATAGAGCTGCCATGTAAACTGTAAAGGGCTATTTTAATATAAAATATTATTTTAAAATGCTAACAGTCACATAACTGTTAAAACTTCAAAAAGTGAACTTGGTTTTCTCAAGAAAAGAAAAACCAATGTGACAAAAAAATAAAAAACAGAGCAAAACAAAACAAAAACTACCAACCAAACAAAAAAACTGGTAACACTGTTAGCCTTTTAAAATGGTGAGATTGTATTTATAGGCTTCTTTTTTCACAGAACCTTAATAGAACTCAAATTGCAATTGTGCTGAAATCTCTCTAATGATTGCCATTATTGCTTAACCTTCTTACATGCTTTGTTAAATTCACGATATTTTATTATTTGAGGTCATCTACAGATAAATTGCTTGTTCAATTGTTAAAATTTCTGAGAGTAAACCACTAATAAAGAATAGTTTGTGGCTCTTTCAACGGTTTGTAGACTATGAGTGGACCTGAATAATGAGTTAGCAAGAAACTGAACTATTATAAGAATTCTTACTTGTTCTTATTTAGTTGAAGTTTTATAGAAAAGAAGAGAAAACTAATGAATTGCTGTTAATTTTGTAGGTAAGAGTGATATTGTCTTTTTAAAAGTCATTAGTTTCTAGAGACATACTAAAACATTAAAAAATGTAATATGAAAGAGACATTTTTCCTGAGATGAGTGGATGAAAGTCTATAGTTCAGAGGTCAGCAAACTTTTTCTGTAAAGGGCTAAATAATAACTCCTTTAGGCTTTGTAGGCCATACAACTTCTGTTGCAACTACTCAACTCCACTACTACAGCACAAAAGCAGGCATGTAAACACAAGAGCTTGGCTGCGTTCCAACAAAATTTTATTTACAAAAGCAGGCAACAGGCTGGATTTAGTCTGTGGGTCATAGTTTCCAACCTCCAGGGAGAAATGAAACAAGATTTGTTGTGATTAATAATTATGAAAGCTCAGTGATGAGTACATCAAAGTTGTTACACCATTCTGTGTACATTTTATATATTTAAAATTTCCCGTAATAAATTTTCTACAATAAAAAGTCAAAAACAAAGAAGAAAGAAAATTTTGATAAGAGATAGAGAATGAGATAACCGGGCTGAGATAAAATACCTTCATATTTGATATATATACATTTTACTAGTTTACTGATCAGATTTACTGGCTATTTTCCATTTATTTATTTATTTGACAGGGTCTTGTTCTGTCACCCAGACTGGAGTGCAGTGGCTTGACCATGGCTCACTGCAGCTTTGACCTCCTAGGCTCAAGTGATCCTCCTGCCTCAATCTCCCATGTAGATGGGACTACAGGTACATGCCACCACACTGGGCCAATTTTTGTATTTTTTGCAGAGATGAGGTCTCATTTTGTTGCCCAGGCTTGTCTCAAACTCCTGGGCTCAAGCAATCCTCCAGTTTCAGCCTCCCAAAGTGTTTGGATTATAAGCATGAGTCACTGCACCCAGCCTATTATCCTTTTATATAATCTGCCTGATCTTTTTTTTTAAAAAGATATTGAATTGGAATATTTATGAAACTATTGTTTGGTAATATACTAAATTTGGTACGCTTAAGTGCCAAGGGATTTTAAAACATTTTATTTTTAAAAAACCATCACATGAAATAAAGGATATATATTTCATATAGGAGTCTAGGACTTTGGATTGCAATGCTATTGAATGTTCATGATTTACATTATTCCTTTACTCAAAACTCGTGGCCATGATTCATAATACATCTCTGTGAGCCAGGAACAGAAAATGCAATGAAGAAATTAGGTGGGAGCCATGAGTCTGCTAAACTCTAAGTCAAGAAGTAGATAGAGGCAATTGTGAGTTCATATCCTTTTGGGAGATCAGAGACAGGTTCACTGCCTAAAACCAGGAGACAGGCTGGTGATCCTCACTTACTCTCATCCCTTTCACAAGGAAGCTTGAAAAGCTGCTGCTGACTACTGCCTGGTACTACAGCTTTAGGGGAAGCTGCGAGCTTCAGGAGGCAGGACAAAAACACAAGCTGTCAACCAATATTCTACATGTTACCATGAAGGATGTGATCAATGAGTCATCCAAATGATTATTTTTAAATTTTATTTTAAGTTTCTGGATACATATGCAGGACATGCAGGTTTGTTACACAGGTAAACACATGCCATGGTGGTTTGCTGCACCTGTCGACCCATTACCTAGGTATTAAGCCCCACGTGCATTAGCTATTTTTCCTGGTGTTCTCCCTCCCCTACCCTGACCTACCCATTCACAGGCCCCAGCGTGTGATATTCCTCTTCCTGTGTCCATGTGTTCTCATTGTTCAGCTCACATTTATGAGAACATGTGGTGTTTGGTTTTCTGTTCTTGTGTTAGTTTGCTGAGGATGATGGCTTCTATTTCCATCCATGTCCCTGCAAAGGACATGATCTCATTCCTCTTTGTGGCTGCATAGTATTCCATGGTGTATATGTACCACTGTGTATGTAAGGGCATTTGGGTTGATTCCATTTCTTTGCTATTGTGAATAGTGCTGCAATAAACATGTATCTTTATAATAAATTACATGTATCTTTATAATAAAATGATTTATAGGTCCAAATTCTTTATCCCTATTTGTGCCCATATCCATTGCCACTGTAATGTTGAAATTCTTCCCATAAAAGGCAGTATACTTTTCTGGGCTCAGCCATAGGACATGCTTTGGCCAATGGGATGTTAGCAGATATGATGAAAGCAAGGGCTTGAAATGTGCTTATCTAATGGGGCTTGTCCCTTGTACTTTTGTCATCACAATCAGGAGAGTTTTCCCCAGGGTAGCTGCGGCCCTAGGCCCCGGAATAAGCAAGTGGAGCAGAAGTGACCTTCCTGTTTGCAGACCTGGTAACTCCACTCACCTCACACCCTCTCTGTGGTTGACAATGCCCCAGGTGATATGATCTAGCAGCCTTTTGGCCTCTTCCTCTCCACTCTCCCTCTCTCACTGTTCTAGGGCCACAGCTTCCTCCCTCTCCCTTGAACACCTGCCCCAGGGCTTTTGCACTGGCACACCCTCCCCCATTCTGCCCAGCTGGGTCCTTCTCATCACCCATAAGTCAGTACAATTGTCATCTCCTCAGAGAGGTCCAGGCTGTCAGACCTCATAGTCATCACCAATGCACAATACATTGCTTTTTCTATGCTTAGATAATGTTTAGATACACAAATACTTACCAATGTATTACAATTGTCTACAGTATCCAGTATAATACATGCTGTATAGGTTTGTAGCCTAGGAGCAATGGGCTACACCGTATAGCCTAGGTGTGTAGTAGGCTATACCATTTAGGTTTGTATAGTGCACTATGTTTGAACGAGGACAAAATTGCCTAACAACACACTTCTCAGAATGTATCCCCATCATTTAGTGATACATGACTGTACGTGTATGAATTTTTTCAGCTGAAGATGATAGAAATGTAAGGATAGAAATGATAAAAATTTTTCAGCTGGATTATAATCTTATTGGACCACCATGATACATGCAGTCCATCATTAGCCGTAACACCGTTATAACACATATTTTTTTTTTTCAGTTCACAGGTTTACAGATCAGGGGAACCACATCTAAAATAGACGTACACCATAAGATAGTGGAATGCAATCCTTATAAATGACTGGATGAGGCTTTTGGGGGTCCTGGGATAAGGATGAGTCTGTTTTGCTGTGGGATGGATGTAAGTAATCATGACTAAGAAGGTGGACTATAGTTGATTGAACTGATTTTTGGTCTCAGTGCTTCACACTTCCATGTATCTACCTGCTTTGCCTTGTGACTTTGAAGTTCCTCCCACAAAAGGCAAAGTATGCTTACCTGCTCCTTGATCTTGCACTTGACTGTGGGACTTGGGTTGGCCAATGAGATGTCTGCAGATGTTACGTAAGCAGGGGCTTGAACTGCTAGCACCGTGAGGCTTGTCCTATTGTGCTTTTGCCATCATCATGAGATTCCCCTAGGTAGCTGCTTCTCCCTCAGTCTGAGCTCAACAATGAACACATTGGAGCTGCCCCAGCTGACCATACACCCACAATCTGAATCAGAGGTTGCCCCACCAACTTGTGAGCAAAATAAATGCTTACTGCTGTATATCACTGAGATTTTGAGCTATGTCAGGAATAACTAATACAGAAGAGAAATCTCAAATTGTCAATATAAGGCCTGATTTAAAACTTGGTATCCTGGGAACTTGTTTGTTAAGTGCAAAATCCTTCAATAGGCAGCTGTGGATAACAGAATAATCTTTTCCACCCAAAATGAACATTAAAAGTTCATAAAATGTTCCAAAACACACAAAGAAATCTACATTAAGAAATGCTCTCAAAACTTTAATAATCAGAATGATTTGCTCCAGATTAAACTGAAATAGGACAATTGAAAGAATGAAAACACATGGACTGGGTGCAGTGGCTCTCACCTGTAATCTCAGAACTTTGGGAGGCTGAGGCAGGTCAAGAGTTTGAGACCAGCCTGGTCAACATGGTGAAACCCTGTCTCTACTAAGAATACAAAAATTAGCTGGGTGTGATGGCATGTGCCTGTAATCTCAGCTACTCAGGAGTCTGAGGCAGAAGAATTGCTTGAACCTGGGAGGCAGAGGTTGCAGTGAGCCGAGATCCCACCCCTGCACTCCAGCCTGGGTAACAAAGCAAGACTCCATCTCAGAAAAAAGAAAAAAAGAATGATAATATATGTTTAGAATCCTCAAAAAGTGAGATGATGCAATAATATAATTTTTTTTTTTTTTTTTTTGAGATGGAGTCTTGCTCTGTCACCCATGCTGGAGGGCAATGGCACAATCTCAGCTCACTGTAACCTCCGCCTCCTGGGTTCAAGTGATTCTCCTGTCTCAGCCTCGCAAGTAGCTGGGATTACAGGCGCATGCCACCATGCCTGGCTGATTTTTGTATTTTTAGTAGAGAAGGGGTTTCACTATGTTGGCCAGGCTGATCTCAAAGTCCTGACCTCAGGTGATCTGCCCACCTCAGCCTCCCAAAGTGCTGGGATTACAGGTGGGAGCCATTGTGCTGGGCCACATAAATTTTTAAAAAGAATAAATTATGAAACAAAATCAGGCTTAAATGACCCAAGAATAGGTAGAAATAGTTTATTAAAAATTTGCTGGACATGGTGGTGTGTAGTCCACCACACCATGGTGGTGTGCCTGTAGTCCCAGCTGTTTGGGAGGCAGAGGCAGGAGGATGGTGGGAGGCCAGAAGTTTAAGGATGTAGAGCACTATGATTGGCCCCATCAATAGCCACTGCACTCCAGCCTGGGCAACACAGTGAGACCCTATCTCTAAAAACACAAACATTTTTTAAAATAAATAAAATAAAAGAGTTCAAAAAATTAGAACATACCAATTTAAAGATGCAATGGGCATTCTAGACTACACACAGTCTCAGAGAGAATTACTATATTTTAAGGCATTACTGAGGAAATAATGCAAAATGCAACAAAGAGATTTTTGAAAATAAGTGAGAAAATAAGTGACATAGAGAACAGAGAAGCTCCAACTGTCTAATAAACTTTCAAAAGAAGAAAATAGAGAAAATTACAAAGAAGCAATATTTGAAGAGATAGGAGCAGAGAACTTTCCAAAACTGAAGAATAACCCCTTGGAGTAAAAGCACATTTTGTACCAAGCAGGATATAATACAAACTCGTATGTAGACACATAAGAGTAAAACTGCAGGATTAAAAAAAAAAATTAAAGTTATCAAAGAGGGAAAAATAATTAACCACAAAGGTATAAAAATTAGACTAATAAGATTTCTAATTGAGAAAAATAAGTGACAGGATGCAATGGAATAATCGTTTCAAATTGCTAAGAGAAAGTAACTCCGTATGCAGAATTCTATACTCAGCCAAAAGCTATTATCTAAGAGTGAAAGCAAAGTAAAGGCATTTGCAGACAAAAAGAAAAGAAATGAAACAAAACTCCAGATACATCTCACTGAAATAACCATTACAGATTTCAAGAGGAAAAGTGAATGTAAGGGCAAGAAGTTAGATGCAAAATACAATGGTGATTTTTATGGTATGTGAACTGAATATCAATAAAATTATTTTGTGTAAAAAGAAAAAATGATGGGCATAAAATTGTCATGTTTGAATATTGATTTTTTAAAAAATGTATTTTATGATAAAAATGTTGATACTGAATTTCCAGACAATAAAAGGAAATGTAGGAATCGGTTAATGAGAAAACAAAATAACGTCCTTTTCTTGTTTGGAAGAAAGATGTTCCAAGTAAGGAGAACATCAAAGTGGGGGGATAATAGGAAACCTTATCAACCTGGCAGAAGACCAAAACTGAAGAAGCAAATGTAAATAATGATAAACACATAAAATAAAATGGTAAAAAATAAATGCTAGAGCTAGGCATGATAGGCCGGGTGTGGTGGCTCATGCTTGTAATCCCAGCACTTTGGGAGGCCGAGGTGGGTGGATCACTTGAGGTCAGGAGTTCAAGACCAGCCTGAACAACATGGTGAAACTCCGTCTCTACTAAAAATACGGGAATGGTGGCACATACCTGTAATCCCAGCTACTTGGGAGGCTGAGGCAGGAAAATCGCTTGAATCCAGGAGGCGGAGGTTGCAGTGAGCCAAGATTGTGCCATTGCACTCCCACATGGGCAACAAAAGAGAAACTCTGTCTTAAAAAACAAACAACAACAAAAAAGAGCTAGGCACGATGGCACACACTAGAAGTCCCAGCTATTCGGGAGGATGAGGCAGGAGGATCACTTGAGTCCAGGAGTCCAAGACCAGCCTGGGCAACGCAGCAAGACCACACTTCTAAATGAATGAATGAATGAATGAGTAAATAAGTAAATCTAAATGTCATTAATCACAATGAACGTAAACGAGTTAAACTGATCTAATGAATGACAGACTATCAGATTCCAAAAGAAACAAAATCTAGCCACATGTTGCTTGTAAGGGATACATCCAAAGTAAAATGTCACAGGAATTTTGAAATAAAGAAATAAAAATGCACTACACAGAGTTCTGATTCTGAAAATGAGAGAGGAGCTTGTATCAGACTATATGTTCTATAATAATTATAAACTCTGGGGAACACATATATATATTCAATTAGTTCATATATATGTGAACTAATTGATAATTGACATATATATGAACTAATTGAAGGTACTTGGAGAATCAAAAGCAGGAAGAAACCAACGGGAGTAAACACTGAAAGAAGAGAACCACACTGGGCGAGATTCATGTTTATGAAACCTTACCTCAGCACAGTGATGCCAGAACTCAAGCAGAGAAGTGCAGTCTTACTGGCTTGAGTCAGTGGGCACAAACTGGGGATGCCTAAGCAATATGAGCACAAGGGAGCATCCCCCAAAAGGGATAGAGCCAAAAAACAAGGAGTCCCAACATCTATGATAAACCTCACTCAAATTTTTTGGCTGACTCTTTGGCTGTGCATGTGCAAAGGAGACCGCCAAAGGTGATGGTGATGGAAAATAACAGCTGGAAAGCTGAAAACTCCAACAGAAATCCAGTCGCTGCCAACTGCAAAAGAGGCAGAGTTGGAAATGGGGGTCCAAGCAAGCTAAGCGACTGCTAGAATAGAAATAAAGACTCTTCATAAAAAGGTAATAGAATCTAGTCAAAACAATGTTTGATTCCCAATGTCTTATATATGATAAAGCTAAACATGCGAATGACTAATGCTACAACTGTTATTTTTACAACAGACACTCTTCAGCCATGAAAAGGAATGAACCATTGATACACACAGTAGCATGGATGAATTTCACAGACCTCATACTGAGTGAAAGCAGATAAACACAAATGGGTACACAGTCAGCTTTCTGTATCCCTGGGTTCTACATCTGTGGATTCAACCAGCCTAGTTTGAAAATATATGAAAAAAAATGGATGGTTGTGCCTGCACTGAACACATACAGACTTTTTTCCTGTCATTATTTCCTTAACAATACAGTATAAAAACTGCTTACATAGCATTTACATTTTACTAGGTATTGTAAGTAATCTACAGATAAAGCAAACAGGAAAATGTGCATAGATTATATGCAAATGCTACAGCATTTTATTTTTACTTTTTTTTGAGACAGGGTCTTGCTCTGTTACCCAGGCTGGAGTGCAGTGGCACAATCTCTGCCCCCTAGGCTCAAGTGATCTTCCCACCTCAGTCCCCCAAGTAGCTGGGACTACAGGTATGAGCCACCATGCTAGGCTAATTTTTTTTTTTTTTTTTGGGTAGAGATGGAGTTTAACCATATTGCCTAGGCTGGTCTCAAACTCCTGAGGTCAAACAATCCACCCGCCTCGACCTCCCAAAACACTGGAGTTACAGGCGTGAGTCACTGTGCCTGGCCTACATCACTTTATATGAGACTTATCCATTTGAGCATCAGTGGATTTTGTTATCTGCAGGGAGGTCCTGAGAACATTCCTCTGCAGTTACCAAGGGACAACTGTGTACTGCATGATTCCATGTAGGTGATGTTCTAGAAAACACAACACTATCTAGTGTGAATGAAATCAGAAAAAGGAGATTCTTGTGAGCTTGATGGGAAAGGGGCATGAGGGAACTTGCTGACCCAATAAAAATGATCTATATCTTGAAGGGATGCGATTGTCAAGAACTGTGAAGGGTTGGAGATGTTACCCTATTTGCAAGATAAAAAACCTGCCACCGTCTCCTGCATCAGAGACAAAGGATTTCATTATCCACAACACAGTAAGTGGCTTGAGCTGCATGTCTGCCTTGGCTCCTGTCATCCCCCAAGTCTTACAGGGGTAATGCAGAGGGGCCTGAATGGATGCCATGCATGCAGCACTGTGTGCTAGAACTGAAGAACACCAAGCTTAAGGAGCCTTAATCTTTAACCAAGAGCTGTAAGTCTGCTTTCCCTTTGCCCTGGAAGGAAACAGTATCTTAATTTTACTGGATAGAACTTGTCTTTTGCTCCAGAGGGAGACACCATCTGTCTTCTGAGACTGTTTACTTTATAAAATCCTTAAGAAGATAGTGCCTCTGCTTACAAAACAAACAGAAACACAATAGACCCATGGGAATAGTCTCCAAAAGTGAGTTATGAGAGTGTTTGCATTAATCAAGAATTCTCAAATCTTACGCTTAAGCAGTGTAGACTACACTGTAATCTTTATCCCCAATAACACAACAATAAAATCCTTTAAAACAAACACAAAAACAGAATTAGGTGTGGACAAATTAAGGATGACGGAAAAGGGGGATTCCTGTGTTCTTGTGAATCCTCTAAAATTGATAGGTTTGGTAGAAGTCAGCCTGCCTTACTCAAGTGGCAGCTGACCTCACTGTAAACTATTTCTTCAAACTACATTATAGAGTTATAATAGCGTATAATAATTATATAAGCTATTATATATAAGGGCAAATAAGTCATCTTTTTTTCTTTCTCTTCACCATTATGTCCTTGGCAACTAGTACATACATGTTCAATATATTATTGTTGAATGAACTTGTACAACCAAGATGAAAAGGGAACCAACACTTTGACCCCAAAGTCACTAAGTCACCTCTTTATCCTGCCATCTGTCATCTTTTACTCTTGCTTTCACATCTTCTCATCTCAGTTATACTTTTCTTATCTTTTCCTGCCACCTCATTCTTTCAAGGAGTCATAAAATGGAATAAAATTTTTTTCACAATTGCATGGCCTATTTATAATATAAAGATTTCATATTTCCTTCTTAAAAAACAAGCAAACAAAACCCAGAACAGTGGTTGAATTAAACAGCATGTAAACTTTAAAAAAAAAATTAAACAAGAGGCCTCAAAAAATTGGGTGAAAACTCATAACTGTTCCTCTCCACAGAAATCTTCAGTAAAGGCAAAAGATTTATATGATCTGAAGATAAACCAGAGTATCACAATGTGTGACTTAAGTGAGGCCATGGAATCATATTTGTTGAGCATTAATCCCAGCTCCATTTGCTATGTGTCCTGTCAGAAGTCATTTAACCTCCCTGTGCCTCACAGTATTAATTTCACAGAACTGTTAGATGGCTAAATGGGAAAATATCTCACAGTGCTTGGAACAGCAGTGATACAGTAAGAGTATAACAAGTATCATTTATTATTCAAAAAATCATCTAGATTTGTATTTGGACTGTGAACTAGGCACTAGTAGAATTGTACAAAACAACAAAAACACAACATTAAAATAAAAATTAGCATAATCTTTAAAAATAAGCCTAAGTAAAACTTCAATTTGAAAAGGTAGTACCTAAATAATTGTTGCAACATCTATAGACAATACACATTTGTTTACAGAATCTCTGCAGAAGATACACATAGGAATCCTTTATGTTGTAATCCAAATGGATAAAAATTGATTTTGTGCCTACTATGTGTAGGGTGCATAGCTGTGTTTGAGGTTACAAAAATAAAACACAGGCTTTGCTCATAAAAACCACAATTCAGTAGGGCATACAGGATACTTTTTAGATTTTTTTAAAGGTACAAATGTTCACCAAGGAAAAATGAAAAATAGTGAAAAGCAAATACGCCCACAAGGTTCTTTCTTTTTCTTTTCTTTTCTTTTCTTTTTTTTTTTTTTTTTTTTTGAGAGGGAGTTTTGCTCTTGCTGCCCAGGCTGGAGTGCACTGGTGTGATATTGGCTCATTTCTCGAGTTCAAGCGATTCTTCTGCCTCAGCTTCCCGAGCAGCTGGGATTATAGGCATGCGCTACCACATCCGGCTAATTTTGTATTTTTTGTAGAGACAGGATTTCTCCATGTTGGTCAGACTGGTCTCAAACTCCCGACCTCAGGTGATCCACCCAGACTCCCAAGTGCTGGGATTACAGGACTGAGCCACTGCCTCAGCCTCCTGAAGTGCTGGGATTACAGGCATGAGCCACTGTGCCTGGCCTGCTCTTTCAAATCCATTCTAGTTTTTAAAAAAATCATTAACCACATTATACGCAATTTTGTATTCTGTTTGCTTTCTCTAAGTAGTAAGCATTATTTCCATTCTATCCCATAGTTTTGGAAGGATTTGGTGTTACACAATATTCGATTAGTGTGTGCATGTGGTAGCATCTGTAATCTTCGTTATGACCATTGATATTTAGTTTAGTGGTTAAGAGACTGGGCATCAATTTTAAGTCTGCCTGTATCTGAAGACCAGCTTCCCCATTTGCTGGCTGTTACTTGGGCAAGTTACTTTATTTTCTGAATGTACTTCAGCTTCCTGTTGATAAAACAGGAAAAATAGTACTAACATCATAGAGTTCTGAGATATATGTAAAGTCACTCGCCCAGTGCCTGGCAATAAATCTAGCAAATAAGCAGTTTTAGACATTGTGTTTGCCTTACCAACATGCTTTTCATACCTTCTCCATTATACTGCAGTCATGCGGTTGGGAACAAGGCTAGATACTGATTCATTTAAACAACTCAGGCTAGTCCCATCCTTCTAGCTAGTGATTGTTTCAAACTAATCATGCATAATCCAAAGAGTCCATGACAGTCATATGATCACGAATGAACAACCAATTTGGGCAAACAGACTTCATTGTGGCTACACTGAGATGTGTATTAGAATTTGAGAGCAACCTGAGCAACAAAGTGAGACCTTGTCCCCACCAAAAAAAAGCGTATTGACAGTTTTTCCTCCCTCAATGGGAACTCCTCTTTCATCAAAGGATAAACCCTACTTGGTAATGGTAAGTTGTTCTTTGAACACATGATTTATATTTCTAATATTTTATTTAGGTTTGTTTGCATCCATATTCATAGGTAAAAGAACAATCATAACTTTTTGTCTTTTCAAAGTTTTGGTGTCAGGGTAACAATAACTGCACAAAATTTAATGTGGTATACACCCACCTTTTTCTGTCTGCCAGAGAAAACTGATATACCATAGAAGTAATGTGTTTCTTAAAAGTTTGGGAGAATGCATAAAGTGATCAGGACTCATTGGAGGAGATATAATTCACTGGTGACTACATTTTTTCTTTGGTTATTGAGCTGTTTGAATTTTGTAGGTTTTCTAAACTTGTGTACTGAATATATCTTTTTTTTTTTTTGAGATGGAGTCTCACTCTGTCACCAGGCTGGAGTGGAGTGGCGTGATCTCCCCTTACTGCAACTTCCACCTCCTGGGTTCAAGCAATTCTCCTGCTTCAGCCTCTTGAGTAGCTGGAACTACAGGTGTGCACCACCACACCCAGTTAATTTTTGTATTTTTAGTAAAGATGGGGTTTCACCATGTTGGCCAGGATGGTCTCAATCTCTTGACCTCATGATCTGCCTGCCTCAGCCTCCCAGTGTTGGGATTACAGGTGTGAGCCACTGTGCTGGTGCTGTACTGAATATTTCATAGCAAGTATTTGAACTAAAATAGAGAATTAAGGATGGCATTTAGTTTTTTAATAATCTTCTGGTTTTCATTATCTTTATTTCTGATTTTGATTTTTTAAAAAAATGCATTTGCCAGGAGGTTGTCTATTTGCTTTCAATTTATTTCTAATTAGTCTTATCCGAATTGTTACTTTTTGCCCTTGTGTTACATGTCTAATTCATTCATTTTCACGTTCTATATAATAGTGGCTATCAGTTTGCCTTTCAGCATAGCTTTAAACACATCTTCTCATTTTTATTTGCCATTTTGTTTTCACTCAATTTTACTGGACCTTTTTGACAAAACACTGTTTAGAAGGCTTCTAAATTATTTTTTAGGGGATTGTAATTTAATTAGTATTTTTTAGTTTTATTACCATGTGTAACTTTTGCCCTTTAAAATGCACTGCAAGGAAACTGTCAGGCTCTGAGGATTGCTTTCAGCTATCACAGGCCATTCAGATGCTGAAGTAATGTACAGCAGGTGGGCATTGAATATCAGACCCATTTAATTCGTAAGGAATCCAAGGAGGCCTATAGGATCTAGGCTTAGGGTAGAAGACAGCAAGAGATGTCCTTGCAATCAGACCAAAGGACTTCAAACAAAGAGGCTGGAAAGAATATGTTGGAGGTGTTTCTATTATCCTGCTACAAATACTTTAAATCAGCTAATGTGCAAAAATCTAAGAGATCTTTCTGGGTCCTCTATGCTGCTTTTGTCATGTGACATTGCTATCTGATGGATTTGTAAACTATTTCATTTGAGAAAAGTTAATTCTATTTTTTCTGTACATATTGTTTGCTTTATCACTTTTCATTTCTTGAGGATAATTTCTCCCTCTATTTGTGTTGTGATGGTTCACGGAACATGTTTAGGTTTCCATCACAATACTTACAGTATTGTAAAGGCCTCGGTACTTTCACATTTTAATCCTATATAAGCCTGCGTTTAAGTGGCAGGGTCTGTTGTCTTCACTAGTAATTGCAGTTTTATCAGTGACTATGCTCCTGTTATTTAGCCTTATAACTTCTCCTTAAATTGTACTCTGAGATACTTTTTGGGTTAAGTGTGTGTGACAGAATTGGATTTAAAGGTAAGTCTCTTGGATGAAGGAAATACTTTCATTTTGTTTTTAGAATTTAAACAGATCAAACAATTTTGGTCTTATGTGCTTTTTTTTTGACATTTGTCAAACATACAATCTCACTTTTGTATTGTTCAAGAATTTGAAGAGGAGACATTCTGTTATTAATTTTATTATTAACCACCTTAACAGATTTCAAAAGATTCTTAATCTTACATTTATCAAAGTAAAAAAAATTAATTTTTATATTTCTTTACAAAAGAGAAGGATTTTTATCCCTTACCTGCCTCTGCCCCCTGAAAAAAAGAAACTGCCATACCTTTCTGGCCTTCATTAACTTAACCAAGGGTTATAAACCCCACTGAAAAATTTTGGAATAGATAAATCATATAATAAACCTCTTTTTTAAAAAAAAAAATGAAATTTACAATTATCTTTATTATTCTAGTAGTTTCAGTGATGATTTCAATATTCACCAACTAGCCTTTCTTTCCTTATTCTTTTATTCTTAATTTTGATTCATTTTGGGAGTGTGGTGATTAATTTTTTTCCAGAAAGGGCAAATAAGCAGTACATTGTATCTCCCAGAATGACTGTTACCTTTACAATTTGGATGAGTAGAAAAATCCTGGGCTACAAAACAGCAGACATTGCTCCATTCCAGATGGCATTTAAAATGTGTAGAAGAGGATCTTCAGTCTTGTGCTTTTTAAAATTTTTTAGGTCAACAATCTTTCTTCTATTAAAGCGGGTTACTGTTTATTGGGAACATCTATTAGTCAAATGATAAGTCTCTGTAATCAGCCTTTTTGACCTGCATCTTTTCTCTTGCTATATTCATTGGAGGATGCTTTTTATCTTTTGCTTTGGTGCTTTTTGCTCATCCTAACTTATTTACACTGCAGAATCCTTTAAAGGAAAGCTTTTAAAGCACAATATATAACATCGATGAAGGTATTTATGATCTGGATAATGAACAAGAAGTCGGGGAACCCCCTTCCAACTTCCCTTTGTGGGCTCATGAGAACCTATAGGATTCTGAAAGGTAGTTCAGTATTCACTGTTCATCGTGGATTCAATTTTCTTTAGTGCCATGACTATTTATTATTTCTGACACAAATATTAATTTAGCTTCTCCTTTTCTTTTCTCACTCTTACTCTCCTGCCATCTTGCCATCACAATACCCTACTGCATCATAGGGGGAGCAAAAGCAGATCTTTTCTAATATTTCTTGTTCTGTAAGCACTGGAAGAACAAAGGCCTTCTTTCTAAACGCTTCAGGACATTGCTCTTCTCTCCTTCTGCAGAACTGTCTGTTTCACCAGCCTCATGCTGATTTTTGCTTTATTCACTAAGAAAGAAAAACTTTAATTGAAGTAAAAGATAAATTAAAAACACATACTCCATAGAATACAGCTCAAAAGACGATCAGTTATCCCCATCCTCGTCAAGAAAGACAAGATCACCAGCACACCATAACTCCCTTTGTGACCTTCCCCATTCTATCTGCTCAAAGGTGTGTTTTGCTTGTTTCTGAACTCTGTAAGTGGGAATACAACAGCACATCTTTTGTTGGCTGGTTGCTTTTGTTAAACATTATGTTAGTGAGATTCCTTCAAATCGTTAAGTGTAGCAAGAGTTAGCTCATTTCCTTGCTATAGAGTGTTATATGCATTCTGTTCATGGACATTGGGGTTGTTTCCACTTTGAGGCTACTGTGAATAATACTAAGAACACTTTTCTATGTATCTTTTGGTACATATATGTACACATCCTTGTTGGATATATGCTTGAAGTAGAATTGCTGAGTTGAGGGGGTACATATGTTCAACTTTAGTAGATACTGTCAAACATTTTCCCAAATGGTTGAGCCAACTTACACTTGCACCGGCAGTTCTTATTGCTCCACACTGTGTACTTGGTATTGTCAACATTTTAATTCTTGCTGTTCATACCACTGTTAGGGTATCTTATTGCAGTTTTAATGTGCAGCTCATTAATGACTAATATGGTTGAACATTTTGAGTTTTAAAAGATTCTTAAACTTAATTAACTGTCAAATTAAAAAGAATATTTTAATATTTCTTTACAAAAGGAATCCACCCAATCCCTGTCCTCTGCCAAAAACACAAAACAAAACCCAAAACCAAAAGAACCCTCCCCCACCAAACAAAAACCCTGCCATCTCTTTTGGTCTTTTGTGAAGTGCTTGTTCAAATCTTTTGCCCATTTAGTTACTTATTTCTCAATGAGGTTATCTAGGCCAATTGCAGAGAACTGTCAGACTCGGAATATTGCTTTCAGCTTTCACAGTCTACCCAGTAAGTGCTGATATAATACCCAGCAGGTGGTCAGAGGTGTTAGACTCATTTCATCCCCCCAGGAAATCCCAGGAGGTCTGTCAGATCTAGGGTAGAAGAGGGTAAGGGACTTCCTTGCAATAAGATAAAAGTTCTCAGGTCAAAGAAGCTGAAAAGAACATTCCATACCCCCTGCTCCCCATCTGTAAGTATCAGCTGATTTAGATCAGCTGATGTGCAGAAGCTAATAGGTCTTTTTGTGCTGGTTATGTCACCTTTGCCATTCATACTCTTCTAGTCAGAGTCAGGATCTTTTATGACTCCCCTACAGAGGTGAATGCCAGGTGTGGTTCTCTTAGTCAAGGAAACCTCCAACATAGTGCAGCTTCAGGGCCACTAGTGAAAGAATGCAGAAAGAAGCCTATTATGACAAGACTCTCAATAGCTGTCTCAAATTAATAGTATAGCTTTCAGATATGTAAGTTAATAAGGAGTGTTAGAAGATGGGAGGTGAAGGTGTCATCTTGTTTTATTAACAAGATGTTCTGATGTCGAATTGGAGTCAGCCATTTTTAAAAATCCTACCCCTTACTGGTATTCTACTAAATTTCGATTTCGTAGAAATTCTAGTTTCCACTATTCTTACCTAAGTTTCTATGATTGATACGAATTTTCTTCCTATTTAATGTTTTCAAGGATATTTTCATAGAACACTGGGAGAGGAGGTTTGCAGTGGCTTGTATTTACACTACTAATTATTATCTTTCCTATTTTCTAGATGAGAAAACAGACCCAAGAAGGCAATGTGGGTACCATATATGAAACTCACTTTCTGGGAACTGAAGGCCAATAATATCAACAAGATCTAGAAGACATGATAAATTCCTGTTACAAATAGCTAAAAGCTAATTGGTAGAAGTTGGGTATTCCAGGCACGTTGCTAATCTTTAAGGATGATGTAAGGGAGATCTACTTCCGTTTTCTTTGTGTGTGAAATACCTCCTTTGAGTTAACATAGTAAATAAGACTGTAGGGATGACATTACAGTACCTGGTATAGACTCCTTATTGCCTATGATTCCCAGATTTAGGCTAAAATTATTAGGAGATAAGTCCTGTTAGAAATTGCTGGTGAAAGAAATAAGCCAAGATGGTACCTAATGGTAGATAAATACTGGTAGAAGTTGGTGATGATAAACCAAAAGTAGGTGCTATCTTTGCTAGTACACTTTTTTTGCCACTGTTGGTTCAGTCTTGACATTGCCAAAGCAGTTCACCCTGTCCAGTGCTCTCAGCAACTATTGTAGATTGTTTCTAAAGTCAGTCCTCCAAGCAACAGATTATAATCTTCTTCTCTACCTTCTTCAAATGATCATGCTCGCACTTACATTAAGTTATGAATGTACTAATATAGAAGAGGGAGGAAGTCTTTTGTGCCAGTGGAGAAATGATGTAAGAATGTAAAAATTATCTCCTAGGGCCAAAACCCAACACAATGGATAGGCTTTGTTTTATTTTATTTTTATTTTTGAGATGGAGTCTTGCTCTGTCACCCAGGCTGGAATGCAGTAGCGAAATCTTGGCTCACTGCAACCTCTGCCTCAGCTTCCTTAGTAGCTGGGATTACTCCAGGTGATTCTTCTGCCTTAGCCCTCCTTAGTAGCTGGGATTACAGGTGACTGCCACCACACTGGCTAGTTTTTTTGTATTTTTTTTCAGTAGAGACAGGGATTTACCATGTTGGCTAGGCTGGTCTCGAACTCTTGACCTCAAGTGATCCGCCCACCTCAGCCTCCCAAAGTGCTGAGATTACAGGCATGAGCCACTACACCTGACCCAGATAGGCTTTGTTGACAAAGAGAGGAAAAAAATGAAATTATATACTTTTATATATCACATCTTCTAGTAATTAGAACATAATTTTAAAGTAGATGACTTTAATTTTTTTTCTAGCATAAAAAAACAACAAAGAAACAGAATAAGCAAGCAAACAAAACCCTTAAAAACTCTGAGCTAATGAATGCTGCTACCTATGTCTTGCTAATGCTAGAAAATATTAATATATGAGCAAAAAAAGCAAGGAGTTGTAATATCATGTACTTACAAAATCAGAAAAGAATCTGAAGAATTCAGAAAACATGGTTTCACAGAAGTTATTGTTGAGAAGCACTTTGGTTATTCTTCTGTGCTCAGTATTTCCCCCAATTTCTGGAGAAAACAGTACTGGTACTTGCCTTTTACACAGTTCTTGAGTTTTGTACCTCATATACAAACAACTGTTTAAAAATGGTCTCCTGAAGCCTTCCTTCTGCCACTACTGCAGCATTGTGGTCAGACAGGCAGTTTCTAAGAGTACCACAGTGGTGCAGCCTAGGTTAGCTAGCTCACATGGACCTTGACATCTAGATACTGCCTTCAATTCATATATGACAGTCTCAGAACTCCCTTTTTCTCTGATAACCACTCAAATAAATTTTCACAGGGCCTGGTAACTTTTTCAAAGTATAGTAGGAGCTGCATTTTCTACTGAGGATAAAACTTTTCTATCTTAAAGTCAAAGCATGGCCATTAATGAAGGAACTACACCTTGATATTTTAACTGAATACTGCTGTCTGATCTCCTACCAATACCATACCTTCAGTTCCCAGGATCCATGTGCTCTTGAGCTACTGTTTCTAGAAAAGGAAACAATGCAATCCATTTATTAGAATTCAGGTATTAAAATGGAACTTCTTATCTAATAAGGATTACCTTTTTGGTTTTCTCTTTACTGAAATCATATGTAAAAATAATTGCCCTGATTTTTAATAGCGCTTACCATCCACATATGGAACAAAGCCTGTGTGTGGCTATACCTCTAGGTGAAAAGGCAATAGATTTCACTTGTTTTTGCCCTCACTGATTTTTAGTTTTAGTATTTATTAAAGTCACTGAAAGTTAAAATGTACCTATAAATCAAAAAAGCAATCATTTTACAAGAAGATTCACCTTAGGACTGTAAGAACACTCACATACATATAGAGGGGTTTCTGTACCCTTTTGATTATTCTATTTCAGTTTTTTAGAAAATGATAATTACATCTCCTTCATGCTCCTTTGACATTTAAAACAAATAACATGTACCTATGTACTTCTTCAGAGCCCCAATCTTTGGTAATTTTTTTATATAACTCACTTAAAAATAAATGTAAATAAAAAATATTAGGTAAAAGCTTTGAATGGCATAAACAGTTACCATCCCTTATGAACATCAATAAAAATGCTGGCCTATTACTTGTTATTTATGAGACTGTGTTTTTCAGTTTCTTAATGCAATTCATATTTACTGATATTAAACTGAGGAAAAACCAGATGCATAATTCTAAAAAATGCCCAAGATAAAAAGACTAAGAAACAACTTCTCGATGCCTTACTTTTACAACAGTCCAACCTAAGGTCCAACATACGAAACCTCTTTAGGCCAGTATATTCCAAAGTGAATGCCACTGACCACCCCATCATAACCACAGCTTGTTCAAAAACTCACCCCAAACCTACAGAACCAGAATACCTATATTTTAAACAAACACTCAGGGTGATTCCTGTGGACACCAAAGTTTAAGAACCATAGTTTTGGCTGGGTGCAGTGGCTCATGTCTGTAATCCCAGAAATTTCAGAGGCCGAGGCAGGCAGATCACCAGAGGTCAGGAGATCCAGACCAGCCTGACCAACGTGGAGAAACCCCATCTCTACTAAAAATATAAAATTATCTGGTGTGGTGATGCATGCCTGTAATCCTAGCTACTCAGGAGGCTGAGGCAGGAAATTGCTCAAACCTGGGAGGAAGGGTTTGCGGTGAGCAGAGACCGCACCATTGCACTCCAGCTTGTGCAATAAGAGTAAAATTCCTCAAAAAAAAAAAAAAAAAAAAAAAAGCACAGTTTTAGGCATTTCAAACACCATCATTTCATTTCCATCTCAGGGCCTTAAATTAACATTGAAATGCTGCACTTTATCACCAATGTTTACCACCACCTAGTGGTAAATTCCCTTATTTCTGCTCTCTATGGCTTCATTCATACTGAATAGGATCCCAACTGAGAGAGAACAAAATTCAGAGAAAGCTAAAATTTTAGACCAATAATTTCCTGGGTATTTTTCCCTATCTTTTTATCTATAGTGGATGAAATCTGTGGAACTAAAAATACTGAACATTTTCTAAATGTATTTAACCATGAAAAATTCTTTCTAGTATTCCAAGGAACATAGTTTGGAACATGTTGATTTAGAAGCAGCAAATTTTACAGTTGCTTTCAGTACCTGTAACCTACCATACAAGACCTCAGTTGATGAATTTACAAGAAGGCTTTGATCAGGCTTATTTTAAATGTTTTTCTTATTTTAACTACATACTTGAGAGGTTTATTGAGCTGTACTGCTTATTATTTAAAAATTTTTTAAAATAAATATACACTAATAAACACTATTAGCAGTTTTAATAACTAACATTCGCTGAGCATCTAAATATTTATATATTATGTTCTCATACTCAAAGTGCTCCTAAGAAGTAAACATTAAGGTGAAGACATAAACAACTAGATTACTAAATGCTATTTTTAGGTTCTAGAATTTCCTCATTCTAAGAAAAATCTGAAATTCTAGTTGTTAAAATACAGCTTTAGGGATCAACTGCAAAAGACAGGAAGACAGGACCAAAGCTAAATAACTGAGAGGATTAAGATGAAATGCACGCAGAAGCTAAGTAAGCATTGTTTACTGAGACATGCAACTGGGAAAGAAAACAAAACAGGTTGTACTGAAAACACAAAGTGTTTTGTAGGTAGAGAGGTATCATATGATCTCTTTAGAATTTATATTAGGATTCAAAGAAATACACCTAGATAAGGTACCTTACTCTTACCACAGCTGCTGGGACTGGCTGCCTGACTTGTAGAAGGGAGAAACCAGGATCATTTAATCTGAACAGAGAATGTGGAGGGCTGGCCAGGTATATGATAACTAACATGTGACAGATTCAATTTCTCCTAGAAAGTCCAGTGAAATACTTTAATAGGGGAAAATTGTAGGAAATCAGATTTTGTCTCAATTGTGAAGATTAACCAAAGATGCAATGGACTCTGGTAGGAGGTAGAGAGCTCCTTCCTATAACTGTTACTTTTACACTGTTTAGATTAACCACCTGGCAGAAACATTTTTGAGGTAATTCAAGCATTACTTACATGGCAGAGCCCAATGACTTGTAAGGAACAATTTAATCCCAATCTGTGAAAACTGAACCATAGGTACCGTAAATGAGTTTGGGTATAATTATACCTATTTTTTTGGCAATTAATCTACAACTCCCCTCACTTAGGTTTTTCATCGCTTTAAAAAAAAAAAAATCAAAAACAAAGAAACGGAAGACTGTGGCTATTCACAGGTACAATAACAGCACACTACAGCCTTGAACTCCTGGGCTCAGGCACTCCTATGGCCTCAGCCTCCTGAGTAGCTGGGACTACAGGCACTTGCCACTGTACCCAGCTTTGCTTTGTTTTTAAAATACATCCTCTGGCTCACAGAAAGATAGCTGGTCCAATTCTTGTCAGCAGTTTTGCCTGTGAAGATAAGATGACATTTTCTTATCTAAATTTGCTAAAATCACTGACTTTTTTTGAGACAAGACTGTCACCCAGGCTGAAATGCAATGGCGCGATCTCAGCTCACTGCAACCTCCGCTTCCCGACTTCAAGCAATTCTCCTGCCTCCCAAGTAGCTGGGATTACAGGGATGTGCCACCACGCCCTGCTAATTTTTGTATTTTTAGCAGAGAAGGGTTTCGCTATGTTGGCCAGGTTTGTCTAGAACTCCTGACCTCGTGATCCACCCGCCTCGGCTTCCCAAAGTGCTGGGATTACACATGTGAGCCACTGTACCCAGCCGATCACTGACTTTTAAAAGAAAGGATTTTAGTTTTCCAATGGAGATGTCCAAGTATAAGATACT
Organism: Aotus nancymaae; assembly: GCF_030222135.1. Classification (NCBI taxonomy): domain Eukaryota; kingdom Metazoa; phylum Chordata; class Mammalia; order Primates; family Aotidae; genus Aotus; species Aotus nancymaae. The sequence goes on from NW_026988419.1 coordinate 54,464,914, forward strand.
CTATTAAGACTGCTGAATTTATTTTTATTTATTTATTTTTTTGAGACAAGAGTCTCGCTGTCGCCCAGGCTTGAGTGCAGTGGTGCAATCCGGGCTTACTGCAGCCTCCACCTCCCGGGTTCAAGTAATTCTCCTGCCTCAGCCTCCTAAGTAGCTGGGATTATAGGCACAAACCCCGACACCCAGCTAATTTCTGTATTTTTAGTAGAGATGGGGTTTCACCATGGTGGCCAGGATGGTCTCGATCTCTTGACCTCATGATCCACCTGCCTCACGCCAAGATTGCTGAATTTAATCTTTCATCATTATTAGTTTGAGTCAGGAGGTGAGAGGTATAATGAGGAGATAATTATGTTTGAACAAATGTTTAGCATTTATAATACCTTTTTATAAAAAGTGCCAAGTGCTTGATTTAGATACATCTTTTTTTTTTTTTTTTTTTTGAGACGGAGTTTCGCTCTTGTTACCCAGGCTGGAGTGCAATGGCGCGATCTTGGCTCACCGCAACCTCCGCCTCCTGGGTTCAGGCAATTTTCCTGCCTCAGCCTCCTGAGTAGCTGGGATTACAGGCACACGCCACCATGCCCAGCTAATTTTTTGTATTTTTAGTAGAGACGGGGTTTCACCATGTTGACCAGGATGGTCTTGATCTCTTGACCTCGTGATCCACCTGCCTCAGCCTCCCAAAGTGCTGGGATTACAGGCGTGAGCCACCGAGATACGTCTTTTTGATACATATAATTCAACCACAGAGCTAATAACGTTTTTTGGTTAAAGTTTTAAAATACAAGCAGAATAGATTCCTAATTTTTAATCTTTAGTTTTTATTTTTAGGACAGGGTCTCACTTTGTCGTCCAGGCTGGAGCAGTACTCTTGTGGCTCACTGTAGTCTCAGTCTTCTAGGCTCAAGCAATCCTGCTACCTCAGCCTTCTGAGTAGCTGAGACTACAGTCACATGCCACCATGCCTGGCTAATTTTGTATTTTTTTTAGAGAGTGGGTCCCCTGTGCTGCCTAGGCTGATCTCTTCTTGAACTCTAGGGCTCAAGCAATCCTCCTGCCTCGGCCTCCTAAAGTGACAGGATTATAGGTGTGGTGAGCCACCACCCCTGGACCTAATTTTTAATCTTTAATTTCAAAATGACTATACCTCCTATTGTAGTCTGTTTTGAAAATTCCTTACATGTCACATTTTTGGAGTGGCCATTATTTCTATAAAGATAAAAATGTCCGGGCGGGGCGCGGTGGCTCACACCTATAATCCCAGCACTTTATAGGTGTGGTGAGCCACCACCCCTGGACCTAATTTTTAATCTTTAATTTCAAAATGACTATGCCTCCTATTGTAGTCTGTTTTGAAAATTCCTTACATGTCACATTTTTGGAGTGGCCATTATTTCTATAAAGATAAAAATGTCCGGGCGGGGCGCGGTGGCTCACACCTATAATCCCAGCACTTTGGGAGGCCGAGGCGGGTGGATCATGAGGTCAAGAGATCGAGACCATCCTGGTCAAAATGGTGAAACTTCGTCTCTTCTAAAAATACAAAAAATTAGCTGGGCGTGGTGGTGCGTGCCTGTAATCCCAGCTACTCAGGAGGCTGAGGCAGGAGAATTGCCTGAACCCAGGAGGTGGAGGTTGCGGTGAGCCGAGATCACGTCATTGCACTCCAGCCTGGGTAACAAGAGCAAAACTCCGTCTCAAAAAAAAAAAAAAAAAAAAGTCCATCCCCCAAAGCCACTGAGATTTATTTAAATTTATTATAAACAAGTTTTAATTTTTTTTAATACTGTTGCTTAATAATCTTAAAAGAGCTTTACAAAATTACCAACACATTTTGGTATAACTAAAAAAAAAATACAGCATAAAATATTTCTAATGATTTGTCTTTTGTTCCTAGATTAAGTGTAAACAGTTAACCTGGATGTATAGATTGAGTAGCAGTTACCATATTTTGTTGACTCTAAGAAGCAATTGATTGAAAAAAGCACCTTTTCATGTTTTATTAAGGAAGAAAAAAAGGTTATCAATTACACTAAGCCATACAATTCATATTGAGATGCTTCCACTTCCAGAGGTGTTAAAATGTGAAAGATGTGCATCTCAAAATAAATGAAATATGTCATTTAGTCAAGTTCTAAAGACTGCCTGTTAAATTTTTTTATTTCTTGTCTTTCACATAAATAAGTCATGATTTAGTTAAGCAAAGAAAACTTTATTTCTGCTACACGTAACAACATATGCTCTAAGGAACAACTACTATATCCACTTTAGCATTAATGTATGGATTCAAAAATACATGTCAGCAATCCCTGCTTCCCAGACAAAACAATGCTGTACACAGACTATCAGGTATATGAAAAAAAAAGCTGTCAACTGTCCACAGGGAATGCGTCCAGTCACATTTTCAGTCAGTCAGCTGAGGATTATGTCATTATTTAGTCTTTGTTCTGTAGAAAGAACACAACACAAGTATGAAAATCATCACCTGAAAGCAAACAGCATTGTAGTATTCCTAAAATTTTAGGAATTGTTCCTTTATTTCAATATACCCAATGTTATCTGCTTAATCAGAGCCACCCCGAAATAAAACCAAACTTACTCAGAAGGGTGATGCAGGTACTGAATTTCTAGAGGGAAAATGTCGTGAATTAATAAAAAATCCGATGCTCTGAAATACAAAATTTCTATTTTCCTCAAATAGACAATTACATTGTGGTTATCAGACCCATCTCGAAATAGAACTCAACTACTTTCAAAGTTATATCCTTAGATCAGTTGCTTCTATTTCCTAGGCGTGACTCACTTACTACCAGGCCCATACCTCAGAGACAAAATAAGCTAGCCTTCATGAGTTGTGTTTGTAGCCTCTTAAAAGTTAATGAAACAAATAAAGAAGTGCACCTACCCAAAAAAACTTGTCACAACCATATAAAATTTGGGAAAGTCTTCCACAGTATTTTATCGAACCTTAAAATAAGATAATATATTTATTTAATACACCAACAAAGAAGAAGAATCTCATAATGGAGTCCATTGTAAATAGAAGATCCGCAGCAAAAAATTTTTAAAAAGCCATGCTGCAATTAGAAGAAATTCAAAACCATGTAGCTAATCGTATCCTATCCAAATAACCATTTCAGTTAACCTGACCCTACTTTATCTCTGCCCTGAATATGTGTAACAGTTCAAAAAAGGGAAAAATGACAGATTAAAATTTTTATGAACAGCCATGCTGAATATGCAGTTCCTCTAATGTAGGAAATTGGATGAGTTTAAGGGAAAAATGTGGTATTATAAAGTTTAGTTCTCACAGTGCCAGCTGGCCATGAGGTAGTTTTATATCATTATACTTTTAGTTTCTGACCATTTGGATGTCATTATTTTAGATAAAAGGATGTCTCAAAGGTTTCACTGAAGCTACAAATGTAAGAGTTTTAGCTTAGACTTGAAAAGCCTTTTTTCATTTTACAAGGAATTTTGTTGACTCGTCTCTCAATAGCCCTATGAGAAAACTGGGCCTCAAAAAGGCAAAGAGGGTCAGGCGCAGTGGTTCATGCATGTAATCCGAGCACTTTGGGAGGCCGAGAATGGCAGATGGATTGAGCTCAGGAGTTCAAGACCAGCCTGGGCAACATGGCAAAACCCTGACTCTACCAAAAACAAAAAATAATAATAATTAGCTGGGCATGGTGGCACATGCCTGTAGTCCCAGCTACTTGGGATTCTGAGGTGGGAGGACTGCTTAAGCCCAGGAGGTGGAAGTAGCAGTAAGCCCAGATCAGGCCATTGCACTCCAGCCTGGGTGACAAAGAGAGATTATGCGCTTTTTTAAAAAAAAGGCATAGACACCAGCCCAGTCACAGTTAAATAGCTTTTTATTATAAGCCCAATATTCTCTTTAACATGTAAATAATCATTAGAAAAGGTTCAACCATAAGAGTAATTTATATACTATTCTATACTGAGAAGTCTATATTATTGTCCTTTTGAAGGACAAAGATTTATTGAGTAAAAACAAGAACTGTTTATTTCCTATTGTTGAAATATTCACAGACTGGAATAAACACATTTTTTTTGCATACTAGAGAACAGCCTGTCCAAATAGAATTCATTCTTAACATTTTATTCATAAACAGGAAAAAATGCTTGCTAATTCTTTTTCACTGGCAATTTAATATTTCCAGGGTTAAACTGCTAACAATGTATGGGACAATAAGAGTGGTTTTGTCACTTAATAAAACATTTAAAAACATTAAAAAATTAGAATTATATGTAATGTGCCCAATGGGCACTTTCTCTTGTCAAATGCCTTCTATGAAGGAGGGACTAATCATGTGACCTGTTCTAGGAAAGGAAGGGTCATCAGAAGTGAGGCCTGATAGGATTCATTTTCATATGTGCTAGCTCCCATAATTGGTCAGAAAGAATATCTAAAGTGAAAGAAATAAAGGTTTCAAGCCAATAACTTCAACTAAATTCAAAGTGCTTGCCATCTACTACATTTGACCCATAGTAGACTTGGAAAACTGGTTTGTGGGAACAGGAAAACAGCTTCCCTTGAAATTTAGAATTATTTTACAGAATAAAAAAAGCCCAAACTTTAAAGAATGTTTCCCCAAACCACACAGATATAAACTAACTGTCACAGTAAAAGAAATTATAGTTTGATTTTTGAAAACTAATAAATAAAATAGGAAATGAAATTCATATGGCTGTACATATCATAAGTTACAATAGATAAAGAGTTTTTGGTAAATTGTCAGGTTTTCTTAAAAAACACATATATGCACACAAGAATATTTTCTGAATGTATTGTTTTAATGTACAAACTCACAAATATAAGTCCAGAAAACACCAACAGTTAGGTTCAGAAGGTCCAAAAATGATATATTATTTATTGCCTTTTAGACATTTCATTAGAGAGAACTCAAAACATTATCTTTATAAAAGACTGTTATAAATTACCTCAATTCATAACTCAAGACAGAAATTCTTCAAGTGAAAGATCTTTAGAAGTATTTTAATTTTTTTTGAAGCAATCTATATTCTAGCACTGGACAATTAAAAAGTTTATGTAAGCACATAGTAAAAAAGTCAAATTCTTAAAATCTAAGATTTCACAAACAAAAAACAATGATTTATCTTGCTAAATTGAAATCTAATTTTATTTGATAGAAGGGCAAAAACATTCTTCCAGTAAATGTCAACAATTTTTAAAGTTTAAATAGTTGCAAAGCTCTTTTAACTGACAACTTCTAAACCACTAAAAAGAAAAGTTCATAATTAAAGTACTTATGCATATTCCTCTTGCTATACTATTTACTCAATATGTTTTAAAATTCAGATTAAAAAAGGCTTACCTCAAGAATCAGTAAGTTCTTTGCCGTTTGTTAGATTCTTCTCTTGGCGAATCTGCCAGCATAACTTTAAGTCTCACCCCGTTCAGAATCTTTCCATGTAGAGTGGCAATGGCATCATTCGCACTTATTCTATCGGCATATTTGGCATACCCCACATTTTTTCCTGATACAAGGTAAACTTCGATCAGGTTACCAAAGCGGCTGAAACAAGGTGAAAAAATAAGCCACCAAAATCGATAAATACAGCTGCTCAGGTCTAAAATTTGGAGTCCATGCTTGACTCCTTTTTCACCCTTCTCCCCAGATCCGACATCCAACTTTTGTCAATCTTAAACATCTCAAGTCAATTCTATTCATTCTCTTTCAGGTCTCTCTTCTCATTCAGACCATCATCTTTACCTGAATCTAATTCCTTTTTCACTAGTCTCCTTACCCCCCAGGCTTGTCCCTCTTCAATCCATTATTTACTCTGTCTTCGGAGTGATCTTTCTAAAACCTAAATATGATCATTTACTCCCTAAAAATCCCCTCAGCAGCTCCCCACTGCCTCCAGGGTGACAACAAATTCCTTAATATAGCTCAAGAGCCTTTCTGACATAGTCCTTGGACTCTTTAGTTTCATCTTCCCTAACACTCTCAAATTCCCTATCTAAAAGCTCTTCTTTTACATACTCTATGGCAGAAATAACCATGCATACCACCAGCTTTCATTATTTTTATCCTTCAGGTCTCCACATACACCTTCATTCTTTCAAGGCTTCTCAGAGTTTCTAAGGTAACTGCTCCAATGTATTTCACACATTCCTTATCACAGCACCAATCACAATGGGTTGTAATTTTCTAGTTACTTATCTGTTTCCTACATGAGATCAGCTCTAAGAGGACAAGAACTATAATGTCTTGTCCATTTAACATTTTGCTTACATAATGTCTCTTGTACTTAGCATACACAGTTCCTGCCTTGCACAAAGAGGAAATTCATGAAAAAAACTAAATACATCAGTTAAATAAAGGTCAAAAAGACTTGAATCATGTCCCTGATTTTTTTTCCTTTTAAGCCTCAATATACGACCACATTATGTCCCTGGTATTTTGTACAGCTCTTTAACAAGCTTCCTATCTATCTAATTCACTAATATTCTTGTAAGGCAAATGGGAAAAAGACTTAAAAGAAAAAGTGAAGAAAGAAGTTATGTTAAAAACACAAAAATAAGAAGCTTCCTCCTCCCCCCCTTTTTTTTTGAGACAGAGTTTCGCTCTTGTTGCCCAGGCTGGAGCAAAATGGTGTGATCTCAGCTCACCGCAACCTCTGCCACCCAGGTTCAAGCCATTCTCCTGCCTCAGCCTCCTGAGTAAGCTGGGATTACAGGCATGTACCACTACGCCTGGTTAATTTTGTATTTTCAGTAGAGATGGGATTTCACCATGTTGGTCAGGCTGGTCTCGAACTCCCAACCTCAGGTGTCTGCCCGCCTCAGCCTCCCAAAGTGTTGGGATTACAGGTGTGAGCCAGCCAGATCTTCCTTTTTTTTTTTTTTTTTTTAATAAAAAGCATTTATATATTTTTCCCTACAATCAAGTATCATTTACACAAAGCGACTGTATAACCCTTAAGGATACAACAGTGCACCAACAAAACAGAAGATGCTTAGTTAAAAACACACACACACACACACAAATAAAAAGGGTCTCACTCTGTCTCCCAGGCTGGAGTGCAGTAGCACAATTTTGGCTCACTGCAACCTCAACCTTCCGGGTAAAAGCAATCCTGCCACCTCATCCTGAGAAGTAGTTGAGACCACAGGCGTGTACCACCATGACTGTTTAATTCTTGTATTTTTTGTAGAGATGGGGTTTTGCCATTTTGCCCAGGCTGGTCTTGAACTCCTCAGCTCAAGTGATTCCCCCTACCTCGGCCTCCCAAAATGTTGGGATCACAGGCATGAGTCACTGGGTCTGGCGTATTTTACGTCTTCAAAACAAAATAGCAGGAAATTCTATATGGAGCCTTAGGATGTGTGATTGATAAATAAGAGAAGAAAATGATCAGAAATTGAAAAAGATGATATAAATAAGTAGTTTTTACTAGGGGAGGGACAGCGGGGGGTGGGGAGTTGGGGAGGGATAACATGGGGAGAAATGCCAGATATAGGCGATGGGGAGGAAGGCAGCAAACCACATTGCCATGTAGGTAACAATCTTGCATGTTCTTCACATGTACCCCAAAACCTAAAATGCAATAAAATATATATATATATATTTTTTAAAAAAGTAGTTTTTAAAACCACAGAACAAATCCTCTCTACCTGATAGGTACTGGATGAAGGAAGGGTCTAGATTATGAGAATGCTTAAATTATTAGCATAAATAAGTTATAATAAAAAGTGTAATTTTCTTACCAGAATATATCTTCTAATACGTCTAAAGGTAAAGGATGAGGATTAAACACAATAAAAAGTCTTTCTTTCACAGGAGTTTCAGGAGAGGCCTTTTTTTTGCATGATGGAAGTACAACATCTGTCTGAATTTGAGGCAACTGTGATCCAGAGCTTCCTCCAAATTGCTATTAACAGGTAGAAAACAAGAAAAAGAAAAAAATGCCCTTTAGAGATTTTTGGCCAAGAGCTAAAGACAGATATGTATCATGGCATCTATGTGGTCTTCCATTATAGTTCTGAAAATTTTCTTATATAGGTAATCGAAAAAGTATGATTTTTCTTCATATTTATTTTATATACTATTGATATACTACAAAGATTAAATTCTTACCTACTTACCATAAATTGTTGCTGACTTGGGTTATTCCACACCACTGATGCAAGCTGTGCAGCTACCATCTGTGTTGCCATTTTTCTAAGGAGACTGGAGACAATAACTGATAATTTACAGAAAACTAGAAATATTCAGTCTTTTAACAGTAACTTGTTTTGTGTGACTTTCTCACCTAAGAGGTCAACTGTTTTCTATTTTTATTCTTCAAGTCCTATCAATCATGTACACTCAAAGCTCAGCTTTAGACATTTCTGGAATGGTACTTACTCTGTTGCATTACTTCCATCATCAATGAAGGAAACACCTATTCGATTCCCAGGAGGGTACTGAAATCCATGTAATTTGTATTTTGCATAAATAGCTGATGCTACATTAAAATACTGAACCACTCCGTGACCTAAAATAGAAAATATATAGAAATGAAAAAGGAAAGCAGATTGAGTGCCTAAGGGCTATGTTACAATGTATCTCAAAAATGAAACCATTTAGAACTCTAACATCACACAACTAGCAAATACAGAATCAAATGTATCAGAAAACACAATTCTGATATACATGTGTGCAATAGGTGTATTCCTAGAAAAGGAAGAAATATTTAGGGAAAAAATGAACATGATATTTTAAGGAAAATGGATTATTAACATACATTCTGTCTAATAAATTTAATTTTAGGGTACTGGCTTTCTTATATGATACCAATATATTTATGAGTCTAAATTTTTATTCTTTGAAATCTACTTTGAAATATCAAGATTTTCCAACCATACTGTTTAGGAAACAAAATGAGAAGTGATAGTTGAAAGGAATATGTACTCATCCTGGCTATCTGCAGCAGTAGGGAGAGTAAAAGTGATTTGAATGAAAAACAAAAATAGAGAACAGATTATCTCAGATCACAATCACATATTTTACATTCCTTTGCAGAGATTTCCATCAAAGGGACAAATTTCAATTTAGGAAGGTGATGTTAAAGGGAGGGACAATGTTATAATGCATTCCTTAGAGAGCCCAGGAGCTTGTGACACAACCAAAAGGTTTTCATATTTATAATACAAACCACTGGGGAAACACTTATAATTTATATTCATCTGGAAACCCAAGCATCCAATATTTTAATAAAATATTTAATGAAATAAAACACAGAAATCAAACGACTATATAAAGTTAAAGTTAAATCAAATGAGATTCAAACTATATGATGACACCTCTATTAATAAAAAGATGTTCCAATGACACATACATATCAGACACATCCAAACAGAGAAACAAAACAGAAGGTATAGGAACAAATACATTTTGACATACAAGATAAAAGGGAGGTAACAAAACAAAACAAACACAACTTCATATGCATATAGCAAACGTGCCAGGTGTGTCTGTATGAAGGGTGGAGTTAACTTAGTTCTGCTGGTCCACAAGACCAAACTCACTTCCCTACTTCTACATCAACAGAATTGTCACTCTAAAAGGACTAAATTAAGTATCCTTACAAAACTGGAAGAGATGCCAACCAAGTATGATTTCTACCACCCTTCACTAACAAAGAAAAAAAAACCTTTAGATTTACTGAGTGCCCTATTACGTGCCAGAACCTGCATTAGGTTATTTTACATGTATTACCTCTAATTCTTACCTAACCCTGGCAAAGAAGGTATCAATGATCCCATTTTACATATGAGGAAAGAGAGGCTCAGAGAGTATAAGCAAATTCCCAAGGTCTCAAAGCTGCATGCCACTGCTGGGATTTGTACCTGATTCTGATGCAAAATGGAATGCCAAACTTTCCCATTATGCCACAATGCCTCCATTAACAAAGAGCCTTAATAAAATGAAAAGCTTAAAACACAAAGATGGATTGGCTAATGCTAGATAATGGGTTTAATCAATTAACTAATAAGTTCAAATGGCTGATATTAGAGTCTTGCTTCCACTGAAATTGGAAGAAGCAGAGAGAGAAGTAGGGCATTCAGATACTTGGAATGAAGAGAATGAAGGGTACAAGTTTAAGAGAAAGAGATCTAGGGATGAATGAGGAGGAAACACTGTGAGTTTCATAACTTTGCCTAGCATTAACCAAGAGTACATCGAGTCAGAGGCTCTATCCTGAGGTATTTTTTGGTTGTGCAACTGGAAATACAGAATGTTGTATTTTGTTGGAGTTAAAATATATTTTACAGTGAACTATTTTGTAAAAAGGAGATATGTTCCAGGGCTTTGTTTTTTAAGTTATCACCATAATTTGAAGTCTAAAGTAGGGAAAAAGGAAAGATAAAATTCCTGTCACATGAGCAGTATCTGACGTAAAAGTCCTACTAGAGAAAAGCCATTTTAACAAAACTCTGTGTATATATATATTTTAATATGAACATTATCTTACCATAATTTGAATAAGGATCTCGTTGAACTTCACAATATTCCAATCCTGGTACTATATCAAAAATGCTGAAAAGCTGTTCTTCAGTGAAAGGAACTCTTGATACAACTGATAAGCGTTTGGAGATTGCTTCCTGGCCTCGGCTGTCATTCTTGTCAAAACTTGAAAATTCAGATTGTTGTTCTCCAACAATATAAAAAAAAGTAAATCTTTAGATTTCTACACAGCCAACAATTCACTTAACATTTTAAATACTAGAAAACAAAGAGTCCATTGTACTGAATAAAGGCACTGTATTTTGTAGTATGCTTCTGGTCATCGGCACTACCGATGGGACTAATGACAAGAAAACAGACAACTCTTCCCCCTTGGCCTATCTTTAATGAAGAAATATAAGCAGAAATGCATAGTCTAATTTCACAGAAATAAGTTTAGTATGCAAAACTGAAAAAGACAGCAAGAATTTTACCTGAAAGTTTATGTCAAATAACATTCATAGGCCTCACTTTCATCACCCATTTTCCCTTTTTCTATTATAGCTTCTACTTTTGCCATTCCTCTCCTTTCTGTAGCCTTAATTTTAAAGCAGCAGTAGTTCTGGGACAAAATCTTAGGACTCATACTGAGAGGATATCTATGTATGTTTTTTTAAGTTTTTGGTCAGCTGCATAGAGGCAGAAGCTCACCCAAAAAAGTGACAGTGATATGTGGCAGTGGCAATGGTTTATAATATAAGGATGAGTAACTAAACAGAGAAAACTATAATTAGAAATCAGTTAAACAAAATAAATGCCAAATATTAAGAACCTTAGGAGTTATAAGCCACTTTTTAGAAATAAAAAGCTACATTTAAGATATTTAATCACTAGGTGAAATTTATAGATGACTAATAAATAACAGAGTATTTTTTAAAACCCAAATTAGATTGCATATACTACATTATACTATTAAAGTAAAGGTGGCCTACTTACCAAATGGAAACATATTTACTCTAGGTTCATGTCCCAAAGCCTCTTGCCTCATATTACTATAATAATCTTGTTCAGAGGATTCAGATGCTTTATTTTTAGGTTCAGCCAAGATTGCTCTAAAACCTAAAAAAAAATCCATGAATTTCAAGTTTCATAGCAAATTTAACATACCTGCAAATATACTTGATTGCTAGTGCCTGATTCAGCTTTATAAATATAATTGTACAAAGTAAAACCTATACAAAGGCCATCTCCACCAGACCTACTTCTTTGCTTTCTGGAAGATGGCAAAGAGTAAATGAAAAATAGCAAGTATCCCAAATTATGGATCAATGTAGACATGAAAGATCAACAATTCTATGCTATCCCTTCCAATCTCCCCCTATTACAGATAACATTATCATTCATTCACCTAAGTTCCTCAACATCAAAATCCTGCAGGGCTTCTTCATATTTAACCTGTCACTAAGATTCTTCCTTTAAAATGCACACACTTGGAATATGCTATCTTCCACTCTAACTTCCTTGCCTCTGTTTTTAATTTAGATTCTCTTCAATTAATTACAACAGTCCTTTAACTGTCTTTTTTTCTTCTGGATCAAGGGTTCTTAACTAGGGGTCTAAGGATGAGCTTCAAAAGGTGGGAAGTTTTCAGGAACCCTCTGAAACTTTAAACAAAATGTTTATTATGCATTTATGTGTACATGGAGGGTTCAGTTTTCTTCACATTATTCAGTGGCTTAAAAAAGGATAAAGCCAGCCAGTTTGAATTCTTCTCTGGAAATCTGTGTGGTTAGATAAACTGTTCTTACTTTAATCTTTCTAAACGATCTACAAAAGAATCCTAAAGTGGACTAACCTTGAACTTTTCCTAACCTCCCATATATGGTTCCAATGTACCTAGTTAACTGTGTCTCAAAAAGTCTCAACAGAAATACTGTGCTTTACTCAGACAGCTGCCTTCACAGCACTAAGCAAGACATGCTTACTCCTGGCTTTGTGCCTCTGCTAGCACTGCTGTCATCTTCTGTCCTGCCTACTCAACACCAGACATAAATCCTACCCCCTCCGCATGTGTTCCCATGCTCATCCAGCACATTTGTTTTTCACCATTGATAGACTCTACCATATACTTACACACATTTTTTTCATTTGGCAAATTCTTAATGAGTCTACTATAAATGGCAGTTACTTTTATAGAGAGCTTAATAAATCTTCATTGAGGGCCTAATATTGTACTAGATACTTGGAGTGACAGACAAAAAAGACATACTTCTTGCTTTCAAAGAGCCTTCAAAAAAAAGTTTTTTCATTATTCTTTATTTTTTTTTTGCCTATTAGATCTTGGCTACTCAATATAGTTATAAATTCCTTAAATGCTAGGGCTGCCATATACTTCATCTGTATCCCTCCACTTAGCATATTGATGAGTATACCACAGGTACTCAATTAGTGCTAGCTAAATGAGAAATTTAGAAGGATCTAAGAGAAAATTTTGGTATGTACCTTAGGGGTATCTAAGAATTCTACTGATTAACAGTAATTCTTTCCAGTACACATAAATTTTTATAATGTCCTAACATCCTGTAATTTAATTATTCCACATCTAATTTCTAAAGGTCAATATACCTAACTAGAAGTATAGCAACAAAGAATGTTCTCCATGACATCTTTAAAATTCTTATGCTTTATATATACAGCAACATCAGAAGATCAAATTCATGTCACACTAGCTTGAAATTAATCCTAGCTATATTAATTACTTATGTTAGCACATCTTATAAATCTTATTTTTAACCTATATGTTTATTAGTTATACTGTATACTCTTTGGGGTGTAGATCAAATATAAACAAATATAAAGAATATTTTAAAAACCCTGAAAAGATAAGTCAATTTTTAATACTTAAAATTCTAAAATACATGAAAAAAAACCCCCCAAAACCTCTGCAAATAATAAGCAAAGTATGCATTTCACTAACTTAAAGTAGTTGCTCTTATTTCTTTAAGACAGTGCCTCAGTGAATGTTTCATCATAGCCCCAAGGTATTTTTCATCCTTGGACTGCATGTATTTAAATACCTACTACTAAAATTACATTACCAGATATGGTTATTAGCAAAAACCAATAATAAATTCAGTTATTTAGAATAATCAGAATATTTTACAAAAGTTTTTAACAATGTTAAACAAACACATCCTTACTTCGATCACAGTTTTCTATTGCTTGGGCAGCTTGTGATGGTTTTAAGTATCGTACGTAGCCCAAACCTTTACTTTCTCCAGTGACTTTATTCTTAATAATGCTGCAATACTCGATATCTCCATACACCTAAGAGAGTTAAAAGACAGTATCTTAGGGGACTTAAAATTAATTGAACAGAGTATTTCTGAACCAAAAATTTGTTTATATGCGACCCTTGCATGCAAACAAAGAAGTAAGCAGTATAAAATCTGCAGATATTTTATACTGCTTATTTCAGAGATGAGGAAGCTGGGGTTTAGAGAAATCAAAGAGTGACAAAGCCACAGGAAAAAAAGTAAGAATCTGTACATGGTCTGGATAGCTCCAAAGTCTTGCCCAAAAGTGGTTAAGAGCCAGAGCTCTGGAATTAAACTTTCTAGATTGAAATCCTGGATCACCCACTTATTAATTAGGCAGTTTATTTATTCTCTCTGTGCGTACCTCTTTATCTATTAAAAGAAAGTAACAGTAGTATCTACCTCACAGGGTTGTTTAAGGGTTAACTGAAGTAAAATATGTGAAGTGCTTACATGGGGCTTAGAACATACTAAACACTCAAAGAACATTAGCTATAATTACTTGTCTGTCTTCTAACAGGAGCATAAATGATTGTGTATTCTTTAGAAGGACTGCTTTCAAAGGATATCTTTAAAATATACTGGTTCACTCAGAAAGTTACTATTCTGAGAAACATGTAGTAGTGTTTACTTTTAATGTAAAGAAATATGGAATATAAACCATTGATACTATTTATTTTATAAATTAAGTAATTAATTAGCAACTTAATTACTATACATTAAAGTGTCACATTTGTTAAGATAAAAATTTATAAATATTTAAGGTAAAAAACATTTTTCTTACCACTGGAGAAAGTATGAAATATACATTTTTGATATTTGTTATTTTTGAAGTATTTTTTTGAATTCTCAATTGGGGTAGGAGAGGAAGTTTGAAAATTACTTTTTACTACTTATTTTCTTTCTTGCTTGTTGCCACCCAATTCATAGAAGGATTAGTAGAAAAAAGATAAAAAACTACAACTCAAAATAATTTAAAAATTGCTTTTTAATAATTTTTGTGAAAGCTTATCATCGCATAAGTTAATGGCTAAAAAGACTTAAAATGATCTTTGAATTTCATTTATATAGGTCAGAGCTGTACTTAGTTTTCTTCTTTATATGTAACTCCTTCAAAGGCCCAATTTTAGGATGAAAATTCTTCAAAGAATAAGACTTTCTGTGAATGAGTAGTACCATATCAACACACCATAGGCCTGTTACAAATACTAGACAATACAGTTCAGACACTCGGGCCTGTCTGATTCGCCTCTACATGCCAGGCAATAGAGGGGAGTGATAAGAGAGTGCTTTGAAATTTTAAAGACCAAGAACAGGCTCCAGACTCCGAGAGTCTGGGTTTAAATCACAGCCCTACCACCTACTAGCTGTAACTTTACTTAAAAGTCTCTGAGCTTTGTACTTCATTTCTGTGAAATCTCTACTGTCACAATAAAGCAGGGGGAGACTACAATTACTACTTTTCAGATTTTATATAATCCTTAATTTTAAAAACTAATTTATGCTAGGTTTAATATTTAAAGAGTAGATTGAAAATTATGAAAACAGTTATGTAATTCCCCATGACTACTCTACTGACCTTATTCAAACAACACTTCAGATTTAGTACCCATACAACCTGTGTAGGACTGTGAGTTATCACATATGCTAACTGGTTAGAAAACATAAGTACCTTAAATTTTTCCCGCAGATCTTCTTCTGTGTAGGACTTTGGTATCATAACAAAGATTCTTGTAAGTTCTTCGTCTTCAACATCTCGGTGACTTCCAGATGATCGGGACTGAGCAATGAAAACCTAAGAAACAAACAAAACCCCAAAAATAATGTTAACTATTTTCCCACTTCTTAAATTTTTTCAAAAGCAATTTTTATTGCAATGAGTTTTATGTTTTTTTGTTTTGAGATGGGGTCTTGCTCTGCCACCTAGGCTGGAGTGTAGTGGTGTGATCATGGCTCACTGCAGTCTCAATGTTCTAGGCTCAAGTAATCCTCCCACCTCAGACTCCCAAGTAGCTAGGACCACAGGTACACACCACCATGCCTAGCTAATTTTTTATTATTTGTAGAGATGAGGTCTCGCTATGTTGCCCAGGATGGTCATGAACTGCTGGGCTCAAGCGATCCTCCCACTTTAACCTTCCAAAGTGCTGGGATTATAGGTGTAAGCCACTGCGCTGGGCCTGCAATGACTTTTTATATGAGATAATACCAATCTCTGCATTGTTTTTCCCAAACATATTTCTACTTTTGCATTTATTTTTAGCCAGAGCAATTTGAAGAAATGAAGTACAATTAATTAAAACACCATAAACAAGGGGCCTTTCGTTGTTTGTTTCTTTTTCCTTTAAAGGGGGCTTTATATCTTGGTCTCCGATCTACTGCTGGTAAAGGGGGCTCTGTATCATTCAAGCATGAGAAAATTGGAACCTATGAAATCCCAGAGTAGGTGGCAGCAACTAAGAAAACCACAGGGTTAGAGACATATCCCTATATAGTCTACTTCTAGTTATTACTTCAATAAATCTATACTTTGTCAAGCACTCTATGAGTACAGTATTCAGTAACAGAGAAATGGCCCACTAGAAAGTCTTGTGGCTGATACCAGTAATATATGGTAAATAGGGAAATACAAATAAGGAAACTTTAAGTATATGCAAAGACACTAGAGAAAAAAAAAGAACCTCAGGTAAGATGAGACTGGAAGTGCCATCAGAGTACAAATTTTTAAATTTCAGAGGACTGAGCTGTTTCAAATCTCTGATAAAGGAGAGTCTATATGTAGAACATATGTGAAATAACCTCCTCATGGTAGATTTCTCCCATTAATTTTTACTTTCATAGACTATGGGTGTTCATAAGCTCTAGATAAGAAGCATTCTTGAAAAACTAAAGCCAAGAATTTTTTCTTCTATTTTCTAGGTTTCCCCCTTTCCACCAGATAACATAGCTAGTCACAGAGTAACTTACTTGGACAATATTTTCTGGCTGAGGCCTTATAGGGTCCAGCCCTATAGGGTCCTGTGAGTCCCTCTCTACAGGTGTGGAGATGAGAAACTGTGAAATTAAAGACACAAGACACAGAGATAGAGAAAAGAGTTTGGGCCCAGCCATCCACTGCCAACCAAAGTGCAGAGTCTGGCAGTGGCCCCGAGTGCCTGAACACTCTGACTTTTATTGAGTACAAAGCAGGGGGCAGGGTAGGTAGGGTGAGGTAATGGTGGTCAGTGATAGGGTCAGGAACATCACATATCTTGGAAACAGGGACTCAGGATTTTCAAGAAGCTGAGGCGAGGAGAAAACCTAATGTGTCAGCGCTTTTTTCATATTTGTCAAGAATATC
Source organism: Aotus nancymaae (assembly GCF_030222135.1). Taxonomy (NCBI): domain Eukaryota; kingdom Metazoa; phylum Chordata; class Mammalia; order Primates; family Aotidae; genus Aotus; species Aotus nancymaae. The sequence continues at coordinate 54,482,055 of NW_026988419.1, forward strand.
AGGGATGTTAACATTTATGTTACTATTACTAATTCTTATCTTAAAGAGAGGAACCAGGTGCAGAAGCGGAACATGAAAGTAGACATGGAACGTGACCACAGAAGCACAGCATCACATAGAGACAAATAAACCCTCGAATGACTGCGGGCCTCCCTGACAGCTGCCAGGGCTACCACAAGGGCTTGGAAGAGCGGAGTTTTCTCCTAACTCTCCCAAGGAAGGAGATATCTCGGCCATTTTGGACATCTCCTTCCCTAGCTGGCTAACCAGTGGGCACCTTCACAGCACTGGCGCTGCTGCATAGCCGAGGCGCCCTCCAGCAGCCCTTATGCGGGCATGAAGGAGGGCTTAGAGCATCTTGCCTTAGGGTCACCTCTTTCCTAATGCCACTTCAGTTCCAAACTTCATGACCTGAGACTTACTAATAAAATTAAAGATTATATGATTGTATATATGTATATATTTATGATTACATGTGAATAGCTATGTGATTATTATAGGAATAACTATGTAACGATCTCTAATTCTCTTCTAATTCAATATTTATATGAGAACAGACCAAGGTCTCAGACCCTTTCCTTGGCTCTTGTGGGGTTTCCCCCAACAAGGCCTGGTACAATTAATAGTCTTGTCTTATAGATCCTTTGAAACTTTGCAAAGCAAAGTACATGAGAAATATTGAAGCTGAATTAATTTAACTGGAAATGCTGAAAACAACACAACAGTGTTCCCGTGGAAGATGGCTCAAGCTGCAGCTACTGAATGAAACTAGGCTGTCAGGGTATGGTGGGTCACAACTGAAATGGGAGGATCACTTGAGTCCAGGAGCTTGAGACCTGCCTAGGCAACATAGTGAGACCCTGTCTCTACAAAAAATTAAAAAATTGCCCAGGCACCGTGGCTCACGCCTGTAATCCCAGCACTTTGGGAGGCTGAGGCGGGTGGATCACCTCAGGTCAGGAGTTCGATACCAGCCTGATGACCAACATGGTGAAACCCTGTCTATGAAAAATACAAAAATTAGCCAGGCATGGTGGTGGGCACCTGTAATCCCAGCTACTCCTGAGCCTGGAGAATTGCTTGAACCTGGGAGGCGGAAGCTGCAATAAGCCGAGATCACGCCACTGCACTCCAGCCTGGGCAACAAGAGCGAAACTCCATCCAAAACAAAAAAATAATTAGCTGGGCATGGTGGTGCACATCTGCAGTCCCAGCTACTCAGGAGGGTGGCTGAGGTAAGAGGACTGCTTGAGCCTGGAAGGTGGAGGCTGTAGTGAGCTGTGATCAAGCCACTGCACTCTAGCGAAACAACCTTCTGGCTAAAACTGAATAGTCAAAAATGTGAAAAACAAAATTATAAAGTTTAATTCTTTTTGGGAGCAAGAACTTTAATTTCTCTGTGGTGAAAAGAAAGGGTACATTTCAGTGTTGGGCCTTTAATTTCTCTTGTAGATATTCATCAGGGGAAGGTGGTCCATCTATTTCAAATATGGCACTTTTTATGAGTTGCCCACATGGGGTCTGTGGCCATGTTATACTAAAAATATAAAAACCCTCTCCACTAAAGTCATAATTGGACAGCAGTGAAACTCATCAGTCTAGTACAGGGGTCAGCAAACCACAGCTCCATTTTTGGTATAGCCCACGATGAAAGAACTGTTTTTACAGTTTTTAAGGACTATAAAAACAGAGAAGGATATGTGACAGAGACTGTACGTGGCCCACAAAGCCTAAAATGTTTACTGGCCAGCCCTTTACAGAAAAAGTTTGCCAACTCCTGATCCTGTATGCTATAGCCCTACAATTAATTATGTTGCTGTACTATTCTGACACACTTCGAAGAAGTGTGGAGAAGTGGGAGGGATTGTTTACTGTGTTGTTGGTATATTCCCAGGCTCCTCTTTTGTGGATGGAGTAAGACCTCCAGAGACTGAAATATCTCTGAGTCCTTTTTTTATATATAAGTCCATATTAATACCATTCTCAATTTAGAAAACTTTTTTTTTAATTGAGAAAATATTTTTGTGCAAAGTACCAGCAGAATAACATACACAGCAACTATTTACATGGGGCAGATGAAGGGTACAATTTAAGCAATTGGCAGATTCTCAGGATTGAGTCCTGATTTGAGGTCACAGAGAGTAAGCAGTGACATCTTGGCTACTACCGATCAATAACAAGAGCTTACTATGTGTGAGGCAGTGTGCTAAAAGCATAGATTAACTCAGATAACCCTCAAAATGACCCTTCCCGCCATGTGTCATTATCTCAATGATTTGGCACTTCTTAAGGCAGTTTACTTTGGTCTGCTTTCAAAGAAAAGTTGCAGTAACAGAAAGAGTCAAGAACCAAATACATGCTATTAACACTTTCAGAAACAGAGCTCATTTAAAATAATTTTCAAAATCACAAAGTGTGATGAATACGTAGTGGCCTCTTTAAACACCTGTACTTAAGTATTATATACATACATTCTTTCGTCTGGTACTGGGAAAATGTCCAACACCAGAGGCCCCTAGTTAAAGTACTTTTGTCAAGTTGTTATGCTTCATCTCTACTTGAGGAAAAGGAGAGTTTTTCTGTTTTTCATATATGGAAATTCTGGGCATCTGAGAGAGGAAGGTGAGAAAAGTCCTTAAAGTAGGCTAGGACGAGTTTGGCAGTGTCAAGAGCTGGTGGATGAGTAAGGGCAAGGGAGCGGGGAGGCCCAGCTACTGTTGCTCTGCCACCCGGTGGCCGCAGCTGCCGGGTCCGCTCTCGGGGGCAAACGTTCTCTCCGCATCCCGTCCCCTTCCCTCCCTGCAACCCGGCACAGCCTCTTGGGAGGGGAGCCTCTCCTCAAAGCCGCCCCCTCCCCACGCCAGGTGCTGCCTAGTCAGCTGCCGGGAACGGACGTTCCACCCCTCCCTCACCCCCGCAGAGCAGCAGGTGAAGGGAGGTCCGAAAGGCCCACTCCCTCCCCTGAGGGCACCCCGACCCCGGCACCCGCACCTTGATGGGCTTGGTGTCGTTGGGGCCGAGGCACTGGCCATGCATCTCCTCCATGGCCCTGCAGGCCTGTGAGCTGCGGGCGAACTTGACGAAGGCAATGCCCTTGGACTCTTTGGTGTGCTTGTCCCGCACCACCCAGATGTCCTGGATGTCGCCAAAAGGCGAGAAGCGCTCCCTCAGCACCGACTCGGGCGTGTACTTGCTGATCACAAGGAAGATGCGGCTGTTGGGCGGTTCGTCCAGGCTATCCACGCCCGGTCGGAAGCCCCCGCCGCTCGCAGAGCTGCCAGCTTCGTCCATGGTGCAACACCCGAACGCAGGGGCCTCGGTGCTCTTTGCTTCGGCGGTATCCGCCACCGCGGCTATATCACAGCGAGCTTTTACGGGTTCATAGCTCCGCTTCCGGGAAACAGAGGAGTCCGGCGCCCGGCGCCGTCCAGCCGCGCACATGAGGGCTCCCCCTGGCGACATGGAGGACTCTGACGCAGTCTAAGTCTCCAATCCAACTGAGCCCAGGCCCAAATATCAGTTGTGCAATCGTTCCCTGCAGGCAGAACTGTGCTGCCTAGTGCGCAGGTTTTCCCAACGCTGGCTTTACCCTACCCCTAAGGCCAAAGATTCTTCCCAGTGTTAAACAAAAAATTACTCATGACACTAGTTAGAGATGGTACAGTAAGGCCAACTTTATTCAAAGGGAGCCATGGTGATAGGGCCAGGGACAGCTGCAATGGGGTCTTGCAGTGGGAGAGAGAGATTGGACTGAATTTTGACTCTAATAAGGACAAGTTCATAACAAAGAAGCTGGGTGGGAGGTCAGTGGATGGAAAATTACTAAGATGAGACATCAGGGTTAAGGAGGATTCTGGCTAAACCAACTGGACAGGATACTTGCTGAAGGCATGCCAAGGTGATTAATATCGATGGTGGTCAGATACCAAGAATGAGAATTTTCACTACACTGATTCAGCAGGTTCTTGCACAACCTGGATGCTACAAGGACTGAAAGCCCAAGATCAAGCCTAGTCATGCAGAGGACTCAGGGGAGCCTAACTAAGTTTTGGTCAAAGTGGAGAGTCCTTTCTCACCATCTTGGTCATAAGCTCAATAGATGGTCACTATAGGACAGAGTTCAAACTATAGAGCCTTAAAGTTGAAAGGAAGCTTTGAGATCATTCAATTGCAGCCTCATTTGTTAGAAATGAGGAAGCTGAGTCCTATAGCATAGCCAAAGTAATAGAGATACAAGTACAGCCAAAACCAGCACTAACTCCATCTGTCGATTTACTCAACTTCTACAAGCACCCCTGAGGTGGAGGGCAGCGAGGGTGGACTGCTCAGCTGTAGAACTACAAGAAATCATAGAGTGCAAGCAAAGTGGGGAATGCCTTCTTGTTAACAGGTGAGGTCAGAGGAGAGGTCAGAAATCCAGCAGAAATCCAGAAACAAGGCCTGGATTTAGCAGTGGCATTGGAATGAAGGGAAAGGAATAAACCCCTAAGTGGACCAAGAGCAGAGTTCTTCAAATGAACAAGTCCTGGGTGCTAAGACCTAAGTTGCTATGAAGTTAACCAGATAAATACTTATTGTACTCCAACTATGTGCCAGGCTCTGTGCCAGGAGCTAGATATATAATGCGGAACAGGAAAGACATGTCCTGAGAGCTTGTTTTTCCCCACTGTGGAAATCTTACATGTAAATATATAATGCAAGCTAGTGTCAGATTATGGTTTTGCTTCTGAATTGTGTGAGCTTGCAGCTTTGGTTTCCTTAACTGTAAAATAGAAATATTACTTACCAAATGGGTAATAAATAATATTATTTTATGGTTGAATTAATTAAGCTTGATAGTCACCCAATAGCTACCCAGGAGTGTGGCTATCAAGTTTAATTAATTTGCCCATTCATTTAACAGTAAATATTTTTGACTATCTACTATGTGTTAGGCACTGTGGTATACTGAAGGGATGCAGTACCGAACAAAATAATCACTCTCCTTCCCCTGAAGAGTTAATCATTTAGCCTTGCATAGTTATGCTTATATGAGATAATATATATGGAGCTCAAAATAGTTTAGAGATCAAATGAGATAATATTTGTATAATGGCACAATTGAGATTAATTTTCTTGTTCCCTTTGACTATGATATCCACTCCTCAACCCTTGATATTGTACAGTTGTGTGGTGGTTACTGAGAGTCAGGGATTGTGAGTTGTCACCCTGGATTTAGCACTAACAGGATTTTTATAATTTATCCTTGTATTACATTCTATATCTGTAAAATGAGGGCTCTGTTTACCATGAGGCTGAGCAACTCTAAGAAGCATCTTTTCTTAACTTTCCATTTCCCTTTATCTTATACAACAATCAAGGTAAATGAAAATAATTTGATAGTGTAATAATTTTATTGATGAGAAGTACAAAGATTCTGAGCAATACTATTTGCACACCAGTGCCATCTAGTGGAAAATGTGTAATTTTCTTTCTTTTTTTTTTTTTTATAGTGGAGAAAGAATTGTTGAAAATTTAACCCTATGTAAGAGAAAAAAAAAAACCTGAGAAGTTGTCAGAAATTCTTTTTTTTTTTTTTTTTTTTTTTTTTTTTTAGAGAGAGAGAGAATAGGAAGGAGGAAAAAGGAAGAGAGAGAGAGAGAGAGAGAATGGGGAGGAGGGAGAAGGAAAAGAAAGAGGGAGAGAGAATGGGAGTATTGCTTTCTTGCCCAGGCTAGAATACAATTTAGTAATGGGTATTGAAAACCTCTTTTATACTGATAATTATACTTAATGATGTAGTCAGGAAGGAATAAGGGAAGAAGATAACAAACAAACAGCCAACCAATATTTAATTTAAACCTATGAAATGCTATGCGATTACTGAAGAGTGATTTACTTCCAATTATATAGTCGCCTTTGGAATAGGTGTGAGGTGGTAATGTATGTTTTGTGTATTTGAAGTGGAGAGTTCTATAAATGTTTATTAAGTTTACTTGTTCCGGATCTGAGTTCAAGTTCTGAATATCCTTGTTAATTTTCTATCTCGTTGATCTATAGAATCGTTAGCTCTTCTTGTTGCATTGATCCTTTTGCCATTATGTAATGTCATTCCTCGCCTCTTTTGATCTTTGTTGCTTTAAAGTCTACTTTATCAGAGGCGAGAATTGCATCTCCTGCTTTTTGTTTATTAGTTTATTTTTACTCTCTGTTTGATTGGTAAATCTTCCTCCTTCTCTCTGAGTCTTTGTGTATTGTTGCATGTAAGACGGGCCCGGATGCAGCATACCAATGGGTTTTGGCTTTTTATCCAATTAAAATATATATAAGTTTAATACCGGCGTTTGATGCTAGCTGGCTGTTTTGCCCATTAGTTGATGTAAATTTTTTATTGTGTTAAAGTTCTTTGCTTTTTGATATATTTTTGTAAAGGCTGATATTGGTTGTTCCTTTATATGTATAGTGCTTCTTTCAGAAGCTCTTGTAAAGCAGGCCTGGTGGTGGTGAACTCTCTAAGTACTTGTTTGTTCGCAAAAGATTTAATTTTTCCTTCACTCATAAAGCTTAGTTTGGCTGGATAGGAAATTCTGGGTTGAAAGTTCTTTTCTTTAACGATGTTAAATATTGGTCCCCACTCTTTTCTGGCTTGTAGGGTTTCTGCTGAGAGATCTGCTGTAAGTCTGATAGGTTTCCCTTTATGGGTAACCTGACCTTTCTCTCTGGCTGCCCTTAGTATTTTCTCCTTCATTTCAACCCTAATAAATCTGGCGATTATGTGCCTTGGGGTTGGTCTTCTTGAAGAATATCTTTGTGGTGTTCTCTGTATTACCTGGAATTGAATATTACCCTGCCTTGCCAGGTTGGGAAAATTTTCCTGAATGATATCCTGAAGAGTATTTTCCAACTTGGATTCATTCTCTTCATCACATTCAGGTACACCTATCAAACGTAAATTAGGTCTTTTCGCATAGTCCCATATTTCCTGGAGACTTTGCTCATTCCTTTTCATCCTTTTTTCTGCATTCTTGTCTTCTCGTTTCATTTCACTGAGCTGGTCCTCGACTTCTGATATCCTTCCTTCTGCTTGATCAATTCGACTGTTTAAACTTGTGCATGCTTCGCGAAGTTCTCGTGTTGTGTTTTTCAGCTCCATCTATTCACTTATATTCTTCTCTAAATTGTCCATTCTCGTTAACATTTCGTCAAACCTTTTTTCAAGGTTCTTAGTTTCTTTGCATTGGGTTAGAACAAGTTCTTTTAATTCACAGAAGTTTCTTATCACCCACGTTTTGAAACCTGCTTCTGTTATTGGAACACACGTGTAATCTATTAAGCCTTGTTCCGTTACTGATGAGGAATTGCAATCCCCTGTAGAGGGAGAGGCATTCTGATTTTGAGTATTCTCTACCTTTTTACGCTGGTTTCTTCCCTTCATTATATATTTGTCCGTCTGTCGTCTTTATAATTACCGACTTTCTAACTGGGTCTCTGACGTCCAACTTGTTGATTCCCTGCGCCGAAATCTGAGCAATCCACTGAGCCGGCCAAAACAGCGGTGTTAAGATTGATGGTGCTTTTCTGCCCGGGAATCTCCGGACTCTGCACCAAGAACTGGCGTGCTAAGGCACCAGCAAAACCGCCACGCCAGCCACAAGAGTTGTCCTGGCGACCCGTGGAGCTCCTCCACTGGGAATCTCCTGGTCCGTGAGCAACTAATATTCGTCTGAAAGTGTGGCGTCCTCTCGTTCTTTGCGCTTTCACTGGGAGGTACGTGCCCGAGCTGCTAATCATCAGCCATCTTGGATCTCTCTGCACTCTAGCCTCAGTGATGAGCAAAACCCTGTCTAATAATAGTGTCTAATAATGATAATGGTAATAATGATAATAATAATAAAAGATGTTCCTTGTAGCATTAATTCTAACACAAAAGAATTTAAAACTCCACATTCAATTTGTTAAATTATGAGATTTCTGTATGGCGGACTTCTATATAGCCATTAAAATTATAATACAAAAGAATATGCAGGTTTTAGCTTTCAACAGTCAAAATGTGTAATACTCTCATTCATGTAAATACACTTTTCAGTCTCTGAGAAATTCTAAAGCATAGCCGTATTTTCTTTTAAACCAAATTCTATACGTAGGGATAGGATAATGTTGAAGTGGTTCTCCAGTGTTATGGTTGTAACTGATTAATTTACCAAGATGCTTTATTAAACTAAATTTTAAAATTATAGCCACTTAGTGTACAGATACAGTCATTTTAAGAAGTAACTGGCATAATATTTAGGCATTTAATGGAAAATGTAAATAAATGTTATACATAATAGTTGAATGTTATTATTATAGAAAACCGAGTGTTGATTATCTAATTTGGGAAGTGACTCAATAATCCACTCTGTAATTTATGAACCTAAGATATCAAAGAGCATTCTTGACAGTTGTTTTCTGAAGCAGCTGTATTTGTGGATTTCAGTGGTTACTAGCCTGCTATCCCTACACTGTGTGTGAGGGAAAGAAAAATGATAATATAAAGTCTCTTTCGTGAGAATACGTATTATAAAATCTCTTTTGTGAGAATACATATTGTGTTTTATTTTCTCATCCTTTAAGATGAGATTTGTCATTCTTAGGGACTCTCCATTTAATTATGTTCTTTTTTAAGCCTAAAAATTGTTCTGTTTGTAGCTGTGGGAGCCACTGCAGTGTATCCTTTAGATCTGGTGAAGACCCAAATGCAAAACCAGCGTGGCACTGGCTCTGTTGTTGGGGAGCTGATGTACAAAAACAGCTTTGACTGTTTTAAGAAAGTCTTGCATTATGAGGGCTTCTTCGGACTCTACCGGGGTGAGTAAGCAAATCCCAGATGCTGAAGTTAGTGATTTGATCTAACCAGCAGCAGATTTTAACTCACTAATTATGGAAACCAATATGTAGTATGCCTAGCCAGACTAGGGCTGTTTCTCTCTTTTTATTTTCTCTTTGCTCATTTCCCTTTTTACACTCTTTGTGGTGATTAGCAGTATTAATCTGCAAACAAGGTCTTCTTCTTTTTTTTTTTCTTTTGAGAGGAAGTTTCACTCTTGTTGCCCAGCCTGGAGTGCAATGGCGTGATCTCTGCCTACTGGGTTCAAGCGATTCTCCTGCCTCAGCCTCCCAAGTAGCTGGGATTACAGGCATGCGCCACCACGCCCGGCTAATTTTGTATTTTTAGTAGAGATGAAATTTCTCCACGTTGGTCAGGTTGGTCTCAAACTTCTGACCTCAGGTGATCCCCCTGCCTTGGCCTCCCAAAGTGCTGAGATTACAGGTGTGAGTCACCGCGCCTGGCCCAAGGTCTTCATTTCTTCTTCTTGCTATTTATATTTCTTGGTATCCAAATTCTGTGTTTGTCCCAACATGGGTATATGTCACCATGCTCCTACAAACCAAGACACGTATCTGCAGGTGAAATACAAGGATGTTAGCTAAGAAATATAGAGGGGCTTTTCTCAAAGAATTAAAGAAGAGAAAAACATCTCTTTTCTGTGGAAAAGAAGCTGGGCTACCACTCAAAAATGGGTTTACCTTCTATATACTTGTTTCAACTAAAATAAATATCAAATGTTTTTGTCTCTTTCAGGGATCATTTATAAATTTTTTCAAATGAGTCATCTGAAGGTTTTTTTTATTTTTTTAAATAGGAATACCCTTTGGTTCCAAGTCTAAATCTCGCTCGTTTTCCCCATTTAGCTCAGAGGTACACAGTCAAAACAGAGAGATTTTCTTCTGCAGGGAATGTTAGCAGCCACTCTAGACTAAGCATGGTGCAGTTGACATCAGAGGCAACAGCCCCATGGAGAATTCTCCCCGATTAATTTCTTAATCTCTTTGGGCGCCACTTGGGATTCTTTGAAAATACTCTCTACATGCTCAAGTCCAGGGCATTTGTGTAATTTACTGTACTTGTTTGTTTGCACACACAAGCTCATTAATCCCTAGCTTATTCTGAGCTCTGTTGAACTATTTGGCTTAGAACCTCTTCCTAAGAAAGACTGGGCCCGAACAAAGCTTTAGGCTCATGGACGGGAGAAAAAACACCTCTGGTTAGCATTATATACAGGTATTCAAGTAAAAAGTATAATGTTGGTACACTCGTAATTGAAGGAGAGGGTCACAAGGATGTTCATTTTTAGCATTGCATATAGAATAAGAAGAGAGAGTCATTCTGAAATCAAACCAGGCTCAAGTACCCTGCTCTTAAGAATGAATGTGATGATTTTTCCTCAAATATTCAGAACTGTAGCATCATCTCAGAATTCCACCTGTACAGCATGTACCCCGTGGAAAGGGGTATACATTATCCAGAATGCAGATCTGTCCACATGAATGCTTGTTCTAACTGATTAAGCCCTGCATATCCAGATTTTATTTAATGGGGAAACAAGGTTGAGTAGCATTAAAATTGTTTTTTTCCTTGATATCTTCAATATTTCTTTGTTGAATAATGACCTTTCTCCTCTTTAATATGCTTTTAAATTGCAAAGAAAATGTCCCCTATTAAAAGGAACCTAGATATTTACTGCATAGCTTAGCCTTCTCAATGAAAAGGTCTTACAGAAGATTTCATTCGAGAGAGATGTCATGTTAATTAAATGGACGCAATATAGCAAGTGGGAGAGGGGATTGTTGGTTTTATTCAGGATGTAAGCTCATAAAAGCAGTTCTTTAAATGAGAGACTTTTGTATTAGGGAGAAGATTGTAGGAGTCCTGTATGTGAGCACTATGATTATTGAGATTGTCATATATTGCTTGGAACTGGTGCATTATTCTGTCAGATGACTGACAAAACTGTTGACAGATTAGCTACATTTCTTTGCAGGCAACAATGATAAAATGACACAAATCAGTACTTTATTAAATTCCATGAGCCTTATTGAGGCAAGTTGTAAAACAAATATGCATGCTGACATGGTTCTATGAGAGTTAGATTAAAAGTAATAGAGCCTGATAATCATGAGGGTTAGAAAGTTAAGACTGCCATCTGCTGATTTCTTCCTTTAAATCAGTCTGCTACCCATGAATGGTGTGTGTGGATTTGTGTGTGTCACTGATAATTCACTCTGACTGACAGTAGCCTTACGTATGATTACTTGCTGGCTCTCAACTCATGGAAAATCACTCAGCGGTGTCCTCACAGCAGGCTTAAGATCAGCAGTCAGCAAGCAGGCAAACACACATGTACCTCCCCTTTGGCTGGATGATTTAAAGGATATAAAATGTTTATTTGTTAGCATCTTTAAAAAATGTATGCAAAAAAGTATGCTAACAATTTGGATAAGCTGTGAGCTTCAGAAAGCCAAGCCCAATAGATGTTATATTGTTTATTTTTTTCTTTTCTAGTATACAGCCATCCTGGGAAATTTAACTTCCTAAGGATTATGATTTCCTTTGTTTTGAGGGGATTCTTTTAAAATGTCTTAAACTTGACATATATTAGTAAATAATAATACAACAGGCGTATGTTTTTGCTTATAGGAGATATTCATTAAACAATACTTAAAACTGCATTTTTCTTTGCAGTTTTGGCTTCTTTTTAAATGAGTGAATATTTAATGCTGTGTTTCTCTGAAGAGAAGATTATGGGAGTTAGTATTCTATAATAACCAAGCCACTGTATGCCAGTATGTCGGTAGCATAGTTTGTGGCAAAATCTGGGTGGCAAAATCTGGATATACATAACAGCATGCTTTTCAGAGCTTTTGCAAGTATACAGTGTCTGTGTATGTTTATATGTTGTTGGTTGTAACAAGGGAGGGAATTTGGTTACATTGTTATTGGCAATGTTCCCAGAATAGAGAAGACCCATGGCTCCATTTCTTCCTTATGTATTTTTTGGGAGGTGTTGGTTAACTAGGCTTTAAAGGAAGCGTGCTTAAGAAAGGATTTATAACCTCAAGAAAACGTGACATTATACTGCATTTGTAAGTAATTATTAAATATATGCAGAGTTTTTAGGATAATCTTTTTCCCATTTTAGTGAAAACTCTAAAATGTTTGATGGGTAAATAATATGGGTGAAACACGTAGTTGTTGGGCTTGTGTATTCATGTCTGGTACATCTATATTGCTGATGATTCTGTCCCTTTACCTAGGTCTGATACCACAACTTATAGGGGTTGCTCCAGAAAAGGCCATTAAACTGACCGTAAGTTTGTTTTTAACTGAATTTGTGTCATTTGTTTAGATTACCATTAAGCCAGAAAACTAAAATCAAGGCTGGGTGTGGTAGCAAATGCCTATAATCCTAGGATTTTTGGTGGTAGGAGGATCACTTGAGGCCAGGAGTTCCAGACCAGTATAAGCACAGTAAGAACTCAGCTCTACCAAAAAAAAAAAAAAAAAAAAATTAGCCAAGTGTGATGCATGCCAGGAGGCTAATGCGGGAGGATTGCTTGAGTTCAGGAATTTGAGGCTATAGTGAGCTATGATCATACCACTGCACTCCAGCCTGAGCAACAGAGTTAGACCCTGTCTCAAAAACAAAACTAAAATTGATGCTGCCGAGACTGGCACGCTATCACGGAATTTGTAAAACTTTAATTTTACATATAAGCATTTGATAATTTTTAATATTATAAGACAAGTATTTTGCTGACTTGGAAAAGTAACAGTGTGCCAGTAGAGAAATGGTTAGGAATTTTGGTTAACCGATGTTGTCTTTCTAATTAGGTTAATGATTTTGTTCGGGACAAATTTACCAGAAGAGATGGCTCTGTTCCACTTCCAGCAGAAATCCTTGCAGAAGGCTGTGTAAGTATTAATCTTAGGCGTTTCTTGTGACAAATATATTCCTTTAACCTTTTTGCACAGATATGATAGATCTTTGAGTAGCATTTCCCTTGAACTCAAGGGATTCTAAGCAGGTTTTCTCAATGATCATATGGAATAATTTTTGAATTTTATTGTATAAGCTAACTGGTTTTGAGTATAGAAAAGAGGTAGTATTATAATCAGCTCTATCTCTTTGATGCTCCTAAAGCATTACTTTCCAGACTTTTTAAAGTCCTAATTCCTATTCCTTTTAAGAAATAGAGTACAGAAAATATAGTAGTGAATAGAATTACCACTCATAAATATTAACTGGAACTTTAAAACAAGTGTAAGATGGCTGATTAATTGGGCTCTTTTATTTTAGGTATAAGACTAAGTAAGCCATTGTTTAATTATAATTTTTCTTCTTTAGAGGACAGAGGGTATGGCAAACAATAGTGATGGAAACTACATTTTAGCTATTGACAAAAATTCTGAACCCAGAGACTCAGATTATATTTACTTAGAACACAAATGTTTCTGTCTTTAAAGTATACACATGGCATTGGATTTGGACCAATACATACTCTGTTTTCAGCTTGACTAATTTCATTGGTGGTATTTGTTTCATATTTGATAATATACAGTTTAAGACTTGTTTAGTCATTTTGTTCTTGGAAACATTAATAACTTCTAGTTGAATTGGCTGACAGTCTTGGCTAAAGCTTCCTCAGTTGCTTATGAAACCTGAGGTGATGAGGTCAGTGACTTTGGCAGCTTTTAATTCAGAGACACTGCCTCAGGGGTCAGAGAGAGAGAGAGAGAGGTTGCTCCAGGTTCTCCTTGATATGTGTCATTGTGGCACATACCTGAGTCCTCACCTTTCTGCAGAGTTCTTTGGAAGAGGTGGATTGCTGTGTGGGTGTGTGTGCCTGTATGCATGCCCCAGCACATTCTCAGGAAGGAAATATCTTTGGCTAACATTTCTTTTTTAATGAAGGGTAAACAGTGGACATAGAATACAGCTTTTGCTTAGGTGGATCACCAAAAATTAAGTTTCTCTTTTTCCTTTGCTCCAATTAGATCCCGTAATTGGTTCTTATCTAGAGAGAGAAGCTTTGCCAATCATAAATATTCTTTTTCTTGGTGGTTTTAAGTTCCCATTAGGTTAAGAAGCTTTCTAACTCATTTTTATAACAGCACATGCATACCTTTGCCAGAAATCTTCTAAGTCATGCTCTTTCTGTACCATGTAGCTAATTATTTGTTTCCATTTGCAGTATCCAGGTTTTTGGCCATGAAGCTGATGTGTTCCCATGTCTGACATGTGACCTAAGTGGTTTAACCACATGTCAGACATGGGAACAGGTGGTTAAACCAAAATAAGATATTTAGTTCCTTTGTTATTCCTAGCTACAGACTCTCTTTATAAGTTTGAACTTTGGGAATTTCTTTTGAAGTCTGGGGTGCCTTGAGGGTTGTGCTGACACTCTAAATCTTTCTTAATCATGACTCATTTCTGGAGGCTTTGATGGATTGTCTAGTGAGAAATTGACAGCATGAAAAATAGTCAGGTTGGACTCTAGGCAGAGTGATAAGGTTGTCTGCAATTTTTCATCTCAAACGTTTTCTGCTTCCCACTTTGTTCTAAATCTCTTCTTTCAGGGGAGGAAAAAAAAGAGGAATTATTGAGTTTCTACTGACAAATTCAGTTATACTATGGTGTAAGTGATTGTTAAAGTACAATTCGCTGTTTCTTCCCAAAGTCTATAAATTTCAACAGAGAATAAAGTCTTAAAAAGGATGAGTCTCTATAGAATATCAGGCTCTGTAGGACATAGGTTATACCATTTCCTAAACGATACCCAACAAACAGCCACCAGATTAACACGTGAAGAGTCGCTGCCTATGACCCTGACCCTGAGTCCTCACCATCCTGAGTATGGTGGTGGTGATACGATGTACAGTGTCCTTGTGGGGTTTTGGCTGAGTGCTATCAGTGTCACTAGTGAGAAGAATGTTGCTGTTCTTCCAAAAATTACCCAATTTTAAAGATGCACCTAATGCATTAACCTAATGCAGTTAATTAGGAAGAAATGGCTCAAACTGAGTTCTAGGCCTTTTTCCCAGAGGAAGGATTAGCTAGGACCTAAGCCTCAAGTTCCCTGTAGATGAGAGGGAAATTTTATTGCCATGGAAATGACAATATTCCCCTTTAGGAGAAATGGTATCTGTTGACTAGATCATGAAGTGACTGGGAAGTGAAAATCTCTAGTCCTTGGGCATTATATATTTTGTCGTTATGGTATGTTTTGTTTTATGATCTGTTTTTAAAGGCATGTGATTTTTGTTTTTGTTTGTTTTTTATTTGTTGTTCTTCTTTTTTAAGACAGGATCTCATTCTTTTGCCCAGGCTGGAGTGGAGTGGCATGTTCTCAGCTCACTGCAGCGTTGACCTCCTGGGCTCAAGGGCTCCTCCCATCTTTCAGCCTCCCCAGTAGCTGGGACCACAGGTGCATGCCACCATACTCTGCTGATTTTTGTATTTTTTGTAGAGCTGGTGTTCCACCATGTTGCCCAGGCTGGTCTTGAACTCCTGGGCTCAAGCAACCCTCCTGCCTTGGCTTCCTGAAGTTTTGGGATTACAGGTATGAGCCACCAGACTGGTCAAGGCCTGTGATTTTTGATATATGCAAAAGAATACAAACAATATAAGTATCAAATAATAATAAACTAAGCATTCATACTTCTAGCACCCAACTTAACTAAAACGTTACTACTATTATTGACACTGATTATTGCTTTTGCTATAGCTCTAATCTGCTAGATTGCTAATGAGCAGTAGATTCTTTTCTTACTGGGCTGAACATTTTATAGGGATTATCTCATTATTATTCCCAACTAGAGTTGAAAAAGCTAAAACCTCAGTGAAATCCAACACTTAGTAAATGTCAAAATTGTGGTTCAAACCACTTCTATCTCCAAGTCCATATTCTTTCACACTTGATATAGTTTTCATTTATTCATTCTTTCATGTATTCATTTATTTATTGAATACCTGCTATGTTTCATGCAAATTTTAAAAGTAACAGCTTTAGGCAGGGTGTGGTGCTCACGCTTGTAACCCCAGTACTTTGGGAGGTCGAGGCGGGTGGATCACCTGAGGTCAGGAGTTTGAGACCAGCCTGGCCAATACAGTGAAACCTCACCTCTACTTCAAATACAGAAAAATTAGCTGGTCATAGTGGTGCGTGCCTGTAGTCTCAGCTACTCAGGAGGCTCAGGTAGGAGAATTGCCTGAACCCAGGAGGCAGAGGTTGCACTGAGCTGAGATCGTGCCACTGCATTCCAGCCTGGGCAACAGAGTGAGAGTCTGTCTCAAATAAAAAACAAAAAAACAGAAAAAAATAACAGCTTTATTGAGATACACTTAACACACCATGCAATTCCCCCATTTAGTACGTATAATTCAGTGTTTTGTTGTGAAACCATCACCACAATCAATTTTAGAACATTTTTATCAACACAGAAAGAAATCCGGTATCTTTAGCTATCACTTCTCTTGTCTTTTTTTTTTTTTTCCATTTTACTCACTGTGGCTCAGATTTTTTCTTTCTTTTTCTTAAATCTTATATTTTTCTATTAGCTCTCACTTCTCAATTTTCCCACCATATCCCTAAGTCCTAGACAACTGTGTTGCCCAGGCAGGAGTGCAGTGGTGTGATCAAGGCTCACAGCAACCTTGAACTGCCAGCTCAAGTGATCCTCCCACCTCAGCTTCCCCAGTAGCTAGAATTACAGATGTGTGCCACTGCACTCAGCTAATTTTTAATTTTTTCATAAAGACAGGGTCTCACTTGCCCAGTCTGGTCTTGAGCTCTTGGCCTCAAGCAGTCCTGCCTCAGCCTCCCAAAGGACTAGAGTTATATGTATGAGCCACTGCACTTGGCAGGTAGGCAGCTATTAATGTACTTTCTGTTTTTATAAATTCACCAGTTTTGAATATTTACATAAATGGAGGCTGGGCGTGGTGGCTCACGCCTATAATCCCAGAACTTTGGGAGGCCAAGGTGGGTAGATCACTTCAGGTCATGAGTTTGAGACCACTTGGCCAACATGGTAAAACCTCATCTTTACAAAAAAATACAAAAATTAGCTGGTTATGGTGACAGGTGCTTTTAATCCCAGCTACTCTGGAGGTTTAAGCAGGAGAATCACTTGAACCTGGGAGGCAGAAGTTGCAGTGAGTCAAGATCACTCCCACTGCACTCTGGCCTAGGCAACAGAGAGAGGCTCTGTCTCAAAATAAGTACATAAATAAATAAATAAGGAATCATGATATGTGGCCTTTTTTTTTTTTTTTTTTTTTTACATAAATTAACCCATTTATTATAAGCCAGTGATGTCTCAAAGAGTAGAGGAGCGTCTACTGGTCTTTCAATTTCTTCAGTCTTCTGATGGCGGACTTTACCATGACAGCAGAAGTGGTATTGTATGTCCAGGCACCGCCAGCCACTGTCTTCATGCAGGAACCACAGTGCCAGATCCCCACAGCTCGTCTCTTCATCTTGGTTTTGCCACAGAAAGAGCAAGTGTACTTGGCATGCTGACTGATTTCAATTTTCTTCACCATTTTCCGGAGGGAGGCCCCATAGCGGGTCCCATATTTACCGACGATCCCAACCTTCTAGTTACGTTTGGCCATGTTGCTGGTCCGAGCCGAAAGAGGATATGTGGCCTTTTGTAAAGCATGACATTGTGCCTAACTTTTTTCACTTAGTGTGTTTTCAATGTTCATCCATGTTGTAGCATGTATCAGTATGTAATTTTTATTGCTGAACGTATGGCTATACTACAGTTTGTTTATTCATTCATTAGTTGATAAACATTTGAGTTGTTTCTTCCTTCTGGCTGTTATGAATAATGCTGCTATGAACATTGATGTATAAGGTTTTGTGTGGACATGTTTGCATTTCTCTTGGGTATATACCTATGAGTGGAATTGGTGGGTCATATGGCAACTCTAATCAGCATTTTCAGGACTGCCAGACTGTTTTTTAAAGTGGCTACATCTTGTTCCATCCCTATTAGTAGTGTGACGGTTCTGACTTCTCTACATCTTTGCTTGTGTGTGTGCATGTATTTTTGTTGTTGTTGTTTTTTAATATCAGCAGAGTCTCACTATGTTGCCCAATCTGAGAGTGCAGTAGCTATCCACAGGTATGAATATAGCATGCTACAACCTCGAACTCCTGGCCTCAAGTGATCTTCCTGCTCCATCCTCCTGAGTAGCTAGGACTACAAGCGTGTGCCATCATGCATGGCTACTTTCCACATCTTTGACAACACTTCTTATTTTCTGTCTTTTTACTGTAGCCATCCTACGGGTGAAAAGTGATACCTTCGTGCAGTCTAATGACTGACAATTTTGAGCATCTTTTTGTGTGCATCTTGTATATCTTCTTTGAAAAAATGTCTAGTCAGAATTTTTGCCCGTTTTTTAATTGGATTGTCTTTTGTGTTACAGAGTTCTTTATATACTCTAGATATGAGTCCCTTTTAACATATTTTTTACTCTCTTGATTATATCTTTTGAAGAATTGGACTTTACTGAAGTTCATTTAATCTATTTTTTCTTTTGTTTGTGCTTTTGGTGTTATATCTAAAAAATCATTAATCCAAGACCATAAAGTTATATACCTCTTTTTTTCTAATATATAGAAATTGACTTTGTATGTATGTGTCTTTTTTTTCTTTTCAGAGTTTTATAGTTTTAGCTTTTATATCTAGGTCTTTTCCAATTTTTAAACCTAAGTTTTGCTGTTGTTTTTTTCTTTTTTGCCTTGAACAGAGAGAGTTATTACTAAATGTCTGTTTTATTTTTGATTGCTAATGTTTTGGTATATTTACTTCTAGTGTTTTCATATACATGTGTACATGCTCTTATGCATAGATGTGTGTACACATGCATGCACACACACACACACTTTTTAAAACCCGATGGAAGTTTGGTTGACTCTGACTTCCTGTTTGGAAATGCAAGCAATTCTCACTTACTACAGGAAGGAGGGAGTCACAATGGAATGTCTTATTTTAGAAGTAGAATATAACCTTTGGGAATAGTAGTATAGACAGATTATGTATTTTCAGATTTTTAAATCTCATTGTGAATATTAACCAAACTTTTGTTTTATATTTATATCAAAATCTTCTAAAAAAATACTTACTAGATCAGAATTTATGATAACTTAGGTGTGCTAGCCCAACATGTTTTTTGTTTGTTTGTTTGTTTGTTTCTAGTATCTATAAATTGAACACTACTTTAAATTACCTGACCTTGGCTAGGCATGGTGGCTCACAACTGTAACCCCCTCAACTTTGGGAGGCTGAGGTGGGAAGATGGCTTGAGCCCAGGAGTTCAAGACCAGCTGTGCAACATAGTGGGGCCCCCCCTACATATAATAATAATAATACATAATAATTTTTTTAAATTGCTTGATGTTTTTTAGATGGAGATGGGATAAGAGTATATTTGTGGGTATACTGTGCTCAGTAAATATGAATGCTGAGTGTTGTATGAGTGTTAAATATGTAGCAGTAGGTTTTAAATAATTTTTCCCATTGTTCTTGTAGGTAAATCACTCTTATCATATGTTTATTTTTCTATTAGGAAACCTCTTTACACACACACACACACACACACACACACTCACACGCTCCTTGACTTACAATGGGGTTACATTGTAATAAACCCATCATGAATTGGAAATTTTTAGGTCAACAATGTACTTAATAGACCTAACCTACTGAATGTCATAGCTAAAACATGCTGAGAACACTTACGTTAGCCTAAAATTGGGCAAAATCATAAAGCACAAAGTCTGTTTTATAATACAGTATTGGATATCACATGTAATTTATCGAATACTGTACTGAATGTGAAAAACAGAAAGGTCGTATGGGTACTCGAAGTATTGTTTCTACTGAATCAAGCATATTGCTTTTGCACCATTGTAAAGTCAAAAAATCATAAGTCGTATCATTGTTGCGGACCACCTGTATATATATGTTTATACATAATACGTATATGTACAAACATGTTTATTAGAAGACACAAATATAATTGCATGTTTGATTATAATATCTGTTGTGGGCAAAAATAAGACCTTAATGTCAACCTAGAATTTTCAAAGTACATTATTATACATTATTGTCACCCTCTATAAAATAGGTAGATGGAAAACAGCAGTTCAAAATGGCTAACTCTCTTACCTCAAATTACACAGCTAATATATGCTGGAGGTTTCAAGTATTCTGATTTTTTTAGACTAAGTCCTTTTATTCTGTAATGTCCTCTTGGGGGAATCAAATCATTGATTTGTGTCAAAATAAATCTAGATGACCCCATTCAACTTTATAGTGACCGTCTTGCTTGTTTCCTTCCTTTCTTCCTTTAATAATTATATGAATTTGACATACTTATATGTATTTGGTTCTTTACTTAGGTATAATTAACATTTTTAAAAGTAAAAGATTTTAGGTATAGCTCAATGAGTTTTGACAATTGTTTACACCCATGTAACCACCTAAGATAATAAACATTTCACCCCAGAAAATTCATTCATGCCTTTTTCCAGTCAATCCCTTCTCCTTTACCCCATGCAACCACACTTTTGATTTCTGTCACAGATTTTATTTGTTCTTGGATTCCATGTAAATGGAGTGTAGAGAATGCATTCTTTGATGGCTGGCTTCTTTTGCTTAATATGTTTTCAGAGAGTCATCCTTGTGTGGGTATCAGGTTTGTGTTTGTTTTTAATTTTGCTGAGTATTATTTCATTGTACGAATTTACCACAATTTGTTTATCCGTTCTTCTGTTGATGGATGTTTGGGTTGCTTTCTATTACAAATAAGGTTGCTATAAACATTCTTGTACAAATCTTTTTGTCAGCCTGTGCTTTCATTTTTGTTGAGTGAGCATCTAAGAGTAGAATAGAGTCGATGTATGTTCAATTTAAAATAAACTGCCAGCTCTTAGAAGTGGATAGACCATTTTATAGTGTCCTCAGCAGTGTACAAATATTCCAGTTGCTCCATATCCTCACTAATGTTTGATATCTGTAGCACTTTTTATAGTAATCATCCTAGGTATGTGAAATAGTATCTTATGAATTAAATTTGCATTTCCCTGATTCCTAAAGATGTTGATCATCTTTTCATGTGTTTATTGGTTATTTGTATATCTTTGTGTGTGTGTGGTGTGTGTGTGAAGTATCTTTTCAAGTCTTTTGCCTACATTTTATTAGGTTTCATATTTATTACTATTTGTAGAAGTTAATTTATATGTCATGGATACAGCCCTTTGTCAGATAGATGTGTTGTGAATATTTTTTGCCAGTCTGTGATGTGCTTATTGCTTTTATTAATGATGTTTGTAGTGGTTTTTAAAGAAAAATTGATTATGTAGTTTTTTGGACAGATCCAGAAACCTAAGTGAGAATAAATTTAAATATCTTTCCAAATTAACAAAGCAGAATATAAAAAATCTAAATGGACTAACCTATATGTACCTTCTAATAGTCTCTTTAGTAAGTACCTGTTTTTTATTTTTAATTGTTAAACTCAAATCAGAGATCAGTGATAAACTTACCTAGCTGACTGCATTACATCTTTCAGAGAGTATATAGTCCTGAGTGGATGGAAGTCATGAAACTCAAAACTTAACTTATCGCTCAGCAAAGGGCTGATGTCACCCCCTCATGTTGCAGGTGAACTTCGACAGCCCTATGTGAACACTATTTCTGGAGGACACATTGCTTCCCTTTGTGTCTTTCTTTCAGTGTGCATAGCGCTCTTGCATGAGTCAGTGCACAAGACTTCTGTGAGGCAGATAGAGCAGTTGTGGGAATGGAGTGGTTATGCTGAATGCAAAATCCATGACAATCTAGGTCAATAGTCTTCCAAACCTAGAATCTTTCAACTCTCCCATGCTTCATCCCTTCAGCTTAAGCATGTGTGTGCACACACTGCACATATACACACCCTCCCTTCATATTGGTAAAGCAGAAAGCCCACTTGTTAGGTGGAGCATTTACTAATCCTGGGGGCCAAGATCTGTAACTAGCCAGCTCCTTATGATGAAGAATTCTATGTCTACCTCAGCAAGCTGAGGTTGCACATCTCTAAAGAGTAGTTTGGAAACAGCTCTTCCACCTCCCATCCCCAGGAATCAGTGTAGTCCAACTTTAGGCCTACATACTTATGTGAACACATATATATGCGTACAAGTTAAAAATCCTTATATATTTATGTCAGAAGTGACTTATGATAGGTACACAGGGATTTTCACTCTTGCTGTCTTAGTTCATTGTGACTGCTATTAAAAAATACCTTCGACTGAGTAATTTATAAACAACAGAAATTTATTGCTTACAGTTCTGGAGGCTGGAAGTTCAAGATAATGTAGCAGCAGGTTCAGTGGTGAGGGAGAGCTTGCTTTCTGCTTCCAAGATGGCACCTTGCTGTGTCCTCACATGGTAGAAGAGACAAGGCAGCTGCCTTCAACCTCATTTATAAGGGCACTAATCCCATTCAGGAGGGCAGAACCATCATGACTTAATCACTTCCCAAGAGGCCCTGCTACTTCGAACATATGAATTGTGGGGAAACACCAACATTCAGATCATAGCACTTCCCTTACCCTAGTAAGGAGTATATATAGTGTTAATTCATAACACCCTGGCATATCTCATCACTTGGCAATGAGCACATTGCAATTTATTTCTTTTAAACTGTCACTATCCTATTTTGGAAAGAACCATAGCATTTCCTATTGCTTTACAAAAATATGAATGGTTGGTGGTATGCAAGACTAAGTCACTGTCTGTTCCTGTTCCTCTTGAGTCAGTCCTATTGACAACTAGTTCTGTGACTTTTATTGTTTGTCTGGTTACTTTAAATGCACATATTGTGTTCATCTGGAGCTGATGTGACCTTAAATAAATTGAAGTTAGATTTTCATCAGTCTCTATAAGGGAAGACTTTATAATCAGTTGCTTAGATTGGACATTTTGTGGTTGGAGGGAAATTATTTCAATCTATAGGAGACAACAGATCAAAGAAAGAAATAAACAAAGGATTTGGCACAAGCAGGGCCCAGTCTCCAACCTCTTTGTGAACCTTGCCCTGGGGGTAGGATTGAGAGGGCGGAAGGTTGAGTAGGCCTAATCCTGTATATAGCCTCTTGGCCTTAGGCCCCTTGGAGACATGGTGACATCTCAGTATTACATCCTCTTCTCCACTAACTTTTGCTGTCAGCTTTAGTTGATTTTCTCATTAAAAAATGCAAATAAGATTAAATGGAAGTTTTTTATTCTTTCCATTTCTGTTATATATGGGTAACCCTCATTCAAAATAAGATTTGCTCCCTTTTATTTGTCTTTTAAACTCAATTCTAGAACACAGAAATGACAACAGAATACTGAAAAATAGAAAGCATCTAAGTCTATTTTGATATTAATGCTTGTATCTCTTTTAGAAAAATAGGCAGCAAATTTAATGAAGGAAATTTAAGCAATTAAAGAATTAGAAGCTAATTTTGGTGATTTCAAGAGTAAAATCAATTCAGCAACGGTATGGTATAGAGTAGTATGTTATCTAATATAAACATTAGTAACAGACGCAGCAAGATGTCAAATTTAGCAATGTCCATTTAAGGTTTTGTAGCTGTGTATCATTGTGGATTAATTTAAAATTTTATGTATCTTAGTGTCTATTATTTCAGATCACTAGCTATATTTGGTTAGGTTTTTTGATGTTCATATGTAATAGATAAGCTTTTTAAAAAGCTTGGATCCACAGTAATGCCAACTAGTTTAAAAAATATATTTGCTAAATTACCAAATCTACAGTGAATGAGCATATGCAAGAGAGAACTTAGTTTATAAAGAAGCTATTGTTTCTAAGACCAGGTTTGTTTCTTGATGTTGTTGAATAGTTAATACATTCATATGTTTCAAAATTTAAAAGGTACCATGCAGTATGCTTTGAAAATTATTTCTCATAGCTACTCAGTTTCTCTTTCCAGGAGGAAATCAATGTTTTTATTTTTAAGCCACTTTGATTTTGAGAAACTTAGGTAAATTTTGACATATTTATGATCAAATGTGTACCTAATATTTTGTGTTCTGTGTATGTCATTTGGCATGATTTTACTATCAAATCATATTGCCCAATTAAGAGCATAAAATTGTATCTACTTAACTGTTTTCTTGGGAATTTGGATTTCTTCCTGTTCAATTTTGCTGCTATTAGAAATAGCAAACATGAGCATATTTGTAGAAATACAGGTACTTTTTTATTGAAAAGGTACTACATTTATGAAATTGTATATATTAAAGATTATATTTACTGCAAATGTGCTGATCCTTTGGAAAGCTGTTTTTAGTAATTGCATAGCATTTCATAGGTTTAAATGAAATATTGGTTGGCTGCTTATTTGTTATTTTCTTCCCTTATTCCTTCCTGTCTACATCATCAAGTATAATTATTGGTATAAAAGTGGTTTTCAATACCCATTACTAAATTGCATTCTAGCCTGGGCAAGAAAGCAATACTCCCATTCTCTCTCTCTCTCTTTCTCTTCCTTTTTCTTCCTCTTCTTCATTCTTTTTTTTCTTTCTTTCAAAAAAAAAAAAAGAAAGCTGTTTTTAAATTAATGATATCATGTATAATCAAGAGTCTTATAATAGAATAAATATGATATTTCTCTGAGAGAAAACACCCAGTTCAAGAGTTTGAACATCATAGTCCCTCATTCTGTGTTGCTTGATTTCTTACCAGTATCATTGAACTGATCTCAGATTTTACTCCCACTTCCCCATCCCCAGTTTAATATGTAGGAGAGACAGTGTGATTCACCTCAGAGTTTCAAAAAGAACAGTGCATATTTGCCATGTATGTTTCCCTTTAAGTATCATAAACATCCAAAGTTTTAGACAAATTATTAAGTTGCTACAAAAGTAACTGTAGTTTTTGAAGTCTTTATCTTTGCTAAAATTATTCAGTGTTTCTTGAAAGTATTTGCCTTCCTGTTCCTAGGCCTATCATGAGGTTTTAAAAATGTATGGCAATTACCTTTGAAGATGTAAGGTCTTGCTCCATTGCCCAGGCTGGCCTTGAACTCCTGTGATCAAGTAATCCTCCCGCTCAGTGTCTTGAGCAGCTGGGACTACAGGCATGTGTCATTGCACTTGGCTTGCATTTTGATTTTTAAAGCATATACAAATAATGTATTGCCAGGAGCTTTCCTCCCTCAAACATAGGCATGAAGGAAACTTATAGATGTGTGCCTTGCTATAGTGTCATTGTTGGATTGTTTGCACTCTCACTTGCCAGATTATATGTGTTTATAAATGCACATCAATTGAGATTTGTGGTTATGTCCTGTGCATTGTTGGGATTTAGTATGTGTGCTAGGTAACCAATCTTCAAAGCATACAACAATTAAGGTGTATGTATTTTTAAAATGTAGTCCCGGCCAGGTGTGGTGGCTCACACCTGTAATCCTGGCACTTTGGGAGGTCAAGGCGAATGAATCGCTGGAGCCTAGGTGTTTGAGATCAGCCTGGGCAACATGGTAAGACCTCCATCTCTACAAAAAATACAAAAATTAGCCAGCTATGGTGGTGCATACTTGTAGTCCCAGTTACTCGGGAAGCTGAGGTGGGAGGATCACCTGAACCCTGGAAGGTCGAGGCTGCAGTGAGCTTATCCTCCAACAGCACTTCGGCCTTGGTGACAGAGTGAGACCCTGCCTCAAGTAAACAAACAAAATGCAATCAATTATTTCTCTTTATTGTACCATTTTTGTAGAGTTTCAGTAGAAAGCCTGTTACTTGTATACTTCAAAAATGTTGAAGCATTGTTATAGGAGTATAAATCTCAATCAACTGGCAATTATTTCTAAAAGGGTGCATGAGAGAAGGAAGGGGAGGAGGCAACTGTGGGGCATTGGGGACATGGATTGGAGTACTCCTGCCTAGCAGGATGTTATAATTTACTAATGATTACAAATGTGAAAGACCTTTGTATTTATTTAAACAAAATGTCCACATTTAACACTTGGCACCCAGGGGCTGACACTGTCTGGTAGTGGCAAATTTGGGGGAATTAGAATAAAAATTCTTTTTTAAATCTGCTTTAGTTAGAACATAAAGCCCATTTTCCAAAAGATAGTCTTTGCAACCATTATTTAAACAAGTGATTTCAGGGAAGTAGTAAACTTTTTAAATTGGTTTGGTCTTTAATACTAGCTACAGGAGCAATTACTTGGATTATCATTTTAACATAATTTTTCACCCAGCAATACTTTTGAAAGTATTGTTTGCTTAGATTGAAACATTAAAATGCTTCCTTCTGCCTGCAGTGCAAGATTAAAAGAGAGAGAAATGCAGGCAAATCTACATACAACGGTCAGTACATCGTTGGGGGACCTGTGTGCCAGTGGTCTGGATTTTGTCAAATTGAGGAGTTACAGGAAACCAAGAGAAAGAGACAGCAAATTGCTGCACCTCCCTGCTCAAAAGACAAAAAGGGGATTAAGTTCCTGGCTTATTCAGGACAATGAGCTGTCCACGAAGAGAAGAGGAATTTAGTATCAGTGCTGGCAATTGTGAATATTGAAACGAGTTAAGGAGTCAGGATTGGAATAGGGGTAGTTGGGGGATTTATAGTCCCAAGGCATTAGGAAAATAGACTAAGCCATGATGCTTCCCCTTAGAAGTGGGTCTAGGAGGGCTTTGGGTTTTAGATAAATGAGCAGGAATGTGGGCCAAGGTTGAGCACTGAAGTGCCATTGAAAGCTGCATGTGAGTTTTTAGGTATTGTTTGTAATCTTTCTATACCTGTGGAATTATAGTGCCCCAGATTTCATATTTCACATGTGATATGCTTTGAGTTTAGTTGTGATTATATAAAATGATTTGATAATATGAATATAATTAGGACTATTATATGAATACGGTTATGATTACATAATGTAAACAGCTACTGTTGAAGATTTACAAATGGGGTTTTTCATTTCATGAAAGGAGATATATATTTATTTTATTTATTTTTATATATCCATGGTCACACACATTTTTTCTTTCTTACAGAAACCAAAAAAAGAAGTTGGTAGATGTTTTGTTAAATGTTTTTTTTTTTCCTCAACTAGTTAACAGATTTCAGATGCAAATATACTCTCATTATCCAAATTCAAATCTCTGTCACTCACTGCAAGAATCTGGAATGTGGCTTTGATCTTGAGGGTGTTGTACTCATGGTAACTAGATGTTCCATTTCTCAGCTTTGCCTTGAAGAGTTTTTCTGGTTTTGTCTTGAAATGATACTGAAATTTATCTTTCTAAATTCTTCTCTTTTGTGTGGGTGTAGCCATGTACATGTATCAGAGTTTTGCTTAGGATAATACACTTTAGAATTTGAACTGGAGGAGACTTTTCCCCTTCTGACTTAAGGCACCTCTGTGGGGCCAAAGTAGTTTTAATTGCTCTACAGTTTAAGGAAGCAGAAGCAAATGGGTATGCTGCCAAGAATGCTTGCCACAAAGAGGAAAAATAATTGTGGCTCTGAATTTTAGCTCTGGCTTGTAAAAGATGACAGTCTTCTACTGTCTCTTTTTCTTTCGTTGAGTACCCTGCGGCCACATCTGGCTTTACTTTTTTTTTCCAAATGGATTTATTAGTTTTGTTATTTTGAATGTGGCTGGAGTGATCCTGGAAAGACTGGTCCGAGAAACAATCTTGACATTTCAATTAGAAACAAACCCAGAGGTAGATTGACCTGAGACAGAGTTTGGGACCATCCCTCTGAACTTCTCCAGGGTCAGCCTAAGCATCAGACTGTCATTCCCCCATGAGGAAGGCGGTTTCACCTCCTTTTCAAGATGGTAAGATGTAGAGCCTTTTCTGGATTTTCCTTTATTACGCTGCCAGTCTGGCTCTGATGTGAAATCTGCCTTTCTCTTCTCCCTTGCCTACAGGCTGGAGGCTCTCAGGTCATTTTCACCAACCCACTGGAGATAGTGAAGATTCATCTGCAAGTAGCTGGAGAGATCACCACGGGACCCAGAGTCAGTGCCCTGAATGTGCTCCGGGACTTGGGAATTTTTGGTCTGTATAAGGTGGGTAGGTTTCCTTGAGTTATCTCAGTGGAGAGGTGGTAATGTATTCAATAAAAATGTGAAAGAATGTGGAAACCAGACTTTTCCACTCCAAGTTGAAAAGCAATCTTGTCCAGCAGAGTAGTCTGTGGAGTAGAAAATCAAACAAAGAGAAAAGAATGATGATGCTTGTATGAAAGGCAGTGGGATACACATGCAGCCTCTCCTGTTGTGATCTTCAGGCTTTTATGAAACTGCCAGCAGGGAGGCCAGCACCACAGACCTGCTGGCCTCAGGCTCACAACCTTTCATTTGCTGGGATGCTTTGGAAAAGTTTCCTTGGTGCTTTCTTTGGGCTGCTTTAGGACTTCAAAATAGTCTTATGTTTATTTTCAGTCTGAGTTATCTCTATTGTTATCTTCCCCGTGGGAGCTTTTCTTTGTCTTAATAATTTGACCACAGTAAAACAGTAGTAGAGTTTGGTAGGATTCAGGTCTTTAAGAAGTTAAGTGGTAGGATTTGTCAATAATTAATTCCATTAAAAAAAACAAAACAAAAAAACCAACAACAACAGAGTGCTGTACTTTAACAAAATGCCAGTCAACAGATTCCTTCCCTGCGGGTATACTTATTCCTATCATTACAGATCAGATGTAATGGAGCAGAAGCTATTATTTTTCTTAAACAAGGAAGAGTATTTCTTTCCATTCCTTTGCCTGGTATAAGTGGAATACATAAATTTAGCCACTATAGGCAACTGTGATTCCACCACATCTGATATAGATCCATCACTGCAGAAATGTGTAAATTTGTTTCTGTAACTGCAAATTAGAAATTAGAAATTCTCTGTAATCCCAGCACTTTGGGAGGCCAAGGTGGGTGGATCATGAGGTCAGGAGATTGAGACTATCCTGGCTAACATGGTGAAAACCCATCTGTACTACAAAGACAAAAAATCAGCCGGGCATGGTGGTGGACACTTGTAATCTCAGCTACTTGGGAGGCTGAGGCAGGAGAATCACTTGACTCCAGGAGGCGGAGGTTGCAGTTAGCTGAGATTGCACCACTGCACTCCAGCCTGGGTGACAGAGTTAGACTACATTTAAAAAACAAAAAGAAATTCTCTAGATTGTAATCACACAGCTACAGGGCTCTCTGGAGACCAATAAACAATGATGCCTGTCTCCAGAGAGTTTCATACACATTTTTGTTTCCTCCTCCCCACTCTCAATTTCCATCCTTTTTAAGTTCCCTTTGAGAGATGAATTTATTAATATTGCTTCTCTCTGTATTGTCTTTTAATGAGTCCTTTTTTTTTTTTAATGTTTGAGTTTGTCTTTAAAAATAAAAATCCAGGGCTGGGAGTACTGGCTCATACTTGCACTTCCAGCACTTTGGGAGGCTTAGGCAGGTGGATTGCTTGAGCCCAGGAATTCATGACCAGCCAGGGCAACATAGCAAGACCTCGTCTCTACTTAAAAAAAAAAAAAAAGAAAATTAGCCACCACAGTGGTGCACACCTGACATCTCAGCTACTCAGGAGGCTCAGGTGGGGAGGATCGCTTGAGCCCAGAAGGTCAAGGCTACAGCGAGCTGAGATTGCGCCACTGCACTCCAGGCTGGGCCACACAGTGAGACCCTGTCTCAGAAAACAACAATTAAAAAGAATAAAACAGAGTCATTAAAAAAACAAGCACTAAGGTGGAGTATTTGCCTAGCTAGGTAAAGTCCTGGGCAGTAGAATGATGTGGGCTTCTGACAAAGCTGAGGGATGTCTTCTTTGGGATCTCAGTCATGGGGACAAGCTGTCCCTGGGTGATTTTCTGCTCCCGTGGAAACCTGCTGCTAAAAAATACTTTGTCTGCTACTTAGGACATGGGGGATGAGGAGAGAAGATTTGGCTTTCTTCTGTCCCTGCTCTGGAGTAGTTACCTTCCTTCACCACTGCCTATAGCTTTTTACCTGGCACTGCAGGGATTCTCAGCTGGTGTAAAAATTTAAGAGGATAGCTCTCATGTGTTTTTTACCACAGTGAGAGATTAATTAATTTTAAAAACCCTGAATCTCTATAAGAAATGCCAGCAAGTTCTTAGCTTTCAGAATACTATCATTACCCAGTTATTAACCTTGGGACTGCAGGATTCACCATGCTTTCACAGACTTTGAGATATGCGGATTTCCCTATTCCGTATTTCCTACTGTCTCCCCCGTCCCCCATTTCCCTTGCACATCAATTCTAATGCTGTTTGAGGGACACCTCAGGCTTGTCACTGACAAATGTCACCTGGATCCCATTTGGCCATTCACACTCAGTTTACACACTGTTTTGCACAATTTCCTCACTGTGTGACAGGGTGCCAAAGCATGTTTCCTCTGAGACATTCCCTTCTCTGCAATCTATTTTCCTGTTTATGCTCATTGCAAACTGCTTCTGGCCGATGAAAACGGACACGTGGGAGGTTTAAATCTTCTTGCAGCTGGAGCCATGGCAGGTAACTACAATTTTTTTTTAACTGAAAGAATTCTCCCATTATTAAAAAAGTACAGAATCTCTATGTGCTTTCCCTCTTTATTTCTGGAAGGATTATTGTTTGTACCTGACTTAGTTTAAATGTGATCACTTTTTCTCCTTTGTGGGATGTGCTGTAATCCTGATGAGAGTTAATTACATTTGCAGAATGTGGATAAACAGCTTAATGCAGCTTAGCAACTCAGAGCCAAATTAGATCTGCCCATCTAAATTGGGCTTTCATCATTAACATGTTTCTTAGTCTCCTATGCCCCTGAAACCTTGAGTGCAGCCAAGCTAAGCATTAAGGTGGAAAAGTTTTTCCTCAGGTCACTTGCTTTGCTGTATCTCATGCTCATGCACAGATTTAGCATGCTCTTACTTTTTCTCTCTGTATATTGGAATCTACATGATTTGGCCCAAAATTGAGCTTTTGTCATGAAGTTGTCCTGCCTTCCTACCATTGACCTCATTAGACCAAAGTAAGGAGTACCCCTCAGCAATACCTTGAACTCAATTTTTATATCTTTTCTGACGCTTAACACTTTGTCATTAGCCAGGTGTGGTGGTGTATGCCTGTAGTCCCAGCTACCCAGGAAGCTGAGGTGCAAGGATCACCCGAGCCTGAGAGGTCAAGGCTGTGGTGAGCCTCACTGTACTCCAGCCTGGGTGACAGAGTAAGAGCTTGTCTCAAAACAAAAACAAAAAACCACTTTGTCTTTTATTAATGGTTATTTGCATAAGTTATTCTCTGTATTTGGCTAATAGCTTCTTGAGGACAAGAGTTTCATTCTGTGCTTCCTTGCCTTTCCTATGTGGCCAATGTAATAATAGGAGCTCAAGAATTGTCAACAACATGAATGAAAACCTTCATCTCATCTAAGATACCAAATTAGGCACAGAAGAGATTCCATTTGAAAGAGGAGTCTCGCAAGGGCAGGGAGGTATTAAGATGCTTCCTTCTGACCTCACAGGTACAGCCTGACTCTTGAGTTAGGAAGGAGCTGACTTGGAATAGAAGGAGAGAAACAGGTATTCTTGGCTGCACCAACACTCCAAAAAGACAAAGGAAGGAAGGGGTGCATGTTTGCTCTCTATACAATCAGTAATGAACCATCACAGAGCTCAGCGTGGCTCTGACCAGCCAGGCTTATGTTCACTGCATGGCTCTTCCTTGCTGGGCTCATTCTTCTCTGGTGGCTCTTGCTAAACATCAGGGCAACCTGAGTAGCTCCTAGAGTGTGCTGTGCTTGGTGTGTGGCAGGAGCCCTTGGGCCTGAGAGTGTTGGGATGGACCACCTTGTTCTTGCCTGTGATGACAGTGGATGACTTGTGTTCATTAAGAAACAGTCCCAGGGACCTTATGGACCTTATTTGGGGCCCAGCAAGTCCTTTGTCCTTTAGCAATTGTAATTTCAGTCAGTTTTGTGTTTAAAAGCCAGTAAAGTTACATGCTCAGTCTTGACAGTGAGTTGTTTGTAGCAACCCCTTTCTGGTACTTACCAGTCTCCCACTTTTTTTTTTTTTTGAGATGGAGTCTCACTCTGCCATCCAGACTGGAGTGCAGTGGTGCAATTTTGGCTCACTGCAACTTCTGCCTCCCAGGTTCAAGCAATTCTCCTGCCTCAGCCTCCTAAGTAGCTGGGACTACAGGTGTACAGCACCATGCCTGGTTAATTTTTGTATTTTTAGTAAAGACGGTGTTTTGCCATGTTGACCAGGCTGCTCTCGAACTCCTGACCTCAGGTGATCCACCCACCTTGGCCTCCCAAAGTGCTGGGATTACAAGCATAAGCCATCACTTCTGGTCCAGTCTCCTACTTTTAAATGGAACAGCATTTGCCTTCCAGGCTTTTCCTTTTGCTTTACAATCAACAGCAAAAAACAGCCAGAGAAGTGTACGTGGACAGGTGTTTGCCGACTGAACCAAGTAAATATTTGCATGGAACTGTCAGCATCAACTTCTTCCCCACAGACATTTGATGTCAGTTTTCAGAATGAGATGATTTTTTTCTGATTTTTACCAGTAAACCTTTGCTAGCAGGCATTGAGAACATTCAGAAGTCTGCCTCCAAAGGGAGGCAGTTTACCCGGTTTCATCTGAATAGGGTGCAAGGCCATGCCAAGGGGAGGTATTTGCATCCTTCTAACAGAACCCCCTACAAGGCTGCCAGCTCCATCTCCCTAGTGATGGCACAGTGATACTTGGGCCAAATTGAATTTCTTCCCCCTGGGGAAGATTATGTTGCTCCTTTGCTCCCTGTTTTGTTTTATAAGTAAAAGGTGTGGTTGTGAAATCCATCTTCTGTGTCTTGCTGCTGATCAATCTCAACATGACCCCAGGGAGCTTAGGCACAGGGGCCTTTCCATGACCAGCTCCCCTATTATTCCTTGACTGGCTGCCTGGCTGTCAAGGAATAGGTGAGAAGTGATTATAAAAAAGTAATGGAGAAAAATAAGTGGAAGAAAAGCCAAGAGTGACAGGGCGCAGCGGCTCATGCCTGTAATCCCAGCACTTTGGGAGGCCGAGGTGGGTGGATCACGAGGTCAGGAGATCGAGACCATCCTGGACAACATGGTGAAACCCCATCTCTACTAAAAAAAACACACAAAATTTAGCTGGGCATGGTGGCCCATGCCTGTAATCCCAGTGCTTTGGGAGGCCGAGGTGGGTGGATCACGAGGTCAGGAGTTTGAGACCAACCTGGCTAATATGGCAAAACCCTGTCTCTACTAAAAGTACAATAAATTAGCTGGATGTGGTGGTAGGCGCCGTAGTCCAGCTACGCGGGAGGCTGAGGCAGGAGAATTGCTTGAAACAGGGAGGCAGAGGTTGCAGTGAGCTGAGATTGTCCAACTGCGCTGCAGCCTGGGCCACAGAGCAAAACCCTGTCTCTGAGAAAACAAACCAAAACAAAACAAAAAAAAACAAGAGAAAGTGATATTTTTTTAAAAACTTTGATTAATTGGGATTTATATCTTTGTTCTGTAGACAGGTTATAGGGCATCCCAAGTATAATGCATATGATAATATAAAATAACAAATGTTAACAGTTGAACTATTATATTCAACTATAGTGTTGAACACTAATGGTCAATGACATAATTTGGGCATAAAGATCAAAATTTAATTATTTTACTTTAAAGTTCTGGGGTATATGTGCAGGATGTGCAGATTTGTTACATAGGTAAATGTGTGTCATTTTGGTTTGCTGCATTTATCAACCCATCACCTAGGAATTAAGCCCAGCATGCATTAGCTATTTTTCCTGATGCTCTCCACCCCAACCACCCCGCAACAGGCCCTAGTGTGTGTTGTTCCTCTTCCTGTGTCCATGTGTTCTCACTGTTCAGCTCCCACTTATAAGTGAGAATATGCAGTGCTTAGTTTTCTGTTCCTGCGTTAGTATGTTGAGGATAATGGCTTCCACCTACATCCATGTCCCCGCAAAGGACACGATCTCATTCCTTTTTATGGCTGCATAATATTCCATGGTGTATATGTGGTATATATGTAGCACATTTTCTTTATCCAGTCTATCATTTATGTGCATTTGGGTTGATTCCATGTCTTTGCTATTGTGAATAGTGCTGCAATGAATGTATGCATGCATGTATCTTTATAATACAATGATTTATATTCCTTTAGGTATATACTCAGTCATGGGATTGCTGGGTCAAATGGTGTTTCCAGTTCTAAATCTCTGAGGTATCACCACACTGTTTTCCACAGTGGTTGAACTAATTCACATTCTCATCAACAGTGTAAAAGAGTTCCTATTTCTCTGCAACCTCACCAGCATTTGTTGTTTCTTGACTTTTTAATAATGGCCATTCTGACTGGCATGAGATGGTACATCATCATGGTTTTGATTTGCATTTCTCTGATGATCACTGATGTTGAGCTTTTTTTCATGTTTGTTGGCTGCATGTATGTCTTTTTTTGAGAAGTGTCTGTTCATGTCCTTAGCCCACTTTTTAATAGGGTAGTTTGTTTTTTTCTTGTAGCTTTGCTTAAGTTCCTTATAGATTCTGGATATTAGAATCTACATAGATTGTTTTTTCATCTGTTTGTGTCCTCTCTGATTTCCTTGAGCAGTAGTTTGCAGTTCTCCTTGAAGAGGTCCTTCACTTCCCTTATTAGCTGTATTCCTACGTATTTTATTTTCTTTGTGGCAATTGTGAATGGGATTTCATTCATAATTTGTCTCTCTGCTTGTCTGCTGTTCACGTATAGGAATGCTTGTGATTTCTGCACATTGATTTTGTATCCTGAGACAAAGTGGTATTTTGTAAGCTATAGATTCCAGAAGAAGGAAGCCACTACCTGCTATACAAAGCTACTCAAAGTTGTGAGACCATCTTGGACTTAGGTATTGTTTGTATCTAACTTGGTCAAGATTGCCTTAGTGAATAGTTTTAAGATGGAACCAGTGACTCGTTTGAGATGAGCTAAGATAGGTAAAGGTATTCAAGTAGAAGAGTTTCTCAGCTCAATTCAAATAAGTGGATTTTTGTTGTGCACATGTATAACATCTGTTGGGGCAGATTGGAAGTGCAGAAATTAGGAAGATATGGGGATTTGCCCAAACTTGGCAAAGATACTTTGATTTAATTTTCTATCCTCTCTTCAGACTCTATTATTGTGTGGGAGTCTAAGTCTCTTTGTAGGTCTCTAAGAACTTGCTTTATGAATCTGGGTGCTCCTTTATTGGATGCATATATATTTAGGATAGTTAGCTCTTCTGGTTGCATTGATCCGTTTACCATCTCTTCAGACTCTGGAGCCACAGATGGTGTTTGAGTAGGGTAGTGGGTAGCAGGAAGTAGTTCAAATGTGTGACCTGGCCAGCACTAGTGACCATGAAACAGGGCCTAAAACTTTAAAAAAAAAATTCAAAGATCAATGTCTCTACATCTTATTTGTGGCTATTTTTTATTAAGGCAAGTTTGTAAATCATCAGTTAATTGGAAAGACAAGTTATCCAGAAGATCCACAATCTGAATCAGACCAGTTTACTAGGGGCAATGTTTCAAATTATAAATTGTTTGTGACACTGTGTTGGTTTTTATTAAAGAGAGAAAAATCAAATAAAATACTTATTTAGAGAGTATATACAAAAACTTGAACCTAAGATCTAAAAGAATAAGAAGGTGCATGCCAAAATACATCTGTGTGTGTTTCCTAAAATTATTCTTTAACTTGTCTACCTCAAAAAGTTTTAGGGTAAATAAGAAAAACTAAGAAAGTCCATATAACATAACAGTGACTAGCACATAAGTGTCCAATGAATGTCTATTACCATTATTATTATTACTACTGTTACTACTACTAGTTTTCTAGGGAATACAGGGACAGAGGAAGTGTGTTTGTAGATAGAGTTTTTCTCCACCTATATACTTCCAACAATTTGGGATGTAGAAGCTTCTGGAGCAGTAGTTCTTAAACTTTTGTAATGTATTAGAGAGGCCGATGAAAAATACTACCTCTCCTAGGAAAAATGCACCTACTCACAAAATATTTCACACAATTTTGCAAGTGGAGTAAGGGTCATTTGAAGCCCTTTTAGTAGCTCCAGACTTTCCATGGTGGTTGGACAGGGTGTCAGTAAGTGACACCATCAGAGACCTAACTGGTTACTATGTAATCAGAGCACTACACTAATGTGGAAATAGGACATTTAAAAGATGCACATTTAAAAGAGACTTTAAAATAGCCACTAGCCTCATGCTGCCAACATGCCCTAAGTAAGTGTCCAAGTGTATGGTGAATATTGTGGAAAATATGAAGTTCTATAAGACAAGGGCCTAGTCATCAGGGCCTTGTAGTGGAAAAGTACTAGATCAGAGTGTGTTCAAAATCCAGAAACACAAGGCAGGGAGCCGGCTTGCTGGAAGTGGAAACTGGCTAGGTTCATTACTGTAAAGTTGATGGTGAGTTAAAAACATAAGTTTACATGCTGCAGTGAATAGAAGTGCCAGTAAGGCACCGTTAAGGGACTTAACAGTGTAGTGGTAGGGAAGACGTTCATTAAAATGGTTAATGTTTTCAGATCGTGATGGAGTGGAAAGCCATAGTCACTAATGCCTGTTCTAGGCCACCGCAATTACAAAGTTCTCTGCAAGAAAACATCTGGCATATTTACACAAGATTATAACACCTGATTTGTAACAGGGATTAAGATATACCTTTTCAAATATATATATATTTATATATAAATGAATGTTTATTATTACTTGTATATATTATAATCATATATTATGTTATATTAAAAATACATAAATATATTTAATATAATTATATAATTATAAATATATATGATTATATAATTATAAATATATACATAATTATATAATTATAAATTATATAAAAATATATATTTATATATATAATATATTTAATTATATTATATATTATTGTCCAGGTTTCTTAAGCTTTTTTTTTTTTTTTTTTTTTGAGATGGAGTCTCACTCACTCACCCAGGCTGCAGTGCAGAGTAACCTCCACCTCCAGGGTTCAAACCATTCTCCTGCCTCAGCCTCCCAAGTAGCTGGGACTACAGGCATGTGCCACCATACCCAGCTAACTTTTGTATTTTTAATAGAAATGGGGTTTCACCATGTTGACCAGACTGTTCTCAAACTCCTGACCTCAGGTGATCCACCCGCCTTAGCCTCCCAAAGTGCTGGGATTACAGGCATGAATCACCACACCCAGCCTTAAATTAAAAAAAAAATTAATCAATTAATTAATTTTAGAGATGCTGCTCTATTACCCAGGCTGGAGTGCAGTGGCGTGAGCAGAGCTGGCTGCAGCCTCAAACTCCTGCGCTCTTTTATAAAAAAGTGACATTTTTGTTTTTATTGAGACAGGATCTCATGTTGCCCAGGGTGGTCTTAAACTCTTGGTCCCCAACTCAACTCAGTCTCCTGATTAGAATAGCTGGGATTACAGGTGCATACTGTGCCCGGCTCAAGCATTCTTATTTCTGACAATGTGCTTGAGTGATCTCTCATTCACACTTAAAAGACAGAGAGAGAAAAAAAAAAACAGCATTATTCTCTTCATGCTACAGTAAATTTATCTGCAATGCCAACAGGGAAATATACAGTCTCTCAGAGTAACTACTTTGGGCCAGGTGTGGTGACTCACACCTTTAATCCCAACACTTTGGGAAGCCAAGAAGAGAGGATTGCTTGAGCCCAGGAGTTTAAGACCAGCTTGGGCAACATAGAAAGACCTTTCTAAAAAAAATTTAAAAATTGGTTACGTGTGGCAGCACGTGCCTATAAGGTACTCAGGAGGTGAGTTGAAGGGATTGCTTGAACCCAGGAGTTCAAGGCTGCAGTGGGTTATGACCACACCACGACACTCCAGCTAGGCGACTGAGAGAGACCTTGTTTCGAAAAAACAAAAAAGTCACAGTTTCTAAACCACATACCAAACTTCATAAATAAATATGTCCTAGTTTACATTAATACTTTATTAGTGAATCAATCGATATATATAATCCTTTCAGTAGAATATTAAAGTCAGCAAAATGAACACACTGATGTTAATGGTTATTTTAAGCTCAATTTTTATAAAATTTTCAGAGGAATTATTAAAAAGCCCTGTTCGTATCTGATCCAGAAGGCAGGAGAATCAATGCTGAGCAGATCTCCCCCAGTGAGAATCCTGAAGATTATTAGTGCAGGCATTAAAACAGACCTCATCATATAAGTATGAAAGCTTACACAGGCCAGGTGCAGTGACTCATGTCTGTAATCCCAGCACTTTGTGTGAGGCTGAGGTGGATGAATTGCTTGAATTCAGGAATTTGAGAACAGTCTGGGCAACATGGCAAAACCCTGT
Source organism: Aotus nancymaae (assembly GCF_030222135.1). Taxonomy (NCBI): domain Eukaryota; kingdom Metazoa; phylum Chordata; class Mammalia; order Primates; family Aotidae; genus Aotus; species Aotus nancymaae. The sequence goes on from NW_026988419.1 coordinate 54,520,352, forward strand.
CTCCACCCAAAATACAAAAAATTAGCTGGGCATGGTGGTGTGTGCCTGTAGTGCCAGCAACTCAGAAGGCTGAGATGGGGGAGGATCACTTGAGCCCATGAGGTGGAGGCTGCAGTGGGTGGAGATTGTGCTACTGTACTCCAGCCTAGAGACAGACCTTGTCTCAAAAAAAAAAAAAAAAAGGAGAGGGGAGAATTGTGGGGGGTGCTGGGTGCAGTGGCTCACGCCTGTAATCCCAACACTTTGGGAAGCTGAGGTGGGAGGATCACTTGAGGTCAGAAGTTCTAGACCAGCCTGGCCAACATGGTAAAATCCCATCTCTACTAAAAATACAAAAATTAGTTGGGGGTGGTGGTGCATGCCTGTAATCCCAAGTACTTGTGAGGCTGAGGCAGGAGAATCACTTGAACTTGAGAGGCAGAGGTTGCAGTGGGCCAAGATCACACCACTGCACTCCAGCCTGGGTAATAGAGCAAGACTCCGTCTCAAAAAAACCAAAGTGTATATAAACAACATGATACTACTAATTTGTTCAAGGCCTATTAATATCAGGAAAAGTTTATGTTTGATGATACAATTCCTACAATTGTCCCAAGGTTTATATACATTATATTCCATGGCTTTAATAAACTGAGATATCCTGATTCCTACATTTGAAAACAATTTCAAAGAATGTTTATTAAACAACTTCTGGGCCTTTCATTAGAAAAGATCAATTTTGGGCTGGGTGCTGTAGCTCACGCCTGTAATTCCAGCACTTTGGGAGGCCGAGGCAGGTGGATCACCTGAGGTCAGCAGTTTGAAACCAGGCTAACCAATATAGTAAAACCCCGTCACTACTAAAAATACAAAAATTAGCTGGGCATGGTGGCAGGCACCTGTAATCCTAGCTACTCAGAAGGCTGAGGCAGAAGAATTGCTTGAACCTGGGAGGCAGAGGTTGAAGTGAGCCAAGATTGTGCCACTGCAGTACAGCCTGGGTGACAGAGTGAGACTCCATCTCAGAAAAAAAAAAGGAGAGATTAATTTTCGGTGCAGGGTCAGACTCTTCAGGTGGTTTCCCAATTATAACTTTATATTCAGAAAACAATCCCAAACAACCACTGTTTTCTTTTTACACATTGTTTCCAGAATGAGTGAGAAGGGAGCCAGAGTGAGATTTCTGTGTTAGGGCATGAGGTCAGGCATGGTGGCTCATATCTGTAATCCCTGCACTTTGGGAAGCTGAGGTAGGTGGCTCATTTGAAGTCAGGAGTTCAAGGCCAGTCTGGTCAAAATGGTGAAACCCCGTCTCTGCTAAAAATGCAAAACTAGCCAGGTGTAGTGGCACATGCCTGTAATCTCACCTACTTGGGAGGCTGAGGCAGGAGAATCACTTGAACCTGGTAGGTGGAGGTTGCAGTAAGCCAAGATGGGCCCACTGCTCTCCAGCCTGGGCAACAAGAGTGAAACTCTGTCTCAAAAAAAAAAAAAAAAAAAAAAAAAAGAGGGCAGGAGTTTCAAAAGTTTGAGAAAGACAGTGTTTGAAAAATAAAGAAAATGACCATCGAATATTAGAAATTAACTTTTTCAAAATAAGTACTAAATTGAAATCCCATTACAACAGGGTTTCATGTAGATTTGTTAGGCACCATTTAAAACAAACAGTTCCTTTGGGAGAGCTCATCTCTGACAAAACAGAAAAAATATATAAAAAGAACAGTTCCGTAGTATAGTAGATAGGGTCTAGGCATTGCATTTTCTACAGAAGTAATTCCACTTGCAGTCACTTGCTTCTCTGAGGAAAAAATCTAAATGCTGCCCAGTCTGCAGCAGCAAATGGTTTTGAAGATAAAGACCTGTTATTACACTGGTGACACACTTCATGTCAATGACCTTTCCTTCAAAACATCCATCACCTCAAAATCTCTCCCATAAGAAAACATGAGAGTGAAAATGCTATTTTCCATGTCTCCACACGTGTGAATACTTGCTCCAGAAAGAATGCCCTCAGATGGCCCCCATCTTAAAGAGTTGTGTGGAACAGAATATGAAGATTTTAATGTAGTAGCAGGTCCTGTAACAGGCATACAAAAATTTAATTTTGAAAATGGTCTTGTTGGGTTCACTTGATAACTAATGGAAAATGTAGGCAAAAAATTGACATTAAACATAGTTCACACATAGGAGGTAAGTTACAATAACTTTGAAGACTGAGAAGCCCTAACATTTTTCCTACCTTACATTAGGATTGGAGAACCGAAATAAAATTGCCCTTCATGGTGAGCACAGAATCTGACCCACTGTACAAGGGAAAATCTGAAATACATTATTTTTAGAAGAAGACTTCTACACAAATTTTGAAATCTTCCACTAGGAGTCCACTTCTTTTTTAAAAGTAACTTTTTGTAACTGTACTTTGGTGACTATATAACTATTTAATGATCACTTCAGAAATCCTAGAAAATACATTAAAGTTAAAAAAAAAAGTCACCATCCAATAATAATTTTTCAGACATCCTGGTTTATTACCTTTCAGCTTTATTTTCCTGAGTGCTCAAATGTACCTGCACTGAATGTATAGCATTCTGTCTGTGGTTAGGCCTTGATTAGTTTAACAATTCCTCAGCTGTTGGATATCTTGGTTGTATTGTTATCCTCTTATGATAACTTTTGGCCATATAGTCCTTGAATACGTCATATATTTCAAATTCTTTGTGAAACATGGCTAAGGGGCGATGTTAGGCCCAGGAAAAAAAAAAAAGATGAAGAAAAATACTTCAAAAGTATCTGCCTTTAGATGGTGAGATTACAGGTAATTTAAATTCTTCGCTGTACTTTTTTTTTAACCTTATTCAAATATTCTCTAATGGACACATGCTGACAATCAGAAAACAAGGTAGCTATTTACTAAGATGAAGATTAACATTTTTACAGGCAGCTACCATTAAAATTCAATACAGCAAATTGGGAAAAGTATGTATTTTATGTGAAAACAAAAAGTAGAATTTAAAGTTGTAAATATGTACTTGTAACAACAGAAGACTAGAAAACCAAATGTTCGACACCAGGAGGTACTGCTTAACCAAACTATGGTACAACAGACTACCATGAGCAAACTAAAAGCGTGAGGCAGATCTCCACTTGCTGCTGCAGAAACACTGCCAAGATAGGTCATCAGTTGAGAAGACTGAGGTGTGCAACAGCATTGATCATATGATTCCAAGGTAACAAAAAGAAACAGAGAGAAGGGTGTGAGAAGAGATTCTTTTATAGCATAAAATGTATCTGAAAGGCTATGTAAGAAACTGTCCAGTGGTTACCTCTCCAGTGGGGATATGAAGTTGGGTTCACAATATATTCCCAATCATGAAAATATACACTCATACATAAATAGAAAATATATAAAAAGGAACTACATTGCTCATAAAAGAACTTCTGAATCCATTTCAAGGTGACCGCCATGGCGTTCTAAAACCTAGCCAGTCAAACCACAAACATTTAGTATCTCACAGTTTTTGCAACTTAGGAGTCTAGACACAGCCCAGCGTGAGCCACGCCCCTCCCCCTCAGGAGGCCACGCCCCTCCCCCTCTGGAGGCCGCACCCCTCCCCCTCAGGAGGCCACACCCCTCCCCCCTCAGGAGGCCACGCCCCTCCCCCTCTGGAGGCCACACCCCTCCCCCTCAGGAGGCCACTGCCTTTGTGAGGCTGCTGCCTTTGTGGACTGCTGGGGGTAGAGGCTGCAGTCCGTCATGAGGCCCTGGCTGTTCCTGGTTGGGTCTGGACAGAGGGGCAACCGCATGCGAGAGAAGGAGAGCAGAGGAGCTCGAAAGGACTCCTATAGGAGAAAGCCTTGAATTCAGTGAGTTCACAAATGAAGCCCAGATCTTTTCTGGAAGGGAAATAATAACAATAAGTCAAGGAGTATACTGAGTATTTATTTCAGATATTGATGCTGGAGGTAGAGGCTGCGGTCGGTCGTGAGGCCCTGGCTGTTCCCGGTTGGGTCCAGACAGAGGGGCAACGGCGTGCGAGAGGAGAGTGGAGGGGCCCGTGCCGACCATGAAGCACACACAGCAGCGCAGAGACGTGAGTGGCCGCAAGCCAGATGGTGTTTTGCTCTGGTGGCCGCAGGCATGGTGGGGAGCAGGGGCAGGGATCGCCACTCAAGCAAGGGTCATGAGGCTACCAACTGTCCCGCTTCAGGAGGCCGCCCTCTTGTGGCACCCGGGGGGTGGTGGCGGTGACTTGGACTGTACCAGCCGCAACTGGCAGGCGCAAGATGCCAGGGGAAATGGTGACCCGGGAAGCGGGAGGACTTAAGGAGGCCCTGAACCCTGCCTGACTGTGTGATTCTTCTGTGTCTTTGGTTGGAGTGGAAGTAGATTGGTCTAAACGAAATGAATACTGCCTAAGAGGAAAGACAAAACTCTCCAATTGTGTCTGACAGGGCGTGCACAAACCCCACTTTGTAGGGGTTGGACCGGCTCAGCTACTGGACCTACCTCTCGGGGTCAAGCTGCCTGTGATCCCAGGAAGAAATCGTATATTCCATACTACGAATCTTGGTGAAAAGGTGAATGAGTTTTTATCGTTTTCTTTCCTTTACCCTTTACTACTTTCTGTTCAATTCAGAGGCTGCATCATAGAACATCCATTCAAGGAATTTGCATCAACATTCACAGGAAAAAAACAATCTGACCGAAGGTATTGTTTAGAATGCATATGAAGCATTTTCATCTAATATGGTTTGGACATAATCATAGGCCAGAAAGTTTAAATTCTTAGTCCTTAATTTACAATTCGTGGTACCATATTAATATTCCTTATAATAAAACTTCATATATACTTACATAGTAAGTTTCGATGTACTTAGAAACATGTTTGGGAGGTGAAAGGCTATTAGTGCTAGCTGCCATTTAATTATGTCTTATGATTTTTACTGACTATCTTGGACCAAACTCTCTTCACAGGACACATTATTTTGTTTTGAGTTGAATGCTGTTTTACACACATAAATTAAAAAAAAAAAAAAACTAAAACAGTGGGAGTTAAAATGAGTTAGTATGTTAGTACTTTAACCTCATTTCAATGAAAGAAAGACCTGCCTCAATGAGGAAGAGACTCCATAATGTACCCCAGCCTTTTCATCCAGTATTGTCTCCAACCAGAGGTTCAGTTTCTTCAAGTTGATGTCTTTCACACCTACCCATGAATACCAGGCTAATACTTCCGTATTTTGTCAACTTTGCCCCTGAACCTGGCATACTCTGTCTTCTTCTCCCCAGTCTATGAATAGAATGTTCTGATTTGAGAGAGGGAGGAGGAAAAGAGAGCATTGGCTTTATACCTTATATCCTATTCCCTTTCTTTTCCTCTTCTTTTTCCTTATTTGACTGAGAGCCAGGGTCTGAAGAGGATTAGAGGAGAAACAGGGAATGTGAGTCTTTGGGATAACTTATGCAGGTGAGGAAAGAAGGGAAAGGGAGGAAAGCATGCCCAACCCCAATTTTTCTGTAGCTGTTTTTCTCCACTTCAGATTCTTCTTCCACATTATTTTTAATGAACATTCTAATCATTGTGATAGATTATTTAAAGTAAAAATGCATTAATTTTACATACTTTTGACTCTGTGTTTGTAGCTTTTTCGACCTTCTTATGGTTTTAACCTGACTGATCCTTACTGTCATCTTTTGGATAATGAGTATAACAGCCTCCATGATCCACATTTGAAAGCATACTACTATAAGCACAAAGATATTCTGAAGAAATTAAAGGAAGATGGCTATATCACCAGCGATAATAAAGTGGGTTGAAGATTACTTCTTTTTTTAATCAATGAAACCTTTGAAAATTTGATATAAACTTGTTTCTATACCTCACTCGGGGGGGGCCTGTGTCACTTTGAACCTGGTCATGAGACAATACTTAATAGGCAGTTCTATAAATTTCTCAGTATTTGGATCAAGAGAAATCGGACAACAGTTGTTGCTAAATAAAACTACTCTTCCTTCACCTTTTTTCTTTGTAATATAAAACTTTATTGACAAATAATTTGAGAATGCAAAGATATATTAGCTTTCCCATGTGTATTATAGGCTTCTTTGTCTTTAATGGCATTATACAGTGTATATAATTATATAATTATACAATGTATAATTGTCAAGGATTCTGTTCCACATACTTTTAAAAACTTGAGATGAAATAGAAACCTACAAATTTTAGTCTGTTAGAACCTTGATAGAGTACTTTCTAATTGGACTTGAACAATGTTATTCCATGTAAAATTATAATCCAATTACAGCTAATTTAAATTATTACTGTGATAATTCTAAATGTGTTGACAACTTCTTTTATGATATTAGTCATATTAATAAAGTGATATGTATACATTTTTTAGAGACAGGTTCTCACGTTGTTACCTACACAGGAGTGCAATGGCATAATCATGGCTCATGGCAGCTTTGACCCCCTGGGCTCAAGCTGTGTTCCTGCCTCAGCCTCCTAAATAGCTGGGACCACAGGCACAGACCCCACCGCAGCAGGGTTTTTTTTTTTTTTTAGAGATGGGGTCTTGCTATGTTGTCCAGGCTTATCTCAAACTCCTGGCCTCAAGAGATCCTCTTGCCTCAGCCTAAGTTATATTTTTGGATAGAAACTTCTTGCTGATTAACAAATGGAGAGAGATACTACTCTACAATATTGTTAGAATTTATTACTCTTTATGCCAAAATATCATTAAATTGTAGGTTACTGCTTTTTTTTTGCAAAGTGATTTTTAAATCATTAAAATAATTTAAAAATATATATTTAAAATTTTTATATAATGTTAACATATTTAATATTTTTTAAATATTGATGTGTTTTCCTTTTTGTTTGCAGGTTGTCTGTACTTTGAGAGAATACAATAAGTACAGGCAATATCTTACCAGTTTAAAATTAGATTTTGAAAGAAACTATACAAGAGAACAAGTAAGTTAAACACTTAAATTCAGATTGTTTACATAGAGTTTGGAAGAAATCCTTATTTATATGTAGAGTGTTTTTTTAATCATATCTGACCCTTAATTATTGACAAAGTAATTGCATATTTTTTCAATTGAAAATTTAGAGTAGAAATAAACATTATTTGGATGCTGCTATGTTTGGCCAAGAATGGAAAAGGGACTGGGTCATCTATCAACACACTAGTAGTAGGTGGCATAATTTAGTAATTAAATTGATAGTCAGATATGTTGTTTCCCCCTGAGCTAAGGTCAATAAGAAACATCTCTTGTGGCAGAAAGACTCTGAAGTGAAACCTAAAACAGTTTGAGCCATAGGAAAAAAACAATAAATACCTGTAATGTTCTACAGTGATTCAAGAACATGTACATTCTGTTTTTGTACTCATAGAGGTGCACCTGTATTCATCCAGTAAAAATGTTGTCCTTAAATGTGAAGTGGAGTGATTGGGTGTAGTGAGCTGTTATGTAGAGTGACTTCCTTTTGATTTTTGACTCAAAGATGTGTGTGTGTGTGTGTGTGTGTGTGTGTGTATTCAGATTTTAGGGTCAAGAGGTTTGGATCAAAATGAGAAAGATGTGTATATGTGTGTTTGCAAAGGTATGTTCTAAAAATAAGAGGGCTAAATAAAAATGAGAAGGACTTCTGTATACTTCTAAGTATTCTACATTTTCCCCACTTCTTTCTGTGCCCAGTGTTTCTTCTCTACTTCCTCCATAATTTTATTTAACTTATTTAGAATATGTTGACAAATAAACAGAAATTTTACCTTTTATTTTTAGAGAGATGAATATTAATTTTGTTTTACTTGTCTGTGTCTTTAATGGATTCAAAATAGATGTAAATGCAATTAAACAGAATTAAGCATTTATAAAATATAGGAATTTATATGATTTTATTTCTGGGAAATGTAAAAAACATTATATATATGTAATATACACATTTCTTAAGTAGAAATTACTTGCAATTCTCTTATTTTTGTAACATTACAAGTCAAGACAGGACTGATAATCCATTTTTAATATATTGTCACATTTTAAATAAATTGTTTTACATTTCTAATGACAAGTTAATATTAACCAATATATTTTCTTTAATATTGTAGAAACAACAACTTCTAAAGAAAAAAAAGCCTTATCATTTACAAAAAATGCAAGATACTGGCTTTAAAGGAAAAGATATGGGGAAAAATACTTTCACGTGCAAAGGTAAAGATGGAACACATGGTGAATGTGAGAACATTAAAAGATGATGTAGCTAAGTAGAAAATGCTTATCCACCTAAATATCCTTTTGTAATCCTCTATGTATTTACACTTGTTACTCCTTTTGTGCCAGACACTGTTCTAGGCATTTCTGTATTACAGTTCAAGTTGAAAAGTAGGCATATATGTAACAATTATAACAAATTATAACAATCTCATCAATTGGCTCAGGGGACAGGCTTGCCTGTACTGTAGTTCCAACCCACCTCCCTATATTTAAAATAACTACTGAAATGATACAAACTTGTATCTAAGATAACTGCTCTTATATAGCAACATTGTGTTCTATTATACTGCCAACCAGTAAGAAAGGGTGAAGGTAGAGAATTAGGGAAAAAAAGAAGGAACAAATAAATGAAGAGAGAAAAAATGAAGTAAGTTTACAAGGAGAAATGGCTTTGCTATGCCCAGCCTCTACCAGCTTCCTTTATTTATAACATTATGAAATTACAATGGGTTTTTCCTCTTCTGATATTAGCTACAATTTCACGGCCAGAATGCAGAACTGTAGACTTGATTTAACTATCTTTGATTGTGTATTATCGGGAAAGAGGCTGATTATTTTCCATGCAGCTTCATCATAGTATCCCATGAATCCCATTTCGAGGTCAGAGCTTTCCTGTGTCACTGCAGTAGATTACCAACTAGCCTTTGTTGACTTTTTTTTACCTGCCTCAGATCCATTTTGTACTGTTGCTTGTTATGCTTAAAACTCTGTTCTCATGGTTTCTTCCTCCACCGTTAAAACTATTACCTATTAAATGAAGCTCTGCTTCAGCAAGCATTTATCAGCATCTAAAGTTCAGTACTTACCTAACTTTTAACTTTATTTTACACTACATCCTTGAAGATGGCAGCTATAATCTAGTAGTGATATGAAAAGGCTCTGGTGCTTGACTGTAGAAGTCCAATCCTGTTTTATCATTTTCGACCGATGTAATGGCTTGGGCAAATTACTTAAACTCCCTAAGCCAGTTTCATTATCTGAAAACAAACATAATACTCCTAAATAATTCCTATAAAGAGTGTAAAAATTCTAGCATATAGTAAGAACTTAATTTATTTTGTCATTTAGTCAAATTAGACTACTGGTCATTCCTAAAACACATGTTATCTTTCCTGCTTCTCTGCCTCTCTCTATCCAATTTTCTCAAATTCGAATGACCTGATTACTGTATCCACTTATCAAAATCCTACAGTTCTTTAAGCCCTACTGTAAATTACACTCCAAGAAGTCATTTTTGATAACCCTAACTGGAAGGCCCCTCTTCTATGAATCTCTGAAGCAGTATTTACCACTTTTAATTCATGTATTACATACTTCCCACTGTCTTAATCATTTATAATAGTGAACTCCCACCTTTGTGTTTAACAGAACACCATGAAAAGCATATACACTAAGTACATGTTTGCTAAATGGATTAACTATATCTATTTACTTCATTGAGGCAATGACAGCAATATCATGCCTCAGATATGAAACCACTTTAGTAACTATACAATTTACTACATCTTCATTAACTTTCTCATATAGTGGGAAGAATTTAAAATAGCTTAAATATTTGTTATTTAAATGCACTGTTGTTGACAAAGAAGTAGTATATAAATGAGTTTATATTATCAAAGTGACAGAATAGAAAGAATATCCATGGCATAAATTAAATTAAATTATACTACTATAGTAATGTTGTTACCTTCCAACAAATAGACAACTTTTAGTGGGACCGAGAAAGTAAAAGAAAGAAACTATCAGAAGAATCTGCTCAGTGATCAGTGAACGTGGAAACAGATCACTCTTACATTTAACATCGCTCATAACAGCCCCCTGAACACACATGCAGTAAGGACCTTCTGCCACTTTAATAGTTAGAAAAGCAAAATTGTAATTGTCATCACAAAGAAGGGAATATACATGTGTATTTGCTCTGTCAGGCATCAAGGCATATCCAAGAATTACATTAGTCACTGTGGACTGCTGAGTCCTCAGCCCAGTCACATGTTGGTATGCACCCGGATGGAAAATGACACGTTTCAGTTGAGTCCAGGTGCAGATTTCCCTTTCTGCCAAAAAAAAAAAAAAAATCCCTCCAAGGGTATCTTTTAATATGAAGGGATAATATTTCAAGAATTGTCTTTCCTCCCATTTCACATCTCTCTATCTTCTCCAGTTTCTCTCACAATCCCACATACAGATTAGCATATAGTTCAGCTCTTCTTGGGCATAAAAGTATAAGTAGTCTATCTTGGGTAATTCTGTCATCATTATTAAAAATAAATGTTTTATTATATTTCTTTAAGCTTTTCCAAAGAATAAAAGGAAGACTTCTGAAGATACCATGTTAGTTTATCCTGCTGGAGACCAGAATACACATGAAGAAATATCTGGTAATTGAATATTGTGACAAGAAACATGAGATACTAAACAATAATTTGGGGAAAGATAGTTTTGTAATAGCTTCTTTCACTTAAATATAGATAAATCCTCTGTTTTCTTTTGTCAAATGACTGATTTTGAGTGATGCTTATCAACAGCTATGTGGCCTTCATTGCTTTTAGAATTTGATAAATAGATAATTGATTTATTGTTTTGAACCTGACATTATATTATTATTTTAGAAAATTAAATGAAGGTTCTATTATAATTAAACATATAATATAGCATGTCTAACAACTTGTAAAAAAAATTTATGCTTAAAATAATTTCAGAAAACTCTGAAATGTGTTAGAAATTAAGTACATTAACTCCAGATTCACTGTGGCCCTTACTGAAACATCATTTTGTTATTTTAACTTATGCTGTGTCTCTTCATGTTGTTCATTAGAACTCACTAAAACACCATAAGCCCGAATTACAATATAAAAATCCTCAAAAAAATATTGTCAAAGTATGACTGATCAAAAGTTGAACAGTATAACTAATCTCCCATTATTAAATTTCAAAGAAAAAATTAAAGTTAAATTTCTTGGCCTTATTGGTTAAAAAATAAAGGAAATGTTAAATTTCTTGGCCTTATTGGTTAAAAAATAAAGGAAATATTGTTTAAAATCTTTTCTTCCCAAGTATGCAATTTGCTTAGTCTAATCAAGAATCAGAAATGTTGGGAGAGATAGGGTTGCCTTAGCCACGGATGTCTTCCTGCCTCAGAATCACTGAGGTTCAGTTAATTTAACTCCAAAATTCACAGGTCCCATTTTTAAGTTCAGTTTTTATAACATACCAAAAGTTTGTTTATAACTGGCAAATTTATGGCAATACCAGCTCTACATCTTACACTAAATGTAGGCAATAAAACTAAATCATCAATTTCTAAAGCAGTTATCTCAAGCAAACTGATCCTGTAAAAATCTGGTGTTTAATGCATCCCAGTCTGATCTTCCTGTTGTCAGAGAATCTCAGTGACATTTCAGGAAAGGATGGTCAATGGAAAATATTGTTTTTAGCCCCACTGAGATACCAGTTTATTGTGACAGTTGTCTGGAGAACAGACACATAAATTTAATTAAGCATGGTTGGGAGAAAGATCCTATTGAAAGATGAAATGTAAAGAAATGTGATTCATATCAGCCTTGGGTGTGAGCGGTTATGTATAGCTACTCTCCAGTCTCAGTGAAGGGTATATGTGTCATTGTGGTCTTCTTGTGAATTTCAGAAATACACAATAGTGACATCACACATCATACATTTTTAGAGGTGCCCCTCTTTCCCATGCACCATAATCAGGTCTTTCTGGTTTCCATTTCATCATAGCGTCATGAGTGTGAACTCAGAACAGTGTCACATCCTCTATACTCTTATGAGAAATTTTCCCCACACACTTTTGCAGCTGGTGATTCTCCAGGCAGAGTTCAAAGTCAATTTCCTGCTGCAGCTCCTTATCTTGTCTCTGTATTTTTTCATTCTCAGAAAATATCTCAAGGCATTTATTTTGTTTTTTAAAATCATCCTAAAGCAAAATGGAATATTTTGTACAATTACATGTACAATCACATGTATAGATTTGTGTAACCTCCATCACAATCACATATAGAACTGGCCAATATTCCAAAAATCTCCCTCATCCTGTTTATTTGCAGTCACACCCTCCTTCTCCCAACTAATAATCCCAAATTACCTCTGGGATTATTAGTTATGTTACCTCTGGGATTATTATCAAATAGTGTTATGGTCTCATGGATATATTTTTCTGTTGGAGAATGTTATGTAAATATAATTATACATCATTTGACTTCATGAAAACGGCTTCTTTTACTAAGCATAATACCCCTGAAATTCATCCAAGTTATTGCATGTGTCAATAGTTTGTTCCTTTCCATTGCATGGATTCATCAGTTTGTTTATTCATCCTTGAACTGAAAGAAATTTGAAATTTGGTGTTGTTTCCATGTTTTGGTGATTATGTATAGAACAACCAGAAGTACAGTTGTCATTTGAACATTAAGGGCTGAGAGTTGGAACACTGACCTCCTGCACAGTAAAAAACTTACATTTAATTTTTGGCTGCCCAGAAACTTACTAACAGCTCATCTTTGACTTTACTGATAAGATAAACTGTGGAGTAACACATGTTATGTATGTTATATATATTATATACTGTAGTCTTACAATAAAGTAAACTAGAGAAAAAATGTTATTAAATTGAGAAAGTCATAAGGAAGAGAAAATGTATTTACTATTTGTTAAGTAAACGTGGATCATCGTTAAGGTCTTCTCTTTGTCTTCATGTTGTAACACCTCTGGCCAATGGAAGCTCCTTAATTATAGTTCTAGTGGTATTTCTGGAATGATTCTAGTGGTGTTTTATAGCTCTTCTTGCTACCTGGGAAAACAGGAGGATTCTAACTTATCTTGTATGAATCTAGTTGCTTTGGCAACTTTGAAAATACAAAGTGATCACAGATTGATGCATTTATCTGTATTTATGCAAATACTTCATTTTCTTTATTATTGTGGCTTTAAAATAAGTTTTAAAATTCAGTGGTTTGAGTTATCCAATGTTTGTTGTTATGCCAGGTTGACTTCATTATTCTAGAGCCTTTGCTTTCTATACAAATTTTAAAAACTTGTCAATTTCTACAAAATAGCTTGCTGCTATTTAGTTGGGATTCACTTTTCATTTATTTCTCTCTATCTAGGACCTTCAGTACAATGTTGAACAGCATTGGTGATTGTGTACCTCTTAATATTGTTCCAAAACATAAGGAAATGTGATACATATTCATTAGAATACTATATTGTATTTATTATATTTTTTTATTTATTTTTTATTTTTTTTTTAAAGAGAAAGAGAGAGAGAATAGGAAGGAGGAAAAAGGAAGAGAAAGAGAGAGAGAGAATGGGGAGGAGGGAGAAGGAAAAGAAAGAGGGAGAGAGAATGGGAGTATTGCTTTCTTGCCCAGGCTAGAATGCAATTTAGTAATGGGTATTGAAAACCTCTTTTATACTGATAATTATACTTAATGATGTAGTCAGGAAGGAATAAGGGAAGAAGATAACAAACAAACAGCCAACCAATATTTAATTTAAACTTATGAAATGCTATGCGATTACTGAGGAGTGATTTACTTCCAATTATATAGTCACCTTTGGAATAGGTGTGAGGTGGTAATGTATGTTTTGTGTATTTGAAGTGGAGAGTTCTATAAATGTTTATTAAGTTTACTTGTTCTGGGTCTGAGTTCAAGTCCTGAATATCCTTGTTAATTTTCTATCTCGTTGATCTATAGAATCGTTAGCTCTTCTTGTTGCATTGATCCTTTTGCCATTATGTAATGTCATTCCTCACCTCTTTTGATCTTTGTTGCTTTAAAGTCTACTTTATCAGAGGCGAGAATTGCATCTCCTGCTTTTTGTTTATTAGTTTATTTTTACTCTCTGTTTGATTGGTAAATCTTCCTCCTTCTCTCTGAGTCTTTGTGTATTGTTGCATGTAAGATGGGCCCGGATGCAGCATACCGATGGGTTTTGGCTTTTTATCCAATTAAAATATATATAAGTTTAATACCGGCGTTTGATGCTAGCTGGCTGTTTTGCCCATTAGTTGATGTAAATTTTTTATTGTGTTAAAGTTCTTTGCTTTTTGATATATTTTTGGAAAGGCTGGTATTGGTTGTTCCTTTATATGTATAGTGCTTCTTTCAGAAGCTCTTGTAAAGCAGGCCTGGTGGTGGTGAACTCTCTAAGTACTTGTTTGTTCGCAAAAGATTTAATTTTTCCTTCGCTCATAAAGCTTAGTTTGGCTGGATAGGAAATTCTGGGTTGAAAGTTCTTTTCTTTAAGGATGTTAAATATTGGTCCCCACTCTTTTCTGGCTTGTAGGGTTTCTGCTGAGAGATCTGCGGTAAGTCTGATAGGTTTCCCTTTATGGGTAACCTGACCTTTCTCTCTGGCTGCCCTTAGTATTTTCTCCTTCATTTCAACCCTAATAAATCTGGCAATTATGTGCCTTGGGGTTGGTCTTCTTGAAGAATATCTTTGTGGTGTTCTCTGTATTACCTGGAGTTGAATATTACCCTGCCTTGCCAGGTTGGGAAAATTTTCCTGAATGATATCCTGAAGAGTATTTTCCAACTTGGATTCATTCTCTTCATCACATTCAGGTACACCTATCAAACGTAAATTAGGTCTTTTCGCATAGTCCCATATTTCCTGGAGACTTTGCTCATTCCTTTTCATCCTTTTTTCTGCATTCTTGTCTTCTCGTTTCATTTCACTGAGCTGGTCCTCGACTTCTGATATCCTTCCTTCTGCTTGATCAATTCGACTGTTTAAACTTGTGCATGCTTCGCGAAGTTCTCGTGTTGTGTTTTTCAGCTCCATCTATTCACTTATATTCTTCTCTAAATTGTCCATTCTCGTTAACATTTCATCAAACCTTTTTTCAAGGTTCTTAGTTTCTTTGCATTGGGTTAGAACAAGTTCTTTTAATTCACAGAAGTTTCTTATCACCCACGTTTTGAAACCTGCTTCTGTTATTGGAACACACGTGTAATCTATTAAGCCTTGTTCCGTTACTGATGAGGATTGCAATCCCCTGTAGAGGGAGAGGCATTCTGATTTTGAGTATTCTCTACCTTTTTACGCTGGTTTCTTCCCTTCATTATATATTTGTCCGTCTGTCGTCTTTATAATTACCGACTTTCTAACTGGGTCTCTGACGTCCAACTTGTTGATTCCCTGCGCCGAAATCTGAGCAATCCACTGAGCCGGCCAAAACAGCGGTGTTAAGATTGATGGTGCTTTTCTGCCCGGGAATCTCCAGACTCTGCACCAAGAACTGGCATGCTAAGGCACCAGCAAAACCGCCACGCCGGCCACAAGAGTCGCCCTGGCGACCCGTGGAGCTCCTCCACTGGGAATCTCCTGGTCCGTGAGCAACTAATATTCGTCTGAAAGTGTGGCGTCCTCTCGTTCTTTGCGCTTTCACTGGGAGGTACGTACCCAAGCTGCTAATCATCAGCCATCTTGGATCTCTCTCTCTATTATTTTTAATTATATGATGATTACTATATTATTAATGTAATGGTCAGTATAATATTATGTTACATATTATACATGATATTTATAATTTGTTTTATTATTCTTGCATATTTGTTCATGGGAGAATTGGAAAAATTTGTAATTTATTATAATATCTGTAATGATATTTTGTATCAAAGTGATTCTGATGTAAACGTATGAGATAGAAAATGTTCACTCTTCTTTAATTTTTTGGAAGTGTTGTGCAAATTAGCATAGTTTCTTGCTTAAATATTTAGCACAATTCAGAGGAGAAGTCTCTTGAGTCTGGAGCTTTTTTGTGGTAAAGTTTAAACTTCCTACTTAATTTCTTTGCTACAGGGCTCTTCATATTATCTATTTATTTGTGATGAAATGTGGTCATTTGGAGTTTTCAGGGAATTTGTTTCTTGTATATTTTTTTAAATTTATTGGCAAACATTTTTCATATATTTCTTTATTATTTCATTTAGTAATTATCTGTAGATTCTATTTTACTGATTTGTGACCTTATTTGTTTTTGGCTTATTACTTACTGAACATCTTAAAGAGCCAGTTTTTTATTTCATTCTTTCTCTTTTTGCTTTTTTAAAATTTTTAGTTTGATCTTTATTTTTCTTCTGCTTACTAAGTGTTGGCAAGGATGTGGAAGAACTGCAACCCTGGTGCACTGCTGATTGTTATGTAAAATGGTACAACCACATTGAAAAACTGGTTTGGCATTTTAATTTTTAAGTTAAACCTACCATGTGACCCATTCATTCAGCTACTAGGTATTTACCCAGTAAAAATGAAAAAAAAAATGTGTCCACACAGGACCTGTACATGAAAGTTTATAGAAATTTTTATTTATAAATTTTATTTAGAGTAAAATAAAAATTATATTCATTTATAATAAAATTAATAAAATAATATAAACAAAATAGATAAATATTTTATTTATTTATAAAAACTGGAAACAATCAAAATGTCCATAAATAGATAAGTGTATACAAAATTATGAAATAGCCATACAATAGAATTCTTCTCAGAAATTAAAAAATATACCATTGATATATGTGACAACGTTGTGATGAGTGAAAGAAGCCAGGGAAATATGAAATTCTAGAAAGCAAAAACCAATCGTGAGTTAAAGATACCTATCAGTGTTGTTGGATTATGAGAACAGATAGATAGATAGATTACAAAATTGCATGAGAAAACTTTAGGGGTTAATAGAAATGTTATCTTGTATACAGTGATGGTTTCACAGTTTGATTCATATTTCAAAATCAACTAAATAATTAAATAGGTATAATTTACTGTACTTTTATCGTAGATTCCTAAAGCTGTTGAAAAAAAAATACTAGAGTTTCTCTCTGTTTTATTTACCATTAGGAGCTACAACAGCTTCTGCTCATCAGAATCAAAATAGTCCAGAGAATCTTATGAAAAAAACCTCAACTTCTGTTGTTCAGGCAAATGTACAGGATAATGGTATAAATCAAAAGGTACAAAATTATGCTTTAAAGTTTGGTGTTGTATTTATTAATTTATGTACTTAACTTTTATTTCCATGAGCTCTCTCCTTCAGCAGCATAGTACTGATTGGTTAGGGAAATTTTTATTCATGAAATCTGATCCATTTTCCTGGCAGAGAAAGTATTGAGGTAGCTTTGTGCCAAGTGCACAATGAATTTTAGCAGAAAATAATCCAAACAAACATTTGGCAGTAATAATAATAATGATAGCTTGTGTTTATTGAGCATATACTATTGACCAGGTGTTGTACTAAGCTAGAATAATGGAAAACAAGGAAATTGGGTAATATAAGATAAAGAGAAGAATAATACGTAATTGCTCCTCTAAAAAAACTCATTGTCTAGTGAGGCGACAGACACGGAAAAATATTATTCCAATAAAATGATCCTGAAATGATGAATTTTACTTTGGTTCTAGACAGTGTTTTCAATAAGGATTACACTGGTTTGGACTGGGTATGAATGGATTAGATTGGATTTCGCTGAGGCAAACTGAATGAGTCTGAACTTTTTAGAACTAACCATAGCATGCATGTATCACCATGCCTTTAGGCAAAATAGGGAAGACTGGAGAAGTAAGTTTATACATTGCTACATATTGAACTCAGTTTTTAACTAGTTAAACTTGAGATTATATGGAAAGGAGGTTAATAATATGTATTGTACCTAAACAGTTTTTATGAGTTACAGGATAAAAGAAGAAAAACATCTGTATTCATTGGTTAATTGATAGAAAGCAGAACCTCTTTTGGAAGCACAGGTACTAATGTATTTTTTTTCTTTAATGTGGCACCATGTAGAGAGATGGGATGATATCTAAAAACTCAAGTATTGTCGATGATAGAGGTAAGAAAATGGACAATATTCATAATTTTTCTGTTATTAAGTATACAAGTATAGTTATATATTTGTTTTATCTGATTATAAAAATATGCTTTTTTTAAAAAAGGATGATATAATTTTCTATGAATATAGATATTATAATTAGCCCATATACTTGAACGATTGCTGGATGAGTGTCCTTTCAAAATTAGCAAAGTGTGGAAAAGATAGGGTCTTGCTGTGGCCATTTGTAGTTATAGATAAAGATGCTGACATACTGGCTTCAGCAGAATGGAATACAGAGAATTATACCCAAGACTGGTTCCATATTTCAACAAATGGTACATTTTGTTTCCCATTTCTCTTTAAATGAAATATGCATTACCCAAGATTTGTGTGCCTTGTTATGTTTATGCAAGTCACTAAATATACTCACATGCATGTCTGACATATGCATACAGAAAATACAAGAGATCTTCTTCCAGTAGCTAAAGATCGCCTCAAATTTAATACAAAACTAAAATTATCATCATCTTCCTGACCCTTTTATTTTCACCCAGGCACAAAACCTGAGTTGTCTTGAACCCTTCCTCCTAAGTTTTGCATCTAAAAGTTCACACTTTCTGTCTAATCTACTTTCTTGATTTATCTTGACCTTCACTCTTTTCCATTCTCATTGCTTCTACCCTTGTTTTCTCCATTCTTCTCTATTGCAGTACCCTTCCTCCAATTTCATCTTCCTCTATTTTACTCACTATACATTTGTTTATGTAAACAATATTCCTAAAACATGGCTTTGTTTATTTCACTATTCAAATAGTTTTTCATTGCCTACTTAATGAAATGCAAACATTTAATTCTAGCAGCGGGCTGTTGTTATAGCAAAAGATTAAGCTGGCATAAAAACATTAAATAAATTAGGATTTCAGACTTGTTTTTGAAGGCAATGGGAACCATTGGAAATTTGTAGGCAGTAAACATCAAAAAAGTCATGTTATTTTTGGAGATATTTCCTTGACTCAAATAAATCCCTGATTGTGGCAACTCTAGTCACTGTGGCAGCTGAGCAGGGAGAATGTTGGAGTAATGCTGTAAACTAATATTAACCCTTGTCCCAGCAATATCAACTTCTCATATTTAAAGTTATCTCTTCTTTCTCTAGGAGATACTAACATTTCTGGCCAAGGTTCAATTATTTCAGCTCAGGTGTCACCCACAAGAAATTTATCCAGACTTTCACAGGCATGTTTGGATCCTTCAGAAGAAGAGGTATATAAGAGTTCTTTTACTCCAAATACAAACACAATAAAAGGGTTACAGTCTTATGGTCATATTGGTATACAAAAATGTCATTATTTATGTAATCACACAAAAAAACTTTATTCTCTGAAGTTAGTCGTACCATAATAGCATTTTAATAGCCCTAGAACAGTCTGTTTAAATGTAAGATGCAAGATGTTAGTTCATGGTATGTATCTGCAGTTTTAGAGGAAGTATAAAGTTGAGCTTTTTTGATTTGGCTTGTACTAGTACTCATTTAGTAGTTTTTGACCAGTGATTAGTTACCTGCTGTTGAAAAGATACCAGCGAAGATTCAAGGTATAACTTTTAGACATGAAATAGATTTTCTCTGTCAGCTGCTAACTTGTTATAGGAATCAAATATGCTGCATTGGTTTCATTATTAATATAGTATTAACTAACTCGAGTGTCCTGGGGAGTTAATGTGGTTTGAAATAGATTTCAATAAACTAGAAATTTATTAAATCATTTCCAAAAGAATTCTTCATGACTAGGGTCGAAAGTGGCATCATTTTCCATGTCCTATAATGTATAATAATTGAGACACTAAATTATGTATAACTCCTAAATGTAGTATATTTACCACAATTGCTTTTCTACAGTGCAGTTTTAGAATGAACATTTGACAAATGTACATTGGGCTTAGTTTACTGTTCTACCATATCAATTGCCACATTAAATATGCTAAGAGTCAAAAAAAGAAAAATTTTTAACAGCTTTGACATTTGACATCATATTGGCCAACATATTATAAAGGCTATGTCCTTAACTTAAAAAATATCTCCTTTAAAAACAATGTCTAAATTTTATTACTGACCTTTTTGGGGTAATATGTGCAGTATCTGACATTGCCATCCATATTAAATCTTAGATGTGTTAGATGGGGTACAAATATATGCTGAATCCCAAAGTCTTAGCAAATCACCAAATGTGTAGGTAGTTTTAAGTACAACTTTTGATACAACTGTGAACTTGGAATTCTATAAATAATACATGTAATGTAAACATAATAAAACGTGCATTTCTTATAAATTGACACTAATGATAAATATTTAAAGTCTTAAATTTCTGTACTATAAATATAGAAATAATAGTTGATGTTTGAATACTGAAATTTCTTTTATGGATCTATTTGTTTTGTTTTTGTGAATTATGTAGGCGACAAATGCTAATCGTAATGGAAAACCAACCAAGAGATCAAGCTATCTCTATGAATCAGGTAAGTATCAGCAGCAATTATTGAGTAAATCTTGCATTCTATTTATTTTTTCAACTAACATTTATTGAGTTTTTGCTTCATGCTAGATATGGTGCTAAGTTTTAAACATTCAAGGGAAAAAGGCAAAATTTTTACTCAGGGCTCTTGCAGAATACTAGGAGAGATAGTCATGGCCCAATATGATAAAGAGCAAGCAAGGAAGTGGGTATGTATAAAAGTCGGAAAAGTTATGGGAAAGAGAATTCCTATATCTATCTAGGGTTATCACAAAAGCCTTTACAATTTAGCAAGAGACTGCATTGTAAAGGCATTTCCTATTCTCTTTTTGTTATTTTTATTGTTTGTACTAATGTTGACAACCAAAATTGGAAAAACAAATTAAATTCTTTGTACACATATCCTTATTCTTACTGTTTCCTCCTTTAATATCAGCTTCTCCCTCACAACACAACTTTATTAAGGTACAGGTGACAATTTAAAATTGTATATATTGAAGATTCAGATGGTCCCTAACTTGCAATGGTTCAATTTAGTATTTTCAGCTTCACTGTGGGTTTATTGACGTATTAAATGCATTCTCAGCTTACAATATTTTTGGCTCACAGTTGGTTAATTAAGATGTAACCTCATCCTAAGACAAAGAACATCATATACAACTTGATATATGTATATACTATAAAATATTCACCACAACCAAGCTAATTAACATATTCTTAACTTCACATAACTATTTGTGTGTGGTGGGGGAAGAACACTTAAGATCTACTTTCTGAGCAGTTTTTAATGACACAATATTGTTAACGATAGTCACTTGGTTGTACATTAGATCTTCCAAACTTACTTATCTTATATAACTTCCTCGCCATAACTCCTGGTAACCACCATTCTATTCTCTATTCCTATGAGCTTGACATTTTTATATTACACAAATAAATCATGCAGTTTTTGTCTTTCTGCATTTGGCTTATTCCACTTAACATGATGTTCTCCAACTTCTTTGATGTCACAAATGGCAGGATTTCCTTCATTTGAAAGGCTAAATAGTATTCTATTGTATCTCTCTGTTTGTGTACCTGTATTTACCTATACATCTACTTAGACAGACAGATCTATCTCTTGGTATATACCAGATTTTCTTTATCCCCTCATCTGTTGGTGTACATTTGTTTCCATGTGTTAGCTATTGTGAATAATGCTGCAGTAAACATGGAGTGCCGATATCTCTTCAACATACTGATTTCATTTCCTTTGCATATGTACCCAAATGTCAAATTGCTAGATCATAAGGTCATTGTTGAGGAAACTTCATATTGTTTTCCATAATGTCTGTACAAATTTACATTTCTGCCAACAATGTGCAAGGTTTTCTTGTTCTTCACAATCTTGTCAGTACTTGTTGTCTTCTGCTTTTTTGATAGTAGGCATCCTAAGAGGTGTGAAGTGGTATTTTATTGTGGTTTTGATTGTATTTCCCTGAGATTAGTCATGTTGAGCATTCTTTCATATACATTTTTGTTATTTGCATGCCTTTGTTTGAAAAATTTATTTAGGTCTGTTCATGTATTTTGCTCAATATTTGTAATGGCATTTGTTTTTTTTTTTGTTGTTGTTGTTGTTTTTTAACCATTGAGTTGTTTCAGTTTCTTAGATACTTTGGATAACATCACCTTATTAGACATATGGTTTATAAATATTTTACACAATTCTGTAGGTTGCTTTCTCACTCTGTTGATTGTTTTACAGCAATGCAAAAACTTTTTAACACAATCTCATTTTTCTATTTTTGCTTTTATTGCCTGTGCTTTTAGTGCCATATCCAAACATATTGCCTAGATCAACGTCAAGAAGCTTTGTATGTTTTCTCTTACAGTTTTATGCCTGAAGGCCTTACATTTATATCTTTAATTGATTTTTTGTTGCTTTTTTATATATGATGTGAAGTAAGGATTTGATTTAATTCTTCTGCCTGTGGACATACCGTTTTCCCAACAACATTTATGGAAAAAATTATCTGTCCCTATTGTTTCTTTTTTATGTTATTATTAATTGGAAAATAGTTATTTTCTATATTTATATTGTTTTATTTTATTTTTAATTGGCAAATAGTTATTTTCTTTATTAAGAAACTTTTATTTTATTTTAGGTTCAGTGACACATGTGCAGGTTTGTTTAACAGATAAACTTATGTCTTGAGGGTTTGTATTTCATCACCCTGGTACTAAGCCTAGTACTAGTACCCAATCATCATTTTTTCTGATCCTCTCCCTCCTCCCACCCTCTACCCCCAGGTAAGCCTCAGTGTTGTTGTTCCCCTCTTTTTGTCCATGGTGTTCTCATCATTCAGCTCCCACTTATAAGTGAGAATATGAGGATTGGGTTTTCTGTTCCTGTGTTAGTTTGCTAAGGACAATGGCCTCCAGCTCCATCCCTGTTCATGCAAAGGACATGCTCTAATTATTTTCCATGGCTGCATAGTATTCCATGGGTTTTTTAAATATGCACCCTATTTTTAAAAACCTAATCTACCATTTATGGCCATTTAGGTTGATCCATGTCTTTGCTATTGTCAGTAATGTGCTGCAGTGAACATACACATGCATGTGTCTTTATGATAGAATTATGTATGTTCCTTTGGTTATATAGCCAGTAATGGAATTGCTGGGTTAAATGGTGGTTCTGTTTTCAGCTCTTTGAGGAATCATCACACTACATTCCACAGTGGTTGAACTAATTTACAATCCCACCAACAATGTATAAGTGCTACCTTTTCTCTGATAACTTGTCAGCATCTATTATTTTTTCATTTTAATACTAACCATCCTGACTGGTACAAGATGGTATCTCACTGTGGTTTTGATTTGAATGTATCTAATAATCAGTAATATTGGGCTTTTGAAAAATATGCTGCTAACTGGATGTTTATCTTCTTTTGAAAAGTGTCTGTTCATATCCTTTGCCCTCTTTTTAATGGGGTTGTTTGTGGTTTTTTTCTTGTAAATTTGTTTAGCTTACTTACAGATGCTGGCTATTAAACTCTTGTCAGATGCATAGTTTGCAAATATTTTTCCTATTTTGTAGGTTGTCTGTTTACTCTGTTACTAGTTTCATTTGCTGTGCAGAAGCTCTTTAATTAGATCTCATTTGTTAATTTTCTCCCTTGTTGCAATTGCTTTTGGCATCTTCATCATGAAACCTTTGCCAGTTCCTATGTCCAGAATGGTATTACGTATGTTGTCTTCCAAGGTTTTTATAGTTTGGGTTTTACATTTAAGTTTTTAATCCATCTTGTGTTGATTTTTATATATGGTATAAGGAGGGATCCAGTTTCAATCTTCTGCATATGGCTAGCCAGTTATTCTAGAACTATTTATTGAATAGGTTATACTTTCCCCATTGCTTGTTTTTGTCAGCTTTGTCAAAGATCAGATAATTGTAGGCCTGTGTGTCTATTTCTATACTAGTACCATGCTATTTTGGTTACCTTAGACCTGTAGTATAGTTTGAAGTCAGGTAGCTTGATGCCTCTTGCTTTGTTCTTTTTGTTTAGGATTGCCTTGGCTATTCAGGTTCTCTTTTTGGTTCCATATAAAATTTAAAATAATGTTACCTTGTTCTGTGAAGAATGCTATTGGTGGTTTGATAGGAATGGCATTTTATCTGTAAATTGCTTTGGACAGCATAGTCATTTTAACAATATTGATTTGTCCTATCTATGATCATACAATCTTTTTCTATTTGTTTATGTCATCTGTGATGTCTGTAAGCAGCGTTTTGTAATTCTCAGTGCACAGATCTTGCATCTCCCTGTTTAGTGGCATTTCTTAAGTATTTCATTCATTTTGTGACTGTTGTGAATGACACTGCATTCCTGATTTGGCTCCCAGCTTGACTGTTTTTGATGTTAAGAATGCTAGTGATTTTTGTACATTGATTTTGTATCCTAAAATTTTCTGGAGTTGTTTATTAGTGTAAGTAGATTTGAGGCTGAGACTGTGGGATTTTCTATATATAGAATCATGTCATCTGCAAACAGGAATAGTTTGGCTTCCTCTTTTCCTATTTGGATGCCATTTATTTATTTATTTATTTATTTATGTATGTATGTATGTATGTATGTATGTATGTATTTTTGATTGCTTGATTGCTCTGGCCAGGAATTCAAATACTATGTTAAAGAGGAGTGGTAAGAGAAGCCCAACCTTAACTGTGCCAGTTTTCAAGAAGAATGCTTCTAGCTTTTGCCTATTCAGTATGATAATGGCTGTGGTTTATTATAAATGGCTCTTATTATTTTGATGTATATTCCTTTGATACCTAGTTTCTTGGGAGTTTTTAATATGAAGGGATGTTGAATTTTACCAAAAGTCTTTTCTGCGTCTATTGAGATGATTATGTGTTTTTTTGTCTTTAGTTCTGTTTGTCTGATGAATAACATTGATTGATTTGTATATGCTAAGCCAATCTTGCATCACAGTAATAACACCTACTTGATTGTGGTGGATTAGTTTTTTGATATGCTGCTGGATTTGGTTTTCTAAAAATAGTTATTATCTGGATGGATAGTGGCTCCTGCCTGTAATCCTAGCACTTGGGAGGCTAATATGGGCAGATCACTTGAAATCAAGAGTTTGAGACCAGACTAGCCAACATGGTAAAACCCCATCTTTACTAAAAATACAAAAATCAGCCAGGCATGGTGGTGTACACTTGTAATCCCAGCTACTCAAGAGGCTAAGGCAGGAGAATTGCTTGAACTCAGGAGGTTACAGTGAGACAAGATCACACCACTGCACTCCAGCTTGGGTGACAGAGCAAGACTCTATCTCAAAAAAAAAAGGAAAAAAAGAAAGAAATGGTTACTTTCTATATTTATATGGTATAATGTAATGTTTCATTTCATGTGTATATTGTGGAATGACCAAATAAGGCTAATTAGCATCTATGTATCTATATCTATATCTCACCTCAAATATTTATTTATTTTTTGTGGTGAGAACATTTGAAATGATTTATTTTAAAATACCCATTGGGTTTCTTTGGCATCCTTTTCAAAGATCTGTTAACCACAGATATGTAAATTTATTTCTGGGTTTTATATTCTATTTCATTGGACTATAGGTCTGTTTTCATGTCAGTATCATACTGTTTTAGTCATTGTGGTTTTGTAGCATACACTATTTTGAATCAGAAAATGTTATGCCTAATCACATACCTTTGTTCTTTCTCAAGATTGTTTTGCCTTTTCAGGATCTTTTGTGGTTCCATATGAATTTTAGGATTTA
Organism: Aotus nancymaae; assembly: GCF_030222135.1. NCBI lineage: Eukaryota > Metazoa > Chordata > Mammalia > Primates > Aotidae > Aotus > Aotus nancymaae. Next base: position 54,546,241 of record NW_026988419.1, read on the forward strand.
AAAAATATTTTTGTAAAGAATGTTGTCAAGAATATTATAAGGATTGCAATGAATTTGTAGGTCACTTTGTGTAGTATAAAAATTTTAACAATGTAATTTTTCTAATTCATGAACCTGAGATGTTTTTCCATTTATCTGTCTTCTAAAACTTCAGTCATCAATGTGTTCTAATTTTTGCTGTACAAGTCTTGTATCCCTTTGATTAAGTTTATTTCTAAGTATTTTATTGTTTTTGTAAGTGGGCTGGTATTTCTTTCTTAGTTTTGTCTTTGGGTAGTTTGGTCACTGAAAATCAATTGATTTTTTAGTGGTGATTTTGTATCCTGCAACTTTACTGAATTTATTCATGCTAACATTTTTTTTTAACTGAGTCTTTAGGTTTTCTATGTAGGTGATTATGTCATCTGCAAATAGAAATAATTTTACTTCTGTACACCAAATTGATCTAACAGACATGCACAGAACTTAGCACTTGACTGAAGAATGCCACACATTCTGCTCAAACATACATGAAACACTCTGTGGAAGAGATCATGTGCTGGGTTACAAAAAAAATCCTATAAAATTTAAGATCAAAATAATTACATTTATATTTTCCAACCACAATGGAACTAAACTTAAAATCAATAACAGAACAAGATGGCCACTTAGGAGGAAGTCGGGATTGCAGCTCCGAGAGAAGGTGGAGAGGGTGAGTGGACGCCGCATTTCCAGACGGATTTTTACTGCCCACAGACCAGGAGATTCACAGGAGGAGAAGCCTCATGGGTCGCCAATGCCGCTGATTTGAGTGGCATGGCCACTCAGCCTATGCCCTGAGGTGGGGGGGCAGAGGCTTCTTATGCAGAGTGAGAGAGACAGAGTTCCCTCTGAGCCAGCAAGGGGAGCTGAAGCAGGGAGTCAAGCCAGGAGACCCCCTGGCAAGGGCGTGCCACGAATCTCAGTGCCTCTGCTTCAGCTGATGCAGTGGCACACAGGGCAGCAGATTTTAACTGCCCACAGACCAGGAGACTCACAGGCGGAGAAGCTCCATGGGTTCCCGGTGCCTCTGGTTGGACTGGAGCAGCTGCTTGGCCTGCACCGGGGGCAGGGAGCAGCGGCTCCTTGAGCAAAGTGAACAAGACTGTGTCCCCTCTGGGCCAGCAAGGGGAGCTGAGGCAAGGAGGCAAGCCAAGAGATTCCCGGGCAAAGAGGGCCCCACTGGAAACACGGCTGAACCAGGGACGGTCCAGCTCTGTGGGGGAGGGGCGTCCTCCATGGGGAAACACCCTGCAGTTCCTGGGGTAATTTGCCATAACCAAGACAACCCGCCACTACAGAGAATCCGTCACTACAGGGGCGGGCCAGCATAGCGGAAGCAGTTCTAACTACACCCATATAAACAGTACTGCAGGGAAGCTCACACGGAAGCTGGGCGGAGCCCACAGCAGCTCAGCAAAGCCTTTGCAGGCAGTGTGACTAGACTGCCACCTTGTGGGCAGGGAAAATGACAGCAACACAGCTGAAAATCATAAAGCTCTAACTACTCCCTGGGCCAGAACACCTGGGGGGAAGAAAAGGGGGTTTATGACTTCAGCTGCTGCAGACTTAAAATTACCAAAATCAGAAAGACAGCAACTACAAAGTCGATAGGTGGATAAATCCACAAAGATGGGAAGAAACCAGTGCAAAAAGGATGAAAACACCCAAAACCAGAACACCTCTCCTCCTACAAGGGAGCACTACTCCCCACCAGCAAGGGAACAAGACTGGATGGAGAATGAGTGTGATGAAATGACAGAATCAGCTTTCAGAAAGTGGATAATAAGAAACTTCCGTGAGCTAAAGGAACATGTTTTAACCCAATGCAAAGAAACTAAGAACCTTGAAAAAAGACTTGATGAAATGCTAACGAGAATGGAAAACTTAGAGAGGAATATGAGTGAATTGATGGAGCTGAAAAACACAATACGAGAACTTCATGAAGCATGCACAAGTTTCAACAGCTGAATTGACCAAGCAGAAGAAAGGATATCAGAGGTCGAAGATCAACTCAATGAAATAAAACGAGAAGGGAAGATTAGAGAAAACAAGGTAAAAAGGAATGAACAAAGTCAAAAAGAATTATGGGACTATGTGAAAAGACCTAATCTACGTGTGATAGGTGTACCTGAATGTGACGAAGAGAATGCATCCAAGCTGGAAAATACTCTTCAGGATATTATCCAGGAAAACTTCCCCAACCTAGCAAGGCAGGCCAATATTCAAGTCCAGGAAATACAGAGAACACCACAAAGATATTCCTCTAGAAGAGCAACCCCAAGGCACATAATCATCAGATTCACCAGGGTTGAAATGAAGGAGAAAATACTAAGGGCAGCCAGAGAGAAAGGTCGGGTTACCCGCAAAGGGAAGCCAATCAGACTCACAGCAGATCTCTCAGCAGAAACCCTACAGGCCAGAAGAGAGTGGAGGCCAATATTCAACATCTTTAAAGAAAAGAACTTTCAACCCAGAATTTCATATCCAGCCAAACTAAGCTTCATAAGTGAAGGAAAAATAAAATCCTTTGTGAACAAGCAAGGACTCACAGATTTCATCACCACCAGACCAGCTTTACAAGAGCTCCTGAAGGAGACACTACACATAGAAAAAAACAACCAGCACCAGCCACTCCAAAAATGCACGAAATGGTAAAGAGCAGCAACACAATGAAGAATCTGCATCAACCATTGGGGAAAACAGCCAGCTAGCATCAAAATGACAGGATCAAATTCACACATAACAATATTAACCCTAAATGTAAATGGACTAAATGCCCCTATCAAAAGACACAGACTGGCAAATTGGATAAAAAGCCAAAACCCATCAGTGTGCTGTATCCAGGAAACCCACCTCACAAGCAAGGATACACAAAGGCTCAAAATAAAGGGATGGAGGAAGATTTACCAAGCAAATGGAGAGCAAAAAAAAGCAGGAGTTGCAATTCTCATCTCTGATAAAATAGACTTTAAAGCAACAAAGATCAAAAGAGACAAAGAAGAACATTACATAATGGTAAAAGGATCAATGCAACAAGAAGAGCTAACGATCCTAAATATATATGCACCTAATACAGGAGTACCCAGATACATAAGGCAAGTTCTTAAAGACCTGAAAAGAGACTTAGACTCCCACACAATAATAGTGGGAGACTTCAACACCACATTGTCAATATTAGACAGATCAACGAGACAGAAAATTAACAAGGATATCCAGGATTTGAACTCAGACCTGGAACAAGCAAACCTAATAGACATTTACAGAACTCTCCACCCCAAATCCACAGAATATACATTCTTCTCAGCACCACATCACACCTACTCTAAAATTGACCACATAATTGGAAGTAAATCACTCCTCAGCAAATGCAAAAGAACGGAAAACATAACAAACAGTCTCTCAGACCACAGTGCAATCAAGTTAGAACTCAGAAGTCAGAAGCCAACCCAGAACCGCACAGCCTCATAGAAATTGAACAGCTTTCTCCTGAATGTTGACTGGATAAACACTGAAATGAAGGCAGAAATAAAGATGTTCTTCAAAACCAACGAGAATGAAGACACCACATACCAGAATCTCTGGGACACATTTAAAGCAGTCTCTAGAGGAAAATATATAACAACAAGTGCCCACATGAGAAGAAAGGAGAGATCTAAAATTGACACTCTATCATCAAAATTGAAAGAGCTAGAGGAGCAAGATAAAAAAAACTCAAAACCTAGCAGAAGACAAGAAATAACTAAGATCAAAGCAGAATTGAAGGAGATAGAGACACGAAAAACCCTACAAAAAATCAATAAATCCAGGAGCTGGTTTTTTGAAAAGATCAACAAAATAGACAGACCACTAGCCAGACTAATAAAAAAGAAAAGAGGGAATAACCAAATAGATGCAATAAAAAATGATAAAGGGGATATCACCACAGATGCTACAGAAATTTAAACCATCATCAGAGATTATTACAAACAACTCTATGCACATAAATTAGAAAACATGGAAGAAATGGATAAATTCCTGGACAGTAGCCTCCTCCCATGCCTAAACCAGGAAGAAGTCGAAACCCTGAATAGACCAATAACAAGGTCTGAAGTCGAGGCAGCAATTAAGAGCCTACCACCCAAAAAAACCCAGGCCCAGATGGGTTCACAGCCGAATTCTACCAGACATACAAAGAGGAACTGGTACCATTCCTACTGAAACTATTCCAAATAATCCAAAAAGAGGGAATCCTTCCCAAATCATTTTATGAGACCAACATCATCCTAATACCAAAACCCGGCAGGGACTCAACAAAAAAGAAAACTACAGGCCAATATCCATGATGAACATAGATGGAAAAATCTTCAATAAAATACTGGCAAGCCGATTGCAACAGCACATCAAAAAGCTTATCCACCATGATCAAGTAGGATTCATCCCGGGGATGCAAGGATGGTTCAATATACGCAAGTCTGTAAATGTAATTCACCACATAAACAGAACCAAAGACAAAAACCACATGATTATCTCAATTGATGCAGAGAAGGCCTTCGACAAAATTCAACAGCCCTTTATGCTAAAAACTCTCAATAAACTAGGTATCAATGGAACATATCTCAAAATAATAAAAGCTATTTATGACAAACCAACAGCCAATATCATACTGAATGGGCAAAAACTGGAAGGATTCCCTTTGAAATCTGGCACTAGACAAGGATGCCCTCTCTCACCACTCCTATTCAATATAGTACTGGAAGTTCTAGCCAGAGCAATCAGGCAAGAAAAGGAAATAAAGGGTATTCAATTAGGAAAAGAGGAAGTCAAATTGTCTCTATTTGCAGACGACATGATTGTATATCTAGAAGACCCCATCATCTCAGCCCAAAATCTCCTGAAACTGATAAGCAACTTCAGCAAAGTCTCACGATACAAAATCAATGTGCAAAAATCACAAGCATTCCTATACACCAATAACAGACTTAAAGAGAGCCAAATCAAGAACGAACTGCCATTCACAATTGCTACAAAGAGAATAAAATACCTAGGAATACAACTAATAAGGAACGTAAAGGACCTCTTCAAGGAGAACTACAAATCACTGCTCAATGAAATGAGAGGACACAAACAGATGGAGAAACATTCCACGTTCATGGTTAGGAAGAATCAATATCGTGAAAATGGCCATACTGCCCAAAGTAATTTACAGATTCAATGCTATCTCCATCAAGCTACCAATGACCTTCCTCACAGAACTGGAAAACACCACCTTAAACTTCATATGGAACCAAAAGAGAGCTCGCATAGCCAAGTCAATTCTAAGTAAAAAGAACAAAGTGGGAGGCATCACACTACCGGACATCAAACTCTACTACAAGGCTACAGTAATCGAAACAGCATGGTACTGGTACCAAAACAGAGATATAGACCAATGGAACAGAACAGAGGTGTCGGAGGCGACACAACATATCTACAACCACCCGATCTTTGACAAACCTGATAAAAACAAGCAATGGGGAAAGAATTCCCTGTTCAATAAGTGGTGTTGGGAAAACTGGCTAGCCATATGCAGAAAGCAGAAACTCAACCCCTTCTTGACACCTTACACTAAAATTGACTCCAGATGGATTAAAGACTTAAACATAAGACCTAACACCATAAAAACACTAGAAGGAAACCTAGGCAAAACCATTCAGGAGGACATAGGCGTAGGCAAGGACTTTATGACCAAAACACCAAAAGCATTGGCAACAAAAGCCAAAATAGACAAATGGGACCTAATCAAACTCCACAGCTTCTGCACGGCAAAAGAAACAGTCAATAGAGTGAATCGGCAACCAACAGAATGGGAAAAAATTTTTGCAGCCTACCCGTCTGACAAAGGGCTGATATCCAGAATTTACGAGCTAAAAAAGATTTACATGAAAAAAACAAACAAGCCCATTCAAAAATGGGCGAAGGATATGAACAGATATTTTACAAAAGAAGACATACATGAGGCCAACAAACATATGAAAAAATGCTCATCATCACTGGTCATTAGAGAAATGCAAATCAAAACTACATTGAGATACCATCTCACGCCAGTTAGAATGGCGATCATTAAAAAATCTGGAGAAAACAGATGCTGGAGAGGATGTGGAGAAATAGGAACACTTTTACACTGTTGGGAGTGTAAATTAGTTCAACCACTGTGGAAAACAGTGTGGTGATTCCTCAAGGACCTAGAAATAGAAATTCCATTTGACCCAGCAATCCCATTACTGGGCATATATCCAAAGGATTATAAATCGTTCTACTATAAGGACACATGCACACGAATGTTCATAGCAGCACAGTTTACAATAGCAAAGACCTGGAACCAACCCAAATGCCCATCGATGATAGACTGGACAGGAAAAATGTGGCACATATACACCATGGAATATTATGCAGCCATTAAAAACAAGGAGTTCACGTCCTTTGTAGGGACATGGATGAACCTGGAAACCATCATTCTCAGCAAACTGACACAAGAACACAAAATCAAACACCACATGTTCTCACTCATAGGCGGGTGTTGAACAAGGAGAACACATGGACACAGGTAGGGGAGCACTATACATGGGGGTCTGTTGGGGGGGACAGTGGGGGGGTGGGGAGTTGAGGAGGGATAGCATGGGGAGAAATGCCAGATATAGGTGAAGGGGAGGGAGGCAGCAAATCACACTGCCATGTATGCACCAATGCAACAACCTTGCATGATTTTCACATGTACCCCAAAACCTAAAATGCAATAAAAAAAATTAATTAAAAAAATAAAAAATAAAATTAAAAATCAATAACAGAAGAAAAGCAGAAAAATCACCAATACATGGAAACTAAACAACACATTCTTTAGAAACCATTGGGTCAAAGAGGAAACCAATAGGGAATTTTAAAATTGTCTGCAGGCAAAACAAAAAAAAAAACAAACAAAAAAACCCCCACGACATACCCAATTCTATGGAATACAACAAAGACAGATCTGTAAGAGTAGTTTATAGCAATAAACACATAGCATTAAATAAGAAGAAAGATCTCAATTCATCTAACTTTGCGCCTCAAGGAACTAGAAAAAGAAGAAAGTAAGTCTGAAGTCATAAGCAGAAAAGAAATAAATATTGTTATAAATAAATAAAATAGAAAACTTAGAAAGCAATAAGAAAAATAACAAAACTAAGAATTGATTGAAAAAAATAAAATGGGCAAACCCTTGGCTAGACTAAGAAAAAAAGATAAATCAGAAACAAAAAGGTACATATTAATATATCTTTCACAAATAAGAAGGATAATAAGGAACTCTTATAAACAATTATATACTAACAAATTGGATAAACTAAAAGAATTGAATGGATTACTGGAATCATAAAGCCTACTAAAACTGAATCAGGAAGAGACCCTCTGAGCAGTTCAATAATGAAAAAGGAGACTGAATCTGTAATCAAAACGTTTTCAACAACAACAACAAAAATTGCCAAGGACCAGAAGACTTCACAAGTAAATTCTATCAAAACATTTAAAGCATTGTCGAAGACAGTGTGGCGATTACTCAAGGATCCAGAACCAGAAATACTGCTTTACCCACACCATCTGTAAACTATATTTTCCAAAATTGTGGAATTTTTGTGTTTTGTTTTTGTGGGTTTTTAGTAAGTTAGTTAGTTTGTTTGTTTGTTTGAGATGAAGTCTCATTCTGTCACCCAGGCTAGAGTACAGTGACAAGATCTCAGCTCACTGCAACCTCCTGGGCTCAAGGGATTCTCCTGCCTCAGCCTCCTGAGTAGCTGGGATCATAGGTGTGTGCCACCACACCCAGCTAATTTTTGTATTTTTAGTAGAGATAGGGTTTTGCTGTTGGCCAGGTTGGTCTTGAACTCCTGACCTCAGGTGATCCACCTGCCTCAGTCTCCCAAAGTCCTGGGATTACAGGTGTGGGCCACCTAACCTTGCTGGGTTATGGTTTTATTTAAAAATTCTATTGTGCCAGCTCCAGTGGTTCATGCCTGTAAACCTAGAACTTTGGGAGGCCAACACAGGTGCATCGCTTCAGCTCAGCAGTTTGAAACCAACCTGGGCAAAATGATAAAACCCCGTCTCTACCAAAAATACAAAAACATAGCCAGGCATGGTGGCACACATCTCTGGTCCTAGCTGCTTGAAAGGCTGAGATGGGAAAATCACTTGAACTTGGGAGGCAGAGGTTGCAGTGAGCCATGATCATGCCAGGGCACTCCAGCCTGGGCAACAGAGTAAGACTCCCCCTCAAAAATTAAATAAGAAAATATAAAAAATTATTTTAAAATAATAACAGCATTCATGCTCTATATTTTACTCTGAATGTACAATTCAACACTGAACATTTTGATGTCAGCTGTCCTCCTTTTCATTGGTTTCTGTGTATTTTTTACTTTCCCTCTTAGAATTCCTGTCAACATTTTCTTCCACGGTTTTCACAGTGTTAGGTCTTATGTTTAAATCCATCCTGGATTTAGGCATGGGCAAGGACTTCATGACTGAAACACTAAAAGCAATGGCAACAAAAGTCAAAATAGACAAATGGTATCTAATTAAACTTTTTCTGTGCAGAGCACAGCAAAAGAAACAATCCTTAGAGTGAACCAGCAACCAACAGAATGGGAAAAAATTTTTGCAATCTACCCATCTGACAAAGGCCCAATATCCAGAATCTACAAAGAAATGAATTTACGAGAAAAAACAACCCCATCAAAAAGTGGGTGAAGGACATGAAAAGACACTCTCAAAAGAAGACATTTATGTAACCAAAAAACATATAAAAATATGCTCATCATCTCTGGTCATTAGAGAAATGCAAATCGAAATCACATTGTGATACCACCTCATGGCAGTTAGAATGGCCATCATTAAAAAATCTGGAAACAACAGATGCTAGAATGTGGAGAAATAGGAACACTTTTACACTGTTGGTGGGAGTGTAAATTAGTTCAACTATTGTGGAAGACAGTGTGGCAATTCCTCAAGGATCTAGAACTAGAAATGTCATTTGACCCAGCAATCCCATTACTGGGTATATACACAAAAGATTATAAATCAATCTATTATAAAGACACATGCACACATATGTTCATTGCAGCACTGTTTACAATAGTGAAGACTTGGAACCAACCCAAATGCCCATCAGTGATAGACTGGATAACGAAAATGCGGCACATATACACCATGGAATACTATGCAGCCATAAAAAAGGATAAGTTCATGTCCTTTGCAGGGACATGGGTGAAGCTGGAAACCATCATTCTCAGGAAACTGACACAGAAACAGAAAACCAAACACTGCATGTTCTCACTCATAAGTGGGTGTTGAACAATGAGAACACATGGACACAGGGAGGCTAACATCACACTGGGGCCTATTGGGGGGCTGGGGGGTACTAAGGGGAGGGATAGCAGGTAGTGGGGGGATTGGGGAGGGATAACATTAGGAGAAATACCTAATGTAGGTGACAGGGGATGAATGCAGCAAACCACCATGGCATATGTATACCTATGTAACAATCCTGCAAGATCTGCACATGTACCCCGGAATTTAAAGTATAATTTTAAAAATATCCCTTTCAATGTAATAGTTACATTGTTACATATTTCTTGTATTTCTAACTTTGATAACAGTTTTATTTTTAATTTATTTGAATTAGTATCAGAAAATTAAATCTCTGGTCATTGACATTGTTGATTTTGGTAACATTTATATATATATATATATTTTTTTTTTTGAGATGGAGTTTCGCTCTTGTTACCCAGGCTGGAGTGCAATGGCACGATCTCGGCTCACCGCAACCTCTGCCTCCTGGGTTCAGGCAATTCTCCTGCCTCAGCCTCCTGAGTAGCTGGGATTACAGGCACATGCCACCATGCCCAGCTAATTTTTTGTATTTTTAGTAGAGACGGGGTTTCACCATGTTAATCAGGATGGTCTCGATCTCTTGACCTCGTGATCCACCCACCTCGGCCTCCTAAAGTGCTGGGATTACAGGCTTGAGCCACCGCGCCCGGCCACATTTATATTATTTATTTTTAATTTATTTGAATTAGTATCAAAAATCCTAGGCTTTAAATCTCTTTTCATTGATGTTGTTAAATTTTCTTTATAGCTAAGTATGTGATATAATATATGACTTTTTAAGTGTTTTATGGATATACCAAAAAAAAAAAAAAAAGTCTATTTTCTGTCTGAGGGATGCAAGTTTTTTTTTTTTTTTTGAGACACGGCGTCACTCTGTCACACAGGCTGGAGTGCAATGGCACGGTCCTCAGCTCATTGCAACCTCTGCCTTCCAGGTTGAAGCAATTCTCCTGCCTCAGCCTCCTGAGTGATTGGGATTACAGGCATGCGCCATTATGCCCGGCTAATTTTTGTATTTTTGGTAGAGACCGGTTTTCGCCATTTTGCTCAGGCTGGTCTCGAACTCCTGACCTCTGGTGATCTCCCCACCTCAGCCTCCCAAAGTGCAGGGATTACAGGCACTAGCCACTGTGCCTGGCCTTTCTTCTTTCTTAATGAAAAATGTGTTTAAGTAATTTCTCATTTCATATGATAGGTACTGTGATCTTTTGGTAGATAATAATGTCAAGTGAAGAAAGCATCTTTCTTTTTCTAACATGCAAAACTTTGTTATTAGTGGTGAAAGTTGACTTTTAAAAATATATTTTATGTGTCTCTTAAGACTATGATATTTTATTGTTAAAACAGCCACACACCCTTGATTAAATCAATTTTATCCATCATGTGTTTTTCTTCTTATACATGTGTAGATTAAATTTACTAGCAATTTATTTAGGATTTTTGCATCTAGGTTCTTGAGAGAGGTTGGGTTGTAATTTGCTTTTCTCATAATATCCTGATCTGGTTTTTGTGTCAAGATTACACTAGACCCATGAGGTTATTGTATTGCCTGTTTTTACTATTTTATAGTCATTTACAAAGTTGAAATTACATATTCTTTGTTTAGTAGTAGTCACTGTTAAAATAAATAACCTAGTCTTTGTTCTCTTAGTGAGAAAAAACTAAATTACAAATTCAATTGCTCTAGTGATTCAGAACTATTATTTCTCTTTTTGAGTGTTTTTAGCAGGTAACTATAATATATAAATTTATTTAATTCATCTAAATTTTCATATATATTTGCATAAAGTCATAATATACCCTTTTTATTTAGATTAGGCTATTGAAAGGCAATATGGCATAGTTGCTAAGAGAATGTACTCAGGTAGCTAGGTTTAATCCACACTCCAGTACTTAAAATGCATGCTAGTTTGGCCAAGTTATATAATGTCTCTGTTCTTTAGTTTTTCCAACTATAAAATAAGAATAATAGTAGTGATTCATATAGTTGTTATGGAAATTCAATGAGTTGGTATTTTAAAGTTTTAGAACAGTGTGTGAAACTTAACGTGATAAGTAACTATGAAAATTTAAAATGTATCAAAAACCTTGTCATGTAATATTTCATTTTTTTCTGAATCATGTTTAATTTCCAATTTTGTTTGTTAGTTTGTACTCATGAGTTAGTTGTTATATTTTGTACTCCTGGGTTAGTTATTCTAATTTTTACTTTATTGTTGTTGGTGGTCATTTATAATTAAATTGCATTGTAGACTGACAGTATGATCTTTATGATACCAACCTTAAAGAAGAACTAGAGAATGCCTTATGGCTAAGCAAGCATGATTAATATTTAATAGGTTCTCTATGGTTGAAAACAATGAATATTGTTCAATTTGGGATGTAATGTTTAAATATGTCCATTCAATCAATATGGTGAATTGTGTATTTCAAATATATAACTTATTGTACATTCAAATCCACATATATACTTACTTTTTACTCCTTGTTCAAAACATTACTGAAAATAATGATAGTGGTTCTGCGAACTCCTTAATGTAGCTCAGTCCATTTTAAAATTTATTTTTTGATCTAGAGATTAGACATATTCACATTTTAGAATCATCATATCTTCCAGGTGAATTGAATATTTTATCATCATGCAGTGACCTTTACCATGTTATGTTTTTTCCTTAAATTAAATGTGTCTAATATTAATATAGATATGTCAGCTTCTAATCTTAGTGTCTTTATTTGTTTAGATGGCTCTTGTAGACAATGTACAGCTGAATTTTGTTTTATTGTTTTAGAAGTTATGACTTTTAACAGAACCCAATCAATTTGTATTTACGTAAATTACAAATCTTTGGAAGTTTTTTATCTCTTTATTTGTGGTTTCCCTTGGTCCTACTTTTTAATATATTTTTATTTATTTATTGCATTCTCTTAAGAGTGCTAAATTTAGTTTTTATCTAGTATTTTTTACAGTTTATAAATTGCATAACATATGTATATTTCTTTTGGCAATCACCCTAACATTTTTTGTTTAAATTTTTACAGATACATAAGTTAGACATATTTCTGTGGAATAGATGTATTTTGATATAAACATACAACGTATAGTAATAAGTCTGATTAATTCGGAGATCTTTCACTCAAATATTTGTTATTTCTTTGTGTTAACATTGTAAATTTACTCTTTGAGTTATGTTGAAGTATATTTAAAATAAAAGCTAAAGTAAGATAATTTACTTCTAATCACCACTTCATATTATACTTATTATTGTTCAATAATTTATATTTTGATATTTTAAAGTTTTTTCAGTCAAGTTACTTTCTTATTACTGTTTTATACAGATTTAATTTATATTTATCCTCTTATTTACCAACATATTTTGTTCTCCGCTCATTCCTTCTGGTATTTAGTACTTCTTGGGATCATTGCCATATGTCCTAAAGTACTGCGTTCTTTAGAAAGATCTTTAGGAGCCTGGGTGACAGAGCAACACTCCGTCTCAGAAAAAGAAAAAAAAAATTTTTTTTAATTGTACTCTTTATTCTAAGTAATTATTCCTGTGTAAGTGATTCTTTCATCCCCCACATCAGGCTGTTTTTAAGATGTTTTCTTTGTTTTTCTTTAGTGTTATTATAATGAACAGTTCTGTACAAGTTTCAATCATTTTCTCTTTCTATATTTCCTCTCTTCATTTCCGTTATCTTCTTCTGAGTATTAGACTACCTTTTTGTCTTATATCATTTAACAACTGTATTTTCCATTTCTCTCTGATGCATTCCTGTTAATTTCTTCAAATATGTCCTCCAATTCACCAATTTTCCCTTTAGTTATTTAGTTATTTAAAATTTATTGTTTCATAAATTAATTACATTATACAATTTACTGAACTATGGCATATTGTATATATATAATACAATTTCTAAATAGTTATTTTCAAATTTGTCTGGGCTTATAATCTCCTTTTCCATTCTTATCCTTTCAAATTCCTTCTTTATATATTTAAACCTATAGGTTCTCTTATTTTTTATTTTATATCTGATAATTTTAATATTTGGAATCTTTGGGTCTAAATTTAATATATTGTTTTTGTTTCTATTAAAAACCATAGTTTCTTGTTTTTTAAAATATTTCTGTGGGGGTGGGAGGTTATTATTGTTATATGTCAACTTAGTATTGACAGAAATTTATTGTTGGGGATTCTATAATATTTGGATAGGCTGTAATTCTCTAAAGGAAATTTACATATGCTTCTGCCATTTATCTGTAAAAGCTGTGAACACAGATTCGTTTTAAATTAAATTCTCACATGCAGTTTGAAGGACAATAGTTTCTGTGGATTTGAAACTCAAGGGTATAGAAAACAGTATCTGTGATTATGAGTTCTTAGGAAATGCTTTTATCTTCTCCTCCTCCTTCTCCATCCATAGCCACAAGCCAAGACATAATTTGTCTGCTTCCTCTGTGGTATGATTTTTTTTTTTTCTTGTAGATGACTAATTGACAGTGTAGCTCTTTGGAATCCTATACAGATGGTCCCTGACTTACAGTGGTTAGACTTATGATTTTTCAATGTTAGGATGTGTGAAAGCAATAAACATGCAATAGACACTGTATTTTCAGTACCCATACAACCATTCTGTTTTTCCCCTTTCAGTATAGCATTCAATAAATTACATAAGATACTCAACACTTTACTATAAAGTAGGCTTTGTGTTAGCTGATTTTGTCCAACTGTAAGCTAATGTAAGTGTTCAGAACAAATTTAAAGTAGGCTAACCTAAGCTGTTATGTTCATCAGATTAGGTGTAATCAATGCATTTCCAGCTTAACATATTTTTAACTTATGATTTTAATGTTTATTTTGATGTCAATTCCATTTTAAGTCAAGAAGCATCTGTATGTTTTTAGGAGCTCTTAGTTTTAATTCCCCATGTTTTGGGGGCCCAAAGTCTTGTTTTAAATGCTCTGACCAGACAGTACATTTCCAGATGTTGCCAATGTCCCTAGAGCAGGTATCAGCTTCAGCATTTGTTTATCACTATAGATTTGTGTTCTCACAATTGTTTTACCTTCAGAAAGTTCTACTATCTCTTTGAAAGTTTAGCTATTTTTAACAGCATGACTTTAATACTCTATACTGAATTCTAGGCAAAATGAAAGACACTTGTTTAGCATATTGCTGGAAACCACAGAAGAGCTTTTTTGTATTAAAAATAGTTTTACCTTCACATTTAACTTTCAGATATGTACACTCTTAATCTCAGTTCATTTCTCTCTAAAATTGATGAGTTCATGTCCTTTATAGGGACATGGATGAAACCAGAAACCATCATTCTCAGCAAACTGACACAAGAACAGAAAACCAAACACTGCATGTTCTCACACATAAGTGGGTGTTGAACAATGAGAACACATAGACACAGGAAGAGGAACATCACACACCAGGGTCTCAGGAGTGGGGGGCTAGGGGAGCAATAGCAGGGGTTGGGAGAATTGGGGAGGTATAGCATTAGGAGAAATACCTAATGTAGATGATGGGGCAATGGATGTAGCAAACCACCAACGTGGCATGTGTATACCTATGTAACAAACCTGCACAATCTGCACATGTACCCCAGAACTTAAAGTATAATGAAAACATTTAAAAAGTAAAATAAAATAAAATTGATCACACATCAATTATTTTATTTTATATAATAATCAGGTGTACACAAGAATTAACATAACTAATGCATAGCATGATGAGTTTTATAATATAAACATGTTTAGAGTGCTTTGAGAGCACTGGGAAAGGTATTTATTCAGGTAGCTTTCAAGGAAGGCTTTCAAGAGTTGACATAAGCTGAATGAGAACTAAAAGATGAGAAGTTTAAAGACAGCACAATGCATTCTAGAGAAAAGAAATTGCAAAACCATAGGCCAGAGAGGCATGAGAAACATGATATATTTAGGGAACGGCGATATATTCTGTCTCTGGACCATAGCATATATATGAAAGACTAGTCAGAGAAGACACTAGAGAGGTAGAAAATGACATCAGATCTTATAGTACAGGTTCTTGCTAAGAATTTTGAACTTCACTGTGGAGAGTCTCTGAAAGCTTATAAACAAGGCAGTAACAACAGAAAATGAATATCTACTAGTGGATTAGCATTTAGCAAATTGCTGAGGATGGATGCAAACTATATAATTTTCTTTTTCTAATAAATAGGACCTCAGGCTCAGGCTACAGACCTGGGTATATTTTCTTCTCCTTTAACACAAATATGTAAGTATCTAAGGAATTATGTGTAATCATAAATAAAAATTTTAATGATTACATAAGAGTGCTGCTCATAAGCAAATGATTACATGGAATCCTCAATTTTTGTAGTTCTACTTGGATTTAGTGAAACTTGGTCTTTTGCAGACTTTCAGCACTAAGCTTAAGTTGTAGACAAAATGAGTTATGTTTTATGCCAATGATATAACATGAAGAAAACAGAAAAATGAATCTGAATGCATTAGGTTGCAGAATATCTAAGAGAAAAACCTGTGGAAACTTGGGTTGACCTAAGAAACCAGATCCTAGAAAAACAAATGAGGGCAAATGATAGAGAACATTTCACTGACATCAGCTTCCATGCTCCTAGTTGCATACTGCAAAAAGGTACTAGTCTAAGGATAGACTGTTGTCACAAAACCCATTTTATGAACTGGACCCAGTGAAGTTTTTTTTTCCTGCCAAAATATAGGATGTAGTTTTCAGTCTGCCTATTTCTTAAAATTGAATTAAAGGAGTGTACTTAAGAAAGTAGAAAGAAAAAAGAAACAGTTCAAATCAGCAAAAATATATGAAAATAAATCAGACTTCAGTTTTAGATCTTGTTTTAATAAATATTTATTTTATTTCCTATTCTTTTTATGATTGAGCTATTTTTTTTTTTTTGCAATTCAGAAAACTGTTTTTATTTCATTAGTGTGTGATGGTAAACGTAATAACGCATGATAGAATATTGTCATACACAGAAAAGGAATGCACCTAAACTGGTATTAAATATAGCTAGATATCCATGATTTTAACCCATAGTTATTGAATAATCATTCACTGTTTTCTTCCTGCCATGGAATATGGGGAGGGAATGGTAGAACTATAGCATTTCAAAGAGTAAATAAATGACTATCAGAAAGTTCTGGTCAGATGCCTTGCTGCTCTATCAGACCTTTTAATAGTCAGAAGAAACTCAACTGCCCCCTCCCTGCAAATCCTATATCCTTTTTCAGAGAAACCAAAGTGGTCATGGCTAAGGTGTGTTAAAAGAACAAAGATCAGAGAGGTACATTGTTTATGCTGTAGTTATAAGTCTGTTCCCATGAGTTATAATGTACATTTCTAAAACTAGAGGTCAATCTAGGGAAAAAGTAAAATAGAAGGATTGGAAAAAATGGTATATTCTTCATTTTGAATTTCTATAGAAAAACTCTTAGATACAACAAAATGATTGAATGATCAGAAATTTTAGAAAAATGTTTTATAAATTCTTGACTGTATAATAAACAAATGATCAACCTTTCTCTACAGGCAACAGAACTCACCGCAAAATGCTTGCAAGAAAAAGTATGTATCATAAAATCCACTGATAAAGCAATATATTAGTCTTACTTTCTGATACATCATAATAGAATATATTTTGTTAACTAGAAAACTAGGAGTCATCCATTGATATTTGTTGGTCTTCTTCTTTCTTCTTTTTTCTTCTTTGAAGTTCCATTTCAGTTAATTCTTATGCTTTTCTGTGGTCCAAAGTTGTTATCAGAAATAATATTAGGCCTTCAAGATGAGGTCTCATGGGTATAGAATGGTAAAATATTAAGGGACCTAGCCATCACAGGAAGAGAATGAAATACCACAAGCCTATTCTATCATGGGAAGCTATATCAATATGCCCTTCCAGATCTTGTTGGTGAACTCAGTAGTAGATGAGTTGAGATGCTTGGATCTGTCTTTAGCAGTTTTGTGAAAAGGGACCCCATCACCTATAAGCTAAAACTTGGAACAGGCAAAGATAAGGTAGTATATTTTTATGAGACCTAATTTGGATCTAGACTGAACACACAGGAAAGAGAAAGCATTTGTGGAACAATACATATTCTGGCACACTATTTAACATGGCCACTTGCTCAATTCATAGAATATGCAGCAAATACAAAAGCTTTAACCCAAGGGAATATTTTTCAGTTTAATGTTTTAACAGAAAGAAAGTGAAAACTGGGATTTCATCTATCATATTTCACTACAAAGAAAACTTTAGAAATAGATGCCTCTTTTATATATTAAGGTTGGAATTGCTTTGCCACAATTAGCCTAAGAGTAATAATGTAGGTTATTGTTTATCATCTCTTGTAATAAGAAAAATAACGTATTGAATGTCTTAGCTTCTAATTTATATGTGTTGTAGTTGATTTAGAATAATTATCTTCTCTGTCAATATTTAGGTTTTATTCTTAAATATTTGATTTAGAGTGTATTTACTTAAGACAAGTATTTTATAACAGACTGTCATCTTAAAATATGTGTCATAACCACTAACCCATTGCTTATACAATAAGTTAAAAATATTGGGGGTATATTTGGGGATTACAGCTGAATAAAATGGCCTTTCCTCAGGTGCTCCTCAAATGCTTTGAAATGGGCCATGAGGGAGTGTGGCATATACATGTTAACTTTTCTTTGAATATTTCTCTGAAATATGAATAACTTCAGACTAATTTAGACAATATTTTGGGTGTGAGCAGCCTAGTTACAGGAATCTTATTTACACAAAGTCTTACATATCAGCCTTCTAGGCTTTGCTGCCAATTACTTGTGTTTACAGCCTGTATGCTTTAAGAGTTTTAACAATTTAAAAACAGAGTACTACTTTATTATAAGTAAGAGTTTTGTAAGCACAAAATACATTTGCAGTTGGTAAGTAGAGGTTTATAGAACTCTACAGATGCATTTGTTTCTATCCATGGTCCAGTACAAATCTATGACAGCACCATTGGTCACTAAGGAAATGGTTATTCAAACCTGGTTCTTAGTTCCAGCTCAGTAATAGTCTAACTTTCTTAATCTTGCTCAGCCCTCCCTACTCTTTGATTCCCAAATCTAGCTTGGCTTTTATGTTCTATCTAAATTAATATGTTACCTTACTTTATTATCTGTTCTCAGCTTTCCTATCTAAGGCAATTTGTATTTACACTTGTTTGTTAGGTAAAAAGCTCGTCAATCTATATAAAGCATGAGTTTTTATTTTTACCTATCAAATAATTCTTAATAATTAACTTTAGTCATTTCTCTCTATATGTAGAGTACAGGCTCACCCTTTCAGCAGGGACTGGAAGAGAGAATGATTTATGTTCCTTCCCCATATCTCAGTTAGACAGATGCTTCTGAAAGCAACCAAATATTTTGGCTGCATCTGTTTTGAGAAATATTTTATTACAAATATTTAATGATCTTAAAAATCAGCTGGATCATAAAGATTATACATTTTCTTTCCAAAATGTTTGCACGATATGTGCCTATACAGCAATTTGGTGATTTTTTTAAACAAAAAACCATTTATCCTGATAATAAATGCCAAGATAAAAATAAACTTCTGAGAGACTGTGAATAAAATAAATCTTAAACACTCACAAAAAAAAATACTTCAGTGTAGTGCAGAATAAAAAAACTAGAAATTCATCTGAAATTCTAAATTTCTAATTTTTTTTTTTTTTTTTACTATTTTCTTCCATAAACCATATTGGTATTCCACCTATACATTGTTTGATATAAAAATTCGATGTTACTTCCCGTCTTCAAAACATAGAGTAAGTTGTTACATGACTTTGCTTTCATCCCTGCTTACTTCATTTCTAGGTAACTTCTGAAGAACTGAATATTATAATTCAGGATATAATGACCTGGGTTGTGGCTAAAGTGACTAGTATATTGTACCCAGCCATCACAAAGTATGAAGAAAGATTGAGAAATAATACATACCCAGCGTCTGATAACTCCATCCTCTCTTCAGATAGTTCAAGTTTCTGTAACACATGCAGTGAAGACTTTACATATAGAACCTACATATCTTCAACAACTGAAACATTTCAGGCAGGACCCTGTGCATTTGCAGTTGACCTGTCAGTAAGGAGACCAACCACACCGATACAACTTTCTCCTGCACATGAGGAAAGAACTGTTGTGGGGAAAACCTGTCATGCAAAAGGACAATCTATAACCTCTATACTTAAATATAATAAAACCAACGTGCTATGTTCATACCCTAAGCTCAGAAGTTGTAAATCAGACAGTGATCTTTTAGCATCATTTGAAATAAGCACAACAAAGTGTAAGGAGGCTACTACTCAAACAGATAGCCTAGGGAGTTCATCGATTTGTGATAAAAAAAGCAAAAGCCATAGATGAAATGAAGAATTTAAAAAATGTTTTTTTTAACTTTAAATGTCACTTGAAAGAGAAAACTAAAGTGATTTTAGAAAGCATTTTTCATGAAATAATGTCTGATTTAACCCAGGCCATTCCCTCTCTCTCTTCTGTTACTGCCGAAGATTTTGTTGAACAATGTGAGCGTGAAAAAGAAGACTTGCCCTCCAATGTTGATGTTTGCTCAGTTGCTTCTGAGATTGTGGAAAATATGCTTGAGAAGTTAGAGTCTGCAGTGGAGAAAAAATGTGTTGAGATGTTTTCACAAGAAGATGTACCAGTCAACATTAAACCAAGCTTAACAGCCAGTGATGAACATCTCCCATCATCAAATAAAGAACCTTTGATAAATTCAATGCCTCATACTTTAGACCTGATGTATGATATTGCAGAGGACATGGTGCACACCATTTTAGAAAAGCTGATGTCTCTTACTTCTTCTAAGCAAAATGAATTTCTTCATCCTAAAGATTCAACTAAGCTTTCCTGCCAGCAACATAAGACAGACCCAGTATGCATGTTCCTTCAGAGAGCTGGCAAAAATAAATCTAGTCTTGAATCTGACACAGCTAGTTTAATTGTCAATGAAGAAATACAAAATTTACTATCAAATATTTTTTCCCAATCCTCTTTTTTTGGTTATATAAGGGAAGCAATTAGTGCTATACTATGTTATATGAAAACTGAAGTAAATAATGAAAGCATTATTGCATCTGAAGAAACAGTAGTACTCCTTCAGCTACTTGATGATAGCCTTGTTCAGCTCCATCAAGAACCAGCAAAGGAAAATTTTCAAAAAAGTAGACAACTTAGAATAAGTAGTCGTTCTGACACCAAAGAAAAGTGCAGACTCGCTGGCACTAGATTATCTAATAGTCCTAGGTCTAGGAGACCATTTCCACCTATAAATGTTCCAGGCATAGTTCTTTATTCTGAAGATGAGGAAATAGACAATATTGTAAAAAATGTGCTTGATTCAGCTTTCAAAGATGAAAAAGTAAAATCACAAGAATAGATTCCTAATGATTCATTTACAAAGGGAAACACTTGTTTTAAATACAAAAGAAATATCGAACCACCTACAAAGCCTGTTTCTAGAAGCCAAGTTGCATTTCCTGATTGGGAATTAAAGTCTGAGCCACCATCTCTTAATCATAAAGATACTTTAAAGAAAAAACTTTATTTGAATAAAGTTATTTCAACCTTCAGCCAAGACCAAAAGCATCAAATACAAAAGGCTTCAGAAAACATAGTCACAAGTGTTTTAAAAGAAATGCTCAAGGACATATCTTTTGTTCCTCCTGGTCACTTAGACAGCAAAACTGGTGATGAAGCTTCAGTTCTTGTTTCACAAAAGCCTCAAGGACTGTCACATCAAGAATGGATAGACCAGCTGTTTCCTGTTTCAGAAATCATTACAGTGGCTCAAGAAATAAGAGACTCTGTGTTCAACATACTTCATGAGGCACCAAACTACATTTCCAATACCACTAATTGTTACATTTCATCATCAGTTCATCAGACTTCCTTAGATAGTTCTGACGCTGCACACAGAGTCAAAGAAGCACCAAATAAATGCTCATTAAAAACATGGTTTGTCAGTGAAAAGAAAATGCAATCTTTATCTTCATTCAATATTGATTCTAAAAAGTTTTTCTGGTTAAAATCTGGAGAAAGTGAACTTAAACCTGTAGATGACATTAATGATAAGATCATTCATATAATATTTAAAAGACTGAAGTCATTTATTTGTCAAAAATTCCATATGGGCTTCATATCTTCACTACGATCTCAACTTAGTAGGTACACAGCTAAAATAGTGAACATTGTTTTATGTGCTATCCAGAATGAACTGGAACTCCATAAGAAAAACCTAAATCTTATGGAGATTGAGCATACCGAATCCCTTACAGCTAATGCTAATAAAAAATTAGAATCTCTTGTCACAAGTATTGATGATGACATTTTGGCAAGTCCATTATTAACATGTATTTATGATATGTTATCCAGCAAAAATGCAGATCAAAGAAACATTTCACTTTCTTCATGTATGCCAAAGTCTGCAAATGACAGCATTGATGAACAAAGCATTTTGCCAAATAGGCAGGATAAAAAATCTTTTCACAAATATATGGCTACTCCTTGTGCTCTCCACAGTGCCAATGATGAAAAAGATATTCAAAATAATGCAAAATTGGAAGTGTTAGATAGAATTGGGGAAACACTACATGAAATGCTAAGCAAGCTCCTAGGAAGCCAAGAGACTACCAATAAGAATCAGAAAATGGCTGCTGCATTGCAGTCTAATATTCAGTTAATTTCCAAAGCAACTTTTGATTATATCCTTGCAAAATTATCTGGTGTTGACATGGATACCAGTTTTGCAAGTCGTGGATTAAAAGCCATCTCAGAGTCTCTTGACATTGACAACCCATCATTTGCTTCAATTATTGAGAAAGTGGCCAAATCCACCAAAATAATGTCCAGCATAGTTTCTGGAATGGTTCAGGAGGGCAATAAAGAGGGGACTCAAAGCAAAGCAAAACCTGTTGCTCCTGTGTCTTCCAAAGCAGAGAGCACAAAAGAAATGCATCCAAATAAACTGAGAACTGTAGCTTCAGACATTCTTAATATAGTTTTTGCTAAACTGAAGGGGTTTGCCAATGGATATTTAGAAATTCTGGATGCTATTAATGATGAAAATAAGAAAAGCAATAAGATGGGCTGGGAATGTGAAAGCACAAATATTTCCAGAGACACACATGAAGAATCATTTCTGTCTGCTTTATATATGACTGCAAAGAAGGTATCAAGTGCTATCTTGAAGCCTATTCAAACAGAATTAAACGTGACCTCATCAGACTTGAAGACAAGTGTAAAAACCCCACCACATGAGACTCAGATTCTTACAGATGTAGTCAAATTAATTTTAGATGCAGTATCTATAGAAAGTGTTTATCAGGTTGTTAATTCTGTTTATAATAACATACTACAAAAATCAGGAACCAACAAAGAACTTTATTATGATATAAAAGATACAAACACAGTCTTTCCTAAAAAAGTGGCTAGTTTAATTATTGATGGAGTTTCAAGTTTTCCATCAGACACAATTGGCTCAACAATTTCAAATGCTGATCTCTCTGGAGTGCTAGACATTAACAGAATTGTTCAAAAGGCACAGGAACATGCTATTAATATGATTCCTGAATTGGAGGAAGAACAGTTAGATCAAGTTTCATCTGAAGAGGAATATCCTATTAAAATAGTTCCATATGTTGGGAAAAAAACAGTCAAAATGGATCCAAAAATTATTTCTGAATGCTTAGCAGTTATTTCTATAAAAACTCAACCTCTTAAGAAACTTAAGCAGGAGTGTTTGAAAAGAACTGGACTTAGCATAGCAGAACTGAGAAGAGCACCAATAAGTGGGAGAAATTACTCCTCAGAATCACCTAATTTAGAAAATAGAAAGAGAGAAAGACGTGCTTCATTAGATAAGACTGGAAGACTGGATGTAAAACCCTTAGAGGTAAGTGCAAAAGTAATGGCTGGAAAATGAGTGGATAGTGAGACATGGTTCTTCTGTGATTTCCTTCCTGGTGGGAGATGTTTGGGTTAGGGGGGATGGATTTCTCATGGTTTAATGCTGTCTTCATGATAGTGAGTGAGTTCTCATGCTACTTGGTCATTTAAAATTGTGTGGCAACTGCCCCCAACTCTCTCTTGCCCCTGCTATCTCCATGTGATGTGCCTGCTCCCCCTGTGCCTTCTGCCATGAGTGGAAGCTTCCTGAGGCTTTCTTAGAAGCTGATGCCACTATGTTTTCTGTAAAACCTGCAGAACTGAGAGACAATTAAATGTCTTTTCTAATAAATTACCCAGTCTCAGGTAATTATAGCAGTGCAAGAGTGACCTAACAAACACCAAAATTCTTAGTTTATCATGGTCTAAAACTTCTTTAATCTTCTTTACTCTTGCTTTTTTGGAAGAAATGATGGTCTCTTCCAACTCTGAAATTTTATTTTTAATCTGGGTTCTCATCATTGTATTAGCATATACTTGGTAGTCTTCATTCATATATAAATTGTTGCCTGGGAACAAAATTAAATGGACAGACTATAAAATAACATTAACTAAACTCAGTTAATTATAGAATTATCTGCCACAAATCTTACTCTTAGTTACAAGCTTTCTTTACTTGAGTCATTTATAACCACAGAGTGCAAGAAAGGAATATTTAAACTAAAACAAATACCACTGTCCTGTTCAAGGAAGGAAAAGCCATCCTAAAAACAAAACAATAAAGAAGCAGACACGGGCAACTCAGTTAAGGCATGTTATTTGCCCCAGTCTGGCTACCAATATTATCTATCTTCAACAAAGGGCACAGCAGAGAAGAGAAAGAAAGACCAGCCTGGCCAATATGATGAAACCTTGTCTCTACAAAAAAGTACAAAAATTAGCCAGACATAGTGGCACTCCTGTAGTCCTAGCTACTCAGGAGGCTAAGATAGGAGAATCACTGGAACCTGGGAGTCGGAGGTTGCAGTGAGCCAAGATCGCATCACTGCACTCCAGCCTGGGTAACAGGGAGAAACTCTATCTAAAAAAAAAAAAGAAAGAAAGAAAGAAAAGAAAGTATGTATATTTAGATTTTTCTATAATTCCTTACCTAAGATTTTTGGAAAATAGGTTATCCTGTCTCCGTCTGTCACAAAACGTTCAAGATAAATGACAAAGAAGAAGTCATTTAATTATGTTAGATCTTGCTCTGACTTTTGGAGTAAGTTAGATTAGATTGATGTATATAAATGTAAAAAAGTGATGCATGCCAACAAATATTTTTTTATTTGACTTTATTTTTTAAAAAATATTGCTAATATATAATTAAGTGATAATTGAAGATATTACTTAAATCAAAACTAGAAATCACAAGAAAATAGCTACATTATAATCAAACTACAGGAAGAGTGATTTAGACATTTGTTTTTAATCTTTGCTATACCTTTATTTTCAGGCTGTTGGCAGAAATTCATTTCAGAATATAAGAAAGCCTGATATTACAAGGGTGGAGCTCTTAAAAGATGTGCAAAGCAAAAATGATCTTATTGTTCGATTAGTGGCTCATGATATTGATCGAGTGGATTTGAAAAATGACATAAATGAAGAACTCGATTCCGACGAAGATGAAGTTGTTTTAAGAGAGACTGTGGCAGAAGAAGGCTTCAAAGTATTTAAAGATCAAGTAAAAGAAGTCAAGAAGCCAGAAGGAAACAAAGTTTCTCCTAAGTCAACATGAAGCACTAGCAGACTGAAAAAGCCTTTGTCACTATTTAACTGTTGTAAGACCACAGCCAGTGCAAATATTGAAAGTACTGAAGCAACCTCAAATCAGGTAATAGAATCTAAGGAGACACATGTTAAAAGAGCTGTTGCTGAGCTTGACATGGCCATAAAAGAAGCCATACCTGAAACAGCCTCTTCATCTTGGGAGGAAAAGCCACTTTGTAAGGTAAGTGAGAAGCATGACAGTTAGTGACAAGAAAGGGGAGATAGCTTTACAAATATGGCCCAATAATGTATCTTAGTTAGTCAGAAAAGAATGAAATCAGTCTCAAGCCTGGTGATATTTACAGAATAAGGGAAATAATTACCAGGCACAGCTGTGAATCTCAACTGTAGGAAAGCAGATAATAGGGGAAAAACTAGAATAATTAGAATCTCAAAGAAAAGAGAAAAAGAAACCGTTAAGAAAAATGTAAACTAATTATTGAAAACAATTAGTTTCCACCTTTTTGTATTTTTGCTGGTAAGTACTCATTGAACATTTTGTGTAGTGAGCCTAAAGCCACTAGAACCGCAGCAGAAGATTGGCTCTGAGTAGGAGGAAGAAAAAAGATCCACAGAGATTCAGACTGCATAGGTTTGAATCCTGACTCATAGTAGCTAGGTGACCTTTTGGTAAGCTATATAACCAACTTACCCAACCTTAACAAGATAATTTATATATTTTAAATATCACCCTTACAATTAGCCCATAATCTCTGCTATCAGCATGGTTAACATCTCTTGTTGCTGGCTCCAAACCCTCAAATGATGGTCTGGGTCTCAATGACCTTTTGAGTTTAGTCCTGTCCAAAAATCTATACCATAACATGTTTTCAGAGAATATATTATTTTTAATATTCTGATGAGGTCATTCTCTTGATTATCCATTTGATGCGATTCTAAGGTAAAACAAAAGCTTAGATGAACTACAGAAAATAACAGAAATATAACTCTGCTCAATTCAGAAGTACACATGACTTTGCAACAAATAGATCAAAATATGTGTTAAGGTGATTGATCTGGCAAGATACCTAATTGATCAGAGTTGTATCTGTGTTCTTCCTCTTTTTGAACCCCATAATATATGATTTTAAATGTTTTTAAAGTTTAGAGGTAGATTTCAACGTTGTTCTAGATTTATGTTTAAAATTTGTTCAAAATCCAGTATCACAATTTGGGTAATCTTCACTGAACTATTTCAAATTAATTATATTCAAAGACACCTTTTAAGTAGAATTATAGGGTTCATTCATCTTTTAAGTAATTTCTAAAACTTTGTTCTGTTAAAATGTAGATTATATGGCAAAAAAATGCCATAAGGTAAGAAACTATATCTCAAACTCCATTTAGAGTAATAGCTGATTTGTCCTTTTCCAGAAAGAAGAGAAGAATCTTCTTAATGAACCACCATATTACTTCATACACAGAATTATGAGTTCATCTTCATGCGACCAAGAATATCTCATTTCATCTACTAGGTACATGAAATTAAAGCAGTCCAAATATAGAAATCTGATAAACTAGAGCTTATGGGTAGAATGGGACCCCTGGCAAAACTGTAACTGAGCAAGTATTTAGCTTCAGACCTTCCCTCACTTCTTCCTTTCATTGGAACCCTACTGTGGATAATCCTAAAGCCACATCTGGCTATTTGCTCATGCATTTTTAGATACCCAGCCTATATGTCCCAGTTTTGAAACCAGTTTCTAGTGTATCTTCTTTGTAGTCTTATTAGAGTGTTTGTTAATGTATTAGGTTATTTTCTAATATGAGATTGGTAATGGCCCAGAAATAGAGTATGTAGTATCAATACAAAAGGGGCCATGCTTAGCTGTCTTCACAAGCTAGTGTTCATTGCCTATAAGAAGAATCCAAAGGAATGAGCAAGAAATGTAAGTTGGAGCATTCAGAGATAAATCACAGAAAGCAATGGAGTTTGACGTGACTCTTTAAGAATGGATAGCACTTATGCAAGTGAAAGACAATCCAAGTGTGGATGACACTAGTGGCAAAATACAGACCTTAACAGTTATAGGGGACAAGGAGGAACAAAGAGCCCTGTAGACTTGTAATCTGATTAATAACTCTATCAAGAATAGTGAAAATATCTAAATACTAATAGTGCTTAAATTTATAAAATTACACATAACTTAGAAAAGATAAAATTTTTTATCTAGTGAGAAGTACTGATGATATACACAGAAAAATCTACCTAGTAATTTATTTTTTTCACTCAGCATTCTGGAATTCTATTTTCTTTTTCTTTTTTTTTTTTTTTTTTTTTTTTGGCATAACTATTTTGGCTCACCATTGTCTCTTTCCTCCTGCATAACATGTTATTGTAACATACATAACTAATAATGTTGGAACCTCTCTATTGATTATATCAGTGAAGTAAAAAGCAGGCATAAACAATATTAAATAAAAATAATTTTAAAGCAAGATAATACCAGGAAGCTCAAGGTTCTGATTTTCCCATGGAAACAAAATATAAGCAACTACAAACTGACTAACACAACTTTATAACAGCTCTGGAAAACAGTCTGTGGCAACCAAATAAATAGCGAATCAAGAAAAAGCTGGCTGGGCATAGTGTGTCATGCTTGTAATTCCACCTCTTTGGGAGGCCGAGGCATGAGGATTGCTTGAGGCAAGGAGTTTGAACTTAGCTTGGGCAACATGGCAAGACCCTAACTCTAATAAAATAAAGTTATACAAAACTAGCTGGAATGGTCATGTGCACCTAGTGCTAGCTACTCAGGAGGCTGAGGTGACAGGATTGCTTGAGCTCAGGAGTTTGAAGTTACAGTGAGCTATAATTTTACACTATACTTTAGCCTAGACAATAGAGTGATACTCAGAGAGAGAGAGAAAAAGAGATAGAGAAAGGAAGGAAGGAAGGTGAAAGAAGAAGTAAGAAAAGAGAGAAAAAAAGAGTATGAGAGAAAGAGAAAGGAAGGAGGAAAGAAAATAGAAAAGGAAGGGAAGGAAGGGAGGGAGAGAGGTGTGAAGAAAGGGAAGGAGGAAGAAAGAGAGAAAGGGAAAAACACATTCAAAATAGTAAAAAAAAAAAAAAAAATGTGTAGTTCAGCTTGTTCTTAGACTCAACTTCCTCCCAGCATGGTATAACATGGTCAAGAGAAAGGAGCCCAATTTACAGTGTCCTCCCTTTGGTCGAAAAAGCAGAATACATCTTGTTCTGACCTATCTATGGGCTTTCTTAGGAAATTATTTTTGTTTCACCTGACTAGGAACTCAAATAGGCAATGGTGTCATCGTTTGGTTTTAAGCCTGAAAACTACAGAAAGTAGTGGATAGCTGCCACAATGCATGAAAACTACATGGGGACTGCAGAACCATAAACATCTTGGGCAAGAAATTATGAGAAGAGAGAGATGCTGTAGAACATCTAAGTTCCTGAGAAGGAGCAAAGAGTGACTCTTTGTGATATTAAATCATTTAAAAGCAGCTCAGAAAAATTGGGTTTGGGGAAGCACAAACATAGGCTTGAAAGCTGCATACACAGCAAAGATCTGAAAAAGTCTGTCTTCACTTTGACTGTTTCCAAGGCTCAAAGTCCCACTAATTAGTAAAGATTTTCCACATCAATCAGCAGACACTAGAAGAAGTGGCTTCTTTATTATTTCAAATACTCATATTTAACAAAAGACCACGAAGCATACAAGAAAAACAGGGAAATTTAGCTCATTTGAAAGAATAAAATACCCAGAAAATGTTTCTGAAGAAGCATATCAGTTGGACCTACATGGCAAAGACTTTAAGACAACCATCTTAAATATGTTGAAGAATCTAGGTAGACAAAGAACTAAGGAAATTAGGAAATATATATATGAACAAAATTAAAATATTAAGAGTATTTATAAAAAAGAACCGAACAGAAATTCTGGTTGTGGTAGCACATTAGGGCAACTAGAGTTAATAGTACTTTATTATATATTCTAAAATAACTAAAAGAGTGGGATTGGACTATTCTTAACACATAACACAAGACTCAATATATGCTTTACATAATGGATACCCCAATTACCCTGACTTGATTGTTGCACATTGTATACCTGTATTAAAACATCACATGTACCCCATAAACATGTACAAGTATTGTATGCTAATAAAAATTAAAAATTAAAAATTAATTCTGGAGCAGAAATATATAATAACTGAATTAAAAAATTTATTAGAGATGTTTAACAGCAAACTTGGACAGACAGAAGAAACAATCAGTGAACTTGAATGCAAGTCATTCGAGGTTGTCAAGTCTAAAGACCAAAAGGAGAAAATACTGGAAGAAAAGTGAGCAATGCCTAAGGGATTTTGAAAACACAATCAAGCAGAACAATATACACATTATGTAAATTCCAGAAGAAGAGTTTGAGAAAGAAACAGAGAGATTATTTTAGGAAAACAAATGGCTAAAACTTACTAAATTTGAAGAATTATATACATACACAAATTCTAGAAGCTTAACAAACTTCAAGCAGAAGAAACACAAAAATAGCACATCAAGACACATATTAAACATTCAGAAGACAAAGAGAATCTTTAAAGTAGAAAAAGGAAAGTGATACATCATGTACAAACAACCCTCATAATATTTCTAGTGGTTTTCTCATTAGTTATAAGCCAAGAGGCAGTTGGATGATATATTTAAAGAGTGAAAGAAAAAAAAATACAAACAAGAACTCTACATCCAGAAAAAAATGTTCTTGAAAAATGAGGAGAAATTAAGATATTCCAAGACAAGAAAAAGAGCTGTGGGAATACATTAACACTAGACCTACCTGAAAAGAAATACCAAAGAAAGTTCTTCAAGTTAAAAAGAAAAATGAAATAATACCAAACAGTATCTCAGACACATATGAGACTATGTAATTTTTAACAAATATAAATACATGAACAAATATTTAAAAACACAGTATTATAATTTAGCTCATACATCCACTTTTTAATTTCTAAGGGATTTAAAAGACAAATGCATAAAACAGATTATAAATTTATGCAAATAGGTACAGAATATGAAAAGGTATAATTTGGGACATCAATAACATAAACTGATTATGGAGTAAATGTGTTAAAGAGTAGAGTTTTTGTATGCAATTAAGTTAACTTGGTATCAATTAAAAAACAGAATCTTAACTTTAGGATGTTATACATAATCCTTGTAGTAACCACAAAGAAAATATCCATAAAATATACATAAAAAGAAATTAGAACTGAATCAAAATGTGTCACTAAAAAGCTCAACTAAATACAAAGGAAGACAGTAATGGAAGAAATGAAGGACAAACTGTAAGATGCAAAAAACAACAAAATGGCAAAAGAACATCTTTCTCTATTCTAATTACTTGAAGTATAACTGGGTTAAACACTTTAATCAAAAGATATAGAATGACAAAGTGGATTTTAAAAACAGAATCCAACTGTATATTATTCACAAGATATTCACCTTATATCTAAGAATACATGTAGGTTGAACGTGAAAGAATGGAAAAATATACACCTTTGCAAATAGAAACCAAAAGAGAGAAAAAAAAATAGGATGTTATATGATGATAATAGCATCAATTCAAATCAGGAAGAGATAATAATTAAAAACATATATAAATGGTCTCCAGCTTAATGATAATTTGACTTACCATTTTTTAACTTTATGAGAGTGTGAAAGCAATATACATTCAGTACAGTATTCAATATATTTTATAATATTTTTAATACTTTGTGTTAGATGATTTTGCTAAACTGCAGGCTAATGTATGTGTTCTGAGCACATTTAAGGTAGGCTAAGATAAGCTATGATGTTTGGTATGTTGGATGTGTTCAATTAATTTTCAATGTATGATATTTTTCATTTAAAATGGGTTTGTTGAGAAGTAACCCCATTATAAGTTAAGGAGCATCTGTATGAACCAACATCAGAGCTCCAAAATATATAAAATAAATAGTAACAAAATTGAACAGGAAATAAACAGCTCTACAATAATAGTAAAGGACTTTAATAGGCCATTTTCAATCATGGAGAGACAACTAAACAAAATAAGAAAATAGAGGATGTTGATATAGTTTGGCTGTGTCCCCATCCAAATCTCATCTTGAATTGTTGTCCCCATAATTCCCACATGTCATGGGAGGGACCAGGTTGAAGGTAATTGAACCATGGGGGTAATTACCGCCATGCTGCTTTTCTCGTGATGGTGAATGAGTTCTCCTGAGATCTGATGGTTTTATAAGGGGATTTTCCCCCTTTTGCTTGGCACTTCTCCTTCCTGCCACCAGGTGAAGAAGGATGTGTTTGCTTCCCCTTTCACCATGATTATAAGTTGCCTGAGGCCTCTCCAGCCATGTGAAACTGTGAGTCAATTAAACCTCTTTCCTTTATAAATTATCCAGTGTCAGGCAGACCTTTATAGCAGAATGAGAACAGACTAATACAGATGTGAATAACACTATAGATTCATTGACTCTATCAGATATGTTTATATAAAGCAATAACAAAATACACCATTTACTCAAATGTACATAGCACACATAGATAAACTGTATCTTAGGCCCCAAAATGAGTCTTCATAGATTTTAAAAGTTTGAATTTATACAAAACATATTTTTAAATTACAAGGAGACAAAACTAGAAGTCAATAGCAGAAGAAAGCCAAAACAGCTTAAAATATGTGAAAATTAAACAATATACAATATACTTATCTACTAATGGGCCAAAAAGGAAATGATAAGGAAACTTACCAAACTTAAGGAATACAACAAAAGCAATGTTAAGAGGAAAATTTATAGTTGTGAATTCTTCATTAATAAATAAGAAACATCTTATACCAACAATCTAACTTTACACTTTAAGAAACTAGAAAAAGAACAAACTAAAAGGTATTAAGTGAAAGAAAATAATAAAGATTAGAACAGCAATAAAATAAAGAATAAAAACATAGTAGAGAAAATCAATAGAACCAAGAGTTGGTTCATTTAAAAAAAATCAACAAAACTGACAAGTCTCTAGCTAGATTGCCTAAGGAAAGAAAGACAGCCAAAATCATAAATGAAAGAGGTAAAATAGCAACTGAGTTTACAGAAATAAAAAGGATTATGTGAGGGTACTATGAATAACTGTGCGTCCAACAAGTTGGATACTCCAGATGAAATGGATAAATTCCTAGAAATACACAATCTGTCAAGACCAAATTATGCTAAATTATATTGAACAAATTTAGAAATAGTAAAGAAATTGGAACAATAACTGAAAAACCTCCTAACAAAGAAAAGCTCATGACCAGATAGTTTCACTCATGGATGTCACAAATTTTAAAGAATTAACACTAATCCCCCTCAGACTTTTCCAAAAAATTGAAAAGAGGAAGTACTTCCAAAGTCATGATGCCATCATTAGCTTATTACCAAGACAAAAGACTGCAAGAAAACACTACAGACCAATATTACTGGTGGATATTGATACAAAAATCTTCAACAAGGTATTAGCCAACCAAATTCAGCAGTACATTAAAAGGTTTATAGATCACGACCAAGTTAGATTTATCCCAGGAATGCAAGCAGGTTTCAATATACAAAAACCAATAATAAGCCAGGTGCAGTTACTCATGCATATAACCCCTGCACTTTGAGAGGTTAAGACAGGCAGATTGCTCAAGCCTGAGAATTTGAGACCAGGCTGGGCAACATGGAGAAACCCCATCTCTCCAAAAAAAATATACAAAAAATAGCCAGGGGTGGCAGTGTGCACCTGTTGTCCCAGCTACTAAAGAGGCTTGGCCAGGTGAATTTATTGAGCACAGGAAGTTGAGGCTGCAATGAGCTGTGATCACACCACTTTGCTCCAACCTGGGTGACAGAATGAGACCCTATCTCAAAAAAGAAAAAAAAAATCAATATAATACATCACATTAACAGAATGAAAGGGAAACATACACATACATACATACACACACACACACACACACACACCTCACACACACACCCATCTCAAATGATGCAGGAAAACTACTTGACAAAAGTTCACACTTCTACATGGATAAAAAGACTCAGCAAACCAGAAAGAGAAGGACACTACCTCAGCATTGTTAAGATCACATATGAAACATCTACAGCTAACATTGTCCTCAGGGTAAGGAAATGAAATATTTCCTCTGAGATCAAGGACAAACAAAAAACAATGACTACTTTTGCCACTTATATTTAACATAGTACTAGAAGTGCTAGCCAGAAATATTGGGCAAGAAAAAGAGGGATAGGCATTCAAATTGGAAGAGTAGAAAAGTTATTGTTTATAGATGACATGGCCACAATGTAGAAACCTCTAAAGAATACACACAAAAAATCTATTATATTTAATAAATTAATTCAGCAAAGTTGCCAGATATAAAATCAAAACAGAAAAATTAGCCGCATTCTATATACTTACAATGAACAACCTAAAGACAATTAAGGAGAAAAATCTATTTATATTAATAAAAGCAGAATAAAAAAGAATATATTTAACCAAGGAATTGAAAAATGTGACTTTGTCAACTACAAAATAAGCAGAAAGATATTTCATGCTTATGGATTGCAAGGTTTAATATTGTTAGAATGTTCATTCTACTCAAAGTAATCCATGGAATCAATGGAATCTTTATCAGAATACCAAGTTTTTTTTGTAGAAATAGAAAATTTATTCACTAGTGCCTCAAAGGACCTTTAATAGGAAAACAACCTTAAAATAGAACAAAGATGCAGATGTTTCATTTTCTGATTTCAAATCTTACTACAAAGCTATCATAAACAGTGTGATACTGACATAAAGATAGACTTATAGAGCAAGGACATGGAATAAAGAGCCGAGAAATAAACCCTTCCATATATGATCAAATGATTTTTGCCAAGAGAACCAAGACCATTTAATGGGGATGGGATGTCCTTTTCCACAAGTAGTGATGGGAAAATTAGATACTCACATGCAAAAAACAAGCAAACAAAATGAAGGTGAACCCTTACCTTAAACAATATACAAAAATTAACTCAAAATGAATCCGAAATTTAAGTATAAGAACTTAAGCCGGGCGCGGTGGCTCACGGCTGTAATCCCAGCACTTTGGGAGGCCGAGGCAGGTGGATCACGAGGTCAAGAGATCGAGACCATCCTGGTCAACATGGTGAAACCTCATCTCTACTTAAAATACAAAAAAAAATTAGCTGGGCATGGTGGCATGTGCCTGTAATCCCAGCTACTCAGGAGACTGAGGCACGAGAATTGCCTGAACCCAGGAGGCAGAGGTTGCCGTGAGCCGAGATCGCGCCATTGCACTCCAGCCTGGGTAACGAGAGTGAAAATCCATCTCAAAAAAAAAAAAAAAGTAGAAGAACTTAAAAAAACTTTTGTCAGGTCAGGCGCCGTGGCTCACGCCCGTAATCCCAGCACTTTGGGAGGCCGAGGCAAGTGGATTACGAGGTCGAGAGATCGAGACCATCCTGGTTCAACATGGTGAAACCCCGTCTCTACTAAAAATACAAAAAATTAGCTGGACATGGTGGCATGTGCCTGTAATCCCAGCTACTCAGGAGGCTGAGGCAAGAGAATTGCCTGAACCCAGGAGGCGGAGGTTGCGGTGAGCCGAGATCGCGCCATTGCACTCCAGCCTGGGTAACGAGCGAAACTCCGTCTCAAAAAAAAAAAACAAAAAACTTTTGTCAGAAGACATGGGAGAAAGGCTTCATGACATTGGATTTAACAATGTTTGTTGTTTTTGTTGTTATGATACTAAAAGTACAGGCAAGAAAATAATAGATATATTGTGATTCATTATAATTAAAACTTTTGTACTTCAAAGGACACGATCAACAAAGTGAAAAGTCAACCCACGGAATGAAGGAAAATATTTGCAAATTGTACGTCTAGTAAATAATTAATATTCAGAATATGCAAATAATTCCTATGACTCAACATCAGTGAGACAACCCAATTAAAAATGTCCAAAGGCAGGGAAAATGTGGCATATATACACCATGGGATATTATGCAGTCATCAAAAACAATGAGTCTGCATCCTTTGTAGGGACATGGATGAACCTGGAAACTATCATTCTCAGCAAACTGACACAAGAACACAAAATGAAACACCACGTGTTCTCACTCATAGGCGGGTGTTGAACAATGAGAACACAAGGACACAGGGAGGGAAGCACTACACACTGGGGTCTGTTGGGGGAAATAGGGGAGGGACAGTGGTGGGTGGGGAGTTGGGGAGAGATAGCATGGGGAGAAATGCCAAATATAGGTGAAGGGGAGGAAGGCAGCAAATCACACTGCCACGTGTGTACCTATGCAACAATCTTGCATGTTCTTCACATGTACCCCAAAACTTAAAATGCAATTTAAAAAAAAAGAATTCAATAACCTACAAAAATTCTAATAAACCTGTATGCTAAGGATTAAAAAAAAAATGTCTAAAGGACTTGAATAGACGTGAATTTAGGCAATATAATGATTTTCAGTCATTTCCCTAATCATTAAAGAAATGCAAATCAAAATAACAAGATTCCACTTTCAACACATTAAGATAACTAAAGAAGGAAGTAAGAGAGGGAAGGAAGGAGGAGTGAGTGGGGAAGGAGGGAGGAGTGAGTAAGGAAGGAGGGAAGGAGGGAAGGAGAGAAGGAAGGAAGGAAAGGGAGGGAGGGAGGGAAAAGAAAATAAGCACTGGTAAGGGTGTAAAGAATTGAAACTCTTGTACATCGATGGTGGGAATTTCAATAGTGCAGTCACTGTGGAAAACAGTATTGAGGGGTTCTCAAAAATTAAACATAGACTTACCCTATGATCAAGCAATTCTACTTTTTTGTACATACTCATAATAATTAAAAGCACGGACTGAAACAGATATTTGTACACCATTTTTCACCTTAGACAAATCCCAATGTCCACTGATAGATGAGTAAATAAACAACGTGTTATAAATATTCAATGTTATGAATATTCAGCCTTAAAGGAAGGATATTATGACACACACTACCAGATGCATGAACTTTGAAGATGTTATGCTAATTGGGATAGGTCAGCACAGGTCAGCACAAAAGGACAAATATTTCATGACTCTCATATGAGTCCCTAGCACAGTCAAAAAGCATAGAGACAGAAAGTAGAAAAGTGGTTTCCAGGGGATGAGGAAAGAGGGAAATTAGGTTTTAATGTTTAATCGGCATAGAGTTTCAGTTAAGAAAGATGAAAAAGTTCTGGAGCTGGATGATGATAATGGTTGCACAGCACTGTAAATGTACTTAATGCTACAGAACTATACACTTAAAATGGTTAAAATTGTAAATTTAATGTATGTATAACCACAATTGTAAAAGTAGGGGGAAAAGTCAGAAATCATTTTGATTTGATTTGGAATCTCAGTGAATAATATACTATTTTAGGTTTCTTTCCATATGAAGAATAGCTGTTCTTTTGCTTAACCAGTAAGTTCTTCATTTATTAAATATTCCTAAAGTGATGTTCTTTTTTCTTTTGTTTTAGTGAGGCTGAAGATTGTTACTCAGATCGAAGTGCTGAAATATTAGAAGGTTGGATTCTTTTTTCTGAAATTAGAGAGTGTTCAAAAAGAAATGTTGTTTACTGCTTTGATAATTTTTTTTAGTTATCAAACTAAAAACTATTCCCTATCTAAGGTCCTCCTCTGTTTATTTCTGGCTCAATCCATTCCAATTACCCTAACCTCCTTGCTGTTCCTCAAACATTTTCTACATTAACGGCCCTTGGATTTGCTGAGCCTCCTGTAGTACTCTCTCACCTGGATCTGCATATCAGATCTTGGCTCAAATGTCACTTTCTCAGTGAGGTCTTCTCTGATCACACTCTGAAACTGCAACTTAATTCTGATCGTGGTGCTACCTATCCCAGTTCTTTGCTTTACTGCATAGCACTTTCTGTTTATTGTGTATTTTAATTGTTTTTTGACTATCTCTCCAGAATGTAAGCCTCATAAAGGTGGAGATTTATGTCTGTTCACAGTTGTGTCACCAAGACCCTAACACAGTGCATGGTTTATAGTAGATACAGGCATTTAATGAGATAGGAGAGACTATGGGAGGAACCAAAGGTGAAGGAGGAGCACATGATTTCTTTTTTGGTTATGTGAGTTTGAGATATCCTTTAGACATTTAAGTTGAGATGTTACGTAAGCAATTGTATATTTAAGTCTGAAATTCAGTGGAAAGATCAAGGCTAGATATATGCATTCCTAATTCATAGAATATACAATAAAATCTCAAATAACTTAAATCTGAACATCTGGGTCCCACAAATATCAGGAATATTTCTCTGCCACTTCATCAAAATAACTTCATAGTTTTTCTGGGGAGTTGGATGCCCGTATACCCTAGAAACTTAACATGTGTTTGGAATCATGGCCCTTGTAGTAAACCCAAATGTCCTCAATCATGTAAAACAAAGTTTGTTCAATTATGTGCAATATAGATACAAACATTTTTTAGGAAGATTATCAAGCAACAGTGAAATCTTACCAATTTTATCACATAATTTAATTACTTCTCATATTTGAGCTGATTGATATTTTACTATTACTTTTTCTTAGAACACATATTGGCCCAAAGGGTATTTTAGATAGTTATTCCTTTATCTGCATATATTCCTTTTGTTGGCTTCTGATGAGTGTAGCTATATAAAATGCATAGTGTTTTCTTATATGATATCTCAGTGGCCGCTTGTGAGATAGCCACGGAAGACAGTCTCATTCCCATATATGTATGAGAAAATGGAGTCAGAGAAGTTAGATGTTCAATGTTCACAAAGCTCTAAGCAACAAAGCAAAGATTCAAATACAGGTTTCTGTCTTAGCAGGTTAGCTGCTTCCCTAGCAGTGGGTTCTTGTGAAGCTTCTCTCAGTGTCATTTCTAGCTCCTTGACTGAATTTCTTTCACTGATATATTGACCTACTCAGGCAAATTTTGGTTCTGTAGATTCCACCAAATTTCCTCCAGGCATTGTCTCAAAGCTCTCCTGATTGTCCCAAAAGTTACAATTTAATAATATCAGTACTCTCCTCTTTATTGTAATGATCTGCTTTTAAGTATGTACAGAAAGTGGTAGAGCTGGAAGCGCTATTAAGAATCATCTATAATCTCTCATTTTACAGGTAAACAAAGAGGCTTATAGGGATTGAATGGTTGTGCATAGATATATAACTGCTAAGTTATAGAGCTTGCCTCTCCCACTATGTTACATTTCTTCTTTCTTTCTTTCTTTCTTTGTCTCTTTCTTTCTTTCTTCTTTCTCTTTCTTTCTTTCTTCTTGAGACAGATTTTTGCTCTTTTTGCCCAGGCGGGAGTGCAATGGCACAATCTTGGCTCACTGCAACCTCTGTATTCTTGGTTCAAGTGATTCTCCTGCCTCAGCCTCCCGAGTAGCTGGGATTACAGGTGCCCACCACCATGCCCAGCTAATTTTTGTATTTTTTTTTAGTAGAGATGGGGTTTCACCACGTTGGCCAGGTGGTCTCGAACTTCTGACCTCAGGTGATCCACCTACTTCGGCCTCCCAAAGTGGTGGCCTAAAGTGAAGCCACCACTCCCAGCCTCATC
Source organism: Aotus nancymaae (assembly GCF_030222135.1). Lineage (NCBI taxonomy): Eukaryota > Metazoa > Chordata > Mammalia > Primates > Aotidae > Aotus > Aotus nancymaae. The sequence continues at coordinate 54,585,029 of NW_026988419.1, forward strand.
TTTCATAATTTCTAACTGAAGGGATAAGACATGCCCCAGCATTCTAGGGCTCTCACCTATTCAGTGTTGTTCTCGGTACATTTAAAATAACAATTTCTTCCATCTGCCTAAATTATATGATTGTTTGGTGAAAAATAGTAATATGATCAGATTTGTGTCAACAAATATATATGCCTCAGAAAGAGACTATTTTACTTTTTTTTTTTTAATCTCTACAGAAAGTTCTCAGGAACAAAAACCAGAGAATAGAAGCAGTGTTGAGGTAAGCATTTTAAATTATCCTTAATTGGAATGTATTGGGACCTAGTTAAGCACAACTCAGTTTTCATAGTCAGGGACTGTGTGGTGTGATTTGTAGTATATCAGGAAGCATTCTCCTATTCACAATTTCTTACACCCTGTTCTCTCTCCCTAGCTGAGGCCTGACCCTGGTATATTAAAATATCTTAACAAAATCTTCTGGGTTAAGTCAGCATTCCTTGTTTAAGTGCACCAAATAATATACTGGTTTTTCCTAGCATCTAAGTACAATTTCGTTTATTAGCTCTGTTGCAACAGTCTCTAGAAAGAGCCTAGAAGAAAAAAGTTTTCACAGATAATGCGATTATATAGCCTAAGTTGAGAATCAATACTTTACATTGTCTCTGTCCCATTTTATTCCTCAGGTATCTTGTTTACAATAACTTAATACATGAGCACACTTGAGTCTTCTTGGAAGAACTATGGTAAAACTCTTGTAGTAATATCTGCTGCTCTTTACCTGATATAGACACGGCACATTCCTTTTATGTTTCATGTATTTAAGCCTTATTTTATTGATTTTTAGCAGATGACATTTTTTTCAACCACCTGTCCCAGGCTATTTCATGCCTCTCTGGGACAATTGCTGCTCCTGCACTCAAAATTGATAAGGGTCTACAGAGTAAGCTAATATTGGAGACACAATCCCAGCACTGTCAGGTCCACAGAGCCACTTTATTGCTACCAACTTTGCAGTGGCTAAGATTTCAATAAAATAAAATTTGGGGTTACAAAGTGATCATCATTTCTCTCCCCTTATCATTACATCTTTTTTCAGAAAAGGATTTTTGACTTTTGTCAATTCAATCAAAGGATAGAGGGGGAAGACAGAGCTGAGATTTTTCATGAGTTAATATGGTTGAACCACTGACCTTCATTTTGTGTTAGCCAAGGCCTGCATTCATAACAAGGGTCAATCTTAGGCACCTTACTTCACAAAATCTATGAGCCTCAGTCTCGGTGAGCAATTATTTGAGATTGCAGAGCACAGATATATTTTATGGAAGGTGCTATAGTGATATATATAGGTATATCTAGTGGATTTGAGGATTTATTGGTATATCTAGTGTTTAGTGTCCAATGAAAGACTCAGTTTGTATTTCGATTTACTTTGGCAGTTTATCACCATCTTTGAAAAATCCAAGGATGTTGGCAATGCAAATTCTTCAAACATTTCAGGTACAAAATGAACTATTTTAACAACTGCTATAATTAAGCTCTCAATTGTATGATTTTGAATTTAGGATTTGTGATTACTATCCTGGAAATGAGTGGCTCTCCCCTTGCATATTATCAAAATGGGATTGAAATAATATTCTTACTGTTTGTACAAATACCAATTTGCAGTAAATTACGTAGTTCTCTATCTGTATACCAAGACGACAATGGATAATTTAACTAAAATGTGTCAGGCACCAGCTAGCCACATTTTATTTAAAGAAAAAAAAATGAGAATCATTAAAGAGAACAATGGCAATAGGTTTCCAAGGTTACCCCCCAGCTAATGAGCGGCAGAGCTATGTTTCAAATCCCAGTCTCCTGTAGCATCGTCATTGTCTACACACTCAAATGGTCGTAAGAGTAAGGAAGGTACTATGAACAACAGCAGCAGGTTGAGCAGGGGCATGAGGCTCATGGGAGATGGCATGCTGCCTTCACAGGAGGGAGCTGCTACTCAGCTACCATCACTGGCATGCTAGATTGTTCCCAGTTCTTCCAATTTTTCCAAAGAAGCTGGGTATAAAAATTTTATATGAAAGTTTATAACTTTTGAGTATCATTTACTACAATCAAGAAAATATGCAATTTTAGTGGCCCTATTACAACTTATGAAGTATCAGAAAAGTACATAAATGATTATTTCTTTACCTATAAAATAACAATTTTGTTAAACTAATATGATTATATTTTTTAAAGCCTCATGCTGAATAAATGGTGCAAAAAAAAATCCAAATAGAAATTATTTTATTACCTACATAATCCTATCTCATATGACGTAAAGAACCACTTGGGGTCAATCAATGGAAAATTTACTCAAAGTAGATGAGAATTTATAGTATTTTTAATGTAATTCTATCTTCTCTTGAGCATTCTGAAATAGGTGTCCACACTGAATAGAGCTGAAAGTTATGTTCCCATTTAACTCATTAGACATTTTCAGAGTGTTCTACTGGGAAAAGAGAAGTGGACTTTGCATACCTGACTAAAGAAGTCTCATAGGACAGTAGGCATAATGATGCCATGAGTGTCAGAAAGCCTGGACCCTATTCCCAGCTGGGTCACTGTTTACTCATATAACCTTAGGCAAGGTATTTGACATCAGCATCCAAAAATAAAGATATTCTTCTTGTTTACTTTGTCCACAGAAACTCCCAAGCCCAATGTCTACAAACGAGGATGTAAAATGCTGACAAAAATGTCTTCAGGTTTGTCAAAGGTGTTTTCTCATAATAATACCAATATTTCCAGATCTTCTTCACCAACTCACCATCATGAGCACTAAAGCTTTTGTACCTGATATAAGTATGGTCACTTCTCTAAGAAAATAAAATGATTTTTAAAGCATAGTACAGTGTCTTATAAGATGATTCCTGTACTACTGAAAATAAAAGCAAATAGTGTAAGAGGGACCAGGCAAAAGAGAGGTTTAATGTGGGTAACCCCCCATCTAGGCACCAAGGAAGGAGAGCTAAGCAGATTCCCAGCACAATTAGTGCCTGAAGAATATTTTAGTTTATAGTGTTACTACTCAGTTATTTCCTTTTATATTATCCTTTATATATAATCATATATTAGTTTATAGAATGAATGCCTGAAGAATATCTTACTACTCAATCATTTCCATATAATATATATGTGTGTATATATACATATATATATATAAAATTATATCTTAGTTCATAGAGAACTGCCTAGAGCAGACACGGTACAGGGCATGAATTAAGGAATAAGCAGCTTATAGTCAGAGGAATGTCTGGAGCAGACATGATGCAGAGCATGATTTCAGGGAAAAACAGTTATACCAGGACAAGAATCCATGGCTCAGGTGGCAGTGTTCAGTATCATAAAGATACCCACTGTATGGCAGGCTTGGGGCAAGAGCCACTCCTCCTGATAAACGAGTTGTAGTACCTTGTGTCTAGTTCTTGTGGAATGCTGCCCTCAGACTGGCAATCCCATGAGCGACCGAGGGCTTAAAACCCCTCCAGCATAATCACACCTTGGTGACTGTGAACTTTATCAGCTCTTGTCACTGTGCTAGCTCAAAAGCATCCTCCTGTAGAAATCACTGGAAGCTGCCAGCAGGTGGCGGTAGACCCTGTCAGCTCTGTCACTGCTGTGTGACTCAAACATCCTCCTATAGATAGTCTTAGAAGTAGCATGCCCATAAATAAGAGATATTGCACACTGCACCCTCTTCACTGTGCACGGCCCACCTCCTTGCCTCGGTGACCTAATGGGGGTTGACCCCTCACTGAGCACGGCCCACCTCCTTGCCTCCGTGACCTAATAGGAGTGGACTCCTTGCTGTGCACTGCCTACCTCCTAGCCTACCTAGGTGACCTAATGGGAGTGGACCCCTTGTTTATTGCTCATGACCCTATCACTACCCTTAAAGATGACCTCACTCACTACCCTGCCCCCTAACCTATACCCAATAAATACAGATACTTCTGGACATTTGGGGCCTCGCCTATCTCCACTTACAGGTGGCGTGGCCCCCCTGAGCCCAGCTGCACTTTCTTTGTCCTTCTGTGCCCTCTTTATTTCTCAGATCATGTGCCTCAGCACAGTGATAGGGGACACCCCACGACCCAGTGGGGCTGTGGCCCTACAGTTAAACAAATGCTTTGGATATGCATTTTGGTATAAGAAATATTAATAATTAGTATTACCCATGTGCCATGACAGTAACTGACTAATTAGTAAACTAGACAACTCACAATACCCACCAGGAAATGAACATTGATTTCTCCTATTAAATTTTAGAGGATGTTGTTACCAGGATAGTTATTAAATTGAGATGAAAACCAAGCTGAAAATGAAACTATGTAACTGATTAGCTTACTGTTAAAGGCATATTTAGATACTCAAATAAAATAATTTATACCAGATAAACTTTTTCCATCTGCAAGGAAACTTAGTTTAGTTTGTGTCTCCCAGGCAAAATGATCAAACTAAATAAAGCACCATTTGAAAGTAAGTGATAACCGTATATAATTCCATATATGCATAAAATGGCCCCTGTGATTAAAAAAAAAAGATAAATCATTGCAAGTAAGGTACCTCTTGTGGATAAAATATGAATCATGAAATCATTGGTCAATAAAGTTATTAAACCATTCTCAGAAATATTAGGAATAGAAATCAAGATCCATTTGTAAAAACAAAAAGTAATAGGAAAAATTTAATAAGATGGCTAGCTAGTGCAGTGATAAAAGAATTTTTTTTTTTAATTAGCTTAACTTGCCACTGAAATCAGCATCATTAGATGCTCTGAAATCAGGACTGATGGTGTTTCCAGCCATTATGACAATTTGAGCTCATAAATGAACACAACAAACTCATGTTTTATTATACAAAAAATAATCGTTTCTTGATTAACCCATATACCTGATGGACTCTCTATCTTGTGTCAAGAAGCTAGGAACTCTCAACTGAGACAGTAAGTAACATGTCATAACATTACAATGCCTTATGGATTGTACATTGTATATAATGTAATTAAATATGTAAAATACAATGACTTTATGGTCCCAAGTCTTATCCCTTACTAGTTGGGAGAACTTCAGCAAGTTCTCTGAATTATAGCTTATGCATATGTTAAATGGAGCTAAGAATACCTTAGTATTGGTGGTTTTAAAATAAGTCCTCTAATCCAAGCACTTTGGAGGTCAAGGCAGGCAGATCACCTGAGGTCGAGAGTTCAAGACCAGCCTGACCAGCATAGTGAAACCTCGTCTTTATATTAATTAAAAAAATAATAATGATAAGTCCTCAAGGCCAGGCATGGTGGCTAACGCCTGTAATCCCAGCGCTTTGGGAGGCTGAGGCAGGTGGGTCACCTGAGGTCAGGGGTTTGAGACCAGCCCGACCAACATGGTGAAACGCTGTCTCTATTTAAAAAAAAAAAAGAAAAGAAGTCTTCAAATTCTTTGACACTCTTTCCCATTAAAAGATGGAAACTTATTCTCTTCCCCTTAAACATGGGCCAGGCTTAATCATTCACTTGTAAGGAACTGAAGGCAAGACTGGTGCAGTGGCTCATACCTGTAATCCCAGCACTTAGGGAGGCCGAAGAGGGCAGATCACCTGAAGTCAGGAGTTCGAGACCAGCCTGGCCAACATGGTGAAACTCCATCTCTACTAACAAAAATTAGCTGGGTATGGTGGCAGGCACCTATAATCCCAGCTACTCAGGAGGCTGAGGCAGGAGAATCACTTGAACCCAGGAAGCAAAGGTTGCAGTGACCTTGGTCACACCACTGCACTCCAGCCTATGTGACAGAGCGAAACTCCATGTCAGAAAAAACAAACAAAACAAGAAAAACATGGTGCAAAAATAAAGTGAGTTTATTTTTGAGTGTGACTATGAAACTCTTTGCTGAGACCTCAGAAAGTCTACAAGGTGTTGCTTCATAGGCCCTTTCAAGCAGACAAAAGGCCTGGCATTTTTTTTGTTTGTTTGCTTTTTCCTTCTTTATTTTTTTTCAACACACCATTGCCTGCTTGAAAGGCCTACAAATATCAAGGGTGTCATTGGACCACAGCTTTAGGAGGAGAGAGAGAAGGGCTAGAGGAGATTTATTGGTATGGATTTTGCCTAACAGGGTTAGTTATAAATTGATTAACAAGAGGATTTTATTTTTATATATATATATATATATATATATAAAAGAATTAGAACTAAACTGAAAGGGACATTCAGGCCTTTGGATTCCAGACTTCTAAGAGCAGGAAGCAGTCTAAAAAGACTGTCACTCAGCTGCAAACATGGACTACTTTTTTTTTTTTTTTTTTTGGAGATAGAGTTTCATTCTTATTGCCCAGGCTGGAGTGCGATGTCATCATCTCGGCTCACCGCAACCTCCATCTCCTGGGTATAAGCAATTCTCCTGCCTTATCCTCCCAAGTAGCTGGGATTACAGGCATGTGCCACCATGCTGGCTAATTTTGTATTTTTAGTAGAGACAAGAGTTCTCCATGTTGGTAAGGCTGGTCTCGAACTCCTGACCTCAGGTGATCTGCAACATGGGTTACTTTTAATGGAGAAGGATGAATGGCTCTCAAAGTTGGATGGAGAGCCCAGTGATTGGAACCAAAAGCACGGTGGACAACCTCCAGGTGTAGGACCGAGCCCCATCAAGAAACTGGCAACATAATCCACAGCTGGATATCAGAATCCCTGTGTGCCAGTGGTATGTGCTTCCCTTTCCCGACTTTTTGAACAGAAGCGTCTACAGCGATGATCCTGTGCTTGTTCCACTATTGTACAATATGTTGGATGCAGCGGGCAGATAGGCAGCTTGTCTTGATTCACGGGTCTTCAGGTGGAGAGGAACTGTACTGCAAAGCTCTACTCCAGGAACAGCACCCAAGGAGCCTCAGCCACTCCTGCGCCTGATTTACACGTCAAGATCATGGACCTTGAGCCCAAGCCTGATGCTATGGGCGATACAATGTTTAAAGGGTTTAGGGTGGAGGAGTGAGTCTATTTTGCCTGTAGGGGAAAATGCAGGTAATGTATGTCCAGTGGGTAAATTGTGATGGTTTTAAAATATGTCCACAAATTCTATGATATTCTTCTCAGCAAAAGGTAGAGGCTAATTCCCCTTCCCTTGAATCATGGCTGGCCTCAGTGACTTAATTTTAACCAATAGAATATGGCAGAAGTGATCCTGTGTGATTTCTCCAATGAGGTCACCAACGGGGACACAGCTTTTGCCTTCTTCTTCTTTCTGGGGATGTTTATCTTTGGAACCCAGCCAGCGCTGCGTGAAGAGGCCAAGGAGCTCCAGGAAAAGGTCATGTGGAGGTGCTCTGGTCATAGCCCGTGCTGAGCCCCCAGCATCAACCTGCAGACCTGTAGGTAAGTGAGATTTCAGATGATGCCAGCCACCAGCCTCAAGTCACCCCTTCTCTTAGCAAGTTTTAAGTATACAATACCACATCATTAACTGGAGTTGTAGGACTTTCTCCTTAGATCAGCTGAAAGCTGAGTTCTTGTCACACCGCCATGAGCGATTAGGCTCACAGACAATCTGGAGAATGAGAAAAATGGAATTTATTATGCAAAAAGGGATAAAAAAGGTAGAGGGGTGGGAGACAGGAACTCTCAGCAGAGTGAGAGTCCTGCTAGCTGGTTTTCCAGCGTCGCAGATGGAATTCCAGGTTCCACCCTGGAATAGGAGAGGCCAGGCTCCTCCTCGCTGCAAACGGAGTGAACTTTAGGAGGCTCCACCCCAGTGTGCACTCTTGGGCTTTCTCAGAGCCACCATGTTGCATATCAGTACTTGTCTTATTTTAGAAAAATCAGTTATGAAAGCCCTGTAGCAAGAAGAAAAATGGTAATATATTGTAGGCTATTGTTCTGTGAAATGGCTGTATATGCAAAGTTGCTCCCAAATGCTGAAGAACCAAAGAAGGTGGCCGACAAATCCAGTGTCGGGAAAGGGTGTTTCATCAGGAACTTACAGACAGAAGGGTGGTCTTGGGCAGCAGCAAGACAGGTAGATCTCTGCACTGTTACTCCCCAGACCCAAGGCTGATGGGGAAGGGGTATACCTGCTCCAGCAAGACAATGAAAGGCAACTCTCCAGAACAGACAAGGAGGCTGTGTGTCATATCCTATAATTTGTGTGTTAACATCAAGATTGACATGTTCTTACACTAAGGACAGCAAATAAAGTAGGAATCAGGAGACATTCACGGGCCTGGGGCTAATCAGACGTCAGGCTGACAGGTTAGCATCCGAGAGGGAGCCACGTTTGTCTCCACAGTTATAACGCCAGAATCAAATGATTACACCTGTAAATAAGTACAGAAGAGAAACAGAGGGATTAGATGGGGGGAGGAATGATTTTTTCTTCCATTACCCAAATTTTCTGTAATATTTTTACTTTAGTAATCCAAGGAAACGCATATATTTTAAAATTTTTATCGTACATTCCCAGTCTAAATCGAGTTACGTCTTTTCATGGACCTCCCTTCCTGTTAAATCAGGTAAAGTGGCTTGGAAGAGGAGCAGGGATAAAGCGGCATCCTATTTCTTGGAGCTTGGGGATCAACAGAGGGTTCACTCTAGAACCCAAATTGCCTACATTGTACTACCCATACGTTGTACTGTTTAGGAATACATGGATCACCAGGCGCAGTGGCTCACGCCTGTAATCCCAGCACTTTGGGAGTCCGAGGCGGGTGCGGGTGGATCACGAGGTCAAGAGATCGAGACCATCCTGGTCAACATGGTGAAACCCCGTCTCTACTAAAAATACAAAAAATTAGCTGGGCATAGTGGCGTGTGCCTGTAATCCCAGCTACTCAGGAGGCTGGGGCAGGAGAATTGCCTGAACCCAGGAGGCAGAGGTTGCTGTGAGCCGAGATCGCGCCATTGCACTCCAGCCTGGGTAACATGAGCGAAACTCCATCTCAAAAAAAAAAAAAAAAGAAAAAGAAAAAAGGAATACATGAGTACTGACAAAAGCATAATGAAACAAAAGTGATGAACACCAAATTTAGAGAAGTGGAAACTGTAAAGGGAAGGAAGGGACTACAGTGTGGGGAGTGGGGGGTCACAAAGCAAAGGCTTCACCTGTGTGGATAGTAATGCATTTCCCAAGCTGGGTGGTAGAGTGAAGGAGGATGGGTATCATAGGTTTACACCTTTGTGTATGTCTTAACTATTTCACTATAATACAATTTAAAAGGGAAGAAATGAAAAAGGACAAAAGGAAGGTTGACAGCACCTTGAAGGTGGGGGAGCTTCTTTCTTGGATAAACATGTGACCTTTCAAGGTCAGGATAGGATGATTTGTTGCATATCTAGCTCCTGATACTAAGCAGGTGAAACTCACTTTGTTAATATTTATTGTTCTGCTGCTGCTTATAAATAATTCCAACAGCAACCTTTCATTGGAAAAACACCTGTACAGTGCCAACTCTGATTACTCCCTGTGGATACTGCTTAGCTAAAAAATTAATATATCATACTTTCTAGAATGACAGACTGTGGGCTGGAATAAGAGAAAACAGTAATTTGTAAGATGGAGTAATTACTGGAGGATCCAGGTACTATTTACTGACTTTTTTCTTTATTCTCAAGTCAACAAAATTATCGAGTCCACATTTGCAGAGTCTTTTATTGGCCTTAATCTTAGGTTGTCTATCAAAAACAATACTGCTGTGGATTAATAAACCTCACAAACCCATAATAAACTGCACGGGCCCCTAGTCCTCCCAGGTAATACGCGAGCTAAGCTGAAGACCATAAAAGTGGGCTGTCGCACGCTTGCTACCTCTGCGTGGCTGAGGCCGCCTCCTGGCTGCACTACCTGTAATATCCACGAGGTGGCAGCAATGCCACGGCCGCCAGCCCGGGACCTCCATGGGCGACTCAGGCTGCGCAGTTGACATCCTCATCACGAACTGGGCGGTCCTGGTTTTAAAACCAGATCTGGTTGTTTTCTTTGAGAGCTAGGATTTAGACAAACATTGTGATTATTTTCAATGAAAAATTATTCATGCCAATCATACAACCGTAATTCGATCTCTGGTATAAGCAGCCTTCTCTTTCCTTTTTAAAAATTTTTTTGAATATTAGACAGCGAAATCCTGCATTGCTTTAAAAACATGCCCAGGCCAAACGATGGAGACTCTAAAAAGATTAGCGGTTGCCAGGGGTTGGGGAGGAGGGAGATGAATTGGTGGAGCATGAAGGATTTTTAAGGCAGTGAAAATACTCTGTATTATAGCATAATGAGTCGTATGTTGTTATATATTTGTCCAAACACATAGAATGTACACCACAAAGAGTGAACACCTATAATCCCAGCACTTGGGACTAAGGTAAACTGTGGACTTTGGGTAATGAGGTAACAAATGTACCCTCTGGGGGATGTTGATAATGAGGGAGGCAGTGCACATGCAGGGCAGGGATGGGGATATGGGAATTCTCTGTACCTTCTACTCAATTTTGCTGTAAACATAAAACTGCCTTAAAAAGATAAAATCTTTTAAAAATGCCTTTTCCAAAAGTGTGCTAGGTATGTCAACATTTTTAAAATAATGACAATTATGTAGCAAAAGTATGCTGAAAATCTATGTCTACAATATTCAAAGAGGAACAGTCTTCCAAATAATTAGCATTTTATAAAGGATAGAACCATTTACAGCAGGGAAATCACAACTGGATCCAGCCATCTCTTCTTGTTGGGCATTATTGCTAAAATCCAGAATCAGCTGAGAAATGGCACATCAAGGCTGTGTCTTACGGTGCCAGATTTGGAAGCTCTGAACCTTGACAGCCTGACTTCCAAAGGATGATTATATGGTGGCCTTCAGAAATTTTCTCAGCAGATGCTGCCTAATTTTCTGTCTCATTTTGTGGAATCTAGGATGTCTCTTCTGTATAGCGAACTTAATAATACCACTCCTACCGACCTATGGGTTACTGTGAGACTCAAATGGAATCTAGATTCTCAATAAATATTTGTTGAATAAATGATGAGAAGACTTTAAAAATTGTACTTTTATAGACTACCAAAAACACATAATCCCCCTAGGATTTTGTAACTGTGATATAATGAGAAATATGTATTTGTTCTATATCCAGTTACTGGCACAGAGCTTCTAAAACCCTTGGAATTTTCCAAGTGATGGGGTGAGAGGAGTGTCTTTTGTTCTTCACGATAAGCATTTCAGCCACACCTGAGTCCACCCTAATGGTAGCCCTCAGGTCCACCACACCTGAGTCCACCTTAGAGGATGGGGCTGGTTGCCAGAGGAACCCACCATGTGATTAGAGGATTGGAACCTTCAGTCCCACTCCCAGACCTCTGGGGAGGGAAGAGGAGGGGATGATATTGAGTTCAGTCACAAATGGCCAATGATTTAATCAATCATGACTATGTAGCAAAGTCTCCATAACCATTCTGGATGATGGGGTTCAGAGAGCTTCCGGGTTGAATATATCCATGTGCTAGGAGGGTGGTGCACCCCAGACTCTATAGGAATAGAAGTTTCTGCATTCAGGATCCTTCATGACCTCCCCCAGGTACCTCTTCATCTGACTGTTCATTTGTTCTTTACTATATCCTTTGTAATACACTGGCAATAGTAGAGCGTTTCCCTAAACTTTGTGTGCTGGCGAGGTATTGGGAAGTGGTTGACTCCTGGGTTGGTAAGAAGACTTTACCGACAACTGTATAGGTTTGAAAAAAGAAAGAAAGTTAAAAAGAATGAACACTGCAGAAGAGTGCAGCGGGGCATCTCAGCAAGAGGACTGAGCACACCCCACACTGGATTTTTTTCTTAGGAGTATTTATGGACTTTAAGACAGGATCTGAAGGGTAATTTGGGCCATATTAGCCTTGTAGGTCATGATAAATAATGACATTTGTAGACATTTTGGTGCCTTCATGTCAGCAAGTGTTGCACAGTGAGTTTCGGCATGGCATTCTGCAGATGCATAGAAATTCTACTTATAAATCTTAAGTTGAAAAAAGGACTGGAACCAGAAGCTGACTTTAGATACTAGGAAGTTTAATTAGTTTGAAATTCCCCCAGATGTGGAGTTTTGCCTGTTTGATGGTCACCAGGTGGTCTTTGCTCCCTTCTAAGTTCCTCAGATAAGGAGTTTTTGTCTTCCAGGCTAGTTCAATGATCACCAGCTGAGTTTCACTCTCCTCACTGTGAGCTGCTAGGCGAATTATCAAACCTAAGCGGGACACGGAAGCCTGATTTGTAGCCAAGTCAGACAGAAGCGTGAGTCACCCGGGGACCCATGACTTGCAATTGGCATCTGAAGTTGTAAGTGGGCAGTTTTGTGGGACTGGGTACTTAACCTGTGGGGTTTGTGTGAACTCCTGGCAGTTAGTGTCAGAACGGAATTAAATCATAAGATACAAAGTTGGTGTCAGAGAGTTGAAAAATTTGTTAGCGTGAGAAAAAAATGCATTTGGTGTCAGAAGTATCATCAGAAATATTTTTTCCTTTAGTAATTACAAATACTGTAGGAAGATTTTCAAAAATGAATGAACTGTGAATATCCTTCCAACCATTTCGGAACAGCAGTTCTCAACTCTGGGAAGGTTTCTTTCTTTTTTTTTTTTTAGACAGAAGTTTTCTTTTTTCTTTTTTTTTTTTTAAGTTTCATTCTGTTGCTCTGGAGTGCAATGGCGCGATAGCTCACTGCAACCTCTGTCTCTTGAGTTCAAGCAATTCTCATGCCTTAGCCTCTTAAGTAGTTGGAATTACAGGCACCCACCACCACACCAGCTAATTTTTGTATTTTTAATAGAGACAGGATTTCACCATGTTGGCCAGGATGGTCTCAATCTCCTGACCTTGCGATGCACCTGCCTCAGCCTCCCAAAGTGCTGGGATTACAGGCATGAGCCAGCACACCCAGCCGTAGGAAGGTTTTGGTTTTTGTTTTTTGTTTTTTTTGAGACGGAGTTTAGCTCTATTGCCAAGCTGGAGGGCAGTGGTGCGATCTCGGTTTACTGCAACCTCCACCTCCTGGGTTCAAATGGTTCTCCTGCCTCAGCCTCCCGAGTAGCTGGGATTACAGAAGCTGCCACAATGCCTAGCTAATTTTTATATTTTTAGTAGAGACAGGGTTTCACCATACTGGCCAGGAAGGTCTCGATTTCTTGACCTTGTGATCCGCCCTCCTCAGCCTCCCAGAGTGCTGGGATTACAGGTGTGAGCCACTGTGCCCGGCCAGTTTTTAAATGTCCCAGTTCTCAGGTTTTTTTTTTTTGTTTTTTTTTGTTTGTTTGTTTTTTGTTTTTTGCCAGGCAGCAGGGGAGAAGCATCCATTGTTTTGGTGGTGTTTGGTTGGTGGTTGAAGCTCCCCTAGCGATGATAACATGCAGCTAGGATTGACAGGGAAGTTAGTGTCATTGAATATTGGCTGTCATTCGGTCGGTTAGTCGAAATGCGTTACTAGTTGGAAAAAAAAAAAAAAAAACAACTGTGTGGCTAGAAATACAGGGCTGTGTCTTGATCACTTCTTTTTTATGACTGACTTCATAAAAAAGAAATACACGCTTAATGCAGGCAGAAATGTGAAAAGCACAATCAAAGCAAATGTTACCGGAAAGGGGTCCCAATCCAGACCTCAAGAGAGGGTTGCTGGACCTCGTGCAAGAAATAATTTGGGGTGAGTCCATAGAGTAAAGTGAAAGCAAGTTTGTTAAGAAAGAAACAAAAGGGCTGGGCAGAGTGGCTCACACCTGTAATCCCAGCACGTTGGGAGGCCGAGGCAGGCCCCAATCTCTAAACATAAAGAAAAAGAAACAAAGAAAAAAATGGCTACTCCACAGGCAGAGCAGTGGCATGGGGGGCTCAGCTGAGTATACTTACATTAATAGTTATTTCTTGATTGTATGCTAAACAAGGGGTGGATTTTATTCATGAGTTTTCCAGGAAAGGGATGGGCAATTCACTGAAATGAGGGTTCTTCCCACTTTTAGACCATGTGTGGTAACTTCCTGACATTGCCATGCATTTGTAAACTGTCAGGGTGCTGGTGGGAGTGTCTCTTAGCATGCTAATACATCATAATTAGCAGATAATGAGCAGTGAGGATGACCAGAGGTCACTTTCAATCACCCTCTTGGTTTTGGGGGGGTTTGGCCACCTTCTTTGCCACAACCTGTTTATCAGCAGGGTCTTTGTGACCTGAATCTTGTGGTGACCTCCTGTCTCATCCTGTGACTAAGAATGCCTTAACCTCCTAGGAATGCAGCCCAGTAGGTCTCAGGCTTATTTCACTGAGCCCCTATTCAAAATGGAGTCACTCTGGTTCAAACATCTCTGACAAAAGCACTCCAAATCTGTAACTGCTGTTAACACATAGGTGTGTGTCCTTGCAGGGATATTTTTCTTGTGCATAAGTATGTATTTCTAAAATAAAAATGTAATCCTGCATGTCTTATAGCCAGCTTTGTTCACTCAGGAACACAATGTGGATGGACCTTTCCCCATGCCAATATTTTTTTTCTATGACACCGTTTTTAAATTAATTAATTAATTTAGAGACAGAGTTTCACTCCGATGCCCCAGCTGGAGTGCACTGGGGCTATCTCAGCTCATTGCAACTTTCACCTCCCGGGCTCAAGCCTCAGTCTGGGATTACAGGATTACAGCTGGAATTACAGGAGCCCACCATCATGCCTGGCCAATTTTTGTATTTTCAATAGAGACAGGGTTTCACCATGTTGGCCAGGCTGGTCTCAAACTCCTGACCTCAAGTGATCTGCCTGCCTTGGCCTCCCAAAGTGCTGGAATTACAGGAGTGAGCCACCATGCATGCTGACCTTATCACACAGTTTTTAATAGATATTTTGCAGCTATTGGATGCATAGTTTCTTTACTCTCTTATTTAATATTAAGCTGTTTTCAATTATTCTATGATTAAAACATTATTAATTCCTTCTGTGCACTTTTTTTTTTGCATACAGTCCTGATAATTTTTTTTTTTTTCTTTTCTTTTCTTTTTTTTTTTTTTTTTTTTTTTTTTGAGACAAGGTCTCCCTCTCATAGCCGAGGCTGGAATGCAGTGGCATAATCTTATCTCACTGCAGACTCGACTTCCCAAGCTCAGTTGATGCTCCCACCTCAGCCTCCCAATTAGTCAGGACTACAGGCCTGTGAAACCATGCTGAGCTTTTTTTTTTTTTTTCCTTTTAGTAGAGACGGGGTTTTGCCATGTTGCCCAGGCTATTCTGAACTCCTGGGCTCAAGTGATGCTCCTGCCTCGAGCACCAAAAGTGCTAGGATTACAGGCATGAGCCACCACACCCAGCCATTACCCCTTTTTAAATATTTACTCCTGACCAGTTTGGACGGGATTCTAGATGAGTCAGCGACAGGAAACTGAGCTTCTTGAAGGTGCTCATCAATGAACTACCTCCTCATTTCAGCAGTGCCTCCAGAAAAGCTGGCATTCCTAGCCAATACTACCAGGTAGGGTGGTTCAAAATTAGCCAGATATTCACTAAACAGGGGTTCTCAAATTTTGATGTGCATACAAATCACCAGGGAATCTAGTCAAAAACACAGATTCAGCCCCAGCCTCTCTGGAGTGGGGCGTGAGATTCCTCACTGTTTAACCAGCTCGCAGGGCATGCTGGAACTCTGGTCAGTGAACCACACCTGAGGAGCGCAGGCCACGGCTCTATCACATGAGGCTGAGTACACCTGTGTTTCATCTTTGAGCTTCCCAAATGTATAAACAAAATGACTTCCACAAATAAAGGGGCAGGGTCCAATGGAATATCTACTTTAATAGGTGTTTATCAAGCCAGTTCATTTGATCCTTGTTTTTGAAAGAAAAAAAGTTTTGCCCTTTCAGTCCTCTCTAATTTCCAGGTGACCACAGGCAGCTTTCCTTTTAACATTAGTAATGTACAAAAGAGAAATTCTAAGATTTTAGAGCTGAGATTGATATATCAAAGATTTCAAAAGTGAACAAAGCAGAAATAGTCTTTCATCCATTCATTACAGGAATCTTCACTTTCATGGGTGGTTTATCTGAATGTATAATGAACCTGCTTAGTAATTGGTGGAATTTTTTGGGAAACATGACTTTTTTTTTTTTTTTTGCCAGATTAACTAAAATACTGCTCAGTTTTTGTTTTAAGAGGTAATATAACCTACCATCTATTTTGAATATTGACAGTTGGCATTTAAATAACTTTAATTTTTTTAACTTTCATTTTAGATTTGGGGTACATGAGCAGCTTTGTTATATAGGTAAGCTCACATCATGAGGGTTTGTTGTACAGTTTATTTCATCACCCAGGTACTAGGCCTAGTACCCAGTAGTTATTTTTTCTGCTCCTCTCCCTCCTCCCACTCTCCACCCTCAAATAGGCCCCAGTGTGTGCTGTTCCCCTCTTTGTGTCCATTAGTTCTCATCATTTAGCTCTCACTTATAAGTAAGAACATGTGGCATTTTGTTTTCTGTTCCTGCATTAGTTTGCTACAGATAATGGTCTCCCACTCCATCCACATTCCTGCAAAAGACATGATCTCATTCCTTTTTTATGGCTGCATAGTATTCCATGGTGTATTTCTTTTTTATTCATCAGTTAAGTATTGTTGGAAACTTACTATTTACTCATCTGTACATGAGTCTAAATCATGAAGTTTATTTGACTATTTTAAATTGCTCACTGCAAAGTAACTTCATTTTTGTTTTTTAAAATGTGGTTCAGTAGTAATCATGGTGTCAGTGGCTTTTGAACCAGAGTGACTCAAATTTGAGTGAGGGCTAGGAAAGTGAGGCTGAGACTTGCTGGGCTGCATTCCCAGAAAATCAGGCATTCCTAGCCTCTAGATGTTTATCGTAAAGGGAACAGATTAATAATGTTTACTAAAACAGACCCAGACTTGGGAGTGTCCAGCTCTCCGGATATCTAGAGAACAAAGGCATTCCTAATTTTGCTTTAAAAATAGTAATATTGATTCCTGCAAAAGACAGTAATTAATAAAATTAATCCTTTATCACAAACCCTTGTAGTAGATCTATTTTTATCCTATGTATACTCCAACATTGTACCCAGGGTGCAAGTGTTCCTCCTCTCACTTTCAGGAAGACCCTACTCTGTCTATGGAGTAGCTGTCCTTTCACCATTTTACTTTCTTGATAAAATTGCTTTTATTTTGCACTGTGGACTCGCCCTGAATTCTTTCTTGTTCTAAATCCAAGAACCCTCTCTTGGGGTCTGGATTTGGACCCCTGTATTGTAACAGTTACACAATATATGTTTAAATGTATATCATCATGTTGTATACCTTAAACATATGCAATCTTTGTCAATTGAGTGTTCTAAAATAAAAGTCTTTCATATATACAAAACAATTAAAAAGTAAATACTTGTTTTTCTTAAGATACAGATTTTTATCTTTTGGAAGAAAATAAAATCCCAAAGCAGATAATCTTAATTTAGTTACAGAACATAATCTTATTTTAGTTATAGAAAATAATTTAAATATGTTTTGGTAATCGATAGTAAAAATACTGGTATTTACTTAGTTGAATTAAAAGGTGAATATCTTTCTAGCAACTTCCTATCTGTCTTGGTCAACCGAGGTTATGATTATTTTTTTCTGAAAACATGTCAGGTTCATACAACTGAGGTTATTAAGAGAAATTATTCTGTGTTCCTGTGTAGCAGCAAAATTTATTATTTAATGCATTTTAAAGAAGCCTATTGCTTAAAAATGCATAAAAAGCAATAGGCTTCTTTAAAATGCATGGCTTGTAAAGGGCCTCAATATGAAACTTCAAATTGAGCTAAACTGAAGATAATATATTTGAATGTCTTATTATTTGGAAGTTATTATGATGCTAAATTTGGTGGAAATGAAGGAAAATGTTGTCCTGGTATTAACCTTTGTGGGAGGAAGCCATGAGCCCCCATCCTCCCCCTCAGCAACAGGCAGACAGTCCTGGAAAAGGCTGTTTTTTGTTTGTTTTTTTGAGGTGGAGTTTCCCTCTTGTTGCCCAGGCTAGAGTGCAATGGTGCCATCTCAGCTCACTGCAACCTCTGTCTCCTGAGTTCAAGCAATTCTCCTGCCTCAGCCTCCCAAAAGTAGCTGGGATTGCAGGCAACCGCCACCATGCCCAGCTAATTTTTGTATTTTTAGCAGAGATGGGGTTTCACCATATTGGCAGGGCTGGTCTCAATCTCCTGACCTCAGGTTGATCCACCGACCCTGCCTCCCAAAGTGTTGGGATTACAGGCGTGAGCCACCTCGCCCTGCCAAGGCTGGTCTTTTGTAGAGAGATCAGAGTGGTTTGGAAGCTTGACTGGAACAGAGATTTCTCCTTTCCTGGTGTTGTAATGATCTGAAAATCTAACTTGTTCTTCAGTCTACCTTGTTCTCCACCTGAGGGTGTCAGGCATTTCCCAGCTGCACTGGCCTTTTGGGCTGTGCCTGCTGCTCGCCTCCTTCTGGGTTCCACCTACACGTCCCTTTCCAGGGTTTTCCCAGCCACCCCACCTCCTGCCTCATTTTCCAAGGTGCCACCACCTATTTTACAGATTTCCTTGTTTATTTCCTCTCTGCCCTCTAATGCCATTTAAAGCATTTTATCATTTCTACTTCATTTTGTTATTTATTATGTAAAATACAATATTTCCTGATTTTGATTCATCGTCGTGTCCCTAGGACCAAGAAGGGTGCCGGATACACAGGACACTCTTAGCATCCTTCCATTTGTTGAAGGAATAAATATTTGTATATCTGTGGAGATCTGTTTTCCCACTTGCTGTGTGATCTGTGTGTTTAAAGAGGTGGCAGCTTCCTCACAAGGCATTCTTTCTGGAAACAGAAATATAATTCTTCTAAAGGAAAAGTGGATCATTAAAATTTCTGAACTAGTTTTCAACTATATAGAGAAATGTTGGGATAAAAGTTGATTCCAATGTTAAAATTCTATTCTGTAATTATCATAGATACATAGACTTTTCAGAGCTGTTATTTCTGGATCGCATGGTTCCATCAGCACTCTCTGTAGTAGACAGCCTCAGAGGGGCTCAGAGCAGTCAGTGATGTGCTGGGTCACCCGAGTCCCAGTCAGGAAGTGCCCAGAGAGGAATGAACCAGACCTATGGGAAGGAACAAGTGAGTTCTGACAATGCAGCCCCTATCCCCTTTTTAAAAAAAATGACAAGCCAGGAGTTCGAGACCAGCCTAGTCAATATGGTGAAATTACAAAAGTTAGCCTGGTGTGGTGGCAGACGCCTATAATCCCAGCTACTTGGGAGACTGAGGCAGGAGAATCGCTTGAACCCGGGAGGCGGAGGTTGCAGTGAGCCGAAATCACCCCGCTGCACTCCAGCCTGGGCGACAGAACTAGACTCAATCTCAAAAAAAAAAAAAAAAATGCACCTAAAGTAAAATAAATAAATTTTAAAAAGAAAAGAAAAAAGACAATCTTAATGAAGGTATTTGCAATTGAGCCATGGATCTAAAAAGGTAAAAGTGGGGGAAAATTAAGAGTTTCTAATTATAAGCATCATCTTCCTGAAACTGTCACTTTTACCCTTAATTCAGAAAAGAAACGTGGCTCTTAACCTCCTATGTACTTGTGTTGCAGGTGGTGTCTTGGTGGCTGTTCACCCGTCCACAGTAAGCACGCTTGGGAAGCAACTTTGCCAAAAGCCTTTGGACAGTCCAGCGTCAACACTGCGAGCCAAGTGGTAAGGCCTGTGGGGACAGAACCGCCCGGCCGCCGGTGGAGAATCTGGGATGGATGGATTCATTGCTGTTGGGGCCGGCGGTGTTAGCAGGAGCGCTTGGATTTCCTCGGGTTGGAATGACAGATGTTCCCTTCCGCCCAAGGATCCCATGCAGGCAGGGCTAGATGTACCTTCTGCAGCTTCTGCAGCAGCCTGAGGTGAGTCGTTGCTAGAGGATCCTGGTGCCCTCCGCGTGCGTGAGGTTTTCCAGGGTGCTGTGTGTGCCCCTCCCCAACCCCCGTACGATCCTCCCCGTCACTGGGCAGCGGATTCGCTGGGCGCTGGGAGGACCCGAGGCAAGTGATGGATGCAGCGCTTCCCGGTGGTGACCCCGGCTGGACGTGCATGGGCGCGAACCGCCACCCCGGCTGGAGCCAGCTTGCTGCGCCAGGGCCGCCGCAGCCCTCCCAGCCCGGAGCGGAGTCTCACGAGGATTTCTTACGCGCTCAAGCGAGCCGTGGAGCGGTGAGGCCGGCCCTTGCACTATAGCTCCCGCTGGGAAACCCGGAGGAGAGGGGCCGTGGCGGGCAGGCGTCCCCGGGCAGTAGGCGCCCCGGGACAGCAGGACGGTGCTTCTTCCTTGGCCCCATTACACAGGAAGAGCAAGGTGACGCGACTCAGCCACGCGGGCCTCGCATCGGTGCCTTCCCGTCCCTCGCTAGGACGCGGTTATTAAACGCTGCTTTTAGCCGATTGTATTTCCTGTCTCTGATTCCGTTTTCTTTCTCCACTCTGGTTGGTTGGGTCTAGATCTGAGTCCATCAAAGACACGAAGCCTAGCAGACTGCCACAGCCTCCCTTTGTCAGAATCCGGGCGCGCGGGAGCTGAGTGAGGCAGGGTTCGTCTGCTCCTGGAGCTCGCAGTTAGTTAGGTCGCCAGTGCACTGCCACCCTGAGGGCTGGGCGGAGTTCCAGATCTGCCTCGGGGACCTCCTGCGTGGGGGCGGAGGCTCTTTCATGGCCCTGAGATGCTCTGAACCTTCCTGGTCAGCATGCGCTGCAGCCTCTGCGCTGGGGCCCCCGTCAATTCCCGGGCTTTGGTGACATAAGTGTCTTTTGCAGTCTCACCACCCAAGGAAAATTTATAGCAGTGTGGATTGAACTTTTGTTCTAAGTCTGTGTTCTTTAATCTTGCGAAGGGAATCGCTAAGGGTAGCCATTATTTTGTGTCGTTTAATTTGATTTTCCCATAGGTACCTAATAGGACAATTGAGGATGAGAGCACTCTTTAAAAACAAACAACTAGCCGTGCGGTGACTCAAGCCTGTAATCCCAGCACTTTGGGAGGCCGAAGTGGGCAGATCACCTGAAGTCAGGAGTTCGAGACCAGCCTGGAACAACATATAGTGAAACCCCATCTCTACTAAAAAATCCAAAAATTCGTTGGGTGTGGTGACCCACACCTGGAATCCCAGCTACTTGGGACACGGAGACAGGAGAATAGCTTGAGCCTGGGAGGCCGAGGTTGCAGTACCAAGATCATGCCACTCTACTCCAGCCTGGGGCAACAGAGCGAGATTCCATCTCTCAAAAAAACAAAACTAACAACAACAACAACAAAAACCCTTTTAGACACAAAAGTCCAAATTTTCAAAAGTATACCTATTTCAATTGTGACTAAAAACCAACAAGCCTTTTCATGGCTTAAAACCAAGAAGCCTTTTATGGCTTAACCATGGGCTCAAGAAGTGCCTCCCAAAGGGGGTGCAAAAGCACACTGTCCCCCTCGGCATCCAGATTGCTCCGATGATAGCCTAAGAATGACCAGACCTTTTTAAATAAGGCAATGAAGTTGGGACAATTAGGACAAACTCCCATAAGAGCTGGCACAGTGGGACAAAGAGATAAACTTTGTTTCTGGATTCCTAGCCAGCGGGCTAGCTGCCTGAAGCAAGCCTGATGACCTGTGACTTCTCCTAGCAAAGACCAGAGAATATCCTCACTGGTCCCCAAGACAAGCTCTCAAGACATAAAACAAGATGAAAGCAAAATCTTATGATTTTTCTCCTTATGACAAACTACGCAAAAGACAGAGACGAGGAAAACAAGGATCACTCCTGGGAGGCTGTGATTAAAAACTAGTGGGTACTCAGAACCAAATTCACAAGAGTCACAGTTCAAAGAATTAAGTCTTATAAATGTTTTCTCCTACCAATCTGAATGGAAAGAAGACAAAGAACCATGTTTACCTCCCTTTCTTGACTGGCCACTATGGACAGAGATCTAAGAGCTGACTGGGTAAGATTTCC
The DNA here is from genome assembly GCF_030222135.1 of Aotus nancymaae. Taxonomy (NCBI): domain Eukaryota; kingdom Metazoa; phylum Chordata; class Mammalia; order Primates; family Aotidae; genus Aotus; species Aotus nancymaae. The sequence continues at coordinate 54,607,056 of NW_026988419.1, forward strand.
TACTTTCTGCCATCTTTTGTCAGGTCTCCCCAGTCCCATCTCCAGGCTGCAGAGCTAGTGGGCATCCCTGCCTTTTAGGGTCCCTCCCTTGTCACCAGAAACTGTAGGGGAGGTGGAACTGCACCTCCATCCCCTTGGGTCCCTGGCTGGGCTCAAGAATTAAATTGTTGTAAGATAGATGAACAGGAGAAAAACACACAAATTCACTTAATACAAATTTTATGTGTCACAGAAGCCCTCATACGGAAATGAAGACCTGAAGAAGCCGAGAGTCTGTTACTTACATACTGAATTGGACAAAGCATAGTGATTCGTGAAAATGAGGAAAGGCAAAGAGGGTTGGGCTAGGGAGTTAATCGGGTAGAGATGTGTTCAGGAAGATGAGTTCATATAGCAAGGTTTGTGTGTAAAGAATGACTCCAGACTCAGTTTTCTGTGCTTGACGATAGGAAGGTTGCATCTGGCTGCAGAATCCATCTTTGCGGGGAGCTGCTCTGCAAACCACCCCTATTGAGTTTCTCCTCTCTCACTTTCTCATTTCAGGCAGTGCTCCCTTCATGCCCAGCTGTCCTGTAGAATGGCAGCCTCAATGTGGACCAAGCTATACCCCCTTCCTTTGATGCCTTTAGTTCAACTAAATGAGGCTACAAGTTTCCAAATTAACTGCAACACAAACATGAAGATGGGAAAGTGAACAGAGGGAAGATGAGGACAGGCCAACCCCAAGGGCTGGCGCTGCTGCCTTATCTTGCTCCTGAAGCCCCTTCCTCTCCTGGCCTCTATGGAGAAGCTCCCCTAAAGTTCCTCTCCCCACCCCCAGGGCTGGGCTACAGCCACCTCCTAGGTAGACAGTGGGAGACTACAGAACCACAGGCCCCTCCAAATACCCTTGGCCTTGACAGGGCTGTGATTGACCGCCCACTCTCTACTCCGCCTGCGGTCAGGGATCACCTCCAGCTTCCTTCTGGGCTCCATGCCCTGCCCTGTTCCCCTTCTTGCCACATCAGCACTGTTCCTTAGTTGACAAAAAGCTCCCTATGCTTCTGGACACCTCCTACCCCTAGTTAAATCAGGATAGGCTCTGCCCAACTCTGGCCCGAGGTGTCTCTCTCTATCTCGCAGCCTTTCATGAGAATTTCTATTATTCATTCCCGGGACTGCACTCAGCACAAAACAAACCTTCCCGTTTATTCCAACAGGTGCCGTGCCTGCTGGTGGGAGCATTTCTCTCCCTTTCTCAGACAGTTTAGGGCAGAACCATCCTTGCACAATCTCATTCTCGTCTCTATTTTGGTTGCCTCTTACAAAACCACAGCTCAGCTTCTTTTTTATTCAATATTAAAGCAGAATAGTAAGGCTGGTGTCACTTAACACATCCTCGGGGCAGAGGGTGTGGTTGGGTTCCCTTCTGTCATGAAGAGCATGGAATCCCCAGAAAAATGACCTGCTATCAAACCTGGACAAAATTGCCTTGAGGAAAAAAAAAAAAACTTAATTTTCCAGACACTTAAGTATAATTAATGTTTCCAGCTGGCAACAAGATTACCAGTGGGCCCTTCTCTCAGGAACCATGTAAGAAAAACAAATTAGAGAAACAAAGTTGCTACTCATCTGTCCAAAAATATGTTGCACTCTGTACAAACCTCACCACGGAACAAATCAAGTGTGTGAAAGCCTGCAGTGCCAGCAAATCTGAGAAAGGAGGGCCCAGGGGCCCAGACATGTCTCAGCTCGAATTTTTAAAGAAAACACTTAGATTTGGCAGGGCACGGTGCCTCACGCCTGTAATCCCAGCACTTTGGGAGGCTGAGGCGGGCAGATCACGAGGTCAGGAGTTGGAGACCAGCCTGGCCAATATAGTGAAACCCCATCTCTACTAAAAATACAAAAACTTGCTGGGCGTGGTGGCACATGCCTGTAGTCCCACCTACTTGGGAGGCTGAGGCAGAAGAACTGCTTGAACCCAGGAGGCGGAGGTTGCAGTGAGCTGAGATCCTGCCAGTGCACTCCAACCTGGCAACAGAGTGAGACTTTGTCTAAAAAATAAAAAAAAATTAAAAAACAGGAAAACAGACTTTTTTTCTTATCAATAAGCTCTAAAAGTTTTTTCTGATATAACTTTTCCCCCTTTAACAGTTTTGTCGATATATGATTCACATACCATACACTTTAAAGTACACAACTCAGTGGTTCTTTGCATCCATCACAAAATGAACTTTAGAACATTTTCACCCCCACCCTTCCAATTCCTGTTTCCTTTATCATGCACAACACTCCCAGGCCTAGGTAACCAGCAGTCTCCTTGCTGCCTTGATAGCTTTGCCTATTCTGAACATCCCACATAAAGGGAATTACACAACATGTGGCCTTTCATGTCTGGCTTCTTTCACTTATAATATCTCCAGGGTTTAGCCAGTTGTAGCGTACTTCATTTCTTTTTATGCCTGGATAATATTCCACTGTACAGTGTTACGAGCTGAATTGTGTCCTCCAGAAATTCATAGGTTGATGTTCTAACCTCCATCACCTCAAAATGTGGCCTTATTTGATGATGAGATCTTTCAAGATAATCAAGCTAAAATGAGTTAAGTAGGGCAGGTCCTAATCCAGTGACTGCTGTCCTTACAGAGAGAGATAATTTCAACACAGTGATGCATACAGGGAGAACGCCATTGGAACAAAACAACAGGGATTTACAAGCCAAGGAAAGAGGCCTGGAACAGCTCCTTTCTTTGTAGCCCTCACACAGAACCCACTACCCCAATGCCTTGAGCTCATTCTTCTGGCCTCCAGAGCTGTTAGATGAGACATTTCTGTTGTGTAGGTTGCGGTTCACTTCGCTGCAGCAGCCCTAGAAACTCGTACGTATGGGTACACCACATTTTGTGTCTCTATCACTTGGACTTTTATGAGTAATGCTGCTCTGAGCATCCGTGCACATCTGGACATCCCAGATAAGCTTTTGTTGTTGTTGTTTTCATTTATCTTGGATATGTACGTAGGAGTGGAACGGCAGGTCAAATGGTAACTCTGTTGAACTGTTTGCCACTCTCTTCCAGTGTGGCAGTGCCCCTTCACATTCCCTGCAAGAACATATGAGGGTTCTCCTTTCTCCACATTCTGTTGACACTTGTTATGATCTTTGTTTTTAACTGTAGTCATCTTAGTGGGTGAGAGTGGTGTCTCACTGTGGTTTTGATTTGCATTTCCTGGAAATGATATTGAGCATCTTTTCATATGCTTATTGGCTGTTTGTACATTCTTTGGAGGTTAAACATTTCGATCCAAATGTTCTGGGTAATCCAGGCCCCACACACCTCTGCAGACACATGCTGGCTGTACCACCCTTCCCCTCACTCTGATTCCAGTTATCTGACTTTGTTCAGTCTTTGGAGACAAGTTCTACACATTTTCCTACATCAGGGCCCTTATACTCTCAAGTCTATTGAACAAAGACAATTCTTTTCCCACCTTTGCCCTGTTAGCCTCAACTCATTTTTCAGAGTTCAGTTCAACCATCACTGCCTCAGGTAAGCCTCCCTTGACTACCCCAGCTGAGCGTTCATCAGCTCACTGAGCTCACAGAGAGACCTGTATTAGGTAACTGTGGTCAGTCTTAGATACAGCCTCAGTTCTACTAGGTACAGCTGTATCACCAAACTTTAATCTTTTCACTAGCCTAGGTAATCATACAGCTTTAGAATTGAGTTAACTCTTTCAATTAGGAAGATGAATATCCCTACCTTTCAGTTAGATTTTATGAACTAAAATAAAAATTACTCTATAATTTATCTTGGTATGAATTGGTTATTTTCTAAAATTTCATTTGGGCATTTAACAATCAAACCCATACCCGAGCTAGAATCCTTTGAAGTATCCAGATTAGGGTTGGGGCACTTTAAAGTTTGAGAGAGAAATAAAGTTGAAGAGTATCAAGAGGCTGGGCATGGTGGCTCATGCCTGTAATCCCAGCACTTTGGGAGCAGAAGTGGGCAGATCATGAGGTCAGGAGTTCAAGACCACCCTGGCCAACATGGTTAAACCCTGTCTCTACTAAAAATACAAAAAAAAAATAAATTATCCAGGTGTGGTGGCAGGTGCCTGTAATCCCAGTTATGCAGGAGGCTGAGGCAGGAGAATTGCTTGAACCTGGGAGGTGGATGTTGCAATGAGCTGAGATTGTACCACTGCACTCCAGCCTGGGTGGCAGAGCAAGACTCTGTCTTGGAAAAAAAAAAAAAGAGTATCAAGAATAAAGTAAGGCATTATGTTCATTTTCTTAGAAAGCCACTAAGCCAATATAAGAGAAGCAGCATCTGCTGTAGATTGAATCACCTCTCCAGACCCAAGCCAGCCTTGCATGTCAAACACATGTCCAGCTACAAATGGCAAAGGGTGCCATATCTTCAGGGGAAAAAACATTTAGACCAAGAAACCCTAAGCATTTCCCACTAAAGGGAGAGCAGAAGCCCAACCAATTTTAGGATTATATTTGGTTTGCTTTCCTTGTCATCCCTCCATTTTGTGCCGAGGGAGCTGTGTGGTCTCTTTGCTTCATCAGCTTCACAACACCCTAAAAACTTCTGGGGCAAATAAGTCACTTGACACTGGAAAGGAAAAGGGCACCAGGTTTTAGATTCATTTTGTCATGAAAAAGCAGACAATGGTGCTATTACACCAAGGAATGACTGTCCTTCCCCAGCTGATAATCATGAAGACCAATAAATGTCAGCTGATTTATTTAATGAACTGATACAAATGATTTGAACATAGGGAGCTGAAGTTGGCCAGAAAATGTGGAATCAGAGCAGAGAAGGCCTTGAATCAACCAGGAAGAGCTGGCATCAGGCAGTGATTCTCTCCCACAAAGAATGAGGTAGAGTCAATTACCTGAGAGCTTGAAACTGAAATGGGCCTTGCTGTGTCTGGTGGATATTGGAGAATGTCAATGTTCAGGTTAGAAAAGACTGATACGGACACTACTGCAGGGGTTCAGATGTGAAGCGATGACAAGGTAGGCTGGTGCGGCGGCCATGGGAATGACGAGGAGAGGGCAGATTTGAAAAACAGGAGGTAGGCTTGGAAAAAAGGATAAATAAGGGAGATGAAGGGGCTTGCAGAAGTTAATGACAATGTTAAATCAAGCAAAAGCATTTTTGCTTTTGCAAAAGCTTTCTACACTGAAGGATTGCCTCTCAGTGTAACATGTGTCTTGTCTATGTTTACACCACCCCAATTAGATTGCACCAGAGAGCAGAGACTAGCACTCTTCCATTTTCTTTATACTTGGAACATCTATACCCATAGAGTGGGCTAGTGAACAACAGGGGCTCGATTACTGGTTGATTAATTCCCCCAGGCTTGGGCAGAGACTGCTGTCTCTTCAATTTAACAAACATTGACTTTGTGTCCACTGAGTGATGGGTGCTCTGCAGAAATTGGTGAAAATTCATGCCATGGGAAACAGCTTATGGGTTAATGCAGTTGTGAGGACAGGGAGTTGCTGTGTATTAGACAAAGAAGTCACTGCAATATAAGACAAAATAAGGCCAGTGCTTCACTGGCCCAAGAGAGAAACTTAGACCTCTGAAGATGAGGGATTCAGCATGATTATGAATTTGGATGAGCTGAAACAAGTCATTGGTTAATGTGGGAGCAGGGAGAGGCATCTCAGGAAGACAGAAACAGAAGCAAAAGCGATGAAAGGGCTGTGTTTACTGCAGCTGAGAGGTTCGCATTAGCACTGAGAAGCAGAGGAGACTACTTGACGCAGCCACACTTTTAACAGGTATGTTACAGCCAAGCCTTTAGAACCTGCATCGGATTTTACTCATCATGGTTGTATTGGGCATGCTGCCACCATGAAAATTATTTTGTGTTGGAAAAATGAACTTCAGATGGGATAAGAGACTTGCAAAAGAAAGACAGTGGCCCAACCATGAGCTCCGTCTGCAGTCAGGTGACAGGTTAATGCCTCATGTGGCCTTGGAACCATCCTCCAGGACTCTCAGCTGAGTGGGATAAAGAACAGTGGGCCAAAACAAAGGCATACAGGCACTTGGTTGCTTTCTTTCTTTTTCTCCTTCTTTTTTTTTTTTTTTTAAAAAAAACACAGTCTCACTCTGTTGCCCAGGCTGGAGTGCAATGGTGCTGTCTCGGCTCACTGCAACCTCTGCCTCCTGGGTGCAGGTGATTCTCCTACCTCAGACTCCAAAGTAACTAGGATTACAGGCACCTGCCACCTGGCTAATTTTTGTATTTTTAGTAGAGACAGGGTTTCACAATATTGGCCAGGCTGGTCTCAAACTCCTGACCTCATGATCTGCCTGCCTCAGCCTCTCAAGGTGCCAGGATTACAGGCATGAGCCACCACACTCAGGTGGACACATGCTTTCTATACTTGAATAAGAAGCCAGACAGGCTAAAAAAGGACCCTACCCTCAGCAATCACCACACCAGATCCACACCTAGTTTGTGCCTGTGAAAAAAGAAAGAGTTTTTATTTGGCCCAGCTCAGGGATAGAAGGATGTCTTGCTATTTTCATTAGATATATAAAATTGACAGTAACACTCCAGTGTTAAAGAAAACAACTAGACAAGTCAGTTGATGCTTCTCTAGTCTTACTTTATTGCATTTAAAGTAATGCTGAAGGAACATTAGTCCTAGAGTTGAATTAGATATAAGAACATTTATCTTCTATTCTCAAGGTTTAAAAAGTTACAGAGGCTTAGATTCTTCACGTTTCACATTTATAGATATTTGTTGAGAATAATCTTATAGAAATTTCTGAAAAATGTCATTATCCCATCGTTCTAACCTAATGATTATTTCAATACATTGTTATAAGTCTATGAATGCATGAATGTGACCATCAATTCTAGCCATTAAGATTAATAAATAATTTTCTAAAAATGCAAATATTTTATACAGTGTAAATTTTGATAATGCAGCTTTACTTAGATTACCATACCTTTTTATTCTAAGAGGTATCATGTGACCATCAATAGAACAGGGACAGAAAAACAGGATTATAAACTGATACTAATTTTATACAAAAGGATTATGAAAATCTTCAAAAAGATCATTCTATTATGATAATTTCCCCAAATGCTACAGATTTGAGAGCTTTCTCTCTCCTCAATAGTAGAGAGAAATAGGAAGTAGGCTCTGCCCCCCGTCGTGTCCTGACTCCAAACTGCACAGACAAATGGGGTTATTGAGTGTGAACCCAAGCTCCTCTGACACACCCCTGACATGCCCCTGGACCTCTCATAGGCTCACAGCACTGTCCTCCCTGCCCAGCCAGTCGACCTCCCTCTGCCAGGTCCCCCGGGTATACAGCCGGCCTCCCTCTGCCAGGTCCCACATGTATACAGCCGGCCTCCCTCTGCCAGGTCGCTTGGGTATACAGCCGGCCTCCCTCTGCCAGGTCCCACGTGTATACAGCCAGCATCCCTCTGCCAGGTCCCCCGGGTATACAGCTGGCCTCCCTCTGCCAGGTCCCCCGTGTATACAGCCAGCCTCCCTCTGCCAGGTCCCCCGTGTATACAGTCCTAATGCCCTTTTTGTTTTGTTCCCCGTGGACCCCCCATCTCTCTTGAAGTGTGATTGACAAATAAAAATTCTACATAGTTAAGGTGTACAATGTGATGATTTGGTACACTACAATCATGGTAATTAACATATCCATCTCCTCACGTAGTCACCCTTTGTGTGTGTGTGTGAGGACATTTAAGATCTCTTTTCCCAAATTTTAAGTATATGATTCAGTATGATTAACAATGGTTACTGTGCTGTACATTAGATCCCAGCACATATTCATCTAGTAACTGAACGTTTGTACCCTCTGACCAGCATCTTTGACTTCCCCTGCACCTCCCAATCCTTGATAACTACTATTCTACTCGGTTTCAGTGAGGTCTACATTTTTAGATGCCACAGATAAGTGAGATCATGTAGATTTTTCTTTCTCTGTCTGGCTTATTTTACTAAGTATAATATCCCCCAGATTCATCCATGTTGTCACAAATGACAGGATTTCTTCTTTTTTTTTGTTTTTTGAGACTGAGTCTCAGGCTAGAGTGCAGGGGCTCCATCTTGGCTCACTGCAAACTCCACCTCCCAGATTCAAGTGATTCTCCTGCCTCAGCGTCCCGAGTAGCTGAGATTACAGGTATGTGCCACCACACTTGGCTAATTTTTGTATTTTTAGTGGAGACGGTGTTTCACTATGTTGGCCAGGCTGGTCTCGAACTCCTGAGTAGTGGGCCTGCTTGGATTATGGAGTCAACATATTTCTCATTCGAGTGTGTTACTCAGGCTCATCTACCAAGTGACTAAAAAAGCTGCTAGTTTTGAGTAGAACCCAGAACAGCAGAAGGCTCTGCAACAGGTCCAGGCTGCTGTGCCACATGGGCCATACAATCCAGCAGATCTGATGGTGCTTGAGGGGTCAGTGGCAGAGAGGGAGGGTACAGGAGAATCACAGCAGAGGCCCTTAAGATTCTGGAGCAAGGCCCTGCCATTATCTGCAGATAAGTACTCTCCTTTTGACAGATAGTTCTTGGCCTTAGTAGAAACTAAATGCTTGACTGTGAGCCACCAAGTTACCACACAACCTGATCTGGCTCTCATGAACTGGGTGTTATCTGACCTACCAAGCCATAAAGTCGGTGTGTACAGCAGTGTTCCATCATTAAATGGATGTAGTATACAAGATCAGGCTGAAGCAGGCCCTGCAGACACAAGTAAGTTACATGAAGTGGCCCACATGCCCGTAGTTTCTACTCTTGCTACCCTGTCTTCTCCCCACCTGCACCCATTGCCTCATGGGAAGTACCCTGTGATCAGCTGAACAGGAAGAGAAGAAAAGGTCCTGGTTCACAGATGGTTCTGCACAATATGCAGGCACCATCTGAAAGTGGACAGCTGCAGCACTATGGCCCTGAAGGAGACTGGTGAAGGAAAACCTTCTCAGTGGGCAGAACTTCAGGCAGTGCACCTGAGCATACACTTTGCATAGAAGGGGAATGGCCAGATGTGCAATTATATGATGATCCATGAGCTGTAACCTTGGGCAACAAGGTGAAACCCCGTCTCTACCAAAAATGCAAAAAATTAGCCAGCCATGGTGGTGCTTGCCTGTGGTCCCAGCTACTCGGGTGGCTGAGGAAGGTGGGAGGTGGAGGTTGCAGTGAGTGCAACCTCCAGCTCTCCAGCTTTCAAACTCCAGGACTTAGACTGATGTTCCCTCTGGGTTCTTGGACCTTCAGCCTTGGACTGAGAATTATACCATGGGCTTTCCTGGTTCTGAAGCCTTCAGATTTGGACAGAGCCATGCTACTGGCATTCCAGCTTGCAGACAATCTGTTATGAGACTTCTCAGCCTCATATATATATTTATTATTTCTTTTCACCTTGTAAACTTTGATCCATAATATAGTTTACCCAAGAACTAGTAACTGTGATGCACACATGTATCTTATTGGTTCTGTGTCTCTGGAGAACCCTGAAAAATACAATTGTGTTATGGTGATTTGGAGGCCATCAACTATGCCTGGCCCATAGCTGCAGTTTCTAGTTCTTGTGTAAACTATATTGTGAATTAAGTTTACAAGGTGAAAAGAAATCATTTTATCTTCTACTTACTTCAGAATTTTTTAAATGGTGATGATGTGTTTTATACATACATTACTGGTTTTATTTATAGGACTTGAACCTCAAATATGATTGGAATAAGGGCTGCAGGGGGAAAGGCAGGAATTTTAATTGGGAAGACAGAAAGATCGTTTTTGCTAAGACTGAAGTTCTCATAAACACTGAGCAGTTGCAGAATGGCCTTGATGAAGCCAGGGGTGGCTGGGAGAGCCAGTGAATGGATGGACTGATCCAGCTCGGAGTTGTTTTGGAATCTCAAAGTCTGGATTTAAATCTCAGTTCTTCCAGTTTAAGCAAAGAACATACCTCCCTGAAACTCAGTTTTCTCATTTGTAAAATAGGGACATGACAGGATTTTAGGAAGGGCATGAGGATGGAGTAAAACCATCCAGGAAAGACAATTTCCATAGTGCTTGTGCCCTACTGTTAGGACTTGTTTCCCTCTAGACCCTGAGAATCAAGCCCAGGTGCTATATGAGACAGGCAAACCTCCTCTGACTTCCCAGGTCTAGAAATCGGCTTTAAAACATGGATTTTGTTGTTGTTGTTGTCAAGGGTGGTGGCTCACACCTGTAATCCCAGCACTTTGGGAGGCCAAGGTGGGCGGATCACCTGAGCCCAGGAGTTTGCAGCCTGGGCAACATGGCAAAAACCTGTCTCTGCAAAAAATACACAAGTTAGTTGGTTGTGGCGAGGTGCACCTGTAGTCCCAGCTACCTTGGGGGGCTGAGGTAGGAGAATCATCTTAGCTTGGGAAGTGAAGGTTTCAGTGAGCTCTGATCGTGCCACTGCACTCTAGCCTGGGTGAGAGAAGTAAAACTCCATCTCAAAAAACAAACAAAACTCCATGGATTTTTGATGCAGTTTTCATTTTATTTTATTTCATTTCTATGGCTTCCTCTCTTTCCAAATCAAATGACTTATCTCTTTAGGACTGGTAGATGGAGTTTTCCTAGTAGGTACAAACTGACTCTTAAGCAAAGAATACACTTCATTTGTAAAATAATAACAGCAACTCCTTAGTAGTCTAGCGGTTAGACAAAATAAGTAAACATATAAATAAAACAGCAATGACAATGCAACAGAAAACCTTGGTTATCCTGAGCAAAACTCTTCCAGACACTGGAAATGAACACTCTTTTTAGTGATCAGTTTCATTTACGAAAGAAGGTTCACTCTTCAGGGAGACAGCAGGACTAAAGGGAGAAGCGATATGAAAACACTTCAAAGCCATAAACTTACATAAACATAAGTCTTATCATTAATAATGAGTACAGGATATTACATGTTGCATAAATGAAGAGTGTAGCAAGTAGACAAACCTTCCTCTCCTGCCCTTCTCTGCTCTGTTAGATTCTGGGGCAGAGCTAAGCTCAACTCAGTTTCTGCTCATCCTTGCTGGTTTAATTCAATGAGTCGACCTGCAAACACGGCCAGGGTTCCAATGATGCAGATGAGCATGAAGACTCCGAGGAGAATGTGGTCCATCACCATTGCAACGTACTTCCACTCCTCCGCCGCCTGGGAGAGAGGAAAATGTTAGACAGAGTCTCCCTAAGGTGGTTTTTGGACTCGCAACGTTCGTGCTTTACATCATCTAAGGTCCCTTCAATTTGTAGATCTCAAAGTCCTCCTATCCCTTAGCTGGCATTATCTTTATTTTTTGAATAGATTATTTACAAAATGATACCTTACTAAGGTGGTCTAGAGGTGGTCACCATGGTCCATCTTAGGTCAGTAGCTGCCCGTTGCATGCCACCTACTTGTCAAGCCAAACCCCTCATCTGTGCTCATGTGTTTGGACATTTAAACCCAGAGGCATTGATTTCCAGCCACAGAGCTTACGTTGTTAGACTCCTGGTCTGCCTTCATGGTCTCTGCGATGTACTTGATGCCCTCGATGGCACTTTTCACTTCGGGGTGTTTGATCAGGGGAGAGTGGAAGCCCATGGGTGGAGGCCCGGGCTTCCCAGAAATGTCAGAGATATCAATGTCTTCTGTAAAAATCTTTTTGTCTTGCTTTTCTCTGGATGGTCTTTTCATTGTGGAGAAAAACATGATATTTGGGATAGTGTCGATAAAAACCTAACATAAAAAAGAAATACATGCGTGAGAATTATTGTCCGTGAAGCAAGCATAAAACTCTATCTTTGAATTATCAATGTGATTTGGGGCAAGTCATTCCGTTTTTTTCAGCCTCTTTGTCCTTAGAACAAAAGAACTATACTAGATTTTTTCAAAGATCCCTCTGTATCCGGGTTCTGTGAAATCACTATGGTTAACAGCGATGATTCTGTAATGTGAGAAGTTCGCCACTGGAGGGAGCCCATGTGCAGTCATCGACCTCAGGCCACCGATGCGCTTAAAAGCTTCAGCATCCCCTACGGGTATGGAAAATGCCCTAGCAATGTGTCACCAGGATCAAATAGTTAAAGAAAGGGCCCCTCCACTTCAGATATATCCCACAAGACAGCTAGACTCTTTTCTTCTGTTTCCTGTTCCTGAAGAAACTGCAGTACAAGTATTGCCAGGTGTCATCTAATAGCCTTTATGGAAACAGGGACTCTTGCCCTCCTCTTAAAAGAGTACATTGTGAACAGTAGCTGCTTCTGTCAATTCCCGACAAATATTTTACATTCTACACAAAAGATCCTGGACTTCAGTGTCTCTGTAAAGTTTTGTCAAAAAAAGACATTCAAAATGTTAAATTTTTAAATTCATAACTTAGATATTTGAGACCAAGTCCATCAGTAAAACTCACTTTTGATCCTCTCTCATCAGGAAGCCCCACCTCTCTCGCCCTCATTCTATTCTCAACAGATGATTTCACCAGCAAAAAGTAAGCCACTCTGTTCACAAATTGGAAGACGTACAAAAGAAATCTCGAGAATGTCATGGCATTTCAATAAAAGGCAGCGTTTGTTGATCTTTTCTAATCAAAGAGATTCTTTAAACTTGAATTTGGAATGAGCTTTGTTAATTCTGTTTTTCTTTTCTCTCTGGGAAGGCTGCAAGAGTTGTTTATTCCTAAAAAGAGGCCAAAGAAAGTTTCTTCCAAAAATTCTCTAAAGCCCAAAAAGAACTCAGTTCCTAAATAGCCCCAGGGGTTAGCTAGAAACCTATTGATTCCTGGAAGGGGAGGCCAGTAGCTGTGCCCCCCCACCATGTGGAGTCTGCAGGGGCCACGGCCACTCACCTTCCGCACCCAGTTGGGCATGACATGGGTGCTGGGTGAGCGGTGGTGTGTGTTGATGACGATGACAGTGATGATGATGGATGCGATGACAAACACCATAGTGAACAGCATGTATTTTCCAATCAAGGGCACGGCACTGGATGTGGAGGGGATCAGCTCCACGATGACCAGAAGGAACACAGTCAAAGACAGTAAGACGGAGATGCTCAGAGTCATCTTCTCCCCTGGAAAGACAAAAAAAAAATCCTACAACCACCTATCTGGGATGGGCTGCAGTGTTCCCCCCACCCCGCCATTTATATGTGGAAGTCCTGAGCCCCGGGACCTCAGAATGTGACTGTATTTAAAGACAGGGACTTTAAAGAGGTAATTAAGTGAAAATGAGGTCATATGGGGCAGGGGTCTAATCCAGTATGACCGGTGTCCTTATAAGAAGAGGAATTAGGATGCAGATGCACTGAGGGAAGGCCATGGGACACAGGAAGAAGATGGCCATTATAAACCAAGGAGAGAGGTCTCACAAGAAACCAACCCTGCTGGCACCTTGATTTTAGAATTCCAGTTTCCAGGCCGGGCGCAGTGGCTCACACCTGCAATCCCAGCACTTTGGGAGGCAGAGGCAGGCAGATAACGAGGTCAAGAGTTTGAAATCAGCCCAGCCAACATAGTGAAACCTTGTCTCTACTAAAAATACAAAAAAAAAAAAAAAAAAAAAAAAATTAGCCAGGCGTGGTGGCAGGCACCTGTAACCCCAGCTACTTGGGAGGCTGAGGCAGGAGAATCACTAGAAACTGGGAGGCGGAGGTTGCAGTGAGCTGAGATCCCACCACAGCACTCCAGCCCAAGCCACAGTGCAAGATTCCATCTCAAAAAAAAGAAAGAAAGAAAGAAAAAAAAAAAAAGAATTCCAGTCTCCAGAACTGCATTGTTTAAGCCTCCCAGTCTGCGGTATTTTGTGTGGCAGCCCAAGCAAACTCATTCACCACTGAAACCCAAGGGTAAGAGGAGTGTGACTGGCATGTTCTCAGAGCATTATTCTGGGAAATCTCAATGCATTTTTTTCTGTAGAATTTCCTAGGTGACCTCCATGCCTTAACTTTTCTGACAGCAGCCAGTGGCAAGCATTTTCATTAGAGGCTGCCAAGCAGGAAACAGAACAAGGTTCATCTCATGCTCCAGATTTCTATTTCTTGGTGGAACTCAGGGAACTGAGAGGGGCTCTGCGTGGACAAGCTAGACTCAGTGTGGCAGTTTTTTCTTTTGCAGCAGAATGCATCAAACCTCATAAAGCAGAATCATCTCGGGCCTACTTATCACCCAGCAGATGAATGGGCATCCTGGAAGTACACATATGTTTCTGTTATTAAAGGAGGAAGCTGTAAGACCAGCACCCAAGAAAATGACAAAATCTGAAAGGCCAAGGAGAACTTGGCATCCCGAGTGATCTTCTGATACAGTGGTATTGCACCACTCACTGTCTCATTTTCATATAAGAGGAAGTTTGTCTTCTCACTTACTTCTTGTTCTGTTTTGCATTCTAAGGGAGCAGGGATTTCCCCAGCCCCTACCTCTTTTCTGTAGACCCTTTGATCTCAGGAGGGTTTTGGCTGGGCAAACTTGGCAGCAGGAAGGTCAGGGGCCGAATGGCACTGAGGTATTTTTGTGATGCTTGACCACCTTAGATGCAGCAGAGAAGCTTCTGGCTGGCCTTGCTGTGTGGTGCTCCTGGTAACCCTTGTGTTACCCTGCTTTCAAGTATGAAGCTTTCCCTACTGGCTGCTTCCGGATGCTAGAATATGTATAGAATATGTATGTATGTATAGGATACAGAGTAGATGCAAACAAGAAATTGTCAAATCTACCTGGTGGGTAGGAAAATCTTTCAAAGTGAAAAAGAAGACAATTACTAATACAAAATATTCATCCAGTTATATAAAATTTATTGATTAATAATAATAGCCAATATTTATCAAGCATAGTGTTTTTTGTTTGTTTGGTTGGTTTGGTTTTTGAGACAGAGTCTTGTAATTCTGCCTGGAAGGCTTCTCTTATTCTCTGTTGCCCAGGTTGGAGTGCAGTGGCACAATCTCAGCTCACTGCAGCCTCTGCTTCCCGGGTTCAAGTGATTATCCTGCCTCAGCCTCCCAAGTAGCTGGGATTACAAGCACGTGCCACCATGTGCAGCTAATTTTTCTATTTTTAGTAGAAATGGGCCAGGCTGGTCTCGAACTCCTAACCTCAAGTGATCCACCTGCCTTGGCCTCCCAAAATGCTGGGATTACAGGTGTGAGCCACTGCACCCAGCTCCTACATGCTTTTCAAGCACATGTCATTTAATATATAATATAATTTAACTAACCAGAGACTCTGGTTCATTCCCATAATGCCTGACAGTGTTTTTACTTTAAAAAGTTTCATCTGAGGGCCGGTGTGCAGTGGCTCATGCCTGTAATCCTAACACCTTGGGAGGCCAAGGCTGGGGAATCACTTGAGGCCAGGAGTTTAAGACTAGCCTGGGCAACATAGCAAGACTCCATCTCTATTTATTTATTTTTTTAATGTAAAAAAGTATCATTTGATTGGAAAGTTTAAAAAAATTGTGTTTGTGATAATCTGTTTAAAAATGAATGCACAACAGGCACAGTGGCTCACACCTGTAATCCCAGCACTTTGGGAGGCCGAGGTGGGGAGATTGAGCCCAGGAGTTTGAGACTGGCCGGGCAACATGGTGCAACCTCATTTCTACAAAAGATACAAACATTAGCCGAGTGTGGTGACACATACCTGTAGTCTCAGCTACTCAGGAGGCTGAGATGAGAGGATCACTTGAGCATGGGAGGTTGAGGCTGCAGTGAGCCATGATCACACCACTGTACTCCAGGCTGGGTGACACAATGAGACCCAGTCTCCAAACAAAAACAAAAACCCGAGTGCAATCACTGGAACATGCATTCTGTGGGGTGAGGCACTTTCTGTCTTATTCTCTACGTCTGTCTGCCATATAATATTTGTTCAACAAATGTTCATCGAATGAGTAAATGAATAATCTTTTTTCCTCATTGGCAAGTTGGATTTAAACTTTTGTGGGTTTTTTTAAAAAGTCATTTTGATAAAAGTTGCTACCTGTCATAGCTAGAGGTTTATCTGTATCATCTTTCTTTTTTCTGAACTTGTCTGCCATCAATTGTTTATAAATAGTGGCTTGGTGGCAGGCATACGGGTGCGCTTTCCTCCTTTTTGGTAGATTGTTGTTGTTTAATAAAATTATGTCACAGATGTGATTGCTCAGTGGGAGGTAAGTAAGCTGTCCAGGCTGATATGTGAGGAAGAACGGGCACTTGGGAAGTAGGGCTTTGTGTGCAAAGATACCACCATCTGGAAAAGAGATATGCAAAATCAGGTGGTGAGCAGTGGGTAAAGGAGCAAGACCAGGATTAGTCAGCATATAGAAAGTGACTTCATAGAAAAAGTGGCATGAGAAATGTCTGGGGTCACACGCCTTACCCAGCACATTTCTGGGCACACGGTATTCAGCAAATAGGTATTGGCGCTTCATGCACTTGAACCAGCCTGAGCTACAATGTGCATCTTCAGGGTCATGTTCAACTCGACTCTGCCACTCTGGACATCTGCCCCAGCTGTGAGCTCCACTCGCAGTACCTCTCACCACTGCGCACGCCCACTCAGCAAATGCACTCTCCCAGTGATGACGATTTGGGTCGATCTGCCTGTTTGTTAGCACATGATTATTTCTGGCTTTCCCCAAAATAGCAGCACGAGACTTATCAGCGTCAGCAGCAGCAGTCATGGCAACCACACCCACCTGAGTCTGTGGGCAGGTAGAACACCAGGCCAGTTAAGAAGGAGAAGAGCAGGCAGGGGATGATGACGTTGACAATGAAGTAAAGGGGCAGGCGCTGCATGACGAAGTGGTAGGTGATGTCCAGGTAGGGGGTGTCAGGGCAGCAGGAGTAGAACACCCAGTGCTTCCAGCCCCGGGACTCCTTGATCACCCACTCCCCACTCTCCATGAAGTTGCTCAGGTCTGGCTGGTCGCTTTCCTGAGAAAGAAAACGGAGTTTGGAAATCCCAGGCATGTCACCCGGATGGGGGCAGCGTTTTGTAACCAGCAGTGACAAGGCCACAGATTCCAGCTCTGTGGGTCACACACCTAGGAGGGACTCTGAGGCACTACTGCTTTAGGGTCTTAGATTCCTTTCCTATGACATAAAGGGGTTTGGACTAGTGGCATTCTCCATTTTGTCTACACATTCAAGTCACCTGGGAGCTTTTAAGCATATTGATGCCCTACCGCCACCCCAGACCCATTCCATCAAAATTTTTGAGACTGAGCCTGGGTGTAGGAAATTAATTTAAGCTCCCATTTAGTTCTCCCTTCCCAAATAACTCGAACCAGCTAACTGGTACGGAAAGCCCCTGGATAATCATAGGCTGTCAGGACCAGTTAGAACTTGTGATGTTCTACCTTGAATAACACCCCAAGTTCTAACTGGTCCTGAGAGCCTATGATTATCCAGGGGAAAGTTGGAGGCCCAAATCACACTTTTCCTGAAGCCACCCTTATTATATGTGGCCACCACTTACCGGGTTGATGGCCACGACAGAGCCATCATAGGTCCAGGTGCCCAGCTTCATGCTGCAGTTCTGTTCATCAAAGGGAAAGTGGGTGACAATGATCTCACAGTAGCTTTTAAAGATGGCTGGAGGTGTCCATGTGATGTGGCCAGTGTAGTCCAGGAGCACTTTGGTGAACTTGACAATAGCAAAGTCACCATCTGCACTACAGTTGGGATAAAAGAGAAAAATTGCTCTAAGTGACAGATGAGCCTTCCATTCTGCTTGGGGATGTGAACAGGAGACAGCTGTTAATTATTCAGGTGCTAATTATAGAAGCTCTCTTTCAGGCAGTGTCACTTTTTATCTATTGCAATGTTTTCCAGATTTGATAATAAGAATCACCAGGGTGCTTGTTAAAAATACAGAGCCCTGCACACCCTCTAAGTAAGCCCTGAATTTGAGGATCTGGGAAAGAATATGGGAACCCACAGTTTTAAAGAAATAACAGGTAACACGGTTCCACTGCATCCCAGATTATTTTTCCAGTCATCAGGAGTATTTGTAATGTTAATATCTATCTATCGCCTCCCTGATATATTCTGAGAGTTCTTTGGAAAAAAAAAACACACAGGAATTTTACAAAAAAGCACCTCCAGCAGCTCATTACTGTGACAAGCAGGTTAGGGAAGGGCCTAATACTTTTTTATTTTTTATTTTTTTGAGACAGAATCTCACTTTGTTGCCCAGGCTGGAGTGCAGTGGTGCAATCTTGGCTCACAGCAAACTCTGCCTCCTGGGCTCAAGCAATTCTTTTGCAGCCTCCCAGGTAGCTGGAATTACAGGCACCCACCACCACACCCAGCAAATTTTTTTGTATTTTTAGTAGAGACTGGGTTTCACTATGTTGGCCAGGCTAGTCTTGAACTCCTCACCTCAAGTGATCCACCCGCCTCGGCCTCCCAAAGTGCTAGGATTACAGGCATGAGCCACCACACCTGACTGGCCTACTACTTTTTAAAGAACTATTTAGAACTCACTGAGGTGAAGTCACAAAGTCAGATACTGTCAAGGCCAGACAGGTGAGGAATGAGTGCAGGGTGACACTGCTGAACAGAGTGCCCCTCTCTCCTGTCAGGAAGGTGTCACCTTGCAGTGTCCCCTGAGGTGCCCATGTGGGAATGAAGGCCCAATCTTGCCAGATATTTGGATTCTTCCTTAGAAGCTGGAAACCTAGAATTTTTAAAATCAAAAATTGCCAGATGCTGCCAGGTACAGTGGCTCATGCCTGTAATCCCACCACTTTGGGAGACTGAGGCAGGAGAATCACTTGAGTCCATGACTCATATTATAATTTCCATGAGTTCAAGACCAGCCTGGGCAACAGCAAAACCTCATCTCTATTAAAAATTTTTTAAAAACTAGTGAGACATGGTGGTATGTACCTGTAGTACCAGCTACCTGGGAGGCTGAGGCAGAGGATTGCTTGAGCCCAGGAATTCAAGGTTGCAGTGAGCTATGATCACACCACAATACTCCAGCATGAGCAATGGAGCAGAGACCTGGTATCAAAAAAAAAAGTAATATGGAAGTTTCAATGTTGGATTTTCCTGGAGAAGCTAAAAAATATATTTTAATGTTATATTTCTCAATTTTCAAATGTTGGCAATGATTTATTATTTTTAAAAAGACACCATGGGAGGTTCTGAAAAAACAAAATAAGCCACTTCTGCAGACCTTATTCACTGGGTAACTTACTCTTTGCCTAAACAACAACCTGTGTTCAGGGGATTTAGCAGAGGGCAGGGTGTTAGAATAGGTGTTGAATGGGTGAGAGGGGTCTGCCTCAGTGGGATTTCAGGGGCATCATGGCATATGTTGGTTCCTCATGTTGTAAATCAAGAGATTTTATTCCCATTGATTTTTCCTTGGGACTGAAGTGGGCTTTTTACCTGGAAAACTGTGTGGTGTTGGATTCCCCCAAAACAGCCCCAAAGGACAGAGAGTCATAGGTTTGTCTTAGTCTCTTCTAATAAGCAGGTAAAACAGGGCTCTCTCTCCACCAGGGTGTTCCTGAGTGAGTTTGGCAAAAGAACCAAAGGATTTTAATTGCTCCTCTCAGATTCCTACTGCAAGAGAAACTTAAAGATACTCTGCTCTATCAGCCCATTTGTCCAAAAAGTTTATGCAAATGATCAGATAATTTGGCTCAAGCTTGAACCCCAACTATAATTGGACAACATGTGGCGAAAAATCAAAGTTGGGAAGGGCCTGCCTTAAAGGGTATCATTTTCATCCACTAGCCCTGTCACCTTCCCTAAGCCAGCTAGGACACACAGCTTGTGAACTCCCTACACAAGGACACTACACATGTTGTATAGTGTCAGACCATAAATCCTCTGGGCTGGTATCGCATGCTCCTGCCTGGGAAGGATGCTTTTTGAAATGAGCATTTCCTGAAAAATGAAGGGTATATGCTAATGAACGAGTCATTAGACTGGAGTGTCTTGAATCATATTATAATTTCACAACATGCAGGCTGTCATGGGCCCCAGTGGACGGGCAGAGGAGGCATCCCAGGCCAACAGCAGCAGTGGGTGTTGGGAAGGCATTCAGGACGTAATGAGTAACAACTCCAGGAGGCTCAAATATTTGGTAGGGAGGACACTGGATTCCAAGGAACTCAGTGATAGGATGTTTGGGTGCCTTGGAAAGTTGCCACGTGTGCTTCAGGGATTAAATGTCCCCCACCCTCAGCCTGGATTGAATTTGGCTGCAGAAATCCTTTCTCTTTAAGACCTGAGATTCCATATGGCACCCCTAGTCCATCAACTTCACTCTTGGTTTAGAGTGATTTCTTTTTTTTAATTTTGTAGAGACGTTGTCTTGCTATGCTGCCCAGGCTGATCTCAAACTCCTGGCCTCAAACAATCCTCCCACCTTGGTGCTCCCAAAGTGCTGAGTTTACAGGTAGGTGTGAGACACCATCCTAGGTGATTCAACATCAGCAGTGGTGAGAAGCATTCCGAGGGCGCAGCCCTTCCATTAGGGCGCTTTCTCCACCTGCTCCTGGAGCGCCCTCTGCCACCTGTGCAGTTTGCTTACTTGTTATAGAGAACAAGGTCTGGGCGCCAGATCTTTTCTGAAGGAATGTGAATTTTTTTCACACCACCATAGTCATCTGGATTCCATTTTAGGTTGTAGTCCACCCATTGCTAGAAACAAAGACATGCTGCTAGTTAAAAAGCCAAAAACAGTTTTTAACATCTAAGGTTATCAAGGACCCTGATGTGCATGGGAATTCAGCATTGACAGAAATTGTTCTTCCATAAGAAAAGTTTGATTCAGAATTCAGCTTTCACTTTAGTAAACAAGGACAGCAAAAAAACTCTGACGACGTGCTTGCACTGTTTCCAGAATCTCACCTATGTTCACTCATTTAGTCCTCACACAATCCCATGAGGTGAGAGTGATTACTGACCTCATTCTACAAATGAGAAAACAAAGGAACCCTCCAAGTCATGCAGCTGGGAGGTGGCAGATCTACCATGTCACCCTGTCCACCACCAGGAAAGGAGAAAGACCCTAGTATGAACATTTTCCTCAAGCAGGAAACATTGTTTTTAAAAAGTATCATATATTTTTCTACATTATAAAAGTAATGGCTGGGTAAGATGGCTCACGCCTGTAACCCAGCACTTTAGGAGGCCGAGGTGGGTGGATCACCTGAGGTCAGGAGTTTGAGACCAGCCTGGCCCACATGGTGAAACCCCATCTCTACTAAAAATACAAAAATTAGCTGGGCATGGTGGTGTGGGCCTGTAATCCCAGCTACTCAGGAGGCTGAGGCAGGAGAATATCTTGAACCCGGGAAGTGGAGGTTGCGGTGAGCTGAGATCATGCCACTGCACTCCAGCCTGGTTGACAGAGAAAGGCTCCATCTCAGAAAAAAGGAAAAAAAAAAAAAAATGTAATACATATTAAGCATCCCAAATCTGAAATCTGAAATGCTCCAAAATCCAAAACTTTTTGAGCACCAACACGGCACTCAAATAAAATGCTCACTGGAGAATTTTGAATTTCAGATTTTCAGATTTGGGATGTTCAACTGGTAAGCATATGCAAATATTTCAAAATAAAAAATCCAAAATCTGAAACACTTCTGGTCCCAAGCATGTTGGGAAAGGGCTACTCCACCTGTATGTGCCCACTGCAGCACGATGCTACGGGTTCAACTGCGTCCCCCTAAAATTCATGCCGAAGCCCTAATTCCCAGTGTTTCAGAATTTGGAGACAGGTTCTTTACAGAGGTAATTATGTTAAAATTAAGTCATTAAAATAGACTGTCATTTAATATGACTGGTGTCCTTATAGAAAGGGGAAATTTAAAGACTCATATAAATTTAAATATACCTATATATCACATACACAAGAACACCATCTGAACATGAAGACAGTCATCTACAAGCTGAGGAGAGAGGCCTAGGACAGATTCTTCCTCACAGCCCTCAGAAGGAACCAACCTTGCAAATACCTAGACTTCTATCTTCCGGAACTATGAGATGATAAATTTCTGTTGTTTAAGGCACCCAGTTATGGCAGCCCTAGAAAACTAATACACACAGAAGAAGCCCTAAAGTTTAAAAAAACAAACAAACAAAAAAACCCAAAATCAAACAGGATCCATATTTCACCATCTCAAAAATATCTATTTCAACATTTTGGTACATATTCCTGTTACCCAAATTGATTTCCTCTGGGCCCAGGTCTAATTACAGGGGAAATAAAAATGACGTGACATACATGCAATTATCTGGCTGAGTTACCTGTTTCAGACGCACGTTGGTTGTCACGATCTGATTTACTTCATCCTGGAAAAAAATAAGGCATCGTCTTTATAGGGGAGGGAGGGGTCCCATGGGAGAAAACCCTGGGGTGAGAGGTGCGGGTGTGAGGGCAGCCCTGAGCACTCTCGTCTCACCACATTGATGAGCTGTATCAGCTGCAGCCCCACGGTGACCTCCACGATCTGGCGGTGGTCTTCCACTGGCCGCACCACGCTGCTGTAGTCTTTAAATAGCTTTGCCACCAGACGGGTCTCATGTTCGGAGCCCAGGACGAGGCCAGCTGAGACAGCAGATGACACCCACACTGTCAGATTCTGCTCCCCACCCTCCAAACACACAAACATGAGGAACTGAGGCATAAGCAGCTAATGAAAGGCACACAGGCCTCCTTGTTGAAAGGCTCCCAAATGCAGCTGTTATTGCCTTAAGTTTTTTTCCAAGTACAGTTGCTGGTATGGTCCCTTACCCAGGTGACCGTAGGGTGTGCCAGAAAATCACCACAATTGAATTTTGGACAGGTGACATTCTTTAATACAGCCTGGCTGAATCAAGCTTGCCAGGCACACATATGCACGTACGTGCACACACACACACACACACACACACACACACAAGCTAATCTCCGTGTTTCAGAGTCTGGTCATGTGTAATGAAATCTTGCACTGGCTATGTCAGATCTCATGATGCCATGAACAGCCAAAACTGATGCTGGTTGAAACCCACTAGAGTGGTCATAATTAACAAGTAGAAAATAACAAGGGTTGGGGAGGTTACAGAGAAACGGAACCTCATATGTTGCTGGCTGGAATGTAAAATGGCAGTTAGTCAACAAGTTCAACACAGTGACCATACGATCCAGCAATCCCACTCCTAGGTCCACACTCGAAAGAAGAGCAGCACTATTTCCAATAGCCAAAGGGTAGAAACAGCTGGAGTGACCATCAACAGGTAAATGGATGGAAAAACTATGGTATATCCATATAATGCACTATTATGCAGACATGAAAAGGAATTATGTACTGACACATGCTACAACATGGATGGTGCTTGGAAACGTTTTGCTAAGTGAAAGAAGTCAGACACAATGGGGCAAGTCTTCTATGATTTCATCTATGTGAAGTATCCAGAATAGGTAAATCCATGCTGAGAGAAAGCAGACTTGGAGTTACCAGGGACTTGGGGGAGAGAGAGATGGGGTGGGAATCATTAATGTGCCTAAAGTTTCCCTTTGGGATGATGAAAACATTCTGGAAATAGATAGTGGTGATGGTCATATAACATTATGAATGGACTTAATGCCACTGAATTGTATAAAGTGGTTAAAATGGTAAATTTTATGAAATGGGTGTTTTACTATGATTTTTAAAAATGCCATTGCTGGCAGATACATGCCCCAGTTAAGTTGTTAAAATAGAGTGAAAACTGTGCTTTGTTGATCTGGGTTTGGGGTTCCTAGTTGGAAAATGAGTGATTCCAAGGAACCTTGACTATATTTTCCTTCAGGATAGAGAGCAATACCTAATACTCTCAGAGCCTGCAGCCCTCTTTTCTGTTTACAGCTCTTTTCAATCTTCATCAGCTGCAGACAAGGCAGGCAGGGAGACATTCTCACCTGAGATTCAGAGAGGGTGGACCACTTGTCCAGGGTCCTGTGACCAGCAAAGGCAAAGCTCAGATTAGAATCCTGTCATTCTGTGCTGTGCTCCTGCACTAACTCTTGATACTAACAGTGTGTTGTGAGCTGTCCTGGAAACTCACAATGGCATGTGCTACTATTCCTATGAGAAAATGTGTTCCAGATCCCAAGCGTCTTATAAGGATCTTTGTAATTCAAGCCTTCCATGGATTAGAGACTGCATGTCCAAAGCTGGGAGAGGAAGTAGACACACAATCCATTTGCCTTCATTCATGTAACCAGATCTCCCCTTTCCACAGGCTATTGCTGAGGCTGCAATGCAGTGGCACAATCACAGCTCACTGCAGCCTCGACCTCCCAGGCTCAAGCAATCCTCCCATCTCAGCCTCCCCCAACCAAGCAGCTGGGACCCCATCTCTATAAAAAATACAAAAATTACCTAGGCGTGCACCACCACACCCCAGCTAATTTTTGTATTTTTTGTAGGGACAGGGTTTTGCCATGTTGTCCAGGCTGGTTTCAAACTCCTGAGCTCAAGCCATCCACCCGCCTTGCCCTCCCAAAGTGCTGGGATTACAGGTAAGAACCACCTCACCTGACCAGTTTCACAAGTTTTCTGAACCCAGAATGTTCCAAGCGCTCCCAAGGTGCCCAACCATGCAGATATTTCACACGATATTTCCCCAAAACCACATTTTGCATTTGAGGACTCTCGAAGGGAATATGTTGTTGGAAGATCCAGTTTTTGCCACCACCCCATTGAGCCCCTGGGACTTGACCATCCTGTCCTCCATGCATCTTCTATCCTGGGCCTCATCCTTTCATGGTGGGGTTGCAGACTGGAATGGATTACTGAGCACCTTGGCCACTGAATTTGAAGCTGTTGCTTTGGCCTTGCCCTGGGTTGCTTATTTTTAAATGACTGTTCATTCCAATTTGACAGGAAGAACATATTAGAAAGCAGAGGATAAGCAGATGGTCAGCACTGTGTAGCAGGAGAACTATGCAGACCAACCCTACGGCCCACTATGAGGAAGGGGAGGTCAAGAGAAGCAGGCATAATCAGCATTCCAGTGACAGCCACCTCCTCCTCTCCCACCTTAGCCAATAACGAGGTGGCCATTCCTTCCATAAGGAATTTCTAACAATTCCCAAGGAGGGCTTCATTTCTTAGATGGTTTCATTGGTTTCCTTTTCTTTCTTCCTCCCCAAAGCAGTGTAGAGTGTTAGAAAACTCACAGGACTCAAAGTCCAGAACTCTATGATTCCCTTTGCAACTCCAATATGGCCTGGAGAGTTGGGTTAGTTCTTCATGGATTCAATGAATTACAGTAAATACTTTTATAAAAAGATAGGGCACAAACAAACCTGCAGATAAAAAATTAAATAATGTCAAATCTCTGTTTTTAGCAAAATTATATTTAGAGTATTTATTCAGATGATGGTAACATTAATTCATTCATGAAATATTTCTTGAGCATTTACTGTGAGCAAAACATTGTTTGGGGAACTTGGAGATATTCTAAAGTGAATCCATCTTTCTATGCTCATGGAGACTGACATTTGTCATTTATGTAAATAACTGTGAACAAGTTGGAAAGTGATAAGCCACAAGAAAGATGGCAATGAAGTACTTGGGATTCCAGAGGCAAAGAGAAGAAAAAGTTGAAATGAAAGATGCTGTATAAATAGAGCAGAGATCATGCCGTGCTAAGCTAACACAGGAAAAGCGTCCCTGATGTAAATGACCATTTTGCCCACAAAGGACTGATTCTAAGAAGGGAAACTGAACTACAATTTCAAAGTGTTCCTTTTGTACCACACTGGTTCAATTTGTATTTGTATGCAGGAAATAGCCTCCTGGGCAGCGCAAAAGAAATTTTGAACTGTTCCTAGTCCCATGGACCACTATTATCCTAACCTGATCCTGTAGCTCTTGCTACCTTTGGCTAATTCAGGCTGTGTTTTCTGACTGTCCATGTAATAAACCACGTCTCATATTGACCATGTTCCAAAACGTATAAATTAATTGACCTTGGGCAGGTCAGCTTTAGTTTTCTCATAATAAAAAATTGAGGATGTTGGACTGCGTGATCTAGCTCTAAATTTCTATAAATCACCCATGGGAATTGATACCAGCAAACTCTAGATTTGACCTAAATATATATCACATATTTCTTTAATAGCTAATCATGCATTTTTGGTTAGCAATAACCAAAATCCTAAGAGATCACTTAAGGATTTTTACATTAAAGTGTACCATTTAAGAATTTTTCAGTAAGTGTGGTTTTGTGTGTGCACATGTGCATACACACACACACACACACACACACACACACACACACCAGGCCAGCTTTTGTTGGATAAAGTCCAAATCCCACAGGATATAATTTATCTGAGTTTAGGCTTTTTCACTCAACTCTGCTATTGAAAAAAATTAATAATAAAGCTTTTTGTCTCTTGCCCAGAAGGCCTGTGTTTTTCAGAGCAATATTAGAAATGAAAAATCACGGGATGTCAGCCACCTTGTTTCTCAGTTGGGATGATATCACCAGTAAACTTTTATGTGAAGCAATCACCAAACATGTCCCGTTTCCCTCTAGCGGAAGTCTGGGATTCAGGATGGTGTTTCAGCTGCTGTGTTAGGACACATTCCAGAGTAGAATGCAGGTCAAACGCTGTGCAAGGTTTATAATTTCAATTCAAACCCAAACCTATATATAGTAACATTCTTTAAAAAAAAAGTAGATAGGAATGCATTCATAAGGAATTTTTTTTTACTCCAGAAACAAAAAAAAATTATAAAACACTCCTGTCTCTATGGAGAGAGTTTAGTTACGATTATTAACTGGTTTCTATCTCCAGCACATGTAGCTGTCAATCAGTCCTCTTTATTATTAGAATTCTCCTGGAGCAGTAAACGGGCTTGTTAACTCCATTGCTGATGATGATAAGGCACCATTCTAAGTCTCTGTGGTTGTTTATATATGAACCCCAGGACACTACCGTGGTCTACAAGGGGTCCAGGTCCTGTAAGTTGTGCAGAGTTTTCAGAAGAGTGAGTTGGCTGCCAGGCATGATGGATGGAGAGACGTGTGTGTCTACCTTGTAGTGTTTTGCCAAGCAGTTCCTATTTTAATTAGATAACGCAAACTAAGTCTTTATCCAAAAACTCAATCAAGCGAACATCAGGAAGAACTGACAGAGCAGCCTCTGGCTGGGGAGCCCACACACTTTGTGGTGTCATCAAAGAAGCAAGCCTTTGATTATGGGGCCTCCAGGACTTTAGCCTCAAAGGAGAGCCCTGTCCCCACCCCTGACCCCAGCACTTACCTGTGCAAAGACTGAAGAGCAGAAAGAGAGGCCGGGGCTCCATAGGGTACCAGAGCTGGCGTGGACCAGAGCAGAGCGGCGGTCTGTGTTGCTCTCTGGCACTCTGGCTGGGTGCTTGGCTGCCGGAGGGTTTGGAAGGCGAGTCGGCTCAGTGGAGCTATTGTTTTACACCACCTGTTTGCGGGAGCGACAGCTGGGCTGCCCTAAGCCCTGGAGTCCAGGGAGTTGCTGGGACCGTACACCATTACAGATGTGCCTGGCTTTACACAATTGCTTCCCCTCGACAAGCTGAGTATGAACTGCATTATATTTTAAATGTACCAGGAGTCAGATCTTAATGGAAAAAAGGTATAGAAAGGAAGGAATTGTTTTGAAGGGTGAGCCAACCCCCTCCCTTTTGTGTAAAGCAGAACCTCATCCCTGTGGGTTGATTTGATTAGGATCATTTAGTCTGAGTAGATAGCTGTTTGTCCTAAACCCAAAATCCATATTCTGCAAACGTGGCAATTCATTTCCTCTGCTTCTGTGTTAGGCTGAGGGTGTCTGGGGTGTTTGTGACTGCCTGGATTTCAGAAGAGTACAGCTGGTGTTGAATCTGCTGCTGGAGAGTCCCCATGTTGGTTGGGTTTGGTTTTTAACAAAGACAGCTTCTTCCATAAAACTGGCTTTACTGGCCCCCAAGGTGGCTGCTCCAACCCCTATCTCTGTATCAGGCAATACCTATCCCATGTGGACCATTAGCTGGAGCAAATTGCCCACATCCTCTGCACTGTGATTCAAGTGAGGAGTAATTATCGGGAAAAGGTGTCCCACCACATCAGCAGTTGTTCCGGGTCCCTGCCTCCTTCCATCCATCCCTCTGCCCACTCTCACTCAGGGAAGCAAAGAGCAGAGAGGTTCAGCTTTTCAATTCTCTTGCTTGAAAAACATCCTAAAAACCAGCAGTTAGTAATTTCTCAGCCTGAGAAGTATTGTTACCTGAGCTATGCTTCTTTGCAGGGCGTGAGGTGGGTTCACAGAAGGAGAGGGTTGTTTAAAGGTACCTCGCCTGTTCCCTCTGGGCCTCCATCCCACGTGGAAATAGGTGGGAAATGTCCTTTCACCTCAAGCCCACGGACAACATCCTGACAGAGCTTCTCATCCCAGTGGATCCAAACAAATCATTAGCGAAGGGGCTTGGAGGTCAGAGGAGAGAGCTGCAAGCTCACACTATTTACATATTTTGTTTAAACTATGGGAGATCAGTTAACTGTTTGCTAAAAAAAAATTGGTTCTGTCCCTTCCATGGAATAGCCCTGTGGCAGAAATACAACCCCCACCCTCCAACCAGCCCCTTCCATCTAAATGGAGCCAGGTGACTGGGCTCTGGTCAGTTGTATGCAAGGAAAAATGTTCTTAGACTCACAAACCTACCAGAGCTCAGCCCTGCCCTTCTAGACTTCTGATGGCTGGAATGGACATGATCCCAGGGCCACCTTAGAAACCATGTTTGGAAGGTGGCATTGCTTTTGACATTCTGAATCCTTGAATGACTGCATGGAGGGGAACCCCCTATCCACCTGGTTACCACCCAGCACTATTGCAGTGAAAACAAAACATAGTATTGTGTCGATCCATCAAAATCCTAGGTTTTATTCATACAGCAGCTGGTGTTCCATAATTAATACAAAATGTAGCCCTTTGCACTAGTATCCTGGGGTTAAAAATAAATTCTAAAATGTGTAGCACTGCAGCGGAAGGCAAGAAAATTGATATTGGAGGCTGAAAAGATGAAGAGCCCTGTTGTATAGTACCAAATAGTTTAATAACACTGTTGTCCTCAATTGCTTGGTGAACAATGTGTCTACTGAGCCTGTAGCTCCCAGAGAAGAGGTTGGTAAACCCAAAGTTAGTGCACGATGGTTCTCTTTTGCTTTGTTTAGCAAGTCAGTACAAGGAAGAGCTGAGCTCAGGCAAAAATGCACTGGTTCAAGAGCAGAAATGAAAAAGAATAGAATGAGTCCAGAAATGTAGAGTCTTCTGTTTTGAACTTCAAAGAGTAAGTGAAAACATGGAATAAAGGCTTTGATCAACCAAAGCCCATTAAGACTTCTCTTTAAATAGGCAGTTTCATTACAACAGCAAAGATTACTTGGAGGGTGCTTTCTTCACAGCCAAGCCTATTTTTTTCAGATGGCTTCAAGAGGGCTGCTATTAAGTTGAAGGAGAGAGGTATAGTGGTTAGGATGCAAAGAAATGCATCGGATTGGAGAAGTGTGTCCGGGAAAGAACCCCATGTGTGTACATAGGCACATAGGAATAATTGAAACAAATATTGCAGAACCTTACTCAGTTTTTGAAGGAATTGTATTGCCAAGGAGTTCATGAACCCAGGCTACAAAAGTTTTGGTTGTTCAAGGCTTAAAGCAGTCCTTGAGTTCCCAACCACACACTGCCAGAAAGCAGGCTCCAAGATCTGCACAGTCTTCCAAAAAGAGTGCTGTCTCCATCTCGCTTCAGATGTGGCCAGTGAGCAAGGAAGAATCTCCCCGGGGGCGTAGCCAGGAACCTCAGACAGCAACAGACAAGGGAGTTCCACCCACAAAGCAGAATCGGGGCGAATCGAGGAATCTGTTGAGACCCTCTCTGTGCCCGCCCAGGTGCCGCTGGCTTTCTGCTTACAGTCAATGCCTGCAACCCTCTGCCTGAGGGATTATTTTCTTTTTTTCTTTTCAGCGATGGGAACACAAGAAACAAGCCTGAAATGTAAAAATGTTGCTGCCTCCAGAAACAGGCCTCAACCAATATCCAAGGATAAATATCCCCACTCCCTCACCCCTTGGACTGGGTAACTCCCAAGCGTGCCCTGCACTGCCACTCTGTGAGAGTGAGTCCCTGTGATCCATGATGGAAATGGCTCAATAACCCTCCCTTTAATTGACTTCCTGTCCCTCTCTGTCTCATCTCCCCACTCTGCCACCTCTCAAGTACACTTCCTTCAGGGTCAGGGGGACCTTAATGCAAGACAGAATTTCTCCCACTCCCTGGCACGGGGTCTTCACAATGATGCTATTGGAGGCTTTTCCCAGCATTTCCACCATCTTATCACGTCTCTTCTAAAGGTGAACAGTTGAAACCTCAGACTTAAGAAAGTGAGTACAACCGCTATTAATATTATCCTCTGGAGTAACTTACTTTTTTCATTTAAAAGAATATTATTCAAGTAATTTGAATTTATTATAGAGAATTTAGAGAACAGATGAATGAAATGACCCACTATCTTCTACCCAGAAATATTTATCTTTATGTTTTAGTTTGTGTCTGTTCAGACCCTTCTTCTATGCATTCCATCCATTCATTCACTGAACATTTTTTCACTGGGTTTTGCTATGTGCCAAGCAGTTTTCTAGGCATTTTGAATACATCAATAAATACAGCAAACAAAGATTCCTAGTCCTCAGGAAAAATGCATTCTAATTGGAGGCGATGGACAATTAAAAATATATATATATTACAATTTATTTATATATTATATATGTTATATAACATATATTTATACATTATATATGTTACATAATATATAAGATATATATCCTTTGAACAATGTATTCATATATTATATAATATATAACATGTTATATAATATAAATGTTATATAATATATAACATAAATGTTATATATGTATTGTATTATATATAATATACATACATTCTAATTATATAATTATGTAATATATAATAATTATGTGACACGTGATACATTATAATTAATTATATACATTATAACTGATAATATAATGTATTATCTATGTTATATATAATGTATAATATATATAATATAATATATGTTATATATTATACATGTATACATGCATATATATTATGCTATATATACTATATATTATAGTATAGTTACATATGTATGTTATATATAATATATAAATTGTAAAAAAGATGTATATATCATTTTTATTTATATAAAAATATATATCTTTATATATCTTTTTATTATATATTTTATATAAATAACATATGTAATTTATGTAAGTAAATTGTTATACCTAATAAGTAAATTGTTTAATGTGTCAGGAAAAAATGCTATAGGAAATGGAAAAAGCAGAGCAGGATGAAAGGGGACTAGAACAGCTGAAAGGGGGTTGCAATTTAAACACAGCAGGTAGGGTGGGCTTCACTGAGGAGGTGGCATTTGAAGGAGATGCAGACAGATATCTGTGGCAGGAGCATTGCAGGCAGAGTAAGCAGCAACACAGAGTCCCCAGGGAGAATGGGACTGGTGTGCTCAGGCATAGCCAGGAAGCCGGGAGGCTGGAGCAGGGTGAGAGATGGGGAAACTCCTAGGAGATGAGGTCAGGGAGCAGCCCGGGAAAGGGGGACGCAACATGCATTCTTGACTTTGATTCTCTGTGAGATGAGGAGCCTTTGCAGTGTCTTGAGCTGCCAGGTGATACCATCTGACTTATGCTGTCAAAGGTCATCGCTGGCTGCTGTGAGGACACCATGCAGTAGGAGCTACCACTGCAGTAATCCCTGAGGTACATGGTGATGAATTGGACCAGAGTGGTTGCAGTGAAGATGGTAAGAACTCATTAGATTTGGGAAATGTATTTTTGACATGAGGGTTAATGGGATTTCCTGAAGGATTTGATCTAGGATGCAAGAAAAAGGGAGGCGTTAAAGATGATTCGTAGGGTTTTGGCTTGAGCATAAGGAAGGATTTAAATGCCAACCAGTGGATTAAGTAAGACCGTGGATGAGCAGGTTTAAAGGTGGGAAATTCAAGGGTTCTGCTTGGGATGTGATTAACTGGAGATGGTCATTAGAAATGTGAGCAGGCAGTTGGATTTTTGAGTCAGTAGTCAGGAAATCTACAGTAGATGTCATTTAAAGCCACAACAGGATAAGGTCAAAGAAATCAGTATAGGCAGAGAAGAGAAGAGCACTAACATTAAAAAGTTGGAGGCTGGCTCACTCCTGTAATCCCAGCACTTTGGGAGGCCAAAGGAGAATGATTGCTTAAGGCCAGGAGTTGGAAGTTACAGTGAACTGTGATAGCACCAGTGCATTCCAGCCTGGGCAACAGAGTGAGACTCTGTCTCAAAAAAAAAAAGTTTCAAATGGGATTTACTATATATGCTTGCCTGCCTGCCTGCCTGCCTTCCTTCCTCCCTCCCTCCCTTCCCTCCCTCCCTCCCTCCCTTCCTCCCTCCCTTCCTTCCTTCTCTCTCTGTTGCTCAGGCTAAAGTGCAGTGGTGTTATCTCAGCTCACTGCAGCTTCTGCCTCCTAGGCTCAGGCGATTCTCCTCTGAGCCTCCCGAGTAGCTGGATTACAAGCGTGTGCCACCACACATGGCTAATTTTTTGTATTTTCAGTAGAGACAGGGTTTTACCATGTTGGCCAGACTGGTCTCCAACTCCTGACCTCAGGTGATGTATCCACCTTGGCCTATCAAAGTCCTGAGATTACAGGTGTGAGCCACCACACCTGGCCCATTTTCATTTTTAATGTTTTTTTTTAATGTATCATAATTTGTTAACCAATTTCTTATTGGATCTTTTCATTTTTTATTTTTAATGTTTGCTTTTATAAATAATCATGCAGTGGACATCCTTATACATATAAATCAGCCCAATTTTCTAACTATTGCCTTAGGATGAGCTCCTAAGAGTAGAAGTGCTGGGTCAGAAAATAAAACATAAGGCCAGGTGCAGTGGCTCACGCTTGTAATTCCAGCACTCTAGGAGGCCAAGGCAGGTGGATTGCGAGGTCAGGAGTTCTAAACCAGCCTGGCCAGCATGGTGAAACCCTGTCTCTACTAAAAATACAAAAATCAGCCTGATGGGCATCACTGTGGTGCACACCTGCAATCCCAGCTACTTGGGAGGCTGAGGCAGGAGAATCACTTGACCCTGGGAGGCGGAGGTTTCAGTGAGCCAGGATCACCCCACTGCACTCCAACCTGGGTGTCAGAGTCAGACTTCATCTCAAACAAAAGAAAAGAAAATGAAAACTTGTTAAATAATTTTAATGCACATCAAGTAACTAAATATCCATTTTAGAATCAACCAAAGTCTTTCAGACCTGCTCTTCTCACAGTTATATTTTTCTATTATACCTGTCACGGTTGCATATGTTACATTTATTTGTGTGATTATCTGATTAATGTCTGTTTTTCCCACTAGACTCCAACCCAGTGAGTGCAGAGATGACACCTGTTTCTGCTCACCGCTGTATCCTGAGCTCTTGGCTGACAGCTTGTCATACAGTAGACAGTCAGTAAATAACTGCTGATGAGGGAATGAATGGATGTAAAGCTCAATTCAATGAACAGGGTAGAAGATCACACACTAGATAATGTCATTTGGGGATAAAATAAAATGTGACTGTCAATCATGCCCAGTGCCATGCAGGGTACCTGTTATGCAGCTCCAAAAGTATTTGCAGTTGACAAATTAATGCATGAATGAAGTATATCTCTTTTATAAAAGTCCACCTTCTTGTGTGGCTTAATTAATGGAATAATTGTGGATCCTCCCAAGATCACTTTGGAGAAAACACAGTCTGACTGAATTTGGGTGCAGCTCCCTAGGGCCTGGCTAATTCTTAGCCAAACTCGTTTCCAGCATGGAGTGCCTCGGTCCAATGGCCAGCAGGTGGCAACAAATGGTTATTAAAGTGGCAGCTGAGCACTGGCAGCCCTCTCCAGATGAGGTGTCTCTCCTGCTGTGCCTCCAGGGCCTGTGTTTTGGAAACACCAGCAAGTCAGCCCAACAGGCCCTTTTGGGTGAGTAGAGGAACTGCAGATGCTGTTCAGAAGAGTCAGGAAAGAGGGGTCAATGCTCAGGCCCTGAAAGAGCCCGACTTTGCTTTTCAATTTCACAGACTTACAGTTCCGAGTAATTGTACCAGAGAGCTGAAGAGCCAAAGGCAGTTCATGTGCATATCCAGGCTTCTTCAGGCATGAGATTTCTTCCGGTTCACACCAGACAACCTGCCTCTGTCACGTCTCAGTCTGTCTGGAATTGTCAGTTTCTTCTGTTTTGTTTTGTTTTAGCCAAGCTCAGTGCCATGCAGTCAGGCTGGCAGTCTGTAGTAATGACTGGGTTTGTTATCACTGGATTACACAAAGGCTTCTTATTACATAGAAAGAGGTTGCTGACCACTCAGCATGGGTCCCCTTTACCTTGGTGCTGTTTCTTCCAGGGGCAGGGATGAATTTGTCCCTGTCCTGCCTCACACTCTCCCTCTTTCTTTTAGTCTAATGGTAGAGGGGAGATGACCCTATATCGCGATCCTGTTGTCTATCGCCTCATTCCTGTGGCAGCTCAGCTGTGCACGTGACATATGTCATGTGTCTGAGCTTACTTAGGTACAAGAACCAGGAGGGGAATCTGATAATTCTGATTCTAAACACAGTGCTCTGTCCTCTACATTCATGGTTCAAATGGTGCTCCAAGAAGCCTTCTGAGGTGGCCATCAGCGAAGGGAAGAAGGAAGGATCGTGGACAGGAAGGAGTGGCTGAAAAGGTGGTGCTCCCTGATTCCCACCCTTCCTTCATCTAGAACAGCTGTGCTTTGACTTTTACAATATATGTGTGTGTACATTAAAGTATATATGTAATCTTTCTCTTAACTTTCCTTTCAGAAGGAGGAGAAAAATCTGTGCCTCCTCCTCTCAAGGGATACTTTGTCTCTGGGGTACTTTTTAACCCAGTGGGCCCCTGGCAGAAATAAATGTGGGCTGTGGCTACAGGACCACGCAGAGCCTACAGGAACCAAAGCCAGGCCTTGGCCACAGCAGCTCTGGGGGCCAACCACTTGATCAACGCAGGAAATGCTTTGGTGGCAGAATTCTTCCATGGCCGGCTTCTCATATTCTCTGGGACAGACACAAACCAAGAAAAGTGTGTGTGGTGCAGGATCGGATGTGCCCTTCCTGTACCCCCTGCTGGTAGCAAAAAGTAGATTTTGAACTTTTTTATGCACCGTCTGGCTAACAACAGTCTGAAGGAAAACTAAGGAAGCCTGGGAGTCTAAGTTCAATGACAAGTGAAGAAGTGAGGCAGAGGGAAAGGAGAATTGAGAGAGAAAAGCCTCAGGCTGGGTGTCTGGAGAGGTTGGGGGACTAGAGAGGGAGGAGATATAATTGGCCAGAGAACTGGAGAGTAGGTGTGGAGTGCAAACATGATTTTTGAGGCGCTTTGTTGGGTATTTCAAATGTACTCCTACCTTTGGCATTTTCTCAAGAGGCAGGAAAGATTTGTTTTCAATTCTATTTTTCTGCTGGACTGAACCAGTGCCAAAACTGGACCATGTGGGATCCTGGGTTTATTTCAGTTACATAAGCGAACTTTGCTGTGATTTGGAATAGTCAAAGCCATGAATGTTTTTCAACTTCCATTTTGTCAGCTGCTTGAGTTTCTATTCTGAGAGGTGCTAACTGTTATAACATTGTTATTCACTTGTGTTCCCTAAATAACTTTTAATTAGTTTTAATTTGAACCAAGAATGCTCTGCTGTTGACACTATGACAAGAATGATCAAAAATGAAATTAATAAAAAATTCACTTCAGAAAAAAATTTGCACTAATATTATGGTATTTTATATCTTTCTCAGCAGAGACACAGATAATTTAAAATTTTTAATTTTGTTTTTAAGTGATTTTCCTCAAAGCGATAATAGCCTTGGTAAAGAGTTTAGTGAAACATTATTTTTCACCTCTCATGCATTTTGTATAATGAAATTTTCCTATCATCTTCTAGTGGAATTAATTGCATTGGTGTAAAAAATGCAATCAAATCAGTGACTGTATTTAGCCTTTGAAACCTCATGACTAGCTGGGCTAGTTAATATTCATTACACACTGAAAAATGATAAGCAGTGATCTTTTCTCCTAAAAAACTGCCAAAGAGAAGTTTCTCAGGGCTCTCAAAATAGCATAAAGCTGACAATACAAGAAATGTTAAAATATTGTTGGAGTTTTTAATCAAATCTTCCCTCTCTTCTTTTCCTGTTCTTTAAGACAATGGTAGCTAGTGTCCACTAATCATTAATACATGATTTTCTAAGAAAGACTTGCATATCCTTTTGGCTAAAAAGTGGCCAAATATCAAAGAGCTAGTAATTTGGGAGACAGCCATTAGTCTGTTCCAAAGCATGTAAGCCCTTTTGAATCCTTTTGGGTAAGTGTCTGGCAAAGATCAAACAGAATTCATGGTTTCTGATACACAGTGAAATGTGCCTGTGAGGACTCTATACATGATAATAATCTAAGCATGCTCTCTTTTAGTCCCAAAACTTGTAATGTTACATGAAATTTACAGAAGGCCATTGATTTGGACTGAGCTCCTGAACTAGGCCGAACAGACCAAACCAAAATGGCGTCACTCATGCTGAAATTCACACCACCAAGCCAAAACTAAGTTGTTTATCTGATCTTCCAAGACATTAGGAGAGATAACAGCCCAATCCCCAAACAGGCCAGTTTTAGCTAGCATGATGAGGAGGTCCCCTCTGCTTCAGCCTTTACGAGGAAAGTAACTTTGAAACAACCAGTCTGCTTTTTGTTCTCTGCTTCTGCCTTCCTCAACCCCTTTCTGACCATAAAAGCAACATCCTCTGCTTGGCTTACGGGAACACTCATTCTATTTTGTACAATGAAGTGTTGCCTGATATTCCAGATTTGCAAATAAAAGCCAATTAAGATCTTTAAATTAAATCTGTTGTAATTTTGTCTTTGACACTAATAAATGCAGGAACAGGTTTCTTTAGAGAAAGCCCGTGATATGCAGGGTACATTTGACAAGTGCTGTGGTCAAATGTCCTATTGTTTACATTCTCATTTTCATAATTTTCTTAAGTACTATGTAATTTGGTCTCAGGAACGCTTTGCTAATTACAGATGAGGAAGATGGGCCTTGTATGTGACAGAATGATTTAACATTGTGCGGTTCAGTGGAAAGAGTGTAGCTGTGTTGAATATTTATGACGTTTTACCTTCTCTCTTTGTTACAGAGGCCTTACAACAAATTAAAACATGTGTGTCAGCTCCCTAATTACTTAGCTAGACTTTTAAAGATTGGCTAGTTAAGGCTGAATTTTATTCAAGCACTACTTCATCTGTCATATTATTTTAAGTACATTAGCCTTGTTAGCCTATTATATGGCCATGATCAGTACTATTTAAATTGCCAACTTCTACAAGTCCCTTATGTGTGCTCTGGCTCAATCAATGCATTAGTGGCGCTTAGTTTTGTCACAATTCTGGGCACATTGGGAGTCCGTGGGTGGGGGGCCTGGAGATCCTGGGTAAACATAGTGCATCTGCCTGGAGCTTCCATTTTACTTGAGGATTTGGAAAAATATAAGTTCATCAATTTAACCATTTATTTAATGTGCTCCAATTCTTTAATTTGCTGCGAAGCAAACAAAATTATGCATTAGCTATGTTATGACTAAAACCCAAATGTTGTTGAATACTTTCAGTGATAGAATAACAACTTGTAAACCCAGAGTATGACTGCTTAGCTGTCAGAGTTCCAGCTAGAAATCAGCTGAGAAAAAAATCTGATGACACTCATCCTGAGAAGTGTTGGAACGGAGCCCTGCCTGGCTTCTGGGTGAAGCAGTCCGAAACCTACTCCCATCTCTTGTCAAAGTCCCGTGTCATTGCACAGGAACTCCAGGGACTGTTCAGGAAGAAACAGGAAGTCTCCAGCCCAAGGTAATGGGACTCATCCTGTTGTCAGGTGAGATGAAGCATGGGTGAGCCCAGCGTGGGCAGAGCCATTGAGAAGCTCCTCCCTCCTCAGCTAAGCCTGCACTGGCCAGCAGGTCCCTGAGTCCTGAGAGCATCCGCCCAAAGCTGTCCCTGTTACTCTCCAGACCTGGCCACAGCACCTCCCAGCTCCTGGTGCCTGAGTCCCTGCCTCTGACTGGGATCACCATTTACACTCCCCTCTGCCCTCCTTGCCCCTCACCCACCCACTGTGGTAAGACTGCCTTGCTCAGATCCAGTCCTAGTCCTGTGAGTTTCTACCCTTGACCTTGGTCCAGATTTCCAGTTTCTGTCTTTATGTGGTCCACTGCCAGGACTAATGATGAGTCCAACCAATGAACAATATAAAGTTTGATTTTGCTGTGAAAGTAAATATGAATGCAAAATTCACATGACCGCTTAAAATACCAGACCTCAAAGATGAGGGCTGTCTGTGGCTCCTTTGAGCAGTCCCTGGGCCCCTGGGGGAGGCACTCATCCACTGCTGTTACAGCGCCACCAGCAGGCACTTTTGAGGAGTACAGCTCTGAGGGATGACTCGGGAGCAAGTGGAAGAATTCAGCAAACGTGAGATGTCCTCCAGCAAAATCAGAGACAGTGTCCTTCAGAGGGCTCGTATCCTGCTGGAATTGGGAAATTCCATACAGTTCCAGATATTCGGCCTCCTAACTGAACTCTATGCAATGCCTTTATTCCCCTCCTCCCAATCTGTGCAAAAAGAATCAAAGGAATAAAACCTGTTTTCTTTCTTAGTGGTTGCACCAATTTTGTGCAGTCTAGTTCTTTTCTGGTTTTCTGTAAAGTTGTTTTCAGAAGTATTTAAAGTTTTTGTGGTGAAAGTTGACTTTATGATGCTTATTTTTTGTTTCAAAAACAAAAAAGGCAGTTTTGGCTGGTGCTGGGAACCTGAGCTAAGAGAGCAGGAGGTAGGGTTCCAGGGCCTTCTCAGCTTCTTCGTGATGACTTGGAAAACAGCACACACAGCCTTGCCTCTATCCTCTCCCCACCCTGTACCCACTTTTTTAGAAACATAGGGAGTGCAGGTAGGCATGAGGAACCTTTCAGAGCATGAGACTCTTACTGAACTGAAGGGACAGAGGATGCCTGGGCCCGTGTTGTCCTGGATCAACAGCTGCTGTCCCGATGTTTTCCTCCTTGCTCCTAGGATGGGGGCTTTCAGGATACATTTTGTGTGGGAAGAAATGCACCACAAGGCATCCCTAATTTGAGATGGGACTGTGATAGTCTTTGTTCTAGCCAGGACAGTTCCAGACCTGATGCAATTAATCCTGCGTTAAAGTCAAAGTGGCTGATGCCTCTCAGAGGGCCCCTCAAGCTCTGCCTCCTAAATACATAAATATCAGTCCTGGAGACTGATCTTTGGCTCATGTTTCCTAGAGAAAAATACTTGAAAAATTTGGAGGCATGTACTTCTATGGCCATTTCTATTCTGAAGGGGAATTGGCACAGTGCAGCTTAAGGAGGACCCTGCCATTAATTATCATGGTCACCTTAAGGACTTGTTCCTAGTGCCTGGCTCTGTGACAAACATCCCCAGCCTGCCAGTGACACAGCATTTGTGTATCCCTTTTTGTCCTAAACCAGAGCTCCTTCTTGTACCATATGTATACAGACTGATACTTTGCAGATGGAAATTCCTCCCTGAGACAGAGACAGATCATCTACCCCCTCCCATATGGCTTAGGAAGGGCAAAGAAAGAGCCAGAGGAAGCAAGCTTAGAAAGTGAGAGCAAGGGAATCGGGAGAGAATCATTCAAAGAAAGAACTGGGAAGCAGGTTTTAGAAATAAGAGGTTGTTGTCAGAGACCCAAGGGAGACATACCAGGGAGCTTCCTGGGAGCTCATGTGGCCTGAATCTTTATTCGGGTGCCCACCCTTTCCTTCTTTCCTGCTACCCCCAAGGAGGTGGCACAAGGATACCCCACTTTGGGGCATAAATTCTAAGTTTGATTCTTTAAAGATCAGTGTCATCACCCAAAAATTATGCTTGGTGTGTTCATGGTCTGCATTTACGGTCTCTGAGTTTGCCTTTTCAAAGCCCGGCTTTTTTCCAGAATCCCACTCTGGCAGGAGATCAAGGGAGGGCCTCACGTTCTCCAGCAAATGATAAAATTCCACAGCGAAGCTTTCCCAGCATCACCCAGAAAGAACCCAGAATTAGCCATCTGGTTCTGACAACCAGACACATGTCCCCCGCAGGCTGTGCACCTTGACTGAGCAGCACCCTTGTCCTCAGCCAGCTGAAGACTCGCTTGGCCTGGTGTGGACAGGCAACATACCCCAGGCTCTTCTTTTGGCACAGCTTGCTGGGAGCCCCCTCTGCTCTCCCAGAGCCACAGCCCTGCCCCTCACCCTGATGACGGTGCTGTGGTTTGCTTATTTTGACATATTCGTTCCTAACACACTGAAGATGAAAGGCAGGAAATGTGCAGTTCCAGTTCCCACAGCAGGAGCGGTTGGACCACATTGCATCACATTTACAGAAAGGTCATGGGATCCTGAAGGCAAACACAGCATAGGCTGACCTCAGTCCAGGGGCTGGCCTGGCACAGTGCATGCTGGGTGCTGCCTGCCCCTGGATGGAATCCCTCCTCACCACGGACTGACCACAGCCTGGCTCACTCCCACCACTGCCTGTGACTAAAGCCACCTCCTCACAAGGTCACTCCTCCTGGGGCTCCCCACTGTCCCAGAGAGAGCCCACTTCCTCCCAGACCACTCCCAGTCCTGGCAGTGTGACCACTGCTGGGTGATGAATATGGAACTCTCCCTGCCTTTCCACTTTCCTTTGAGCAGGAAGTGCCTCCAGATCTTTGGGGCAGAGATTGGAAACCCCCAGTATTCTAAAAAGTGGCAGAACGTAACCCACCAAGACCCAAAGGGGAAAAAAAGTCACGGCCTTGCTGTTTTCCCTCAGTGACCATCGGCCCTTCCTGCAGTCCCCAGCCAGCTCGATGATTCTGCTCCAAAACATGCCATCTTTTCCATAAGATATAACTAAGCATCACTTCCACCCACACGCAGGATGTTAAGACATTTGAAGAATAATTTGTTCTAGACCTGAAAAAAACCTTGCAAGAAGAATTCCACTTCCCTGCCTCCAGGTGTGTGCCATGTGGCTGGGTTATGGGGGCAGTGGGGGCTGTAACTGGCTTTGTATGTGGCCATTTCCTGACTTTGGTGCAGTTAAACCAAGCCCTCAGTCATTAGGCTGCAGAAATACCATTTGTGCATTTCATTTCCTTGGGGATGATTTTTTAAAGTGACTCTAATGCACCTGATCACATTCAGATGTGTTCCCAGGGAAGCAGGCGATTTGAGCATGCAGTAAAGCCAGCTCACGTGTGCCCAGATCCAGCTCAGTCCCTTGTTCAACAGAAGCTGCTAAAGACAGGTACTCAGGGATGATAATGGTGTTTTGTGCCTTTGTCTGGGGCAGCTCGTTAAGGTAGACACCTCAGTGCTAACAGGACAACCCCTTCCTGTGTGTTCCAGGGAAACCTAACTGACTACAAAATCTTTTTTTTTTTTTTGTCACCACTGCCAGATACAAATCCAATTAGCAGCAGAGTTAACTCAGATGAATCCCGGGAACATGGAAATACCACATTCTACAGCTAATCAGATCCATGGAAGGATGACACATCTGGATGTCGTCAGGAAGGTGGGATTCTGAGGACAACAGGGGGCTGGATGCTCTCAGAGCCCACATGTTCTGCTGATTTCAGAGCCCTGCTCTGTGGGTGAATTACAAGGACTCTGAGGATTAACAATCAGAGGCCAGCTTCTGTCTGCTCAAGGCCTCTGGGTCTAGGAACATCATCGCTTTATTCTGAGGCCAGAGATATTCAAAAGATGTCACTCAGGTCTTATTTCCAATAGAGCCCCTTGATCCCTCCAGAAGTCCCTCCCCATAAATCTGGATGGATTTAAGAAACCCTTTCTTTCTTGTTATGTGACTGTTCTCGCAGAGACTCGGGAATCCGGTATTCTGACTCTCCTGAGAGTAGAAGCAAACAAGTAATTTTAAGGCACAGAGGGAGGCTCTGGCCCTCCCTGACCTCTCTTTAAATAATTAATGTTGCCAGGCAGGTGCTAAAAGACTAGGTAGAGAGAAAAATGCCACTGCAAAAGTGCAAGTGCAAAAGGAAATACTTGCCAGGCTTTTGAATGATAATGGGGTTGTGGTGGTTATTCACCATTGCAATGTGGATTGTCACGCTGGAAGACACTGCAGGCTCTGGGAACCTTGCTTTAGCCATAAAAGCCCCATCTAGAAGTAACCATGTAGCTAGAACAGCGGGGCTGGAATCAAACTGATCAGAAGCCATGCAGGAGGCTTCTCAGGACGTCAAGTTTCATCCCAATTGGTGGCCTTGTTGTTTCAGAGGTCCTCACTTGCCCACATAACAGGTTACTCCTCAACCTACTCGTCTGATTGGTGGGAAAAGCCCCGCTGGTAGAAGCAGTGACTGTTAGGGTAGGAGGGCGGAGCTGGTGCAAGATTTGGAGGCTTTTATCCTTTCTATTTGACGTGTGATATGCTTGGTTCATCTAAGTGTAGTGGGTCGCCTCTGGCCTCAGACAGGTGGAAAGCATTTGGAGGGAAGTAGGGTGGAAATCTCTGGAATCAAAGCCCAGGGGCCTGGGAAATCAGCTGGAGCTCTCAGATGTAGGCAGCAGAAATGAACAAGGGCTGTTTTCAGCAAGCACCAGCCATCACAATTACCTTAGGTATTTACTTTACCCTTCTACAAGCCTCAGAATATTTCAAGGCCCCCTTTACTCTCTCTGATGGAATCTATGGCTCAACATTCTTTATAGCCACAGGCTTTCATGGACTTCACATTATTATTGGACCAACATTTCTCATTACCTGCCTTTTCAGAGGAAAAGGAGTGTATTGAATGGCTATGGGGTGGTTCAGATTTACAGCGAGGGGTGCAGAGTGAGCTAAATAGCAGGAGGGCTGTGCCATGGGCAGGCTCGTGGGCAGAACCACACCAGAAGCCAGGGCCCTGGAGGCCTCTGGGACACCTACTGTGGGTTGCTGGACATCGCAGTCCCCTACAGGTACCGCTGGTGCTGGACCTGGCCACCTGTGGAACAGCTGCCTCCACAGGGTCCTCAGCCCCTCAGCCCCCTGCTGTGGTGATCCCTCATGGTTCCTGCCACTCTCAGCTCTTGCATCTCACTTAAGTCTGGGTGTCCCTAATTGACCCAGCTCAACCACATGCCTGTGACTCAAGGCAAGGTGGTAAACATCCACCATACCTGAATTCCAATGCAGATCCCACACTCTCCAGGAGGAAAGCTACTGTTTTATCACCAGCGGACTATAATGAAGACTAAATGAGACAACAGCCTGACCCTCAGAGGCTGTCCTTTCCTGCCCCTACTGCTCAGGTTTTTTTGTTTTGTTTTGTTTTGTTTTAGATGGAGCCTTGCTCTGTCACCAGGCTGGAGTGCAGAGGTGCAATCTTGGCTCATTACAACCTCCGCCTCCCAAGTTCAAGCAATTCTGCCCCAGCCTCCCAAGTAGCTGGGATTACAGGCACGCGCCACCATGCCCAGCTAATTTTGCATTTTTAATAGAGACAGGGTTTCAATATGTTGGCCAGGATGGTCTCAATCTCTTGACCTCACGATCTGCCCACCTCAGCCTCCCAAAGTGCTGGGGTTACAGTCATGAGCCACCAAGCCCAGCCTCTGCCCCGCTCTTTCAGTACAAGCCCCATATTCTGCGTGGTGGATATCCAGGCCCTTCCCTTTACTTCTCTTTCTTCCTCAGGCTGTTGTCCTTTCTTTATCTCTCCTTAGGGCCTCCATAGTGGGGGAAGGGGTGTGAGGCAAAGTCCAGTGCAATTGCTCTGCAGGCAGTTTACACCGAGGCAGCTGCAGCTAATGGCTAACTGATGGCCACAGCGAGGGTAACAACTACTTAGAAAATGCCAAGCACCTGCCACCGAGCTCAGGTCCCCCCTGTGAAACAAAGCTGCAGCCTGGGTCTGCGGCTCACACAGAGGAGCAGGAAGGTCTCCGGCAAGGAGGTCATCCTTCAGATTCGGGTCAGAGCGGCAGAAGCCAGGCGGAGTCCCACCCCAGGCAAGGTAGGAAGAAAATGGAGTGGGCTACAGAACACTGGGAGATTTTTGAAGAATTTTAACAAGACTTCTTTGTTTATCTTCTCCCTGGCTTCCGCAGCCGGTCTGAGTCGGGATAAATTCAGCACAGGAGGAAAAGGCAGCATTTCCTCCCCCTCTCCTCCCATTTTAGGTGAGAGGAGGAGGTGGCATGGGGGATAGAGAAAGATCTGGCAAGCTCGCCAGCTGGCACTGCGGCAGGACTGATCACAGTGAGCTTGCTCTGCGT
Organism: Aotus nancymaae; assembly: GCF_030222135.1. Classification (NCBI taxonomy): domain Eukaryota; kingdom Metazoa; phylum Chordata; class Mammalia; order Primates; family Aotidae; genus Aotus; species Aotus nancymaae. The sequence goes on from NW_026988419.1 coordinate 54,651,470, forward strand.
CTCCACAGAGCGGGGGCCCAGAGCAGAAATGTGGAGGTACCCTCTATCTTTGCTCCCCTTCCCCCAACTCCTTAGAAGTTAGGTTGGTCTCAGGCATAGAGGGGGTAGGTAGCCCCTTATCCAGTATGATCCAAGGGTCCGAACACCTGCATGCCCCAGCAGATCCCCACCAATCAGGCTCGCAGCACGCAGCTTCTGGGGGCAGCCATGTTTTTAAGAGCACAGCATTTGCTTTCCGAAAGACCCATTTAAGATGCAAACCTGTAGCCTGGGAATAGCAATATATGACCAGCCGAATCCTCTCACAGAGTTGACCATCACATTACTGAAGGATGGCTCACGGGGCAGTTCTAAAGATGGGAGCTGGAGATATTTTGATGCAAGTGAGGACTTGCAGTGGTGGGTGCCCTGGGTGTAGGGATCGCATGAAGGGTTTAGATAACAAGGGGCACCAGGAAGATTGGAATGAATAAGGAATGAGGTTGGAGACAGGCATTGTGAGCACGAGGCCTCTTCATCCCTTAGGCTTACACTTACAGAGCCTCTTCTCTCCCTAGCATGGGGAAGAAGCTGGAAAGCTTTGGATCCTGCTTTCCAAAACCCGAAGACCTTTCACAAATGCCTGGGTCTGAACAACGTGCCTAGTCTCCTCCCCATCCCTGTGCTGGTGGTGGAGAAGGTGGTGTGATGGCAGAGGCCAGTGCACGAAGCGACTCCCCTAGGAGCTGGCTCTAGGGACAGACTTAAGCAGCATTTTATTTTTCATGTCTATTTCATGCATGGTTTGTTTTAAAATTTGGTTCAAGGCATTGTAGCTATGGAGACTCAGTTATTACTGAGCCGTCACTGGGTGGAGGAGGCGGGAGGCCTGCGGGGCTGCTGTTGCTCTTTTGAGTGGGTCCAGCCTGGTGCCCAGAGGCTGGCATCACAAGGAGTCCTTGGCTACTGGACAGAATAAATACCGAAAAAGGGACCATGGAAGGAGGTGACAGAGGTGCATTGCTATACTATTTTGATAAAGATATTACAAATATTACATTGTGTTTTGTATTAGTCTGTTTGGGCTGCCATAAAATACTACAGGCTGGATGGCTTACACAACAGATGTTTCTTTTCTCACAGTTTTGGAGGCTGGAAGTCTAAGATCAGAGTGCCAACAGGGTTGGTTTCTGGTGAGGGCTCTCTTCCATGCTTGCAGACGGCCACCTTCTCACTGTGTCCTCACATGACCTTTTCTCTGTACACACATGGAGAGAGAGAGGGAGATCTCTGGTGTCTCTTCCTCCTTTTATAAGACTATCAGTCCTATTGGATTAGGGCCCTTGTTTAACCTTAATTCTTTAAAGGCCTTGTCTCCAAGTACAGCGACCCTGAAGATTAGAGCTTTGACACATGACTTTGGGATGACATCATTCAGTCCTGTATACACGCATATGCATATATGTTAACAGTCATCTTCTGGTGTTGGAATATGAGTGCGTTTTTTATTTGTGTTCTGTGATCTCCAGATTTCTGCATTAAGAATATCTTGCTCCTGTACTTAGAGGAAGAAAGCAACAGGTAATAGTTTCTAAAGAAAAGGAACACATTTTCAGTTCAAAATAACATATACAGCAGGATTATTTCTGGAATCACATCTGTAACTTGTGTGCCCATCTATGGACTCACCTGCCTACCCATCTGTCCATCCATCCATCCATCCACTCATCCATCCAGTCATCAGTTCTTCCTTCCTTCCATCCTTTTTTCAACCTGTATATTTGCACTGAGAGATACATGAAATGATAGTGAACAAATGTTGTGATGGTTGTTTCTGCATGGTGGAGTTTTAATTGATTTTGTATTGTTTGTACTTACCTCTTTTGATGAAATTTGAAATAAGGAGGTACATAATTTTTTTCTCCATAAATGACATTGAACTTTGTATTTGTTTGCTTACGCACATCTGAATCACTTGATTCTGGAACAGCAGTTGGTCTAACACAGCATCTCTGCTCTATTCATAGGGTGGGTCCCAGTCACCAAGCCTAAGTGAGCACTCCTAGCTGGCAAGCCTGAATGCAACTCTGACCCCACAGCCCTGGTCATGCTGAGGCTGCCAAGCTCAGCATGTAAAGTGGAGGTGTAGCTCAGTGGGGGATGAGAGAGGGAGTTTGCCAGCCACACCTGGGCTCCATTTAAACCCACAGCCAGGCATCTCAAGCCTTTGATGTAAGCTGTGCAACTGGCTGGTGGGTCTGTAGCTGGCTAGGGCCCTGCCATTTACAACTCCAGGGTGACTGCTGAGTGCCCTCAGGGCCTTCCTGCCCAGCTGCAATTCTCATCTCTGTTCCAGTCTCCCCTGACTCTCACTATCTTGAAACTGGGGCAGGAGCTCCCGTGGAAAGATCTCCAAGGGCCCCTGGGCTTGGAGGTCTCTAAGATCAAGGATGTGACTGTTGAGCATTTTTAGCTCCAGCAGGATAGGCAGTCTTCTGTGTTCATGGATTTGCAGAACATTTTCTGAGTGTTGGAGAGCAGGGGAGCATCAGGCACTTTCTCACCTGGGGTGGGAGTGAGAATGACATCTCAGCTTAGGAAAACAGGCTAACATTTGTTATCTAGGAGAGGCGAAGATATGCAGGCACTGTGACCTAGCAACCCTGCTCCTAGACACACACCTTCCATCTGGAGATGTGTAAGGATGATCATGAGAGTGTCTTTTCTAATAGCCCCATACTGGAAGCAACCCAATGCCCATCAGCAGTTATAGCATAGATGGCCTACATAAATTGAGCTATATTTGTACAGTGGAATGCTATCCCTCTGTAAAGATGAACTAATTACAGCTGGGGCAACAACATGGACATAACCCACAGACATAAAGTCAAGTGAACAAAGAAAATCGAAAAGGCATATATACAGCATTATATGTTCGTGTGAAGTTCAGAAACAAGAAAGCCATATTTTTTCGGGATGCATACAAAAGTAAAAATATGAAAAAATGTTTTAAGACTCGGGATGGGGATACCCCAGGGAGAAGGAAAGGAGTCAGAATCGGCCAGGCTTTCTTTTCCAGGGTGGACAGGGACTTCTGCGGTGCCCGGCAGTGTTTTTCTTCTTGAGTGGTGGTGCAAGGATGGTTGCTTTATAAATTATTCATTAAACTCTTTAGTTACATGTCTTTCTTTGGATATTTTATATTCACAATGAGAATATGAAAAAGAAAAAAGCAAACTCCTGTCTGCATGTCTAGAAACAGCTGCTGCTTTTACCCCTGGGCTTCCTTCCTTCTGGGACCTTGAGCAGCATTTGTCCAAGTCTGTGACCAGGGTCATAAGTCGGTGTGCTCTTACTTCCAAGTTCTATGATAAGCTCAGCCTCATGCTTGGGACTGTAGTGTGTGTGGAAGTGGGAGGGGTGGGAATATGATGCCCCAGGAAGACAAAACATCAGGAATATCAGTGAAAATGTGGCACCAGGCTGTAGAAACTTCCGATGTGGTGGAAGTTCGGAGAATGAGTCCAGTGAAGGAACTTGCCACTGGTCCTGAGGATGGTCTGTGGGAGACAGAAGCTGGGAGTGGGAAGGGTGAGAGGGTGTAATGAAGGTGCCGTGAGGACCAGTGGAAGCCAAGTATTGCTGGATCTGCAGGAGGGTTTGGAAAAGCAGGAGAACGTTTGCCCCACCCTAGTTATTGCTAGTTGGGGTCCATCAAACAATCAACTATCAATTCAGTGGTGCCCCCAGATATGTCATATCCAATAGTTAATAGGAGAATCTTGAATGAAGAAGATGTGCAGAAACCTTCAGAGAAAAATAGAAAGTGAATAAGAGAACTGAAAAATAGATGCCATTGTTCTCATTGCCAAACTCCACTGGAAAACAATCCTCAGCTGCTCCAGGATACAAAGTCTCCGGGGTTTGCTGTGGGAAACAGTTTGGTAGTTCCTTACAAAGTGAAGCATAGAATTACCTTACAATTCAGCAATTCTACTTCTGGTTATATATCCAAGAGAATTGAAAGTAGGGACTCAAACAGATACTTGTGCACCATGATCGCAGTAGCATTATTCACCATAGCCGGAGGCGGAAACAACCCAAGTGCCCATCCACAGATGAATGAATAAACAAAATGTGGCATGTCTATATGATACAATACGATTCAGCCTTAAAAAGAATGAAGTTTTGAGACATGCTACAATATGGATGCACCTTGAACACATGCCAAGGGAAATAAGCCAGTTGCCAAGGGACAATATTATAGCATTATTCTATTTCTATTAGGTACTTAGAATAGGCAAATTCACAGTGACTGAGAATAGAACAGTGGTTAGTCTGGGCTAGGAAAGGAAGGGTATAGTTATTGTGTGTGTGTTGTTTGTTTGAGACAGGGTCTCACTCTGTTCCCCAGGCTGGAGTGCTGTGGCACAATCTCAGCTCACTGCAGTCTTTACCTCCCAGGCTACGGTGATTCTCCCACCTCAGCCTTCTGAATAGCTGGGACTCCAGGCATGAACCACTATGCCTGGCTAATTTTTGTAGAGACTGGGTTTTGCCAAGCTTTCCAGGCTGGTCTTGAACTCCTCAGCTCAAGTGGTGATCTGCCTGCCTGAGCCTCCCAAAGCACTGGGTCTACAGGTATGAGCCATCATGCCCCTGAGAGTTACTGTTTCTTCTTTCTTTTTTTTTTTTCAAGACAAAGTCTTGCTCTGTCACTCAGCCTGGAGTGCAATGGCATGATCTCAGCTCACTGCAACCTCTGCCCCCCACCCCTGGGTTCAAGCAATTCTCCTGCCTCAGCCTCCTGAGTAGCTGGGATTACAGGTGTGTGCCACCAGGCCCAGCTAATTTTTGTATTTTTAGTAGAGATGGGGTTTCACCATGTTGGCCATGGCTGGTCTTGAACTCCTGACCTCAAGTGATCCAACTGCCTCATCCTCCCAAATTGCAGGGATTAGGGGCATGAGCCACCGAATCTGGCTAAGAGTTATTGTTTCACAAGTACAGTTTCTATTTGTCATGATGATAAAGTTCTGGAGATCGATGGTGGTGATGGTTGCACAATATTGTAAATATAATTAATGCCACTGAATTGTACACTTTAAAATGGTTACAGTGGTAATTTTTGTACTATGTATATTTTACCATATACCGAAAAGAAGTCCACAGAGGGGCTCAAAAAATTGTTCCTGCATGTTGAGATAGGGGAGAGAGGCCTGAGCTGTGGGATCATTTACTGAATAGCAAGATAGCAAACAAGGTAAACTTTCCTTGTTGAAGGTTGAAGAAGAAGAATAAAGATGCTTTTCTTGGCCTCTCTCTGGAGCTTCTGTTAATGTTGGCCCAGCCTCTGGCAACAGCATAGAGATGCCACACAGCTCAGGTAGGCCTGGGTGCTTCTGGAAAAGTAGCCCCTGCCCCTTCCTCCTATCCTCATCCCTCAACAAAGGCTGAGCCCTAGCTACTCTCCAAAAGGCTGTTTTCTGGGAAATTGCCTTTTAGAATTTTTCTTTTAATGTATGAATCCACCCTGAATGCTATTTGCAAAAGAAAAGGAATTTAAAAACTAAAGATGTTGCAGTATGCTTTCATATACACAATGGAAAAATTTGCTTCTCAAACAGGCTGAGTAGAAAACCTTGCATCCCCATGGCAACCAGATTCCACTGTGACCACACATCATTGCCAGGTCACCCACCCATTTGTAAGCCTGAGCTCTTCAGCCCCTCCCTGTGAACATATGGGGCCCAGATGATACCACCCACTGTGGGAGGGTGCTTCAAGGGCTCCAGGATGGCTGGCTGAGGGCTCTGTTCTAGTCACTAAGGGATATTCCTAGGGACCCATCTAACCTGGGACAGGGAATCGGCTCTTCCTCAAAATCATCAAGAGGCAGTAGACTTTCCTGCAAGCCATTGCCCCACGGAAATGCAAGGCCCCTGTGGCTACTCAGGGGCTTGGAGTACAGAGAAGGGTGGTTGGGATTTAAAACAGTTGTGTGCAGCTGACCAGGAAACCAGACCGTTAGTAACACAATAACTGCAAGTCCTGGATCAGTTAAAAACATAAAGAATCATCAGATCCTCAATGCTTCATTTCCTTAAACAGATAGCAGGACCCTTTTATAGAGTTTCTGTGTCATCTTCCCCTTTGATGATTCAGAACAAGTACTTCTTTCCAATGTACGCTCTCAGTCCTATTTTCAAATAGCATTTTGGAATCGTTAGCCTATGATGAGGCCACTTCCCTTCCTGTTGAGCTTCCTGATGATACCAAAGGGAAGTGTTGGGAAGGGAAGACCATGGTCCCTTTAAATGATAGGAAGGAGGAAGGGCGTGGCCCCTGGCGAGGGCTCCACCACCATGAACCTAGGTGAGGACAGGCATTTTTGTTTTCCTGCCCCAATGCTGCATTTCCCAAGACCACCCTGGCCTGCCACTCCCCCATCCTGTGCCTATAAAAACCCTGAGGCCCTAGTAAGCAGACACACAGATGGCGGGTCATTGAGAGGAACACATCAGGCGACTGGACGTTGAGAAAAGCACATCAGCGGGCACCTACCGCAGAAGCAGCATGATGCGGGGCTTGGCTGGGGCAATCGGAGGAGAGCCCAGGCCGCTGAGCAGTCTGACTCCAGGGGAAACCTTCCCACTCTGTCCCCTTCTGGTTTCCCCCATCCGCTGAGAGCTGCCTCCACTCAGTAAAATCTTGCACTCATTCTCCAAACTCAGGTGTGACCTGATTCTTCCGTTACACCAAGGCAAGCACCATCCAGGATAGAGAAAAGCCCTCTGTTCTTGCGACAGGGCAGAGGGACTAACAGAGCAGGTTAACACAAGTGGCCTGTAGACCGCAAAACTGAAAGAGCGTACGGTAGCGCATGCCCACTGGGGCTTCAGGAGCTGTGAACGTCCATCACTCACACTGCTGTGGGGTTGTAGCCTCGCAGTCTGCCCGTCTGTATGCTCCCTAGAGGTCCGAGCAGTGGGGCGCTGGAGAAGCCAGCCACTCCTCGTGTCACACACCCCGCGAGAAGGACAAGAGAACTTTTCCCATTTCACTAAGATCCTTTTTCTTTTCTTTTACAAAATTGATACATAATAGTTGTATATATATATGGGGGAACATATAATATCTTGATACCTGTATATAATGTGTAATAATCAACTCAGGTGATTGGGAAATCTATCACCTCAAATATTTTTGAGTTTGCATCACCGTTTTTCTAGCTATTTTGATAAAGACAATAAATTATTGTTAACTATCACTTCCCTGCTATACCATCGAATACTAGAACTTACTCCTTCTATCTAACTGTATTTTTGATCCCATTGACCAACTTCTCTTCCTCTTCTGTCCCTTCCTAGCCTCTGGTAACCACCATTCTACTCTCTCGCTCTATGAGATTCACTTTTTTAGCTCCCACATATGAGTGACATGTTTCACTTAACAGAATGTCCTCCAGTTCCATCCATGTTGTCGTCAATGACAGGATTTCATTCTTCTGGCTGAATACTATTCCATCTTGTATACAGCACATTTTATTTATCCATTCACCTGTTGAGGGACACTTAGGTCGATTCCGTATCTTAGCGATTGTGAGTAGTACTGTGATAAACGTGCAAGTGTCATTGACTACTAATTTCACTTCCTGTAGGTGTATATCCCGCGGTGGGACTGCTGGATCATACCGTAGTTCTGATTTAGGTTTTCAAGGACTCTCCGGTACTGGTTTCCACAATGGTAGTACTACTTTACATTCCCACCTGCAGAGTGTGCCTGTTCCCCTTTCTCTCTGTCCTTGCCAGCATTTGTTATTTTTACCCTTTTGTCTATGACCATACCACCCTGAATGTGGCATTCTCATCTGAGGTCTTTCCTGTGGGAGTGGCCAGGAGCCATCATCCTTGGAGTGACCCTCCCCTGCTGACCCCAAGGAAAGCTTTACAGGGCTTGCAGATATATATATATATATATTTAATTGTACTTTAGGTTCTGGGGTACATGTGCAGATCATGCAGGATTGTTGCATAGGTACACACATGGCAATGTGGTTTGCTGTCTCCATCCCTCCGTCACCTACATCTGGCATTTCTCCCCATGTTATCGCTCCCTGACCTCCCCACCCCCCTGATGTCCCTCCCTTGGCCCCCCGACAAAAGACCCCAGTGTGTGATGCTCCCCTCCCTGTGTCCATGTGTTCTCATTGTTCATCACCCGTCTATGAGTGAGAACATGGGTGTTTGACTTTCTGTTCTTGTGTCAGTTTGCTGAGAACGATGGTTTCCAGATTCATCCATGTCCCTACAAAGGACATGAACTCATCGTTTTTTATTGCTGCATAGTATTCCATGGTGTATATGCACCACATTTTCCTTGTCCAGTCTATTGTCAGTGGGTATTTGGGTTGGTTCCAGGTCTTTGCTATTGTAAACAGTGCCGCAATGAGCATACGTTTGCATGTGTCTTTATAATAGAATGATTCGTAATCCTTTGGGTATATAACCCAGTAATGGGATTGCTGGGTCAAATGTAATTTCTATTTCTAGGTCCTTGAGGAATTGCCACACTGTCTTCCACAATGGTTGAACTAGTTTACACTCCCACCAACAGTGTAAAAGTGTTCCTATTTCTCCACTTCCTCTCCAGCATCTGTTGTCTCCAGATTTTTTAATGATGCCATTCTAACTGGCATGAAATGGTATCTCCATGTGGTTTTGATTTGCATTTCTCTAATAATCAGTGATGATGAACATTTTTTCATAAGTTTGTTGGCCTCATATATGTCTTCTTTTGAAAAGTGTCTGTTCATATTCTTTACCCACTTTTGAATAGGTTTGTTTGTTATTTTCTTGTAAATCTGTTTTAGTTCTTTGTAGATTCTGGATATTAGCCCTTTGTTAGATGCATAGATTGCAAAAATTTTTTCCCATTCTGTTGGTTGCTGGTTCACTCTAATGATTGTTTCTTTTGCTGTACAGAAACTCTGGAGTTTAATTAGGTCCCATTTGTCTATTTTGGCTTTTGTTGCCAATGCTTTTGGTGTTTGGTCATGAAGTCCTTGCCTATGCCTATGTCCTGAATGGTTTTGCCTACGTTTTCTTCTAGGGTTTTATGGTGATATGTCTTATGTTTAAGTCTTTAATTCATCTGGAGTTAATTTTAATGTAAGATGTCAGGAAGGGGTCCAGTTTCTGCTTTCTGCATATGGCTAGCCAGTTTTCCCAACACCATTTATTAAACAGGTAATCCTTTCACCATTACTTGTTGTTGTCAGGTTTGTCAAAGATCAGATGGTTGTAGATGTGTGGCATTGCCTCCAAGGCCTCTGTTCTGTTCCATTGGTCTATATCTGTTTAGGTACCAGTACCACGCTGTTTCAATTACTGTTGCCTTGTAGTATAGTTTGAAATCAGGTAGCGTGATGCCTCCAGCTTTGTTTTTTTTTTTTTTGTTTTTTTTTGTTTTTGTTTTGCTTAGTATTGTCTTGGCTATGTGGGCTCTCTTTTGGTTCCATATGAAGTTTAAGGTGGTTTTTTCCAGTTCTGTGAAGAAGGTCATTGGTAGCTTGATGGAGAGAGCATTGAATCTATAAATTACTTTGGGCCGTACGGCCAATTTCACAATTTTGATTCTTCCTAACCATGAGCATGGAATATTTCTCCATCTGTGTCCTCTCTTATTTCCTTGAGCAGTGGTTTGTAGTTCTCCTTCAAGAGGTCCTTTACATCGTTTGTTAGTTATATTCCTAGGTATTTTATTCTCTTTGTAGCAATAGTGAATGGGAGTTTGCTCATGATTTGGCTCTCCGTTAGTCTGTTATTGGTGTATAGAAATGCTTGTGATTTTTGCACATTGATTTTGTATCCTGAGATTTTGCTGAAGTTGCTTATCAGTTTAAGGAGATTTTGGGCTGAGATGATAAGGTCTTCTAAATTCATGTTATCTGCAAATAGAGACAATTTGACTTCCTCTTTTCCTAATTGAATACCCCCCTTTTTTATTTCTTGCCTAATTGCTCTGGCTAGAACTTTCAATACTATATTGAATAGGAGTGGTGAGAGAGGGCATCCTTGTCTAGTGCCAGATTTCAAACGGAATGCTTCCAGTTTATGCCCATTCAGTAGGATATTGGCTGTAGATTTGTCATAAATAGCGTTTATTCTTTTGAGATATGTTCCTTCAATACCTAGTTTATTGAGAGTTTTTAGCATAAAGGGCTGTTGAATTTTGTCAAAGGCCTTCTCTGCATCTATTGAGATAATCATGTGGTTTTTGTCTTTGGTTCTGTTTATGTGGTGAATTATGTTTATAGACTTGCGTATATTGAACCAGACTTGCATCCCCGGGATGAAGCCTGCTTGACCGTGATGGATAAGCTTTTTAATGTGCTGTTGCAATTGGCTTGCCAGTATTTTATTGAAGATTTTTGCATCTATGTTCATCATGGATGTTAGCCTGAAGTTTTCTTTTCTTGTTGAGTCTCTGCTGGGTTTTGGTATCAGGATGATGTTGGTCTCATAAAATGATTTGGGAAGGATTCTGTCTTTTTGGATTATTTGGAATAGTTTCAGAAGGAGTGGTACCAGCTCCTCTTTGTACATCTGGTAGAATTCAGCTGTGAACCCATCTGGACCTGGGCTTTTCTTTGGTTCATAGGCTACTTATTGCTGCCTCCATCAGCCCTTGTTATTGGTCTATTCAAGGTTTCATTTCTTCCTGGTTTAGGCTTGGGAGTGTGCAAGTGTCCAGGAATTTATCCATTTCTTCCAGATGTACTGGTTTATGTGCACAGAGTTGTTTGTAGTAATCTCTGATGATGGTTTGAATTTCTGTGGAATCTGTGGTGATATCCCCTTTATCATTTTTTATTGCATCTATTTGGTTATTCTCTCTTTTCTTTTTTATTAATCTGGCTAGTGGTCTGTCTATTTTGTTGATCTTTTCAAAAATCCAGCTCCTGGATTTATTGATTTTTTTGAAGGGTTTTTTTGTGTCTCTATCTCCTTCAGTTCTGCTCTCATCTTAGTTATTTCTTGTCTTCTGCTAGCTTTTGAGTTTTTTTGATCTTGCTCCTCTAGCTCTTTCAATTTTGATGACAGGGTGTCGATTTTAGATCTTTCCTTGCTTCTCATGAGGGCATTTATTGCTGGATATTGTCCTCTAGACATTGCTTTAAATGTGTCCCAGAGATTCTGGGTACATTGTGTCTTCATTCTCACTGGTTTGAAAGAACATCTTTATTTCTGCCTTCATTTCATTGTATATCCAGTCAACATTAAAGAGCCAGTTGTTCAGTTTCCATGAAGATGTGTGGTTCTGGGTTAGTTTCTTAATTCTGAGTTCTAATTTGATTGCCCTGTGGTCTGAGAGACTGTTTGTTATGATTTCTATTCTTTTGCATTTACTGAGGAGTGATTTACTTCCAATTATGTGGTCAATTTTAGAGTAGGTGCAATGCAGTGCTGAGAAGAATATATATTCTGTGGATTTGGGGTGGAGAGTCTGTAAATGTCTATTAGGTTTGCTTGGTCTGGTTCTGAGTTCAAGTCTTGGAAATCCTTGTTAATTTTCTGTCTCGATCTGTCTAATTGACAGTGGAGTGTTAAAGTCTCCCACTATTATCGTGTGGGAGTCTGAGTCTCTTTGTAGGTTATTAAGACCTTGCTTTATGAACCTGGGTGCTCCCGTATTGGGTGCGTCTATATTTAGGATCATTAGCTCTTCTTGATGCATTGGTCCTTTTACCATTATGTAATGCCCTTCTTTGTCTCTTTTGATCTTTGTTGGTTTAAAGTCTATTTTATCAGAGACTAGTGTTACAACTCCTGCTTTTTTTTTTTTTTTTTTTTTTTGCTCTCCATTTGCTTGATAAATCTTCCTCCATCCATTTATTTTGAGCCTATTTTTGTCCTTGCATGTGACATGGTTTTCCTGAATACAGCACAGCGATGGGTCTTGACTTTTTATCCAATTTGCCAGTCTGTGTCTTTTGATTGGGGCATTTAGCCCATTTACATTTAAGGTTAATATTGTTATGTATGATTTGGTCCTGCCATTTTGATGCTAGCTGTATATTTTGCCTATTAGTTGATGCATTTTTTATATAATTTTATTGCATTTTAGGTTTTGGGGTACATGTGAAGAACATGCAGGATTGTTGCATAGGTACATACATGGCAATGTGGTTTGCTGCCTTCCTCCTCATCACCTATATCTGGCATTTCTCCCCATGTTATCCCTCCCCAACTCCCCACCCCCTGCTGTCCCTCCCCTAGTTCCCCGCAACAGACTCCAATGTGTGATGCTCCCCTCCCTGTGTCCATGTGTTCTCATTGTTCAACACCTGCCTATGAGTGAGAATATGTGGTGTTTGATTTTCTGTTCTTGTGTTAGTTTGCTGAGAATGATGGTTTCCAGGTTGATCCGTGTCCCTACAAAGGACACAAACTCATCGTTTTTTATTGCTCAATAGTATTCCATGGTGTATATGTGCCATATTTTCCCTGTCCAGTCTATCATCAATGGGCATTTGGGTTGGTTCCAAGTCTTTGCTATTGTAAACAGTGCTGCAATGAACATTCCTGTGCATGTGTCCTTATAATAGAATGATTTAATAGAACGATTGATAATCCTTTGGATATATATCCAGTAATGGGATTGCTGGGTCAAATGGAATTTCTATTTCTAGGTCCTTGAGGAATTGCCACACTGTCTTCCACAATGGTTGAACTAAGTTACACTCCCACCAACAGTGTAAAAGTGTTCCTATTTCTCCACATCCTCTCCAGCATCTGTTGTCTCCAGATTTTTTAATGATGCCATTCTAACTGGCGTGAAGTGGTATCTCAATGTGGTTTTGATTTGCATTTCTCTAATAATCAGTGATGATGAGCATTTTTTCATAAGTTTGTTGGCCTCATATATGTCTTCTTTTGAAAAGTGTCTGTTCATATCCTTTGCCCACTTTTGAATAGGCTTGTTTGTTATTTTCTTGTAAATCTGTTTTTGTTCTTTGTAGATTCTGGATATTAGCCCTTTGTCAGATGGGTAGACTGCAAAAATTTTTTCCCATTCTGTTGGTTGCTGGTTCACTCTAATGATTGTTTCTTTTGCTGTACAGAAGCTCGGGAGTTTAATTAGGTCCCATTTGTCTATTTTGGCTTTTGTTGCCAATGCTTTTGGTGTTTTGGTCATGAAGTCCTTGCCTATGCCTATGTCCTGAATGGTTTTGCCTAGGTTTTCTTCTAGGGTTTTTATGGTGATAGGTCTTATGTTTAAGTCTTTAATCTATCTGGAGCTAATTTTAGTGTAAGGTGTCAGGAAGGGGTTCAGTTTCTGCTTTCTGCATATGGCTAGCCAGTTTTCCCAACACCATTTATTAAACAGGTAATCCTTTCCCCTTTGCTTGTTTCTGTCAGGTTTGTCAAAGATCAGATGGTTGTAGATGTGTGGCATTCCTTCTGAGGCCTCTGTTCTGTTCCATTGGTCTATATCTCTGTTTTGGTACCAGTACCATGCTGCTTTGATTACTGTAGCCTTGTAGTATAGTTTGAAATCAGGTACTGTGATGCCTCCAGCTTTGTTCTTTTTGCTTAGAATTGACTTGGCTATGCAGGCTCTCTTTTGGTTCCATATGAAGTTTAAGGTGGTTTTTTCCAGTTCTGTGAAGAAGGTCATTGGTAGATTGATGGGGATAGCATTGAATCTATAAATTACTTTGGACAGTATGGCCATTTTCATGATATTGATTCTTCTTAACCATGATCATGGAATGTTTCTCCATCTATTTGTGTCCTCTCTTATTTCCTTGAGCACTGGTTTGTAGTTCTCCTTGAAGAGGTCCTTTACATTCTTTGTTAATTGTATTCCTAGGTATTTTATTCTCTTTGTAGCAATTGTGAATGACAGTTTGTTCTTGATTTGGCTCTCTTTAAGGCTGGTATTCATGTATAGGAATGCTTGTGATTTTTGCACATTGATTTTGTATCCTGAGACTTTGCTGAAGTTGCTTATCAATTTCAGGAGATTTGGGACTGAGATGATGGGATCTTCTAAATATACAATCATGTTGTCTGCAAATAGAGACAATTTGACTTCCTCCTTTCCTAATTGAATACGCTTTATTTCTTTTTCTTGCCTGATTGCTCTGGATGGAACTTCCAATACTATACTGAATAGGAGTGGTGAGAGAGGGCATTCTTGTCTAGTGCCAGATTTCAAAGGGAATGCTTCCAGTGTTTGCCCATTCAGTATGATATTGGCTGTGGGTTTGATATAAATAGCTTTTATTGTTTTGAGATATGTTCTTTCGATACCTAGTTTATTGAGAGCTTTTAGCATAAAAGTTGTTGAATTTTGTCAAAGGCCTTCTCTGCATCTACTGAGATAATCAGGTGTTTTTTGTCTTTGGTTCTGTTTATGTGGTGGATTACGTTTATAGACTTGGTATGTTGAACCAATTTTGCATCCCCGGGATGAATCCTATTTGATCGTGATGGATAAGCTTTTTAATGTGCTGTTGCAATCGGTTTGCCAGTATTTTATTGAAGATTTTTACATCTATGTTCATCACGGATATTGGCCTGAAGTTTTCTTTTCTTGGTGAGTCTCTGCTGGGTTTTGGTATCAGGATGATGTTGGTCTCATAAAATGATTTGGGAAGGATTCTCTCTTTTTGTATTGTTTGGAATAGTTTCGGAAGAAATGCTAGCAGCTCCTCTTTTTATGTCTGGTAGAATTCGACTGTGAACCCATCTGGACCTGGGTTTTTTTTGGGTGGTAGGCTCTTAATTACTGCTTCAACTTCAGCCCTTGTTATTGGTCTATTCAGGGTTTTGACTTCTTCCTGGTTTAGGCTTGGGAGGATGCATGTGTCCAGGAATTTATCCATTTCTTCCAGGTTCACTAGTTTATGTGCATAGAGTTGTTTGTAGTAATCTCTGATGGTGGTTTGTATTTCTGTGGAATCTGTGGTGATATCCCCTTTATCATTTTTTATTGCATCTATTTGGTTATTCTCTCTTTTCTTTTTTATTAGTCTGGCTAGTGGTCTATTTTGTTGATCTTTTCAAAAAACCAGCTCCTGTATTTACTGATTTTTTGAAGGGATTTTTGTGTCTCTATCTCCTTCAGTTCTGCTCTCATCTTAGTTATTTCTTGTCTTCTGCTAGCTTTTGAGTTTTTTTGACCTTTCTCCTCTAGCTCTTTCAATTTTGATGACAGGGTGTTGATTTTAGATCTTTCCTTGCTTCTCATGAGGGCATTTATTGCTGGATATTTTCCTCTAGACACTGCTTTAAATGTGTCCCAGAGATTCTGGTATGTTGTGTCTTCATTCTCACTGGTTTGAAAGAACATCTTTATTTCTGCCTTCATTTCATTGTTTATCCAGTCAACATTAAAGAGCCAGTTGTTCAGTTTCCATGAAGCTGTGCGGTTCTGAGTTAGTTTCTTAATCCTGCATTCTAATTTGATTGCCCTGTGGTCTGAGAGAATGTTTGTTATGATTTCTATTCTTTTGCATTTGCTGAGGAGTGATTTACTTTCATTTATGTGGTCAATTTTAGAGTAGGTATGATGTGCTGAGAAGAATATATATTCTGTGGATTTGGGGTGGAGAGTCTGTAAATGTCTATTAGGTTTGCTTGGTCTGGTTCTGAGTTCAAGTCTTGGAAATCCTTGTTAATTTTCTGTCTCGATCTGTCTAATTGACAGTGGAGTGTTAAAGTCTCCCACTATTATCGTGTGAGAGTCTGAGTCTCTTTGTAAGTCATTAAGAACTTGCTTTATGTATCTGGGTGCTCCCGTATTGGGTGTGTCTATATTTAGGATCATTAACTCTTCTTGTTGCATTGATCCTTTTATCATTATGTAATGCCCTTCTTGTCTCTTTTGATCTTTGTTGGTTTAAAGTCTATTTCATCAGAGATTAGGATTGCAATTCCTCCTTTTTTTTGCTCTCCATTTGCTTGATAAATCTTCCTCCATCCATTTATTTTGAACCTATCTGTATCCTTGCATGTGAGATGGATTTCCTGGATACAGCACAGTGATGGGTTTTGGCTTTTTATCCAATTTGCCAGTCTGTGTCTTTTGATTGGGGCATTTAGCTCATTTACATTTAAGGTTAATATTGTTATATATGAATTTGGTCCTGCCATTTTGATGCTAGCTGGTTATTTTGCCTGTTATTTAATTCAGTTTCTTCATTATGTCAATGCTCTTTACCATTTGGTATGTTTTTGGAGTGGCTGGTACTGGTTGTTCCTTTCTATGTTTAGTGCTTCTTTCAGGAGCTCTTGTACAGCAGGCCTGGTGGTGATGAAATCTCTGAGTAATTGCTTGTTCATCAAGGATTTTATTTCTCCTTCACTTATGAAACTTAGTTTGGCTGGATATAAAAATCTGGGTTGAAAGTTCTTTTCTTTAAGGATGTTGACTATCGGCCCCCACTCTCTTTTGCCTTGTAGGGTTTCTGCTGAGAGATCTGCTGTGAGTCTGATGGGCTTCCCTTTGTGGGTAACCCAACCTTTCTCTCTGGCTGCCCTTAGCATTTCTTCATTTCAACCCTGGTGAATCTGATGATTATGTGCCTTGGGGTTGCTGTTCTTGAGGAATATCTTTGTGGTATTCTCTGTATTTCCTGGACTTGAATGGTGGCCTGGCTTGTTAGGTTGGGGAAGTTTTCCTGGATAATATCCTGAAGAGTGTTTTCCAGCTTGGATTCATTCTCTCTGTCACATTCAGGTACACCTATCAAACGTAGATTAGGTCTTTTCACATAATTCCATATTTCTTGGAGGCTTTGTTCATTTCTTTTTACTTTTTTTCTCTAATCTTACCTTCTCGTTTTATTTCATTGAGTTGATCTTCGACCTCTGATATCCTTTCTTCTGCTTGGTCAACTCCACTCTTGAAACTTGCGTATGCTTTGTGAAGTTCTCGTGTTGTGTTTTTCATCTCCATCAATTCATTTATGTTCCTCTCTAAGCTGTTTATTCTCATTAGCATTTTGTCAAACCTTTTTTCAAGGTTCTTAATTTCTTTGCATTGGGTTAGAACATGCTCTTTTAGCTCAGAGAAGTTTCTTATTACCCACCTTCTGAAGCTTGTTTCTGTCAATTCATCAGACTCGTTCTCCATCCAGCCTTGTTCCCTTGCTGGTGAGGAGTTGTGATCCCTTGGAGGAGGAGAGGCATTCTGGTTTTGGATGTTTTCATCCTTTTTACACTGGTTTCTTCCCCTCTTTGTGGATTTATTTACCTGTGGTCTTTGTAGTTGGTGACTTTCAGATGGGGTCTCTGAGTGGACATCCTGTTTGTTGATGATGAAGTTATTTCTTTCTGTTTCTTAATTTTCCTTCTAACAGTCAGGCCCCTCTGCTGTAGGACTGCTGGAGGTCCTCTCCAGACCCTGCTTGCCTAGGGCTCACCTGCAGTGGCCTCAGCTCTCTCACTGGGAGCTGCAATCCAGAGCTGCTTCTATTTGGCCATCTTGGATCCCTCCTCCAGTTGATGCATTTTTTTCATTGTGTCGATGGTCTTTACCATTTGGTATGTTTTTGGAGTGGTTGGTACTGGTTGTTCCTTTCCTTGTTTAGTGCTTCTTTCAGGAGCTCTTGTAAGGCAGTCCTGGTGGTGATGAAATCTCTTAGCAATTGTTTGTCCATAAAAGATTTTCTTTCTCCTTTGCTTATGAAGCTTAATTTGGCTCGATATGAAATTCTAGGTTGAAAGTTCTTTTCTTTAAGGATGTTGAATATTGGCCTCCACTCTCTTCTGGCTTGTAGGGTTTCTGCTGAGAGATCTGCTGTGAGTCTGATGGGCTTCCCCTTGTGGTTAACCCAACCATTCTCTCTGACTGAACTTAGCATTTTTTCCTTCATTTCAACACTGGTGAATCTGACGATTATGTGCCTTGGGGTTGCTCTTCTTGAGGAATATCTTTGTGGTATTCTCTGTATTTCCTGGACTTGAATGGTGGCCTGGCTTGCTAGGTTGGGGAAGTTCTCCTGGATAATATCCTGAAGAGTGTTTTCCAGTTTGGGTTCATTCTCTCTGTCACATTCAGGTACACCTCTCAGAGGTGGATTAGGTCTTTTCACATAATCCCATATCTTGGAGGCTTTATTCATTTCTTTTCACTCTTTTTTCTCTATTCTTGCCTTCTCATTTTATTTCATTGAGTTGATCTTCAATCTCTGATATCCTTTCTTCTGCTTGGTTGATTTGGCTATTGAAACTTGTGTATGCTTTGCAAGGTTCTCATGCTGTGTTTTTCAGCTCCATCAAGTCATTTATATTGTTCTCTAAGCTGTTTATTCTAGTTAGCATGTCATCTAACCTTTTTTCTAAGCTGTTAGTTTCTTTGCATCGGGTTAGCACATGTTCTTTTAGCTCAGAGAAGTTTCTTATAACCTATCTTCTGAAGCCTGTTTCTGTCAATTCATCAGATTCATTCTCCATCCATCTTTGATCCCTAGCTGGTGAGGAGTTGTCATCCTTTGGAGGAATAGAGGCATTCTGGTTTTTGGTGTTTTCACCCTTTTGGTGCTGGTTTCTTCCCATCTTAGTGGCTTTATCTACCTGTGGTCTTTGTAGTTGATGACTTTTGGATGTGGTCTCTGAGTGGATGTCGTTTTTGTTGATGATGAAGTTATTTCTTTCTGTTTCTTAATTTTCCTTGTAACAGGCCCCTCTGCTGCAGGAGTGCTGAAGATCCACTCCATACCATGCTTGCCTGGGGATCACCCTTGGGGGCTGCAGAATAGTAAGGGTTGCTGCTGGTTTCTTCTTCTTTTATCTTCATCCCAGAAGGGTACCTGCCAGATGTTGGCCTGAGCTCTCCTTTATGAGGTGTCTCTTTGGGTATATGGGGGTCGGGGAGCTGCTTCAGGAGACAGTCTGTCCCTTATAGGAGCTCAAGTGCTGTGCTGGGAGCGCCATTGTTCCATGCAGAGATGCTAGGCAGGTACTTTTAGGTCTGCTGCAGCAGAACTCATAACCACCTCTTTTCCCAGGGGCTCTGTCCTAGGAAGGTTGGCTTTATTTATAAGTTCCCATCATGCTGCTGCCTTTTTTCATAGATACCCTGCCCCACACAGAGTAGTCTAGTCACAGTCTGCCAGCAGAGGTGTTGCTGAGCTGCGGCAGGCTCTACCCAGCTGCTGTGTGAACTGCCTTGGTATTGGTGGTTGCCCTTCCCCTCACTGAGCTGGACTGTCCTGGGTCCAGCCACGCTTGCTGGGCAACTCTCAATCCAGAGTGTTTCAGATTGCTTGTTTTGTGGGGGTGGTACCTGCCAAGCCAGATCGCCTGGCTCCCTGTCTCTCCCCCTCCCATTCAGTTGAATGGGTGGCTCTGTCTCCCAGGCATTCCAGGCGCCAGTTGAAAGGGCTGCTCAGATTTGTGTGAGTTTCTGTGCACCAAGCCGGCACAGGCTGAAACCGCCATGCTGAAAACTCATGGTGCTTTTTGGCCTGGGAATCTCCTGGTCTGTGGGCAGTGAAAATTTGTTTGGAAATGCAGTGGGCACTCACCTTCTGTGTTGTTCTTGCTGGGAACTGCACTCCAGAGCTATTTCTATTCAGCCATCTTGGATCCTCCCAGGGCTTGCAGATATTAAAGCAAGCCCTTGATTTTGATATTTCAGGGGCCCCAGCCCCAGACTGGCCAGCATTCTCCTCATCTCTCCCACCATGCAGTTTTTATAATTGGCAAGCCTTGCTTTTATGTTCCAAGCCTGGAGTCTTTTTCCACAACGTTGCAGAAGGCCTTGGGCACTCTGAGAACTAAGTAGCTTGCTCTTTGCATTATCTTTGATTGGGCCAGACTTTCAATAAAGGAAAACACATCAGGAAGAAAAGAGATCCCCGTGTTGCTGACAGATCACAGAGATTTTTTTGCTTTACCACTTTTCTTTGTGTTTGGCTAGGTGTAGAGTGAGGGCAGGAGTGGGGATGGGGCTTTCCTAGCAGACTGAGCTTTTCTGCATCTTAGGCTAAGGCTGAGAGGGTCCAGTCCTCTCCTGGTCATCCCTGAGGCTTCCTGACACCATAGGCAAGTACAGGGGAAGTGGGCATTTCTTCCTTGTGCGAAATTTTCAGCTCCCGTCAGAATGACCTTGCACCAAACCCTTTGCTTCTTCCCATAATAAAGTTGGAAGAAGAAAAAAAAAAGCGGTTCATGGTGTGTGGGCAGGTAAAATATTAACAACTTTGCCATAACCCATGTTCAGTTCAGTAGACCTGGAACAGCATGGATTTTGCAGAGTGAAAAACTCTGGCTTCCTCTGTAGGTGGACAGTTCTGCATTCTGAAAACAAGCAGCAAGCCAGAGTAATCAGAGCAAGGAAGGGGGAAAGGGAGGGGAAAGGGAGAGGGAAGACCGAATCAGTGTCCTAGGGCCTAGCCTGAACGGTTTTAGGTAATGCTTATCTATTAATATATTTTCTCCTTCCTTTCTTTTTCCCCCTTTCTCCCTTCTCCCCTCTTTCTTGCTGCCTCCCTTCCAAGTGACATGATGACACTTCGTCCCTCCGGCAGATCTGCCTTATCTTGCTATATCTAGCCAGAGCTATAAGGATTCAAGCCTGTTCTTCACAGATGTTTCCTTTTAATCACTGTAATTAATATTAATAGGGATTAATTCTTAATGGGGACATACTAAGAAACACACTTGCAAAGTGCTTACTGTCAATTGGAATAACCTTGATTTTGTGAGCCACCGGTTTCACAGACAATGCATCAGATTCTAGAATTATCTGATCATTTATTAATTTCTTCTCCCAGACCTGGGACAAAACCAGGGGGTTTCTGGAGTGGAAACCACAGGGAAGTTAGCTGTCCTGACTGAGAGATGTGACGGTATGCGATGGGGATTTCCTCTGATCTCCCGGCATCGCTATCTGGAATGGAAATGGATATCGGGTGGGTGTTCACTGAATGCTGGCTCTGGACTGAGCCTGTGTTAGTGTGCAGGCCGCTCAAGTGGCTTTGGGAATCTGGGGCAAGAGGGCGTCCTGGCACCTCCTACTCTGACAAAGTGGATAGATGCCTTGCTGGGGGTGCCTCAGAGAAAGGCTGTATGTTGACAGATCTGGGGATTCCAGTCAACTCAAACTCATTAAGCACATGGAAACTCCCTACACAGGGCAGGCCCAGCAGAGGCTCTGGGGACATTTTCAGCCTGGGGAGCCTGGGCATCTTGTCACTTCCCATTAGCTGCATATACCAGGATCCTTAATTTCTGATAAATCATTCATCCATTGACGTAAAGCAGTGTTTTAAAAACTGATGTTAAAAAAAGTTCTTAGAGAACTTAGTAAGTTTGCAGGAACAACAAGTCTTTCCATACACAAATTTGTTTAATTTCCTCAACTTTTTAAAATGCAGAACTTTTCAGAAGCTTTACTATGCTAACATGATTATCATTTTCATACAGGTGGAATTAGTATTTCCCAAGCTCATTGGACTATCAGGCTCTTTGCTCTTGGGATAATTGTTGAGCTACCTAATGTATCACCAAACCACCTGCTAACAAAGCAAAACTAAGTTAACAGAACTCAAGGCAGGAAGGGAGAGAAGCACAGCATCTAAGCCGTGTCTCGGAATGGGGAAGACGCATTTTGTAGGGTCCTCGGGGGTCTCAGCTCAAGCCAGTTAAGATGTGTTTTTTAAGGCAGGGCATATAGTAGGTAAGACCAGCCAATCTAGCAGGGTCTTGCACGGACTTTGATAGATAAGCAGTTGTTTGGTAACCAGGCTGTTTGCTCAGGTGAGCAGTCTGCTGTCTCAGGTAGATTGGTCTGCAGGGAGTTTCTGGAAAAAAAAAAAAAGTGAAGTTATTGGTTCATAGTCTTATCTGCCTTGGCAAAGCTTTCCTGGATCAAACAACTAAGTCATGTTGACATAAGTGATCTCAGTTCTTAGGATCCGTAGCTGTGTTTGGCTGATGAGGTTGTCATAGTTCTCAGAACAATTCATATTTCTCACATTTTGTGGAATGCTAGTCTCTCCAAATGCACTCTGAGAAATACAGAATCCTTGGAGTTAATCAACATTTCCAACAGAAAGTCCTTGAGTTGAGTGCTTATTGCATGGAAATGACTTCCGGTGTTTCTAGGGAACCTCCCTGGTCTTCCTAATTAAGGATTTTAGTTAATAAGTGTTCATCTGATTCATTCTCCTTGTGATTTGTGATTTTTATAAAAATTGATAGAGTCTCGTTTCCTTTTTCTAAGAACATCTAATTTAGGTTAAGTTATGCAATTTAGGATACAATTTGAATAAGAAAAGAAAGTATTGAGGACAGTCAGATTTGAGTCAGAAACTGGGAGGTGACTTTGAAGGGAAGTAGGAGCAGTCAACTGTATGAAATATCATTTCCAATATTTTGTTTTCTTGATGCTCTGGCATTTGAGGCCTTGATGGTGGAGAGCCTGCTCCTCCCAGGGCTAAGTCCTGGAGAGCAAAGGATTCCCTTTTGAGGACACTTTAGACATATAAACCAACCCATCCAGAGCTTGCATCCCCAACCATCTCCTTTACCAAACTTACATACCAGATAACATTCTCCCTGCTCTAAATCACTCCGGGACCAGGTACCCAACAACTGGAAATCACTCCTATAGCCCGGAGCCTGCTGAAATGATTCAAACTAGCCAATCCTAGCTCACTCAGCTACCTACCCTGCCTCATGCATCCTTCCCTGGAGACCCTAGTAAAGGTTCTAGGCCATACTCTGCCCCCTTCCTCTGCCTCCAGACTGACCGTGGTCCTTGCCATGTGACCCTGCATAGTGTACTATGCCTCCTGTTTCTGGGGTCTGTATGAACTTCTTCCTTCATGACAGTCATTTCCATGTCTGGTGTCTACTATCCCTGATTAAAACAAATCCCAGGCACATTTTAACGCACCAGCAGGAAATGAAGCGTAATTTAGTTGGCACAACGGGGACTCATCAGAATCACCTGGGGAGCCGTCTGCGCAGGTCTTGCCCACAGGGCATTTGATTTAATTGGCCAGCAGTAGGGACTCAGGTGGTTCTAATGGACAGTCAGGGGCAAGAAACAGAGTCAGTGGTCCCCAAAGGGTGATCCTGGGACCAGCAATGTCAGCATCATCCAGGAGTTTGTTAGAAATGCAAATGCTTAGTCCCAGCCTAGAACTCCCAATTCAGAAATTCTGGAGGCGGGGCCTGGCAAGCTGCTTTATCAAGTTCATCAGGTGATTCCGAAAGATGCTCAAGTTTGAAAACCATTGCACAGACCTAAAGCAGGGTAGGGTCAGAGAAGCAGAAGCAGGGCACTAATGGATCGAGGGCCTGGAGCTTTATGGCTAGTTTCTGCTATCTCCTAGTGCTGATCAATAGCTTCTTCATGTTCTAGAATCTTGGGACAGAAATGCTGCTGCTGATGTAAACTTAACCTTTATTACCATTATTGAGACAGGATCTCCCTCTGTGACCCAGGCTGGAGTGCAGTGGTGTGATCTTGGCTCACTACAATCTCTGCCTCTCAGGCTCAAGTGATCCTCCCACCTCAGTCTCCTGAGTAGCTGGGATTACAGCTGTGCATTACCATACTTGGCTAATTTTTGTATTTTTTTGTAGAGACGGGGTCTTGCCATATTGTCCAGGCTGGTCTTGAGTGCCTGAACTCGAGATTTGCCTGCCTTGGCCTCCCAATGTGTTGGGAGGGTGAGCCACCGCACTTGACCTGAACTTAACCTTTCTTATATCTCCATGTCATCGCCTTCTCACAGTTTGGATACAGTTTTTAAAGAACTTGAACAAATTATTCCCATTATGTATTTTCATTGATAAGAATAGAAACCACCTTAGGGAAATGTCCACTCATATAGAGAGCCTTCCACACATCAGGTTGGATATTTTTTGCATGAACAAGCCTAGGATTGTGGCCTAGTTGTATCTATACGCACTTCAGAGGAAGCCAACTGGTTCAAGCTTGATGTAATGGCAACCAAAGATGAGTATGTTTTAAGAACATTCCAAATTTATGGCATTTTACCTTTAGAAGGCCCTTTTTGCTCATTTGTTTCCCCAAGTTTTAATCTCTAAAACATGACCTCCTCTGCTTTTTGTGTCTTACCACAGTGGCATGGGCAGCTAGGTGGTTATGCTTCAGAACTAGAAAAAACAATTCTAAGATTTTTAGCTTCACATGCTCATGTTTCCTGCTACAATGTAATTGAGTGGATCTGAAAAACTGTAAAATTCCCAAAACTTCCAAGAGTTCACTAGAGCTCCAAAAACTAGGTCAGCCACGTAATGCTTACACCTCTTGGTGGTGTTTTATGCTATTGAGTTGAATAAGCAATAGAGGAAAACATTCACATTGTGAAATAGGCTGCATGTGACTGGAATACTGCATGAAAATATAATCTCTTCAGTAGAGAACAATGAAACTCATAACCAGGATTTTCCTTGCAACACGTGGTGATGAATTATAATTTTTTAGCTTAGCTCTCTTTTGATTTGGTTTCAATATGTATTACTATCAATTGAGTAATATCCTTGTATGAGATACAAAACTAGTGAAATATAAATTAAAAATTATTTAAGCATTTGCTGATCTAATGACTTTAATAAGGCAGAGCAGTGTTGAAACCAACAAATGTTTAAATTTGTAATGAAAGTATTAATACAACCTTCATTAGCAAAATTGCTAAAAGATTTGGTGTTTTAATTATAACTTAATTCCCTGATTATATAAAACCAAGGGAAAACATCAACTTTAGTTTTTTTCCTTCATTACTATGTGGGAAATGTGAAGATGGTCACAGCCTGTTTTAGATAAATGGTGAGTGGGGTATTTTTACTCAGAACACTTCTGAAACCAGATGTGTGGGTTTTTTCCACACCAAGTTCTCTAACTCTCCAGACACCAAGTAGGTGTCCTACAATTCAAGCCAGTTCTGACACTCTCTACCTCAAGTTAGTGTCAGATCCTACAAATTAAAAGACTCAGTTCCACAAGACTGCCCCAAATCAGACACCAGTTGCAAGTCCCAGGGAACCACCCATAATTGTGATGAGCTATGAATCAGGGGTTCCTACAACCTCCTCCTCAGGTTTGATAATTTGCTAGAGCAGTTCACAGAAATCTGGAAAATACTTTGCTTATTTTTACCAGTTTATTATGAAATATACAACTCAGGAACAGCCAAATAGAAGAGACACATAGGACAAGGTATGTAAAGAGGGGTGGGGGCTTCTGTGCCCTCTGGGGCGTGCTGCCTACTGGCACTTCCATGTGTTTACCCACCAAAAAGCTCACCAAGCCTTACAGAGCTTAATCTCTGGGCCTCTCCCTCCCCTTTCCGGTGGTCAGTGGAGAGAAAGTTCCAAGCCCCTAATCACTTGGTTTTTCCTATGACCAGCCCAATTTTGAGGCTATCAAAGGGCCCCAGTCTAAGCCACCTCATTAGTATATAGTCTGGTGTACTTACAAAGGGTCATTATAAATTACAGAAGACTCTCCTATCACCCTGGAAATTCCAGGGGTTTTAGGAGCTCTAGGCCAGGAGCCAGGACAGAGACCAAATATACACACACACACAAACACACACACACACACACACATACACACACACATATGCATGCCACAGGGAGATTTAGAGCTGTCAGGTTGAGACCATCCCTTGTTCCAGAATGACTGCCAACTGTGCATGGGATTGGCTAAAATGAGGTAAATATGTCAGGATGCAATGGGACTGATAGCATTATCATCCATCCTCATCTGATGCAGGGAAATTAGGGACTAGTGAGTCCCTCCATGGCAGAGGATATCAGAGCTCTTTCATGTGGTGGTGTTCCATTCCAGGTGACACTAACCCAAAGGTATAGGCAGCTAAGCATTAGGCTTTTGATACTTCCAAACAGACTCACACCGGCTCCGTGTGATGTCATCTTATTTGTGTTTTCCTTGTTGGTCAAATGAATGTTTAGGGTCAACTTCAAATGGAATTTTAAGGGTATGACTTGTGAGCTCACATTTTCCCAAAGAAATGCAAGTCCATCCGTGCTGTCTTGTAGCTTTCTATTGACATTTAAGCACCGAGGCCCACAGGCAACAAGATGCACAATGAGTAAAGGTACTTTAAACTGCGACTGGTCCAAATGGATCCCATGAATTCCTCAAGAATCAGAACCAATCTTGTTCCAAGTTTTAGCACAGTGCCTGGCATACAGGATCTGTGTACGGAATGAGTAGCAGAGATGCTCCAAGGGATGTAGGTTTTGAGTTTTGTGTTTTTTAGAGATAATGCAAGTGAGAACTAGATCTCATTAAGCTGACAGATCCCTGCTGATGGTAGACATCTTCGCATTCCCCTCTACCACAGTGTACGCCAGCTAAGGGGCAGAACTGACCTGGATGTTCAGTGAGCGTGTAATGCATGGTGATGACATACATGAAAGGCACTACCACTTCGGCTCATGGAAGGCAGCACCTTTCACTCAACTCTAGTGGACAAATGTGAGTCCCATGCAGTTGTTACAGGCAAATCAAGCTATAAAAACACTTTTTGCTTTTTAAGTGGACTTGCCAATAATATAATATCAACTTTGGGGCAGTAGCCTCTAAATTATTTAAAATGATCAGAACCCAAAAAGAAAAACATAAAAAACAAAAAACTCACAAAAAGAAATGAAAAAAATAAAATGGTCAGAACTCTGAACCTAATTTATCTAGAGGGCCTCTATTTGAGCTCATCAAATAACCAGAAACATTTTGATAAATATTCATTCTTCCAATTACAGAAATCTTTAAAATCTCAATTCAGTGGAGAACTACTTCTTCTGGTCAGCTGGTATAACTGGCATTTAAAGACCAAAAATGTAACAGGGAAGTCTTTGATTTCTCAATAAATAAACAAAAATGATATACGGAAAACTGAGATGATGTGGACACTTAGCATTCAGGGCAGAGTAGCTGTAGTGCTGCCAAATCCATGGGTGACAGTGGAGAGGTTTATTAGTCCCTTCTCTCCTGATTGTGTTAGAAATAGAAACATCTGCCTCATCATAAAAAGTCACGACTTAAGAAATCTCCCACTGGTCATAGAAAGGTATGTGTGAAAGATTCTGGTTAATTACTGAGCAAAACCCTCCCTAGGTGGCTGGGAATTGTTTCTTCACTTCAAGGAAGTGTCACCCAACAGTCCAAGCATGTTACAGATGAGGTAGCTGTTATTTCTACCTGTACATCCTGAGGGTATGAACCACACATCCTTCTGTGTAAAAACATACCAGTCACATTCTTCACAGAGCCAGTAAGCAATAAACTTGTCTGAAGACTTGCTCAGAACTTTCTCTGAACATCTGCTTCCTATTTACTATAACCTCCTGCTCCAAATATACCTCTGATTCTAGTAAGTGCCTGCTCTAAAGTTGAACATCTCTCTCTTTTAGGAAAAAATGGTGAATCCATTTTAATAAAGCATATTCATTTACAACTGAATTTCTCCTTTAAAAGTAAAACTTTGTAGAAAACTGACTTCAGCAATGAACACACAGCAGTCCAATTAGTTTACTTAACCCAGGGATAGATTTGTTTGATCAGATTTCTCAGACAATGTACTGTGTTTGATGTGTCCAAAGCACTGCCTTAGTGTTTAGAGCCTTTTAGTGGCCTCCGTTAAAAAAAAAACACAAAAAAAACCATTCTATGCTATACAAAACAAATCTTTGTATGTTATTAATCTATGCATTTGCTGTTGCTCAGTGCAGTGGCATTCTTCACAGGAGACTGGTTGACAGGAGAGCTGAGATGGAATATCTACTGAATAACCATACTTTTCTCAATATCAAGATTCATGAAAGCATACTATCAACTTCCTACTGTAGCCTGGGGGAAAAAATATTGAAACACTCCATGTTTTCATCAGTTCCCATCATTTTTGGAATAATCTTGAAAGTCTGAACATATGTCTTTTATTATTAAGAATTTGAAAGCAGGATGGAACTTTTGTTCTAGAAGGGTGCTCGTCTGACAGGCAGAGAAACAGGTTCTGGAGGGTCATTGGCTCCAAGCCACACAGGTGGCCAGTGATAGTACCAGGCCCGGCATCTGGGCTCCAGGCCTCTAGCTGCAGACTCCTTCTCCAGCCACCAGGCTGCCCTCTGCAGCTCAGCTCTCAGGCAGCATTGTCAGCTCAATGTATGTCAATGCCATACATTTTTTGACAAATCAAATGTTTAGAAGTCACTCTTTTTAGTTAGCCTCTTTCTTGTTCTGAGAGCTCTGGAAGAAATTCTGCCCAACCCCTCACTAAAAAGTGTAAAGAAAATATTTTCTAGATTTCTGCCTGAGTAATACAAGAAGAAAAACAAATACAATTAATGGGTGTTTTAACTATAAGCAGTTTTAAATGATTATTTTAGGAGCTTATCACAAAACTTTTAGTAGTAAACAAAAGAGGTCAGAAGAAGTACTCAGTATTTAATACAAGGCCAAACACATTTTCCTGAATATTCTTATGAGAAAAAAGTAAGCTATCAATATTTTTGATTTCTAAAAGCCAATTTAATAAATTAAATGCATGCCAGAAAAAATACAAAATTACAACTGAAAACCGATAATAATTTAACAGAAAATGCTGTGTTGTACATTTTTTATTGGTATGGATAACTTATTAAAGCAACAAATCTGAAAACACATTTTGCTTTTGCTGGAAAGAAAGTACTATGTTAGAGAAGAACTAAGAGAAACCAGAAATCATTTGCAAAACATAGTCATATGATATAGTCTATGGTAATGCAACAGCCAGAGGTGCTGTTTTATCCATTTGTGTATGCATGTTTATACAAGCATCAGAAACCAATGACATAGACCCCAAAAGCAAAGTCACAACAGGCTTACTCTGTGAAACATGCTGGATTACAACCACAGACTACCCAGGACGCAGAGGCGGTGCAGGTGCAGGTTTGTTGTTTCTTCTGTATGGGGTTTCCTTGCCAGATAGGGGGCTAATCATGCAATAGCTTGAGTGTCTCTGAACATGATAAACACCCAGGATTACTAGAACTGGAAAGCGTGTGTTCACTGTTTTACAAGACAGCTGAGCGGCGCTATGAAAACAACAGAAAGTTCCTTCATTTTAAATCTGGTTATATGCCCAAACAACCTCTAATCAAGAAATAATGCAGCTATAGGAGCCAATTAAATTACTATAAAACATTCCTTCATCTGTAAAACATTTCTTTTCCCCTCAAATTAAAAATTTAAAATAAAATGTCTTCGTTTTTGATAAGCAGCTCCACCACCAGTCTCTGATACCGTATATCATTCAATGCAGCCATGGCGTCTAGTTCTGGAGATCTCATAAGGGTTGGTCCAAAGACAATTCCAAGGTTCTCTGCATTCATAAGATTCTCTTTTTCATGGAGGGTCACTCTGAAAAATGCAAGTACAGGAATAAATGATTTTGTGTAAGCCGTATGTTCTTCATTGTGCTTCAACACTAAAACAAAATTCACAATAAAATTTGCGTCTACTTATCAACTCTTCTACTAGGTTATTTCTCTGTACTTTTAAAGTACTGACTTTCCTTAGAGTAAATTATGTTAAGGATAATTTAAACTTGTGGTGATCACTGTGGCCAAGCCCGAGTTAATGTGCTGGACCGTATGGATTCCGTTCTATCTATGGATCCTCCTGCCACAGCCCACAGCCTATAGTTCTAAACCTACATTTGCAAATAGCTAGAAGGAACTGGGTCACCTTGATTTAATCCACCCACCCTCCCTTCACTTTGGCTATCTTTGCTATAGAGTAGTTTTGCAAGTGGACAGTTGAGTAAGTGTCTGGGGAGAGAAGAGCAGTGACAGCAACAAGCAATGGCTACGGGATGGCAGCATCGTCAGGGAGGGTATGTTTCTATGCTTTTGACCACTGCACAGTAACACAGAGACGATCATTTGAGAGTGATTCCTTTGTTTTAGTGTAGAACACTTAATTACATCCAAATAGGAAACAAACCTGAATTTGTAAGTGAAATTCTAAGAACGTTAAACAAAGGTTTTAACTCATGGTGCTTTTAAAGAGGAAAAATGTAAACATTCACGAGTGACTAAAATGCCATTTCTGCATAACTCAATGCCTTTGGCCACATGAAATTTCCTGTTTCTGATTGGTTTTATATTTTGAAAACCTAAAACCACCAAATCTTCGTCATATAATTTGGAAGCCTTTGCTTCAACTGATAGAGATGGAGGGTGAGCGAGCAGGGAGAAAAGCTGCGTGACTATCAATCACCTGAAAACATCAAACCCAAACGAACTGAAATACTTCATTTTCCATTCCTCCCTTTACCCCTTACTTCCTTACTCCACCACTTTTTACATCAGTTTGCAGTGCTGGCAATATTAATTCAATAATCGAAAATCCCATCACCCAGTTTGAAGTGCTTTTTTTTTGAGCAAGAAGATAGGAAAAGTGAGCTGCCTTGCAAGTTGCAAGTTGCTTTCTTATGCGAGTGTCTTTACAGCCACAGCTCTCTCTATCCACAAAAATTAGTGCATGTCCTTGACAGAATATTGGTATCTCTAGCATATCTGCAAACATATACTGGAACTGCAAATACATTTATAACACAATCAGGTCTGTGTTTAGTATTGTGCAGAATATTTTTAGCATTCCTTCTAGTGAAATTTCACACAAGACAATGTAGCTATACATTTGTTTATTTGTGCAATAGATCATTTGTCCTTTCTTTCACCCTTCATTTCATTTTATCCTTAAAATCTGGATGCAATACAGGTGTAAGACTCAAGGTCTGTGACTTGCCTCTTTAGATGTGCCATGAGGTATCGGAGGGTTTCGCAGTGAGCAGGTGGCAGTAGTTTCAGTGCTTCATGAAGGGTTTCCAATTGCTCATCAGGATCCATAATTTCTAAAACAGCAAGTTGAATACCAAGAAGGAAAGCATTAACACAAAACTGATACAGTGGTTTTACTTAATTATATTCTTGCGATAATGCTCTGAAACTGGTAAGAAATGCTTTCTCATAATTCCTTGTCCAACAGCTTCAGAAGTTACTTTTAAGGTTCAAGTCTAGATTTCCAAAGGCTCTTAGTTTCAATGTGGCAACACCATTTACTTGGACTTTTGGGGATGGGGGGAACATCCAGTTTTTTCAGTTGAGTGTCTTGGAGTCTGATAACTCTGGAAATTGGACACTGAATACAGGATATAACTATAAAAAAATTCAGGCGATGTTGACACAGATAAAAACTTACACATTCAAATAAAGTGACCTTAGAATATTACAAATATACTTATGGAATGATACATTGCATAAAATATTTTGAAAATCCCTTTTAAGCAATGACATACTAACCATGTCACTCCACTACCCACTGCGACCCCAGGAAAGTCTTATTAATTGATATTCATACTTTTTTCTTTTTAAACCCAAACATGTACCATCCAGTATTTACTTGCTTTATTCATTACACTTAGTTTTCAATTACTTTGTTTTATATTCAAAAATCAAATCTACCTTCAAAATACAAACATTTTCTATGACTCAGACATTCAGAAGAATGCACAGCAGACTTTGAAGTCACTTCCAAATGTTTTGCCTGATGGCGAGAGCCCCGAAATAAATGTGACTCTTCCAAGGGTGTAAACTTTGAAGAGAATCATCTACATTTGGATGTTTTAGTTCCAAATGAACAAATACCCAGCACATTCCTTTGAGGTCACATTGCATTCAATTCATCAGTCATTTCTATAACTGAAAACAATTAACACCTTTGGAATTCTGCGATCTCAAAAAAGAACACCACAGTACATTCCTGCTTCTACTCAAATGTCAAAAGATCGGGTGCCTTTAAAAGTTGGGTTAGGCCAGGTGCGGTGGCTCCCACCTGTAATTCCAGCACTCCGGGAGGCCGAAGTGGGCAGATCATGAGGTCAGGAGTTCGAGACAAGCCTAGCCAACATGGTGAAACCCCGTCTCTACTAAAAATACAAAAATTAGCTGGGTGTGGTGGCAGGTGCCTGTAATCCCAGCTACTGTGGAGGCTGAGGAAGGAGAATTGCTTGAACCCAGGAGGTGGAGGTTGCAATGAGCCAAGATCACGCCACTGCACTCCAGCCTGGGTGACAGAGCAAGACTCCGTCTTTGTGGGGGCAGGGGAGTTAGGTTTCAAGGTAATGTCAACGAGACTCCATGCTGCTTAGTCCTAATCAGGATGGCGGCCTTAAAACGCTAGGAAGGCTACATCTGACCAGAATGCAACATCCAAGACACAAGACCAAAAATTTTAGTGTTTCTAACTTACAAAACAAGCCAACTCAATGATAATGAATTGAAGTCAGGTAAAAATTGGTGTAAGATGAATGTGAAAAGTTTCCAGCATCCTTAAAGCAGATCTGATAAATTTCAGAATGTAAACAATGACTGAAGTTTTTTAATTCAAACAAACTTTGATCGTTTTACAATCTCTACCCAAAACTTCCTCATAGTTCCTGGCTCATTTCTTTGAATGAAGAATGTATTATTTGCTTTTTGCCATGATAAATAATGTATGGTGTCTGAACTTTGGGGCCTTTAAAAAGTGCCAATTTATAACAGTAGTACCAGCTCAGAAACTGAAATTTAATCATTTAATTTCTAGAATAAAAGAATACTCCATTTACTATAAAAGCTACTACTTAGGGTTTTTGTTTGTTTGAGACACTGTCACTCAGGCTGGAGTGCAGTGGCATGATGACAGGTTACTGCAGCCTTGACTTCCTGGGCTCAAGTGATCCTCCTGCCTGAGGCTTCCAAGTAGCTGGGACTGTAGATGTGTGCCACCACACCCAGCTAAATGTTAATTTTTTTGGAGATGGTCTCACTATGTTGCCTGGGTTGGTCTCAAACTTCTGGGATCAGGTAATCCTCTGTCTCAGCCTCTCAAAGCATTGGGATTACAGGTGTGAACCACCACAGCTAGCTTTAGTTTTTATTATAGGATAAATTAATTTGAAACTACACAAATCTGGGAATTAAAACAAGAATAACCCAGCTTCCTTTTAATTTCCACAGTTAATCTCTGTAGAGAAGAACTGTGAGATCGTGGTGTTGGGCTAGCAAAACAATTTGCACATGGGGAGCTTACCTGCTACTGAGGGTGACTGACAATAAACCATGAATATGACATATTATAGTTTACACTATATTAGAATGAGCCAAGTGCTATGGGAGAAACAGCAGGATAAGAAGCATCAGAAGTGTTGGGGGGTTGCAATTTTCAGTGGGGTGGTCAGGATAGACCTCAATGGGAAAGAGCCATATGGAGATCTGGGGAAAGACGGTGTTGGTGAAGGAGCAGCCATGTAGAGATGCTGAGGGGAGAGAATGAATGTAATGTTTGAGGAAAAGCAGGGAGTCAACTGTGGCTGCAGTGGAGTGAGTGAAGAGGGGGATATTAGCAGGTGCGGTCAGAAGGGCAACAGGGCACTCGATCACGTCAGGAGATGCAGGCTATTTTAAGGATTTAGCATTTACTAAGAGAAATGGGAAGGTTATCGACAAAGAAAGGTTATGCTCTGACATGCATTTTTCACAATTATTGGTACTCTGGCTGCCAGGTGGAAAACAGACTGTGGAAGGAAAAGAATAAAAGCAGAAAGACTATTCCAGTAATTATTAAAAACATCTAGGTGAAGAATGATAGTAGCTTGAACCAGGGGGTAGCAGTGAAGGTGAGAAGAATTTGTTGGTTTCTGGGTATATTTTGAAGGTTGAGTTCATTGGATTCCTGATGAAGGATGCATGAGAAATGGAAGAATCATGAATGATCCAGGTTTTTGGCTTAGGCAGCTACAAGAATGAGGCCTCTATTAACTGAGATAGACTGTGGGTAGAGGAGGTTTGGTGAGGAAAAGTTCCATCTGAGATGCCTGTCAGGCATTCAAATGAACATGCTGATTGTGGATTAATCTGGTGTTCAGGGAGAGGACGTTTACATCTCCAGGCTGGAGTATACATTTGGAAACAAACAAGAAAATGTACCGAATAGTATTAAGATCAAATCGGCAAACATTTTTCCCTGGAATTCATTTCTCCTTTTCTTCCACTTACAAAAGTATTATCCATGACCATTTTGTAAAGAACACAACTCTTTGCCATAAGAAGCATAATTTAAGAGAGAAATAGACAAAATGGAATGTATTCAGAGATGAATGACCATCATCAGTTGTCAAATATACAAAACACACATGGAAGAAAAGGGTGATGCCAAGAACACTGCCAATGGGAGAGAATTATTAAATAAAAACAGGCAGATTTCTGTTGTACACAGAAAGGCTTCATGATGGTAACATCTGTCCATCAGTGGACTGACTGCCTCTGGAAGCAGTGAGTGAGCTTGCAGCAACTAAATATTTCAAAAAGAATGTTTTATACAAGAGAGTCTAGCTGCATGATCCCTTAGAATATGTGCAAACTCTAACATCCTACAGTTCTCAATGTAAAATTCTAAGTTCACTTATTCATCATATTTATTACACCTATTATGTAAGTAAGGGACTATCACAGGTACTGTGGGAAAAAGGACATGAGCGAGAACTCCTCTCTTTAAAAGGGATTCCAGTAAAGTAGGAAGACAAGACGTAATTACAAATTTCCAGCACGAAGGAAGGAGGCAGTAAGGATGTCCGAGTAGAGGTGATGGGAATCGGGAGGAAGACGGTCTGCAGCTGAGGGTCAAGGGAGGAGCAGACGGCATTAGAGGAGGGGCTGGAAGGATCTCAAAAATGCGAACATTGTTGGGGAAGGAAACAACAACTCTAAGCCCATCAAGATCTAATTAAAAGCTCTTCTATAGTATGTCTAGTTAATTTTACATAGAGAAACTCGAATACAAGAAGATTAAAACTTAGCCGAGCAAAAGTGGTGGCTCAGTGGCAGAGCTGAGGAAACACTCACAAGTTCTCCTTCCCAGGCTTCTCTTCCGGAGATTTTAAGTTGCTTACCATCAAGAACCCTGAGTTTTGAGTTGGTCTGACTCACTCAAGGTTACACACTGAGACATGTAGCTTTTCTAAGATGTTCTGGGAACAGAGCTCTCGGAGTCCTTGCCTAGAAGAAGATTTCTGCCCTCATTGCCACCAGGAGCTCAGCTTTGGTAGTGCTGTTTCCATCGTGACCAGGAAGCACCCGTAAGGCTGGGTTATTGGAGGCTATGTGAGAGGCACCTGTCTTCCTGGCCTTTGTATTCTAGGGCAGCAATGTCTTAACTGGTGGGGAGAGGAACTGAGGAAGGAGGGGTTAGTGAACCCAGACTTCAGGTGGGTTCATCAGGGAATTTGCAGGGGCTTTGGAAGAACTTTAAGCTGTCGTGTGTGATGGCCTGGCCTTCTCCACCCTTGCTTTCCTTTTTCACTTCCTGTAGTCACTCCCTTGCAGCTTTTAAGCTGCAGGTTCCTCCAAGAAGGCTGAGAAAGCAGAGCTCAAACAGCTTTTGTAGAAGAAAGTTTTAATGTAAATTCTGATTTTTTGTTGGCAAAGGATGCTAATAAATGCCAGAGACATTTTTAGGAGCTGAGAGAGAAAAAAAATTATCTGTCCCTCATTTGAAAGGGGTTCTTTCATTCCTCCTTCCCTTGTCTAAGTCTCATTCCCTGCTCCATCAAGTGAGCCAGGCAGTGTGACAGAGTAGGGAAAGCAAGGGCTCTGACCTTAGAAGAGTGCGGGAATGCCAGTGCCACCTCCCCTAGTGAGCAATGTGACCTTACACAATTTACTCATACTCCATAACATCTCCTCCTTTCTAAAATTACACGATGGATGTAAAGTGCCGAGCAGCATTCATGGGACCTCATATATACTCTATAAATGTTAATTTCTCTCATCTTCCTTATCTGCCTTTTAAGAGAATGGCTGTATAGGAGACAGTGTACAAGGACACAGTGTTCCACAAACAGGAAGATATCGCTATCCAACATGTACAACAAACGTTTATATTATATATCAGTATTCTGCCAGGGTTTTTGGTGTCACATAAATCACACATCCAGATAGGTAAAATTATAAGCAGAAATTTCTACCTTGATTTGTGAAAGTTTCTTTCTTATGATGTGGTTTCCAGAGTTCTCTAAGGGGTGAGATAAGGGGGCTTGCTAATTTTGGACAGGAAGGCTGTTTCAGAAACAAACTCTGTAACGATGACAAATGATTTGGAAGAATAATAGGGGAGATTTTCTTCAGCAGCTAAGGTGGGTATGAGGAAAGAAGGAGAGGTAATTTGGAACTATGGGGTCAAAGGCCTTGGAATCCAAGAGGAGGCTTGGCTTTTACTTCTTCCTAAATAGGGTGGTGTGTGGAGTTCAGAACCTGGGTTTGCATTACTGCTTTGTCCTCTGCTGATCTTGTGCCCCTGAGTTTGGCATAGAGCCAAGTTTCAGTTTTACTTCCAAGCAACACGAAAGTGGAATTTACCTACTTTCAATGGGATCAGAGCATACCATGAACTAGGCAGCTTTTCACAGGCTGTGTGTGTGTGTGTGTGTGTGTGTGTGTGTGTGTGTGTGTGTGTGTTGCTTCCTAGATTAGTGGCAATCAGACTTATGATCTGTCTGGAGAGGAAATGTCTGCCCCATGAAACAAGGACGTGTGAGATCCCTCACACAAATTTTCATGATCAGCACTGAGTCCATTAGAGACCTAGAATTTTTCATGCTTTCTAACCTAATGCTTTGAAAGAAATCAGTGTAATTCTCATGGCCGTGCTCTACATGGGAGCTTGAGCTGACCCGCAAGAAATCAGGGCTCCATGGAACTAACCACAAAAACTCCCTACAAAAGCCATGAAAGGGAAACTAAAATTTAGAACAAAGAAAGATTGTATTTCATGAAATTCCCAAGTCAAAAAGCAAATTAGTGTTACTAAGGAAGTGATGTTATCATTTAAAGATGAAGACAACATATGGTTTTAAAGAGAGAAAAGCAAAATGACAGAAATAGACTACCTTTTCCAAAAAATGGTAATGCTAATACTTAAAACCATTTAGAATTCCCTTCTTTAAAAAATGAAGTGCCAATTACAGGTATGATTTTTGCAGCACAAATAAGATTTGACAAATAAACCTTTGCTTTTTCTCATTTTCATTTCAACTAGAATTTTTAAAAACTTCTTGATCTAAAATAGTGCTTTTTAAAGTACGATGTGTGAGCCAGTGCCAGTTTGCTAACTGTAATAGTCTGCATTAACTTATACAAGTACAGTAACTGAGAATAAGAATTTAGAAACATATAGCAATCTGACAGAAATTTTGTTTGCTGAATGTAATAAAAGTTGGTTTTGTTTTTTTTTTAATTTGACTTTTCCAGTTATTCATTTTTATTTAACAAAAACACTGGTCTACATCTAAAGAGCACTGGTGTAAGCCTTATTTTGGAAAATGAGGTTTAGCACATTAAAAGAAGCTTCTGATGGCATAAGTCATAAATAATCTATGTTAGAGTACAATGTAAAATTCTCGTGACTATATTAACCACAGAGAGATGCACAAATCAAATATTTCATAAAATGCATTCAAGTTACTCAGCCAGAAACCCAGGAAGAGTGATTACCAAGAGGAGGTTGTTTGTCAGGTTATTTGGAATACATGCATTCATACTTACTGGCAGATTCTATAAACTTAGGGTAGGCATCATATGTAATGAGTGGAATTGGCAAATCCCTGAAGTACAGTTTAAGTGCACCAGTGATGATGTTGATATCTTCATACATGTTCACAGAAATATCTGCCTTCTCACCATCTTTTAAGGATGTTGAAAGAAACAAAAGGAAATATCTGGATTCACAGCACTGTTTTAATGAATGACATTTCTGTATACAAATCAGATTTTAAAGACCAGCAATGCTTCAGTTTTTAACATAAAGTTTAGTGTGCTACATGTTACATAATAATGATTAATTTTCTGTGAAAGAGCCTCTTCTGATCTCCAGCATGCCTCACCTGCCCTACCAGACAGGTTAAGCTCCCCAGTTATTAATATTTTCCTTTATATCCCTTACTAAAATCAATAACCACTGTGTGATTATTATTTAATGTGAACCCTTCATGAGTGTAAGGACCAAGCATACCTGGTTAACCATCATATCTAAAGTAAAGAACATGGTGTCTGGAATATAGTAGCTGCTTAATAAATATTTTTGGGTTAACAAATCAATGGAAAATAGATTTAAACAAGCTAGGAGCCTAAAAGAGTAACATGCTGGGGCTTACTATGCATGTTGTTATTAAACTGGTTCTTTTAAAATCTGCTTTTTAGTAAGTATATACAAATACACAAATATATTCTTCCATCTGTATTATCTATTTACTTATTTTCTGTTTTAAAATCATGCAGACAGATCCTGGAATCTGATCTCTGCATACTACATTCTAAGTAGGGTTATACCGTATCAGCACAGGTGATAACATCTGTTTCCCAACTATTTCTTTTCTTTCTGCTCTTGTCTCAACCAGACTAGGGCTCTTCTGGGGTAAAGCTCACAAGATTTTATTTGCTTTGACCATGGATCTCTCACAGCACCTGTCACACAAATATCTGTGATTCCACCAAAGGATAAAATGTAGCAGAGGTATAATGGCAGCTTCTGACCTCGGAGTAGTCAGCTTTCCATTCAGTGACTATTTCCTAAGCTGGGCAAGATTTCCCCAAACTTGCCTTTTTACCTTGGCTCTTGAATTAAATGAGTTCATCCCAGCATCCTGTGGATCCTGGCTTCCTTCTTGGATCTCATTACTTGAGATTTATGCCTCCCAGAAGTGAACATCCTTAATTACTCCAAATTATTTTGCTCTGTTTATTTGCTATCCTATTCCTTTGAACACTCATGGAATTGGGCAGCATTTATATAGACTGGCCCCCAGCAATGTGGCTACAGGGAGCCAAAGTGAGCACTTCATGATTTTAAAATCTGTTACTGGTGTTTTCAGGTTATGAAATGGTTGTCTCATATTTTCAATAGAGGGAAATGTGCTATTTATTTTCTCTCTCAGGTCCATAGGAATATTCAGTTTCTTTGTCAGTGTGAATTTATTTTTGAGACTTGTAGCCAGAGGCTGGGAATGGACATGCTCAGTTGCAGAGCTTCCAGAGTAAAAAGATGCTTCTTCCCATTCAACCTGGCATGGAGTCAGGACTGCTCTTCCTGATGCTTTTTGGAGTGAATACACCGTTACTTCACCTCCCTTTCTTTGCTCTTATCACATACTTGGGCTGGCCTAGAGTCCCTCAGGTTGGTAATAAATATTTAATTATTTTTGCTTTCTGCCTCTGTTGCCTCTAAGAGGTCTGTGAATGGGAGAGGTTTGTGTGATAGAACTAGAATACGTACTTGTAAAGGAAAGTGGTTCTTTAAAAGATCACTAGCCCTTAACTCCTTTACTTCCTGTATTCAAGGCTACAGGTCTTCTCTGGAACCACTTTGTTCCAGTCCCTAAAGCAAATTGGAGAACCATGGAAGCAAATCTTAATCTAAATGTTAGCTAAGAAAATTAAGCTCCACTGAGCTTTTCTTTGACTGGGCCCCTTTTCCTACAGTGGTGGGTGGGTCCCCCGCAGAAGACCCCTAAAGCTTCTCTTCAGCTTTCTGGCCCCAACACGAGTCTGGGCTTGGGTCTCAGCTCACTAAAGCTGGTGATGAGGATGCCAGGGTGGCATGGATGACAGGCAGGGTGAGGGGGGTTAACTCAAGCCCAAGAAGCCTGAGATCTGTAATGGTATAGATCCCACTCTTTTCTCTATCATTTTTGGTAAATGTAATTGCTCTGTATATATTTTGGTAAACATGGACCAGCCTTGCATCCTCAAATATCGGTCACAAAGTGAAACTTTATATTTCTTTTGCATTCTGAAATTTGACTGTTTAATACTTACAACTCATAAAAAAGAATAAATTATAAGCTAAGTTTTTTAATTTGGTATAATAATCATCAGTGATTTAGAAAAATGATGCAAAACCTACCTCATAAGTAATTGTGCTTTTTAAGCAAAGAGTATTATTGTCCTAAGTTATGGAACATTCTGAAAAACGTACCTCTGTCGAAAGCCATCTTGACATCTTCAATTAGGTCACTAAATCCTGACACTCGGTATAGTCCTTCAGAATTAAGACCTGAAAAATAAAACTAGTTAGTTTCTTTGAATTATGCCTTTTCTTCAGATTTTAACTTCTCATACTTTAAGTTGGGAGGTAATGTGTCAGAAGGAATAAAATATACATGTTTAGAAATCTTTTCACACTTTTCTCCTAAAATAAAACCATTTCACGCATAGTTCTTTAACTCTTACCTATTGTCACCTGAATATCATCTGGCTCATCATTTGGTCTAATTAAATCAAATATGTTAAGTCCTAAGGGAAATAATTTATCACCCCAGTTACATCATAAATTCTTTTACATAACAGAAGACAAAGATAAAATATAGGCCTGTTTTTCCCAAGTGGGAAAGAATAATTAGGATGCAGCTCTGTTTTTGGCTTTAGATAGTTTTAGTAGAGCATTTACACTTTTGCTTCTTAAACCAAAGAAAAATGTAAAAACTGAAAAATGAATTTGTCTTTATCAGTCAAGTACAGATGGGAAGCATCATCTATAAATATATTTTTAAGCATATTTGTTATACTTGGTTAAATGTACCTTGAAATCAAGCTATTTAATTACTTGTTAAATTAATTCATTTCAGTCTTTGAGATCATCTGACATAGGAAACCATTCCCCCACAAATTACAGAAGACAACTGCATTGTGCAATGAGGTATCCCAAAGGCATTAGGACTGGTACTGGTAGGGAATGGAGGCCAGTGCAGCTCACATTGGAAATGTCTCACCTCTAGACTCAATCTCCCTGATGCACATGTCTACCACCATCGGCCGCTTAGTGGTGTGTGCTTTCACTAGCGTTGTAAGGTCACAGCTGTACACCTTTTTGACATGCTTCAAGTCTGGCTTACAGTCATTTGGGACCATCTTGGAACACTGCTTATGAACATTCAAACCACAATCTAAGAAAAGAATAAAGAAAGGAAACATTCAATATTATTTTCAGAATTTTGAGCATTCTGGGGTGTTAATTTTAGCAAAAGGCCCTCCAGCTTGAATTGGGTTTTAAAGTGGACTAGATAGACTCCAGCAGTTCTTTCTGGGTGAGAAAACAATATTCTCATCTTTTCTCCTGGAAAATTCTGGTTATAAGCCAGGAGACCAGAATTCTAGCTCATGGTTCATCACTTAATTGCTGTATGATCTCAGGAGAATACAACAAAAAGTCAAAATTAGTAAGTGTTTAATTCAGTGTCCACAAAATATGTCAAATAGCCAATAAAAAATTAACCCATTTCTTTAAAGTTACATAAAAATTATATTTAATGTGGGGTATAACTATATTTTAAGTATATTTGCTATAAAGCGGAATTGGACTTCCAAAAGTAGGAGTATCCAGGGCCCTCCTAAAATGGTGCTGCTCATGTTTGTATCTACCCGTAATCCTTTCTATATATATGATAACTAATATATAATTCCTCTAGTAGCTAGAAATAGCTATAACTATTATTTATTGCTATACTATTACCGGCTAACATTTACTGAAGGCTTACTACTGCCAGACACTATTCTAAGTGCTTTACGTTTATCATTTCATTTAAATTCACAAAGTTCTATGAAATACGCACTTTTTCCCTCATATTACATCTGAGAAAACCAAGTACAAGTGTTAAGTAATTTATCCAAGACCATTCATTTAGTACACAGAGGAGCAGAACTCAAACCTACAGAT
Organism: Aotus nancymaae; assembly: GCF_030222135.1. Lineage (NCBI taxonomy): Eukaryota > Metazoa > Chordata > Mammalia > Primates > Aotidae > Aotus > Aotus nancymaae. Next base: position 54,693,260 of record NW_026988419.1, read on the forward strand.
GAGTCTAGAATCCACATTTTAAAATGTTTACTGTTTAATTACAAAGGATATAGATGAAGAGATGTATAGGATGAGGTATGGGGAAGGCAGTGTGGGGGTTCCATGCCCTCCCTGGGTGCATTGCCCTCTAGGAAGCACCACATGTTCAGCTATCTGGAAGCCCCTAGAGTCGGTCCACAATTTTAATACCTAGAAACATACTTCCTCTATTGAAGTTATTCCCTTGCTTTGTAATTTTGCTTAGTTATAACTTCAAAGATGCCAGAAACCAAACCGTTTCTAGTTAATATTGTGAGACACTTTACTTTTCAACAAGAAAAGCACAAAGAAATTTTAGATGGGATAGAGAGGAATACAAGTATTTTGTTAAATTAGATCGCAAAGTGAGAAACCATAGCTAAATAATTCAACTAAAATAAATGTCATCTTTGTGTTTTAAAAAAAAATAACCCATTTGTTTTTAAATTCATAAAAACTTGATGTTGACTTCTTGTAAATCCAGTCCAAGTGGCGCATATACGATTTATAGCTAAGTCTTAATGAAGCCAGTTTGAAAATCATACAATGCCATTTAGTTTTGCTTGCTGTTTCTGGCAGAAAGGGGATCCTAACATTCACCTCACAAAATTGTTATGAGAATTAATAAGCCAATGCATTCAGGTGGTTTGTATGTTGTAAAATGCTAGACAAATGCTGGTGATCATTATCATAACTTTTAGTAAAAGTTATTAGCTGTGATCTAGTTATATATAGTGGTAACAATTAACAGAGACAAGGAAAATTAGCCAAAACTTACAAATAACATTGTTGTTTCATTAAATGTGTAGACACTGCCAACTTGAAATAAGAACTTAAGGCCTGTGGCAACTCTAGGGAAAGAATTCGTATGTACTGAGCACCTCCATATGCAAAGCCAGGCTAGGTGTTTAGGGAAGCTGGGTCTCTGCGTACATGTGGAAGATGGCATCAACAGTGCTAACAGTGCCAAATGTTTCACCCCTAAGGAACGTCAGCTTGTGAATACAGAATGGCTTCCACAACAAAGAGCTCAATCTACACTATCTGAACAAACGACCCAACACTATTCCGTATTGTTAATGTCCAAATGACTTCAGAACCCAAATCCAATTCTTCTTTATCTCTGTATTAGAGCATACATAAGAGTTCTGATTCAATCATAAGGCAAACCAATGGCAAACTGTCCACTTAAAAAATCTCTTGTCTCCTGAATATTTTAATGTTCTGGGTAACTTTTATAACTAGAGTTCAGTCTAGAATTTATTAGCTGTGTAATTTTGAGTGAGATGCTCAAACTTCTTGTACCTCAGTTATGCAAAATGGGAACAATAATAGTGTTTATCTATTAGCATTCATGTGAGGATTCAATGTTAATATATGTAAAATGCATGCATGTAGTAAACTGTGTTTACCATGACTATGTTGTTATTATTTAGGAAATGAAATAACATTTTGAGAGGTCTTTTCTATGTACTACCTCAAGGTTGTCAGTCAGCTTAATGTCAAAAACTAAGTTGAAGTCAAGGCTAAAAATTGTCAGATGTGAAGGCCAGGTCCTGAAAAGGAATTGAATAACTGGGGATATAGATGCTTCCGTATCTACACTGTTCATTTCTCTCTTGACTGCTTTCACAATATTTGGGGAGTTTTCAGCTATTATTTTTTTCAAAATTTTTTTTTTTGCTTCTCATTCTTTATCTTCTTTTGGGATTCCAGCAACACAAATGCTAAACTTTTGTTATTGTCCACTGGTCTCTGAGGCTCAGCTCACTTTTTAAAATCTATTTTCTAAGCCAAGCATGGTGGCTCACACCTATAATCCCAGCACTTTGAAAGGCTGAAGTGGGAGGACTGCTTAAGGCCAGGAGTTTGAGACAAGCCTAGGCAACACAGTGGGACCCTGTCTCTACAAAAATTTTAAAAAATTGCTGGTTTTGGTGGTGTATGCCTGTAGTCCCAGCTACTTAGGAGGCCTGAGGTGGGAGGACTGCTTGAGCCCAGGTGGTCAAGGCTGCAGTGAGCTATGATCACGCCACTGACCCCAGCCTGTAAGTGAGACCCTGGCTCTAAAAAGAAGTAAATAAATTTACTCTCTGTTGTTTGACTTGGATAATTTCTACTGATTTGCACTTCAAGTTCGTCTCATTCTGTCATGTCTGTTCTGCTATTGAGCCCATAATCCAGTGAGTTCCTTTCAGTTGTTTTTCAGTTCTAAAACTTCTATTTGGTTCTGCCTAATATCTATTTCTTTTCCTGATATTTCTTATTTTTTTCATTTGTTTCAAGAGTGTTCATAAGCGCTTGTTGAGGAATTTTTATGATAGCTGCTTTTCTTGTCTGATAATTCCAACATCTGTGTCATCTTGATGTTGTCGGTGGTGTCTGTCAGTCAATTGTCCTTTTTTATTTAAGATTGTCCTGGTTATTTCCAGAGTTACTTTTGATGAGTAATCCTGAACTGTATTTTTGATATTTTGAGTATTTGACTATGATTCCTGTTAAATCTTTAAAATTGTAGCCTATAGCCAATCTGTTTGGATTTAGAATGCACTTTTGTAGGACGTGGTCCAAATCTCAACCTAGTTTACAAAGTTTTTTTTAATGCTACTGCAGTGCTATTGTGCCTGCCCTACTTGTATATTACCCACATGGCAAGACTGCTCTACATTCTCTGTGGCACTGGGTGGGAGAGAGAGGTACTGCAGGTAGGGTGGAAGTCAAAGCTGTGCCCACAAACTTGGTTGGGGAGTAGTACTATTTTACATGTAACTGCAGGGTGGGCATAGATGAGAGAGTTCTGACCAGTCTCAGCTGCCTCATTACTGCAGATTAGGGATGAAGATAGAGCTCTGCCCATAGACTTGGGCTGAGAGAGTACTGCTTCTACTATACAGTGGGGAAGAAAGTCAGGATACTGTGCAAAAGCTCAGCAAAGGAGGGATACTAGTTTCTGCAAGGCAGGAATGGAAGCTAGGGTTCCACCCACAGGTTTATAGGAGAGTGCACCACTGCTATTGCAAGGTGGCGGTGGGAAACAACGTTGCACCTACAGACTCTGCTGATGTAGCATCCACTGAGAAGGTGCAGCAGAAGGGTCTCTGTTTACCTAGGGAATGGAAGGTATGGCTGAAAAGTTCCTGTGCTGCTGGGCTGCTCTTTTCCCAGTGCTTTGGCTAGAAAGAGCGGGCTTTTTTGGGGTTTATTTTTAATCTCTGACTGTTGGCATTTATGGTTCATGGGGTTCTCTGGTGCCCAGGTTGGGATACACTGGAGGTAAAACAAACAGGCAAAATCAGTCACCAGGGAACTTGCTGCTAGGTTGTTTCTGGAATCCTGAGGTGCTTAGTCTGCCTTCCAACTTTCAGAGTCTTCTGATAGTTGATAAATATGTTTTGTCCAGGGTCTTTTGTTATAATTATTGTGAGAAATAAAAGCAAGCATATTTATCCATCTTGTCCAGAACTGGAAGAACTCATAACAATGTTTTAAAAGTATGAAATTCAACAAGCTTCATAATCTAATAATAGTGTTGATGTACCTCATACTTTAAGTGTAATACACACAGGTCACAGATTGAGTCAGAAGGGCTCTTGGTAAAAAGCTATCCCAGTATCTTCATTTCAAGCTGAAGACAATGAGGTTGACAGAGGCTAAATGACTTGTTCAAGTTACTCAGCCAGAAAGTGGTAGAACTGACTTTGAAATCTTGGATTGCTGATTCCCAGCCTGTGTTCTTGCCACTGAGTCACACATACCACTTTTCCCCACGTTACCATACAGTACATCATGTACTCATAGTTATATTTTTCATCATTGAAGATGAATTTGCTATTTTCAACCTCTTATTCAAAAATGTATAGTGTTCATTTGTATAGACGAGTCTATATACCCATTATTCATTGTATAGACTTGAGTTTTTTTTAAAAAACATTGCTATATTTCACCTAAATGAGTCACCTTATAGATGTCTATATATATATATATGATTGATCTGGTAACATTTTTAAAAAGCAGTGATAAACTTGTTTTGTCATATTCTTTTCCCATGTATAAAAATCCAGTAGAAAGCAAAAAAGTGAAATTGTGACGCATGTACATAATATTAAAACATCTGAATGGCATTAATGGTTTGGTATTGACTTTCTTCCTTTGAATGTTTGGAGTCATCCATCATCTTTTTTTTTTTTTTTGAGACAAGATCCTGCTCTATCACCCAGGCTGGAGTCAATGGTGCGATCTTGGCTGCCTGCAACCTCTGCCTCCCAGATTCAAGTGATTCTCATGCCTCAGCCTCCTTACTAGCTGGGACTACATGTATGTGCCACTACACCCAGCTAATTTTTTGTACTTTTAGTAGAGATGGGGTTTCACCATGTTGGCCAGGCTGGTATTGAACTCCTGACCTCAGATTGTCTGCCTGCCTTGGCCTTCCAAAGTGCTGGGATTACAGGCATGAGTTACTGCGCCTTGCCTTCATCTCCTATTTTAAACATCAGCAGGTTCCTAAGGTTATTTGTGAAAAATGGATAAAGTGATAAATGAGCTCAGATTTAGGTATTTAAGGAAGAGGGAAATGTTTTCTAAACTGATATTCTCTCTTTTATTTAAATAAGATAAAACTATGGGAAAAATATTAATATATTATGCTCAATTTTAACAATATATCTCAAAGGCTAAATTTTTGGCAGTACTGGATATGAAGTCTTTGACAAAGACAGGGCAAAGTCATTAAAATAAAGCATCTTTTATACACTTACATTCACGGTGCAATTCATTAGCCCTGAGCTTGCTCTGAAAACTGCTGCTTCAGGGACTAACTGTATATCAATATTTCAGTATGCCATTAAGGCTTTATTTGGTTTTTATACTTATTTATTAAAGTCATATAACTCCTATATAGTTCCATTTCTCTCAGAGAAGTTCTATACTACAAATAATAATAATAATAATAATAAAAGGTCTATAAAAGATTTCATTTGTTGAATCTCTTGGTTTGGTAGGTTATTTTTATGTTACTATTAAACCACATTTGCCCCTTCCAATTTCTCAAGTTAATAAGCATAGAATAAACATATGAAAGGAGGAATAAAAAAGTCAAGTCACATTTTATTATATACTTTCTTTAAAAATATTTCTATTACTTAGACTACCAAACTTTAGGTTACTCTCAGATTTTCTGGGGCTTGATTTTGCTAAAACACATGTTTTATATCTAGAAAGCACAGAAATCAATGTTTTGAAAGGAATAGCAGATACTTACATTTGATTAAAAGATAACATAACTATGGTAAGATTTGGAAATATCATTATTTTCTCTGAATGTTCATATTTTAAATAATGGCAAATAAAAATCTGTTTTGAAACATATCTCTTAGTCATTCCCCCCCTCCAGGAAAGTGGAATAACTTGTATTCTAATATGCATCAGAGATCATTACTTTCATAAGCAAAATTAAGAGGAAGGCCTTGTTCTTTGGAAAATTGACAAAAATACTGTTTTCAACCAAAGGGGCTCCATGAAACTTTTCAGCGAGTCTTACCAATTTCTCACTGGCTTACAAGGACAAACATAACTTTTTAGGTACAATCAATCAAAATGGTAGTTAAAATAAAAACGTTACTTCCACTTATTTTCTTCAACCTAAAAGAGCTTGTAAAGCTGACGTAATAAATACTTATACTTTATTATTAGGAAAACTGCTGTCATTTCCCTTTGGAAGCAGCAATGATAATGATACACTGAAAATATGAAATCACTTTCACCAATAACCAACAATAAACTAATATATCTGATTTGAAATAATTATCCTTCTTAATTTCTTAGAATACTCTGGTAAGGCTAAAATGAAAACAATTCAGGAATGCTGCTGGAATAATGGTCATTTTTTTAAAGATGAATGTTTCAGTCTCAATGATTACATAATAACAGATTACTTTAACCTATAAGCTTGCCCTTCATAAAGAAAAAACTATTCAAAGAAACTATTCTAAATGAACAACGACCATCCTTTGAACTTGATTTTTAAAGGATACCTATTTGGGTTATAAATATTCTAGACAGAGGAGCACCATTCCCAATCTGCAGTTAGCTCTGCCCTCGAAACATCACTTTATTCACTTCAAAGGAGGCTAGAGGGTGACTTTGGTGGGTGAGACCATGTAATACCTGGGATGTCACCTTGTACTGCTTGGTCTTGAATAGCCCATGTAATGAAATGATTAGCATTTTCATGATGGTCCCTGCTGCTCCCTCAGTTGTCCTCATCGCTGCAGTGTGCTTAGCAGCAAACCAGTGCTTTCAGTCCTGAAGGGCCAGCTTGCTTGGTTTTAGCTGGATTTAGTCTGACTCCTACAGCAACTTTGCCAGCCGGGTGGTTGGAACATCACCCAATACCTTTACATGACGTTTAAAAAAAGGGCTGTGGTGAGGGATACAAAATTGCTGCTTTTGGCAAACACTCCTTTAAACATTCCTGATAAGCTCTCTTTTGCCTTGGTGGATTTTGAAAAAAGAAGCCAGAACAAAGCAAGCTGTCTCAGGAATCAAAGGCAGATAAATATGTTTCTTTTCTGATAGACAGTAAACCTGCCATTTTTCTTTGGAAAGAATGCCTTTAGTATTTGGCGCTTAGTGTATTAGTTTACGACTGCTGCTATAACAAATTATTAATACCACAAACCCCTGGCTTGAAACAACAAGCATATATTATCTTACAATTCTGGAGGTCAGAAGTTCAAAATCACTTTCACTGGGTTAAAATCAAGGTGTCAGCACGTCTGCATTTCTTCCGGAGGCTTAGGGGAGAAACCATTTCTTTCCTTGCCTTTTCCAGTTTCCAGAGACCACCTGCATTCCTTGGCTTGTGGCTCCTTCCTCTGTCTTCAAAGCTGGCAGCATAGCATCTTCTCTTCCTTTGACCTCTCCTTCTGTCCTTGTATCATCTTTCGCTGACTCCCAACCTCTCGTCTCCCTTTTATAAAAACCCTTGTAAGTGTGATTATACTGGGCCTCCCTTGACAATCTTTTTATACACTATACAGGTACTCTCCCTGCTGTGGTTTAAAAGTATCCCCTCAAAAATTCAGGTGTTGCCAATGTGACAGTATTAAGAGATGGGGCCTTTAAGAGGTGATTAGGTTATGAGGGCTCCTCCCCTGTGAATGATGGGATTAGGTGCTCTTATAAAGGGGCCTGACAGAGGGAGTTGTCCCCTTTTATACTCTTCTGCCTTCTGCCACCTCATAAGGACATTGCATTCCAGGTACCTCCCCTCTGGGGTACACAGCTTTCTAGGTGCCATCTTGGAAGCAGAGCGTGGACCCTCACCAGACACTGAACCTGCTGGTAGCTTGATCTTGGACTTGACTTCCCAGCCTCCAGAACTGTGAGAAATAAATTTCCGTTATTTATAAACTGCCCAGTCTGTGGTATTTTGTGATAGCAGCCCCAACTCAATATCCTTACTTTAAATTACATCTGCAGCATTCCTTGTGCCATGAAAGGAATAAGGAATGTTGTTCTAGGAATTAGAAGTGGACATCTTGGTTGGGGGTGGTGGCTCACGCCTGTAATCCCAACACTTTGGGAGGCCGAGGCAGGTGGATCACGAGGTCAGGAGATGGAGACCAGCATGGCCAACATGGTAAAACCCTGCCACTACTAAAATACAAAAAATTAGCCAATCATGGTGGCACGCGCCTGTAATCCCAGCTACTTGGGAAGCTGAGGCAGGGGAATTGCTTGAATCTGGGAGGCAGAGGTTGCAGTTGAGCTGAGATTGTGCCACTGCACTCCAGCCTGACAACAGACCAAGACTGTGTCTCAAAAAAAAGAAAAAAGTAAACATCTCTGGGGAGCTATTTTTCGGCTTACCATAGTCACATGTTCTTGGAATTAGAAGTGGATATCTCAGGGGAGCTATTCTTCAGCTTACACAGCTAGTATGCACTCTCTCTTTAAATTCTCAATTCTTTGCATTTGGATTTAAAGTAGATATTCAAAGGCCAGATGAGCCTCAAAGCGACTTTAGACCTAAGAACCCCACTGTCAATCCAAATATAATCAGCTGTCATAGAAAACAGAACAAATCCCAACCTTCTGTGTTTTCAAAATGGGTTGATTTGTGCTTGCGTTACACATTAATATGGTTCAAATCACACTGAACATGTTTTTGAGGACAAGATATAACATAAAATGAAAAATCTCCTTAAGGCTTTTCTTTCAATTCCTGACCTTTACTCACAATAAGAGGTAGAAGCTATTAATGTGGGTGGCTGTGGAGATGGGGATGAATTCTTCCTCTTTTTCCCCACATTATCATCATGATAAATATTCCAAAACATTTCTTTCCAAATTGATTTGGGTTATAGTATATTGCCAAAGATTATTCATAGGTGCTGTACCCATTCTCTGTTAATAGCTAAGAATTCTTATGTAGATGGCCTTCACTTTTTCAAAATGTAAATGACATACACCCTTACTCATGAAAGAAAAGCTTTTAAGTTTGTGACAGTCATAAAACATTTAAGAAACTGTTACAGAGTATCAGCTGGTCAAGATTGTCTCATAAAGGCAAACCAGGCTCATTAAGACCATTGTTCTCAAGCAGGCAGTTTGTGCTTTGGAAACAGTATTCCATTTGCCTTGTGAAATTGCAATGCAGACTGCCTCAATACCTCCATTTTATCAACACTTTTCATGCTACTGTTTCCCTCCAGTGCAAAGGCACAACCATGGCCTTCTTCAGGATGGTTCCCCATCCTAACTCTGGATAACCACCAGCCACAGCAAGGCTTTCCTCATTCACTCAGAGCTTCAACTCGGAGCTGAGGCGCTCCCTGACAAATACCTCTGCACAGCTCCAAGTCCACACCTGTGAGATTCTTATCCCACTCCCTGTGGCAGGAAGGTCCTTGACTAGTGATACATGCCTGGAACCTTATGCTTTAGTGATGCTAAGGGAATAATAACTGAAAGAAGAGTGACTCGAAACATTTCCGTGCAACACACAGTATACCTTGCTATTCAAAGGAAATGCAATTTAGAAATGAAAAGACTCAGACCCCAGAAATTTCTGCACATAATGGACAACAAAAATATTCCATTTAAAAATCATGCCACAAAAGAAATGATGTTTATAGTGATAAATCTGACAGTTACCATAGTTACCGTTTTGAAATACTTTACTCTTATTTTTTAGTGTAAAGCTTCATGCTAAAAGACATGTAAGAATATATTTTTTAGTTTTACGAATTAAATAGTAGAAGGAAACTTTTATGACCAATTACTAGACATTTAAAATTTACATGATTATTTTTAAGCCTATGTCAGAATTTAGAGTAATTTGGATAAATGGCCAGTGTTCAGTATAGTTGTTCTATACAAATGGATTTCACATGATATAAATAAGTACTTTATTTCACAAAGTATCTCAATACATCTTTGTGTTGGTTATTTCTGTATGTGTAAATCTTACGGTTTCTAAATTTATATCTAAATATTCATGGTCATATTTTACAAAAAATATTTGATGTATTTGATTTCAAAATGTCACACAAAATGTTAGTGACTAAGTGGTTTTTCAGAATTTGGTAACCATCTTTGAAGATGAATTCACAGATTTTTAAAGCTTCAATTTGATTTCAGAAAAATTTAGTAAGGACAATCCAGCTTAACAAGTTATCTTTAAAATTCAGTTTCCAAGGCAACAATCATAGGTCCCTGTACATTGCTTTAAAAAAAAATCATTTTTATAAATTTAGTTACTGCAACATCAAAGGCAAGTATTAAATATAACTGCCTTACTTTTATCTACTTTTATCAGACTTTTTGAACAAGCTGACTTCTCTCCTTTCAGTGGACTAATGCCAGATCCCTAGTGTGCTGTCCATCAAGTGCAAGAAGGTTAAGAGCAGATAAAGTATCACATCTCCAAAGCAGGCTGCCTGAGAACCTGGCCCACTGCAGGTGAGTAAGACCAAACCAGGATCCAGCCTACTGGATATGTACAACAGCAAGTCTCCTTCTACCTTACCTCTTATAACTTCACAACTGACTCAAGAGACAAGAGAAGAGCTCTTACCTGCACATTTCACTCCCTGAGCAATGAGACCCCACATAAAGTTGGCACAGTATTCACACCAGTGTGGCCCTCTGAATGTATGTACCTGAAAAAAAAGAGGGGCAAAGTCAGGAGAGGGGAAACACATGGATGAGAAGACTGTTTCATATCAAAGTACTAACATACAAGCCACAGATTTTATCTGTCTGTCTATCTATCTATCTATTGAGAGAGAGACAGTCTCTCGCTGTCACCCAGGACAGAGTGCAGTGGTGCTATCGTAGCTCACTGCGGCTTCAACTACCTTCAAGTGATCTTCCCACCTCAGCCTCCCGAGTAGCTGGGACTACAGGCACACACCACCAAACCCAGATAACTTTTGTATTTTTTGTAAAGACAGGGTTTCACCATGTGTCAGGCTAGTCTTGAACTCCTGAGCTCAAGCAATCGGCCTGCCTCTGCCTCCCAAAGTGCTGGGATTACAGGCCCAGCCCACAGTTAGTAATGAAGGGGCAACATGGCTGCATTTAGAAGAACCTTGGTTGAGTGAAACTGACAAGCAGTTAATGTTTTTTTCAGAGCTTGATTTCTTCTTCATTTTAGGAATGATAAATCAGATTAATATTCTGTAACTTACTTTTGAAAACTATTTACGTGGAGTTTTCCAACGTCCCCTCAGGCGCAAGAACTCTAATCTATACAAATACTGGCCTTCCTATGTACTATGCTATTGCTACAGTACTATGACATGAAAAGGCATGAGCAGCCATATATATCAGGATTTTTTCAGATAATTCATATGTTAAGATACTTATCCCTTTTACATATAGGAAAGAAAAGGCATTCTAGGTTAACTCAAATAGAAAAATATTGGTAGAATATTTTGCAGAGGCAATGAATCCAAACTCCAAACATTAAAAAATAAAAGAATAGGCCGGGCGCGGTGGCTCAAGCCTGTAATCCCAGCACTTTGGGAGGCCGAGGCGGGTGGATCACGAGGTCGAGAGATCGAGACCATCCTGGTCAACACGGTGAAACCCCGTCTCTATTAATACAAAAAAATTAGCTGGGCACGGTGGCGCGTGCCTGTAATCCCAGCTACTCAGGAGGCTGAGGCAGGAGAATTGCCTGAACCCAGGAGGCGGAGGTTGCGGTGAGCCGAGATCGCGCCATTGCACTCCAGCCTGGGTAACAAGAGCGAGACTCCGTCTCAAAAAAAAAAAAAATAAAAATAAAAATAAAATAAAATAAAAGAATAAAATCTTTAATATTATCAGTAAATTACAATTTGATTTCAACATAAATATCTGCCAAAACACTACTACACATAATAAAATTCACAGCTAAGATTGTCATTTTTACAAATGCTATATTAATGTATTGACTAAATCTTAGAAACCAAGTAAATGATTTTTAAGATACACATATGAAACTTATTTCTTCAAATGAAAATGCCATGAATGTAAGACATACTATTATGTGTTCCATTTAGAAAAACCATGCCAATTAAATTATGACAAGCCATTGACTATAAGATAAATCCCAAATTCAGAGACATTAAAATAGAAAACAAAATGTGCATATAAGAATCAACTAAACATAGTATATGAGAATTCAAAACACTATACTGGCCCAAATATCCATATAATGCTGCAGTGGATAACCCTGGGTTCATTCAGAGTGGGGATGTGCTTGTGACTCTTTGTCGTTGCCAACTGAGCCTGAGAACAAAATTTTATGTTGATTTTGAAAAGGAGGCCGTAATCCCTTCTATGTGTTTTATGAAGGAGGGTCAGGAATGCAGGCGCAGTTGCCTCCGGATTGTTAACGATGTTCAGAGCCTGTAAACTCAAAGTATTTCCTGGAGTTGCTGAAGTGGAGCCCAAGATCAACATTCAGATACTCTGTAATGTCCCTGTGTTCTTCAGAGTGAATAAAACTGGATAAAGCATGCAACCGTGCTTTATTTTTATGGGAATGAGTGAAACAGACAGTGCTGATTCAGAAAGATAGTTATATAATTATGAAACAGCAACAGAATTGTGAAGCTACTTTGAGAGAAAGACTTTGGGACACAAACTCATAGGTTGCCAAATCTCAGGATAATCAGTATCACTTACTTGGTAAGGCAAATAAAGATGCAATGAAAGTATGAAGTCCCAGGAATTACTTTGTGCCTACCAGTTATCTCATGATAAAGTGTCTGAAAGTTACACAGGGAGAGCAAAAAGAGTAGATGGTGTTTTGTTTGTTATTAAACAAATAGGCATCTGGCAAACAGCACTGGCTACTGAGCTGTTATAATAGAACTAATTCCTTCCTCACCTTCCTGAAAGCAGCAATGAATGTGGCATTTCAAAAAGCCTGGGATATTTCTTTATATTACATACACTGAAGACAGGATTTTAACTGTCCGAGCAGACCCTATGTTCTCCAATTAAAGGATCACACATGTATCTCAAAAAGCAATCTTTAGGAGATTGTTATTTATATAGTTCATTCTTGGACAGCTTTTTAATGAAGGCATCCTAAGCCATTTGAGGCTGAATTTTTTTTTTTAATCATTTAGAAGGCAGCTTATGTAGTTCTCCATGAAAATGTTCTAGAAATAGGCCTTGCAGAACCAGCAGCTTACACAACTTCTATTTGTATAACAGGGTTTAACTGGATTCCCTTTTGGATTTTTATATCTAAAATACATATATCTTAAGTTTCCTTTGTTCTGTAACCTCTATGACTCCACGACACTGGATTGTATTTGTAAAAAGTTGATTACTGCAGCCTTTGAGTCTTTTTTATTCCCCTAAAGGTCATCAAAACAAATACTGATTTTATTCATTAATCATTTTTATTCATTCATAAACATCTACAAAGTGATGACCTATACAAAAATAAAAAGGGGTTTCTCCTACTAAACACAGTGTGAAAATACTCTAATTAAAATATATGCAAAGTGTGAGAGAAGCTGGGAAGAGATGCAACCCATGAGCTAAGTCCTTATCCAGGTGAGTTGATTAGGCCTGTGGGGCAGAGAGAGAGAGAGAGAGAGAGAGAGAGAGAGAGAAAGAGAGAGAGAGAGAGAGTGTGTGTGTGTGTGTGTGTGTGTGTGTGTGTTTTGGAGTGGGGTGAGGAAAGGCTGTTCCAAGAAAAATCAAAGACACAAGGCATAAGAGAAACAATGTGTTTAGGGAACTGCAAGGAAGTTCAGTCTGGGTGGAGTGGAAACGACTGGCCTGGCAGGAGATGAGAGAGGCAGACAGGGCCTTTTCAATGCCTGCACATTTATATTCTGCCCAGTGAGCAATGTGGGGCCACTGAGGATTGTTAAGAAGAGTGACACAGTCAAGGGGGCAAGGTTAAAGGAAGACAGACTAGGTAGGGTGGTGCTATGGTAGTCACCTAGATAACAATGTGCATCTGAACTCAGGCAGTGGTGACTGAGAAAAAGGGACAAACTGGAGTTATTTAGGAGGCAGAATCAACAGGGCTTACTAACTAATTGAACCAGAGGCAATGGAGAGGGAAAGAAACTGGTCTGTTAGGGTTTAAGGTCTGATGACTGGGGAAGAATGACATTAACAGAGGTACAAAAGTAGAGAAACTGGTTTGGAAGTGAGGTGGGGAGGACTGTGGAAGTGAAGGGGAAGCCTGACTCACAAGAAAGAGAAGGTCACTGATCGAGCAAGTCTCCTGAGAAGTCAAATATTGGAGATGGAATCCAAGGCAGAGCAATTAGCTTTGACTACAAGGAAAATCAATTTCCCCCTCCCTGAATTGGGAGGGAAGAGGGTAAGAGGAGAGAGGCTGGCTGTGCAGGACTGGTGGTGGAGCCTGGGGTCAGAAAGATTTGGGAATTCATGCCTGGAAGTCCATAGTCTCAGAGCATCAGGAAGTTCAGTTATGAAGCAAATGAGGAGTTTTGGGAAAGTGGGGAATAAGAACTGGAGCTAAAATTAGCCAGGAATTCAGAGAAGGGCTTCTGGACTTGAAAGCAAGTTTCTTTTCTGGCTGATACATTATAAATTCATACTATACCAGCCAGTGTCAAGAACATTAAAGTGATGAATATTTTCTTTTTGAGTGGCTATGCTTTATCTAAATTTTTCACTTTATATGCAATTTTAGATTATCAGTCATGTTTACATCACATACTTTGCCAACTCAGAAAAAGACATCTTTAAAAAATCAATTGCACAAATTATACAACTTAGAATAGCTTTTCAGTTGTACTGCTCCACCTAGCATGATGGAAATAGGTGCTGTTTCCTATAGATAATTCTATAGGCACTGACATCTGCAGACATTTTTACGATATTGTTGTATTTTAATTACCTGTTTTAAAAATGATGAAATCCAAATGTAATGAACATTCAAAATATAATTAAAAGGCCATAAGTTGCATCTTGAAGACTACTTGTGCGTAGCAGGAGTCTAAGGAAGAACTAGGTGGGATATGCAGGAAAGGAGGCCTGGAGGGGTTCACAAGGGGTGCAGGGGCTTGGGCCTGAATCTCTAGGTCACAACAGAGAACAACATTTGCCTAGAATTGTCACACCCCTTAGAAATCTGCAACCCATTCCTCTGGGTATGGTGCTTGATAAGACATAATTCAAAAGAACAATCAACTTCAGCATATTACATTATTTGTAAAGTCAAAAATGGTCCCAAGAAAAGCAACCTTGTAAGTGGGCCACAGATATTTTTTTCCAGGCCACCTCCAAAGCTTTTGGTCCATCTTGACAAATGAAAGTTACAGAGTATAAGGCATGAATCACACTTTAATGAACAAAGGGCAAAACGAACTAGTTTTAAGGCCCTCTTGTGCAACTGGAAAAAAGACAATTTTATTACCATGACATCTGAGGTTGCTTTTAACCTGTGAACAACTCCTTCCACATTAACCTCTCTGTTAAAACAGAGATGAAAGACTGGATTAATTAATGGATCCCCAGTACAGTCTTATCAGTGAAGGCATTGGTCAGAACCAGGCTGCAAAGGACAGACAAGGTGGGAGAGGGTGGGCTACAGAGGCCCATATGGCACAGGCCAAGTGTCATGTGTCTCCTGGGAAATGACCTAGGTAAAAACTGAAGTCATTCTCATTAGGCCTGCCATTATTTAGACTAAAACTCTGGCTTACACAAGGAAATAAATACCCTGCTTCTCATCATGTTTATAACATTCATAACTCCAATTTGAATGCAGTAACAGAAACTGAAAAAGAAACCCATGATATGGGAAATTAAAGAAAAATTCACTATTAATCTTCATTATTCCTTTCAAGCCAAAACATTACCTTTAGAAATAAGCATGGATGAAAATAGCCAAGGAGCATGCCTGCAAAGCTTGCTGCAAATGTAAGCCACGTTGGAGGTGATATGAACATTACGGAAAATAAAATTTTGCTTGGGAAGGTGGCAATGACATTTCAGCTGCAGCTTCTCATTTGGGACTCTGATGAGTCAGTTCTCCAGCACAGTATTGGGCGATGAAAGGAGAGAACAGATGAACAAAATCAAAATGAAAGGAATGTAGGTAGGCAGGCAGCTGGGCAGGAAAAGTGTTTTCTTCCCCCATTTTTATGTTTAGGGTAACTAGAATGCACTCTTTTAAGTGACCAGTGTTTGTCTCACCAAGATGGTCTTAAACTTTTTGGTCTATATGATATGGAATTTAGAAAGCAAACCCTAATTTTACCACTTCAGCTTAAAGTACTTTGATTTATACTATTACATAATGAAAAGAGAATGCATAACACTGGCTGTGATCATTAGCAAGAAATACATACAGGAGTACTTAAATTAGGAGGAATACTTCTTACAGGAGTATCTTTAGTATCAAGGCAATATCTCTTCCCTTGTTGTTTAGTTATATCTAGTCAAAGCTACTAACCACCCTATAACTCTGGAGGAATAATCTGTAACAAAGAGTGAGGTTTGGGTTCAGTTAAGCATTGACATTATGCTTGCCATTCCTAGTCTTCTTGTCCTGATTGAATGGATGTGTCATTGGTGACCAAGGCAGGAAAGGCAGAAGAAATGCAGTAGGCACTTGCTGAAACACAGCTTTAAGCACTGGCCAAGGCTGGTAAGTGCCCAGTGGCCAGCAGACAGGAGTGAGGGAGGCACTAGGAAGCTGGAGAAGGGGCCCAGGTGCTAATGGCCTCTACAACTAGCTGCTCCAGAGATGGTCACACGGGGGAGAATTTGCAGGGTCTTTGTGAGCCACACACTTAACCACACAAGTAGTTAACACAGTCAGAAGCATCACTTCAAACAGAATGACAAATGACAGAAAATTGGTGACCTAATTTCAAGAGTAAGAAAACTGTTAAAAATGGAGAGAAGTACCATAAAAGCCTACTAGACATACATCGACCATACCACAAATAAATAATGTCCCTTTAAATGTGAGCAATTACTACAGGAAAAAGCTGGTAAAATATGGTCATACTATAACAATACTAACTATTAGCAGGACAATCACCGGGGCAATATAGTAATTTAATTCTGCTCCCACATGAATATTACAAAAATGGTTTATGTTAATAGGCATACAAAACAGTATTTTAAATAATCAAGTGCAGAAAAAATAAATTATCAATTCTCATAAAAATACATTCACTACAATTCAATATAGCCTTATTAACAGAGCTTAAATTTCTTTATGGTTTCCTTTATGATCTATACATTCCCAATCACCACTATGTTTTTAAGGGAAAAATATATCTAAAATTACAAAATGAATGCAAAACTTGCACAGAACTTGCTTAGAATCCTAAACAAATCATGCTAATGCAAGAACACAAACACAATTTATGGTATCAATGTTCTGTGCTAAGCTGAAATAGTGGCCCCTTACACAGAACCATCAATCTGAAACCCAGGAATCTGCATGTGGAAGTCTCAAAATCCTCAAAGCAATCTTTTGAATATTTTTATTAGATGCTACAAGGTACAGATTGTATAATAATAATAATGAAACAATAAATATAACCATTAATTCAAAAACACTTCCCATTTCAAAATAGGAGTATTATAAAATATATAATTTTAATGTTTAAGCTTCTTTTAAGCTTCAGAAACAACTTTCTTTTTAATTTCTTTTCCTCTGATAGCTCTGCCTCCAAACTGAATCATGCTCAAGGTTCAAAAATGTCAAATGCCATAACCTAAAACACTTATATTTAGAAAGCTAGCTTCATTACTTACATGAATGAGTTCCCGTTCAAATAACAGTAGTTAAAAAAAAAAAATCAACACAGTGAATCAATACTTTGAAATACCAGTCCCCTAAGGTTGTAATGTAGGTATAATAGGAAAATAAACAAACAAATAAATGGTTGTGCAATAAAAACCACTTAAATTCCACAGCTGAGTGACAGAAAATCTCTATACCCACATTATAGATAGGTAAAATGAACACTAACAGAAAACCCTCAGACCAGTTCACAATATCTTGTGATCCCCAGCTCTTTGAAGCTAAGTCTGCAATAGAATATTTCCAAACAACCAGGTTTCAATTTCTTTTTGACTTGGTTATAAGAGTGTCATCTGAAGAAGTACTGTTAACATATATTACAATATGAATGCAAGTATTCCTATATTATACTAAGAAAAAGGTTTGACTAAAATGCACAGGAAATTTTTAAAATATATAGTTAGAACCCGTTTTAAAATTCCGGTAAAAGAGATACTTATTTTCTCCTACTTCACTGACTGCTGCTCTTGATACTGCCTTCCCTCATGTACTTGGTCTAATTGGTTCTTTTCTAGTTTCTTAATGTGGAAGCTTAGATCTTTGACTTCAGACCTTCCCCCCAACTTCTAAATTTGCACTTAATGATACAAATTTCCTGATACTACTTTAGCCACATTCTCTGAATTTTGATATGTTGTATTTTCCTTTTCAATTAGTTCTAAATATTTTCTAATATATCTTGTGATTTCTTCTTCAATCCATGAGTTATTTAGCAGTATGTTATTTAATTTACAAGTGGGAAATTTTTCAGATATCTGTTATTGATTTCAAATTTCATTCTTTATGGCTGAAGGATATGCTTTGTATGATTTTAACCCATCTATATGTATTGATACAGTCATGCGACTTAATGATAGGGACACTCTTTGAGAAACACTTCATTAGGTGAACATTATAGAGTGTACTCACACAAAATCTAGATGGTATAACCTACTATGTACCTAGGCTAAATGGTCTAGCCTATTACTCCTAGGCTGTAAACCTGTACAGCATGTTATTGTACTGAATATTGTATGCCACTGTAACACAATGGTATTTGCGTATCTAAACGTATCTAAACACAGAAAAGACAGGGTAAAAATATGGTATTATAATCTTTTAGGACCACTGTCATAACTGTGGTCAGTTGTTAACTGAAACAGTTCTATGATATATGACTATATTTGTTTTATGGTCCAGAATATTGTGTATCTTGGTGGTGTATCCTGCTGTTGGTGAGTAGAGTACTCTGTAAATATTAGGTCAAATTGGTTCATACTGTTGTTCAAGTCTTCTATATTATTACTAATTTTCTGAATATTCTATCACTGAGAGAGAAGGGTTGAAATCTCTAATTACAACTGTGAATCTGTCTCTTTCACCCTCAGCTCAGCTGTTGCTTTATGTATTTTGCACCTGTTATTAGGTACATATAAATTTTAAACTGTTATATCTTCTTGATAAATTTTGCCTTCTTCATTCCCAGTAATATTCCTTGTTCTAAAAATTATGTTTAAAAAAGTACAGTCACTCCAATTTTCTTTGAATTACTGTCTACATGGTATATCTTTTTCTTTTACTTCTCTGTACCCTTTATATTTAATGTGGGTTTCCTGTACACCGCATATCCTTGGATCTTCCTTTTTTATCCAATCTTACAATCTCTGCCTTTTAATGCTGTGTTTGGGTTATTTTCATTTAATATAACTATCAACATGTTTTCTATGCATCCATTTGTCCTTTATTCCTTTTTTTTCTGTTACATACTCTGAATTAACTGCCTATTTCTTATGATTCCATTTGTCTCCACTGTTAGTTTATATCAGTTTCAGTTTTGTTCTAAGGTCTAGGACATATACATCTTTTTTTTTTTTTTGACAGAGTCTCACTCTATCATTCAGGTTGGAGTGCAGTGGCACAACCATAGCTCACTGCAGCCTCACACTCCTAAGCTCAAGTGATCCTCCCACCTAAGCCTCCTATGCAGCTGGAACCACAGGTATATGCCACCACCCAGTTAATTTTTTTCTCTTTCTCTTTTCTTTTCTAAATAGAGATGGAGTCTTGACATGTTGCTCAGGCTAGTCTCGAACTCCAGGACTCAAACAGTCCTCCTACCTCAGCCTTCTAGAGTGCTAGAATTACAGGTGTGAGCCACCATGCCCAGTCTACAATATACTCCTTTAATTTACAGTCTACCTTCAAATAATATTATACTACTTCATTTATAGCACAAGAATCTTACACATGAAGTATGCTTCCACTTCCCCCATCCTCTAACTCTGTTATTGTTATACATTTTGCTTGCAGAAACTACATAATACATTACCATTTTTGCTTTAAAAAGTCAACTATCTTTTAAAGATATTAAGTCAGGAAAAATATCCTTTAAAGTTACCCATGCTTACTATTTCTAGTGTTCTTTATTCCTTTGTGTAGTTCTAAATTTCCACCTGGTGTCATTTTCCTTTTGACTGAAAAACTTACTGTAATATTCTTGTAGTAACGGTCTCCTGGTGATAAATTTACTCAGCTGTTGTTTCTTTAAAAAATAAGTTTTTCTCTTCATCTCTGAAAAATATATTTGCTTGATATAGAATTCTAGGTTAACAGGTTTCTTTTCCTTCAGTTCTTTGAAGATGTCACTCCATTGTCTTGCATATTTTTTGATAATTTTGCTGTCATTCTTTCATTTTTATGTGATGTGCATTCCCTGAATGCTTTTTAAAAAACTTTGTAAGATGTGTCAGTACCAGTGAAAAAGGAAAAGAATTTGTTTCCTCTAAGTTGACATATTTATCCTACACTAAAATAATCCTAAAAGATATTAACGAAGAAGACAGTAGAAATGTGCATTGTATTCTTGAGTGAGTATGCACATTTAAGGTTCTATAAAACCATAAACTATAAACACATTATGAAGCTAAAATGTGAAAATAAAATCTAAGAGAAACCAAACATATGTATAATTTCTAGATCCTACAGACATCCTCTATACATTATGTGAGGGATGAACATCCTCACTTCTTAGACTGAGGCAAAGTATGGATTTTACTTGACTTATGATGGGGTTACATGTCAATAAACCTACCATAAATTGAAAATACCGGAGTGGGGTTTCTACTTGTGATATTTTCAATTTATGATGAATTTATACAGATGTAACCCAATCCTAAATCCAGGACTGTACTGAATGAATATTGCTTTCACATCATAAGGTCAAAAATCATGAGCCACTGTAAACCAGGGGCCATCGGTATCACTTTAGGGTGAAATTTTCTCACTCACTCTGGCTGCTTTTACAATTTTCTCCTTCACATTGATTTTCAGCAATTTATGATGTGCCTTAATGTTGCTTTCACCATATTGTTTTCTTGTTTAGTGTTCACTGCACTTTTGAATCTGTGACTTTTCATCAAATTTATATAATTTTTGCTCATTATAGCTTTAAATTGTATAATTAATTGCTCTGTCTCCTGGTTTCCCATCACTGTTCCTTCTGTGACCCAAATCACACTTACGTTAAGACTGCTTGCTTTTGTCCTACTGTTCACTGATGTTGTGTTCATTTTTTTTTTAATTCTCTGTTCTTCATCTTAGATATATTCTATTATTTTATTTTCTGGTTTGCTAATCTTTTCTTCTGTGGTGTCTAATATGCTGTTAATATAATCCAGTGTATTTTTCATTTCAGGTATACTTTTCATCTCTAGAGATTCAACTTGGATTTTTAAAAACAGCTTCCATTTCTTTCCTCACTATAGCCTTTAGGCTACTGTTAATTTTCGTCACACTACTAATATGATACCCTCTTGAAGAGTCTTCACCAATGCTCCATGTGTTGTGACTTCTTTCTGTTTCTACTAGAGGGCAGAATGATTCTCTCTCAGCCTTCAGTGAGTTTCAGCCATTGTTTAGCCTGTTGCTTTCTGGTGGTTTCCCAATAGTTTCTTCCCACATATATGCAGGTAAGTTCTCAGCAAAAGATTCAAGAATGTTCTTTTGCAGACCTCCAGAATGCTTTTCCTGTGCAGCTCTGTCTCCTCAGGCACTCTGCCCCACACATTTAAGCTGCTTTGCACCTCCTTCCAACCCTGCCCAAATCTCTTTGTCCTTAACTGGGGTAGACATAAGACTCTGCTTGTGCTGTGGCCTAGAAACTGCCTCAAGCAGTAAGAGTGATCTTAAGAATCATCATGTTGTTTGTGTTCCTTCTTTCAGTTATCACCATTTATACTACCTACTGATCAATGTCTGGCTGTGGTTTTATATACTTTTTCTGGTTTGCTAGTTGTTTAAGATGGGAAGGTAAATCTAGTCCTTCCATCATGACTGAAAGTAGAAAGTTATTCTTGGTTCTACTGATTTGTTCATGTGAGTGTCAACCAGTGACTTCACTAGGCTTCAGTTTCTACACATGGAAAATAAGATTAACTTAATCAGTAATTTCGGAGCCCCTTTATTCAGACTGAACTGCTTCAGGATTCTTCTGTCATCCATGTTCCATGAGCACATCTCACCCAGCAAAATGTTACATCCACACGTATTCAGTAGGCTGTTCACTAATATCTTGCAATGGGTGATTTCAGTTGACATTTACGCTTGTAGAGGGCACTGCTTATTTTTAAGCACACAGAATAAGTTTCTTATTTTTGCAGAAAAGCTCCCAATCCATGTGAACTGTATAGAGCTGACCCCTTCCCTAGCTCCAGGGGAAGACCTGGATCTAAGCCAGTACATTCCCTTCTCCTGACTGGAGCTACTGGTGTAGAGATGGGCATATGAGATAATTGGTCAATGACTGCAAGGCCCAGAACCTTTGTTCCAACAGCCTGTCTTTGAGGCCTACTAGAATCTGGGAGGATACAGAGTTGGAGACTTTGACAGTTATCTTGTCACCAGAGGGAGCCTAAAAATGAAGAAAAAGCTGGGAGACAGGGTTCTGGTAGCATTTTAAGCCTCCAAGTCAAAGGATATCTTCAATTAATTAATGCTAGACTTTTTCTACTATGTGACACAATAAATTCCCTTTTTTCTTAGTCCAGTGTGGGCTGGGTTTTCTGATACTTACAATAAAAGTCTCTCAACTGCTCCATCAAATAGTAAATGTATTCATGGTTTCTAAATAGGTTAAGAAAAACACACTGAAGTAATACAATTGTGGAGTAATGAGCTGTAACAGCAACCATCAAAGCAAACTATCACGCCTCCTAGAGATGGATTTTTCTTTAAGAACAAGGGCATGTGTGCCAGGTAGAGAACAAGAAGAGATCAGGGTTGTGTCACATGCAAGAGGTGAAGTTCCAAACAAAGGCACTTCTGAAAAGAGAAAGAGGGAGTATGATATTTTAGGCCTGATTTGGACAAATCCATTCACATGGATAGCTAAAACGTCACCTCTAATACAAAACACTGCAGGATATCACCTAATGTGACAACAAGCCTCTGACAACCACAACCTAAAAATAGATGTGTTCTTTTAATTTTTAAGTCTGGATAATACCTTACAAAACACGCCAGTTCTATTTTTGCTCCCCAAAGAACATAAAAATATAGAAAATAAGCAGCTGATGACACAGTGGTTCTTCAACTGCTGGGCTACTGCCTTTTCCTTTACAGTTTTCCTATTTTGTAACCAGAAGAATCTCAAGATAATTTAAGACAAGGGATTAGACAACCTGAAAAAAAATCTGTTAGTATGTTTCTCATAAAAAAAAAAATTTACAGTGGTTTTCAGCTACCAACAGTTCTTGTGTGGTAAAAATATTTAAAAAGAAAAACCATTGCTTGTCATATTTTCTCTTATTTTTTAACCTATATTCCAGTTTCTTTGTTATATATGCACGTTTCTTTTTATACTCTCTACCTTTGGGCTCTCTGATGAAGGCAACGATATTTTTGTGTCATGTACTATTACATAACAAATGATGAACACCGACTAATGATACTAAGTTTGCTGAGATATAGAGTACTTGACAATACAGACAATAACTGAGGCAAGATGATAAGACATGTATGTATTCTTTAGGCACATGCTTTGACCATCCTACTAATAGTCACGGTAAACTTCACTCTTAATAAGACTCTGTCCTCTAGGGAATGTTGACATAGTGGGTCACAAAAAAGATGAAGTGTGATAGTATAATTTGTCAGTTAAAGAAGATTTGAAACATAGAGACTTGAAATATTACATATGGTATTTCTCCTATTAACTTACAAAATAAGCAAATGAGAATTAAGACTCAATCCTCAGTTAAATCTGGAAGGGCTGAGTGAATATAAGATAGAAGAGACTATGAGAAGGGGCTTTATAGTACCAACATGTCTCAGATGGGGGAAAAACCAACCCTTGAAGGTTGGACTATTGTATGAACACATAAAGTATTAAGAATTTTACAGGCCGGGTGCAGTGGCTCATGCCTGTAATCCCAGCACTTTGGGAGGCCAAGACAGGCAGATTATCTAAGGTCAGGAGTTCAAGACCAGCTTGACCAACGTGGTGAAACCCCAACTCTACTAAAAACACAAAAACATGGTGTGGGCGTGGTGGTGCGTGCCTGTAATCCCAGCTACTTGGGAGGCTGGGGTGGGATTATGGGAGCACTTGAACCCAGGAGACAGGGGTTGCACTGAGCTGAGATCATGCCACTGTGTACTCCAGCCTGGGCAACACAGTGAGACTCTATCTCAAAAAAAAAAAAAAAAAAAAAAAGAATTTTAGAAGAGGTGACTTTAAAAAATTATTTCATTTTTAATTGACAAAAATTATATTATGTACAATATGATGTTTTGAAATACATATACATTGTGAAATGGCTAAATTGAGCTAATTAATGTATGCATTACCTTGCATACTTATCGTTTTTCATGGTGAGAACACGAAATCTACTCAGATTTTCAAGAATACATTGTTATTAACTGTAAGAGGTGACTTACAAATTGTGTGTATATATATATACCTTAAAGAAAGTATGGTATTTATGTACAATGGAATATTTATTCAGCCTTAATAAAGGAGATCCTGCCATATAGGACACCATGGGATGAACCTGGAGAACATGATATTAAGTGAAATAAGTCAGTCACAGAAGGACAAACATTGCTTGATTCCACTTATATGAGGTATCTATAATAACCAAACTCCTAGAACAGAGAGTGGTTGCTGGGACAGAGGAGGGAGAAATGGGGAAATGCTGTTCAATGCATATAAAGTTTCCCTTATAATAGATGAGTAACTTCTAGAAACTTGTGAGTGGGCAACACTATGTCTTTACTTAACAATACTGTGTTGTGCAGTTAAAGTTTTGTTTTTTTTTTTTTTACACAGGGTCTTGCTCTATAATCCAGGCTGTATTGCAGTGGTGCAATCACGGCTCACAGCAGCCTCGACTTCCTGGGCCCCACTGATCCTCCCATCTCAGCCTCTTGAGTATCTAGTACCACAGGCATGTGCCACCATGACCAGCTAAGTTTTGTACTTTTTATAGAGACAGTTTTGCCATGTTGCCTAGGCTGGGCTCAAACTCCTAGGCTCAAGTGATCTGCCCATCTCAGCCTCTCAAAGTGCTGGGATTATAGGCATGAGCCACTGCACCTGGCCTTACTTAAATATTTAAGAGGAGAGATCTCCTGTGACATGTTCTTATCACAAAAAAAATCTCTCCCCAAAGTTTAAACTACCCTCTGTTGAATTATACTTTGCATACTCACTTGTGACTATCATTCTGTTTCAGACAGAGATGCCATTTATATCTGTATATGAAACACAGAACCATTAAAAATATAGCATTATTATATACATATGGCACATAAAACTAAAGGTATTTTGCCAGTGTTTATGCATAAAACCATTCCTTTTTTTTTTTTTGAGATGAAATCTTGCTCTGTCTCCCAGGCAGTGGTGTGATCACAGCTCACTGCAACCTCTATCTCCTGGTTCATGTGATCTTCTCACTTCAGCCTTCTGAGTAGCTGGGACCACAGGTGGACAATACCACACCCAGCTAATGTTTTAAATTTTCTATAGAGACGAGGTCTCTCTATGTTGCCCAGGCTGGTCTTAAACTCCTGGGTTCAAGTGATCCTCCTGCCTTGGCCTCCCAAAGTGTAGGGATTCTAGGCGTGAGCCACTGTGCCTAGTCCCAAACCCTTCCTATGTCCTCCTCATCATTCCCATTATATTGACATTTGCTTTCTTTTCAGTCAGTCTGCATATGTCCAGCAGTCAAGGACCATATATTACATATTACTATGTCTCCTCTCATGTCTAACAGAGTGGCCCACACACAACAGTTGTTTGATAAATACTTGAGGGAAGAGAAAGGGGGAAACGGAGCACATGTGTGCTAGGAAAGCCTGGAGAATCTTGTTTTAGGTTAATGAATATTGTGGGCAAGATGTTTCAACACTGTTAAGGATTTTTTTTTTCTTTGAAAAGATTAAATCAGTATGTTCAACAGCAAATTTTCAACATATATTAAAAGAGCCAATGTTTTCAGGGACAAGAGGCTGGAAAGGAAGGTGTTTCCAAAACATGTCTTCCTCATTTAAAACATTAAAAAAATGATAGAGTAGAAAGTTTGAATGGAAGAGATTAAAAAGATACTGTTATGTAATTTGCATTAATGAGGTAGTATAATAGAGAGATGCCAAATTTGGAACATAGGGAATAAAGACAGATTACAAAACATCTTGAGAATAAAAGGCCATGGTCTATGAGAATAATATATCATGGGTTTCCCTTAAGTATAGCAATTTAAATTCTCTAGTCCTATAAATTTCCTGCTGTCATGAGAATGGGTTTTCATGTAACAACTACCAAAGGTCCCCCTCATGTCACACTGTGTACTCATTTATTTAGTCATTCATCAAATGCTTCTTGAGCATGCTAGTTACAGCCATTTTACAAAACATGGGGAAAGGGCAAGGAAGAATGGAGGGAGGAAAGGAAGGAGACAAGGTGGTGGTGTGAAGGTTGATGGGGATAATACAAAAGAGGTGATAGGCACTGTTTCTGAATATGACATTTCACTGCTGTTAGTATAAACAGTTTTAGATATTCTTTTATATATGGTTAATTTTAGTTCCCTTTCAAATCAGTGTATTGAAAATTTGTCTCTATATGGAACTTCAATAAGATTTTAAAATGAAAAATGGAATACTTATAATAAATCTAATGCTTCACAATACACTGTAATTCAATCAAAGAATTTTAGAGCTGTAAGAGAACCCTTAGACCATGTGGTTTAACTCCACAGTTCATATTAAAGTTATTTTTATTTGTTCATTTTGTATTTATTTTATTATAAATGTGAACCAAATGAAAGATCAAAGGGGGCTTGGATTTGCCCATGTCCTTGGGAGGAAAGGAAAGACTGCCCTCAGCAGGACTGCCAGCCACTGCCGCCCTTCCGTTTATCAAACAGGACAACGTCCAGGCTGTTGGCCAGGATTGCTGGGTTCAATATTATCTCTTTTTCCTAGTAGGTCTTCAATCAGTAATTTAATTAACTATTATAAGGTTCATGTTACAGTGTTATTTTAATTACAGTATCAATTCACATTTCAGGATTGTTTGCCTGTTATCTTGGCAACATTAAATCTATTAATATTTCATATCTTTCATTTATATGCAGAATGCAAGTACCTGAAACTAAAATCAACAATTAATTCGAGACCACCTTAAAAAAATTAAACTCAATTTTTAGTATCTACTCACTATAATTCTTAATGTTGTTTTCTTTTAATTACTTAATTTGCCTAAGTAGACAAGCTTCTGTTATTATAATATTACATCTACTCTTGATTTTATTGTATAGAGCTATCTGAATTAAGCAACAAACCAAAGGAAACATTTAACAGTTTAATTTGAAAATAGTAAAATAAATATAGAGGATTTCACTGTATTCTGTAGTGCATGAAAAATGTAGCTATTTTTTTTTTTTGAGACAAGCTGGAGTGCCGTGGCACTTAGCTCACTGCAACCTCCGCCTCCCAGGTTCAAGCAATTCTCCTGCCTCAGCCTCCAGAGTAGTTGGGACTACAGGCGCATGCCACCACGCTCAGCTAATTTTCATATTTTTAGTAGAGACGGGGTTTCACCACGTTGGTCAAGATGTTCTTGATCTCCTGACCTCATGATCCACCCACCTCAGCCTCCCAAAGTGTTGGGATTACAGGCGTGAGCCACTGCACCCGACCACATGTAGCTATTCTTATGTAATATTTAACTCTGCCTGAGAGCTACGCACAGCCCCTACAATCACGCTAAGATTTTCAGTCACATCATAATCTCTGCAACTGGGCAGGAAGAAGAGGATTCAGATGAACCCTTAAGTATAAATAAATGTCAGTATGGATTCAGAAAAAAAAAAACACTTAGGGGTAATCTGTAGTAACAAAAATAGTGGCTACCACGTATCTACATGTATTGGGAACTCAATTTTTCCAACTGAGCAAGCAATCTGCCCAAGGTGGTGCATATAATAAGCAAGGTCTTGAGGGCAATGGCTGGGTCTTATTTCCCATTTTACCCAGAAAACCTCAGAATGTAGGGTGCAATCACTGCTGGAGGGGTGCCTAAGTTTTATTTTTAATGTTAGAGGTTGTTTTGTTTTGTTTCTCTCTCTCTCTCTCTCTCTCTGTGGCAGAGGGGATTAGGATGAGGTAGTTCTTAAAATGAGAGGTTGATAGAGGGGACAGTTACAATTATTTTCATTCTAATTGATGTAGATGACTTATAGTGTAAACTAATAGTTTTTCGAGGATTTGGTGCATTTATCTGTAAAATAACCTCCCTAAGGGATAAAACTATCCTTCTCGTGACAGATGCTTTCTCAAATCCTTATAAGTAACAATAGAAAAAGAGAGAGAGAGAGGAGAGAGAGAGAGAGAGAGAGAGAGAGACAGAGGGAGGGAGGGAGGGAGAGAGAGAGAGAGAGAGAGAGAGAGAGAGAGAGAGAGAGAGAGAGAGAGAGAGACTGAGACTGTGTTACATAACACGGCAATATGGAAGCCTTCCTGTTTTATTCTAAAAACCCTAAACCCAAAAAAGAAACCCCTGTCTGTAGGCTGAAGTTAGGTCCAGTTGGTTTGTTTGGCTTTCACCTTGGTGCTTGCTTTCACCACAGGTAGAAGGCATTCTTGGCTTCACCCCCTAAAATAAGGTTTGACAGCTGTTCGACTCCACAGAGCAGTATTACATAACAAGGCAGTTTAAAGAAGCAAAAAAGAAAACCACATTGAAATAAGGCTTTGGTGAGCGGGCTCGTGGTTATACAGAACACACTTTTACCACCATAAAAAAATAGTTAATGGCAAGGACATATGAATGATTATCATCATGGAGATGCTATGGGTTTTCCCCACATAAATTTCTGAACTGTACATACATACATATGTATATCACAAGCAGTGACCTTCTAAGTGAGCGTCTGTGGGAGAGAACTAACTGCTCCTGCCACAGTCTGAATTCTCTTCGGGATGTTCTTGGAAGTCAAGTATGACTTTCCTCCCTTCTTTCTTTTCTAATTTTTTATAATGCCACCACACAAAAACATTTTTTAAATAACAGAGTAATTTGAAAGAGTCAATTCTAAGACTTCTGATCTTATTAGCAACTCTAAATAGTATGTAATGCAACTCATTGTCTAAAATGAGCTCTTTCTTGAGCATAAATATTCTTTTTTAAGAAAAAGTCCAAGCTGGTTTTCATTATTTTTCAGCTCCAGAGAAGGAAAAAGCTTTCTATTTTTTTAAGGCAAAAACAAACAAAAAACAACAACAACAAAAAACCCCAAGTATCTTTAAAGCAGTTTAGATACAAGGTAGGAGTCACAATTGATCGCAGAGTCAGCACTTTCTGGCTGTGTAGAATTCATTCATTAAAGTCATGTGTTAAAATTGAGAAACAACTGGAAGATACAACCAAAAAGAGAGAGTTTGTTTATGAAAATTCTTGAATGATAAAAAACATGTATAATGAACTTAACTTAGCACTCAAATAGCATTCTTAGTAGGTCAATCTGTTTTGCTGAACAAATCACAGAGTACATCTTTGGAGATAGATATATTTAAGACCTCAGCCATTTCTAAACAGTGTACATATAATTTCTTATTTATTAGTAACCTAAATGACTTCTTTTGTGACATAACTTCATATTGGCAAAAGGATTTATTTGGGGTCATTTTCCTGATAAAAATTCTGTCAGACCGGGTTATATATCATGCAAGAAGAAACTGAGGCCTAGAAGTCTGCATGTATTGTTTAGGTTCCTAAATGAAAGATGTAGTGAAAGCTAGATATACATATGATATCTGTTTTCCATCAGATATTTAATCTACTAAATTGCCTCTATTTCATTTTAAATCAAGATATTGGCTGAAAGGTATGGTCCTTAATATGTTTAAAGAGGAAGGAGAAAATGTTATTTAGTTTATTTGAATATATTAGCAATTTTTATGTAGCCCACATGTTTAAGAAACATAATTGTATCAAGTAATTTCTCCTTCATCCCAAAATGATCTAAAGATCACAGAAACCTATTCCTCACTATGGAAAATGCAGAGCATATTACAGGAGCTAGTATTTAGCATTTGAGTAAAATAAACACTCGTGTTAAAAATCAGAATAAATTGCAAATGTGGAATGAAATTATCTAGTTCAGAGCCTGGTGCATTATAGGTGCTGAATAAATTAATAAATAAATGAAAGATCACAATGTCCAGCTTTATCACATTTTGAAACCAACTTATTCTTTTTCTAAAATAAAACCTAATGATATTTTTGTCTAAATTAAGAATATTCATGTCTCAAGAACCACATCATAAAGTTGTCTATAAATTAAGAATATTCATGTCTCAAGAACCACATCATAAAGTTGTCTAACTACTGGGCAGTTACTACAGAAATGTCAGTGCATCTACCTATTAAATGTAACTGGGTCTCCTTATGCATGACCTCATGTTGTTTAATCTCTGAATTAGATTGTAAAGAACAGAACTTTAAGGCCTTATATCATGCTATAAATACAGGCAAGATCTACACACAGCTTGAATCAACATACATATCACCTTGAAAGAAAATTCAAGAACAGCTGATAAACCACATTACACAATAATTAAAAACTACACATATACACACATACATAGTGAAAGCAAATACTCAAAAAGTGAAGAGAAGCTGCCAGTGTCAGCAGCATCAACAGTCCCATGGTAGCCATCCTCCTTCCATCATGGTCAATT
This sequence comes from Aotus nancymaae, assembly GCF_030222135.1. Taxonomy (NCBI): domain Eukaryota; kingdom Metazoa; phylum Chordata; class Mammalia; order Primates; family Aotidae; genus Aotus; species Aotus nancymaae. The sequence goes on from NW_026988419.1 coordinate 54,723,819, forward strand.
CATTAACAGGGGAGAAAAGACAGAAACTATGGGAAATGCAAACCATCTGCTCAATCCAGATGCAAGAGCACATGCCTCTTATATCCAAAGCTTTTTACCAGAAACAGAGATGAGATCTTATCCTCTCATAAAATATCCAACAGAGGTATTTAGACACATTTGTATCACAAATAACAATGCCAAAAATCATTAACTGAGACCTTTTAAATATCAGTCAAGACTTTTACCAGTGAGTACACATTGATGAAACAGAATACTAAAACAGCATTAGAGAAAAACGGGGTTGGATTTCCATTAGCTTTATTCAGCTATTCCTTAAGTAAAATCGGGCTTAAAACATCTCATTCCTTAAATAGCAAGAACATTTTAGTCAAGTCATCCTAGTTTTAAAAAAGACATAAGAAGATATTCCTTTAATATTACATATTTCAAGTAACGTACATTTCTTAATTATAAAAATCTAAAAGCAAATATTCTTACCTTGAAATTGTGAATCTTTTCATATTTTGGAATTTGCTCATTTTCTTTCAGAGTTGCTCTTCTAACAAGTGATGTCAACTGCGAATAAGCAAAGAGTTTCAGAGGTTGCCAGATTGTCACAGATGACTTTGGAGAACCCAGTTTCATTCCCAAGGCTGCTATCAATAAATCTTGCTGACGGCCCTCTTGTTTTGAGTTGTGAACTGCAGCTCTATTAGTTTTCCTCCCCGACCAAGACTCTTTGGATGGCATTTTGGAATTAACAGGGAAAGAAAACCTAGAGTGGTCTATGTCTGTCGATGAAGTCTATTCAGCTAACACATGAGCATTCTGCCAGGCAGCACAGAACCCTAACCTACAGAGAGCTGCAGAGAAACACCACGGAGAGGTGGAGGAGGAGGATGAAGCACTTCTTAAACAGAGGTCGACTAACCAGCAAATTCTTCTTTCTTCCTTTTTTTCTTAAAGGGATCTATATTCTAGCTTTCAAAAACTTGAGTCTGAACAGAAATAAAAACAGTCGATGCTAACATACAAAACACTCAGCATCTCTCTTTATCCTTTTTTTAAAAGGCATGCAATTTTGACAAATGATACATTTCTAAAAGCTTTCTTCTCTATTCAAGATATTAATGTCCATTCTGAATGAAAGATGCCTACATACTGCCTGCAATCAGTTTCTAGCAACAGACACCCCGTGAAGCCCTGGCAGAGAAGGTGGGGGAAGGGAGGGATTTGACAAGGAAGGCTGCATTAGACTGGCTACGGTAAGAAAGGAGCTAACCAATGAAAATCAAGCAACAGTATTTAAGTACTGTATTCCTCAACTCACTCTGTCTCTCTGTTTCTCCCTCCTCTCATGTAAGAGTTTCTTGCTGGCTCAAGGCAAAAAAAAAAAAAAAAAAAAAAAAAAAAAAAAAAAATAGAAATCAGTGGGAAGGTAATGAGAAATGAATGAGTCATGCGTTATTGCAAAACGGATTTTTTAACCTATTAAAAGCAGAGGAAAATTAACATACATACAGCATTAGGTTTTAAAAATAATGCACCACTGCCAGGTAAATTATGAAAGGCTAATCTGTATCCTTTGCTCATTATGGACTGAGGTTAGTTAACCAAAACCCAATTTTATTAAAGATGAGAAAAAACTGGTAAGTATTTTGATGAAAAATAAAAGCAAGGTATCACACTATTTTCATGCAGAACAAGGAGCATGCATATCACATTGCTAACAGCTTGGCATGGTCAGTTTTGTCTCTGTATTATGATAGTTTTGTCGTAGGCTAGACTGACATAGAAGAAACCACTATTTTAATTCTCTAGTCTCAACATTTTTTTTTTTTTTTTAAATTCAGAGAGCTTGAGGCCAGAGGTCACAGTGGAAACTAGTTGGGAATAACTCCTTATTTGCACAGGTCCCAGTTGTATTGTAACTATTTATAGGACTCAGATATTTTTTGTTTGCTGGTGTAGAAACAGAGTAGCTAGGTGAGAGACTTAGCACAATACCTGATTTAGGAGCAATACCTGTATTTTTTCACTAAGATGCTACAGGACGCTTAAATTTCCCATTTTGTTTCCCTGACTATCTCCAATCATCTGTTTCTCGTGCTATAATAATTAAGTTTGACCAATTATAATGCCAATGTTACACTGGATTTAAAGCATCTAAAATTCTATGTATTTAAATGGATTCAGTATATTTGTAGTCTAAACAATTTATCTCAGATTTCATAATCTACAGAGGTTATGTTCCCAGTGGATATTGTTTAATTAGAGCATGAAGTAGTTCTTAAGCTATGCTAGATATTGAAAATAACAAATGATTTTCTAAACATCCCTAAATTATTCTTGTTTACTTGAGCCTTTAGTCCCCTTTATTCTTCTAAAATTATGTCTAACAAAAGGGAAAAGTTAATATTTACATCCATAGGAGTTTCAATTTCACAAATTTGTATACTTACTTAGATAATTCATATGAGACATAAAATGCTCCCACTGCAAAAAGAAATGCAATGGAAAAAGTTTCCTTTTCTAGCCTAAATTGCTTTTCAGATTGGACCTATTTTGTCACATGATGACTAAAAATGTAAAGGCCAGCCGACTCTGACACGTACAGCCTAAAGTGAAGTTTAACCAGTTCTCAGTAGGAACCAGAAAAAGAGTGTCCAAAGGCAAGTTTAACAGTAAAATTTTTTATTCAACAATGTTTAATATCAAATAACTAAGTTAAAGAAAACAATAACACAGGTAACCAAAGTAGTATCTTTTTCCTGAGTATTTTTGATCAACATCCTATTTTATAGATCATTCCTGTTCTTCAGCTATAGTTACTAAAATTCAACCAAGAATAAAAATATTCATGATAGTTACCCAGAAAATTTATAGCTGGGTAAAAGTATTTTGTCATTCAGAGGTAAGCTCTACTGTAGACTCTGCAGACTGTACTGTATTTCCTGAGTAATGTTCTATTTAGTCAAGAAATACTGGAATTAACTGCAATTTGTGCAGCTACCTAGGGCAGTAAGGAGATAGAAAACAACAGCTTCAGATGAAAATAGCATTGGCTGCTCTCAAATGGCTAAGGGTTTGGTCACTATTATGCTTTCAACATGGCAGCAACTGCACTTCTGCATTAATTTTGTTGAAGAGCTTGTAAATAACAAAATTTGCTAACTCTAATAATTCAGAACGAATATAATCAATAGTCTGATATTCCAAACAAATGCGTATCACTCATGCTTACATAATCTACTAGATATCCATCTACTTATAGACTCTATTAATTATGGCTATCACTTATTAGTTATTGAGTACATATGTTCCAGACACCCAACTAAGCACTTTTTATATATAGAATCCCATTGAATCCACAGATAAACCCTCTGAGGGGTAAATTATCTTAATTTTATAGTTGACAGAGCTGAGGCCTACAGTTTACTTCCCAAAGCTGCACAGCTAGTAGGTGGTGGGGTTGGGCTCTTAATACTATGTTATATCCACCCAGATGAGAAAATGAGAGGAAACCATGGAGTCTTCTCTCTGATTCTCTTCAAGGTGGTTTCTCTAGTTACCTTCTTTCAATTTTGGGGAGTAGCAACAGATGGTAAGACAGAGTAACAGTGATTATCAATGGAAGGTAAGAAAAATGTAGTAACTAAGATCTATGATCTCAAGTTTAGCATGTAGCAGGAAATGCAGGCTTCAAGGCTCAATTCAAACACCCCCTCCTACATGATGACTTTGATAATCTGCACCAATCAGAAATGATCTCATCTACTTGTGAACCTCACAATCTTCAAGACTACCATATTCTACCTCATATCAGTTATCTGTGTAGCTGTTTATTTGGAATTAAACTTTATATATAATTCTACAAACCTTGAATCTAGCATAGCAGGTTATACAATAAAGGTTCAATATATATTTGGTTAAAAAATAAAACCAAATGAAGGCAGCTATTTTTATTGGGGGACAGTGTGGCATAATAAAGAAAATATGATTTTAAATCAGAGAAACTGAAGTTTGATTACTGACCTTGGGAGTTCTGCTTTGTGCCTTGGCTACCTCATCTACATAATATGGATAATGCAGGTCTCACAGGTTACTGGGAAGTTTAAAGAAATGACATACAAAAGATGCAAAGACTATCTGCAGGCACTAAGTACCCAATAAATAATAGGATTACATTTTAATCCTATCATGAGCAGTATTAGCTCAACATTAGCTGTAGCTGAGCCCAATATTAGCTTTAGGTATATAGTGTAAGTGTAAGACACAGGTCCCTGCCCTCAAGGAGGCTGTCATCTGCTTTAAGTCCGTACCACATAAGCATGCCTGGAAACACTGCCCTTCCCATTGTGTTTTGTCCCTACCCAATTACCCACACTCTGGATCTAATCCTTTTCTTTTTGAGATGGTGTCTCGCTCTGTCACCCAGGCTGCAGTGCAGTAGCACAATCTATGCTCACTGCAACCACTGCCTCTTGGGTTCAAGCGATTCTTCTGCCTCAGCTTCCTGAGTAGCTGGGATTACAGGCGCACATCACCATGCCTGGCTAATTTTTGTATTTTTAGTAGACACGGGGTTTCACCATGTTTGTCAGGCTGGTCTCGAATTCCTGACCCCATGTCTTCCCACCTTGGCCTCCCAAAGCGCTGAGATTACAGGCATGAGCCACACTGTGCCTGGCCTTAATCCTATTTTTTTTAAAGTCATATAATGACATGTATGCCAGCTGAGGAAAAAGGGTTAGAAGGGAAATGGAAAGTGGCAAGAAAAGGAGACACTAAGTATTGTTAAAGATCCAAGAACACTGCTTGATGCTTCCCAAGGCTGTCCTATTTATTGGTCCCACAGCCATCCTGGGAAGTATGTTGCATAATGGTCACTTTATAGATGAGGAAACTGGGGCTCAGTTTCACACAGTCAGGATGTGGAGGTCTGAGCTCAGAATCCCCATCTTTTGTCTTCAAAGCCTCACAGCTCTTTCTGCTACCTTATAAGAGTAGTATATAAACATAAGGTGTTAGGCATATAGCACCTCTCATATTCTGGCTCTATAAAACAGAGGAAAATGGTTTAACTGAGTGGGAGTCTAAACTGGTTGGGTACATCCCTACAAGGTCATTCTTGATAGAAACATCACCAGTATCTAGCTTGTTATTTTGACTGGGAATATTTGACCTGTTGTCAGACCTGATCCTGCCCATCCTTTCTTTTAAGACAAGGCCTTACTCTGTTGCCCAAACTGGAGTGCAGTGTTGTGACCACAGCTCATTGCAGCCTCAACCTCCTGGGCTCCACTGATCCTCCCACCTCAGCCTCCTGAGTAGCTAGGACTAGAGGCACATGCCACTACACTCAGATAATTTTTGTATTTTTTTTTTTTTTTTGTAGAGATGGAGTTTCTCCATGTTGCTCAGGCTGGTCTGGAACTCCTGGGCTCAAGTGATTCACTGGCCTCATTCTCCCAAAATGCTGGAATTACAGGCGTGAGCCATCGCATCCAGTGATCCTACCCATCCTTGACACAGATATCAATTCTGAAGGTTCATGTGAATGAGGCCTGGATAATGGGATGGGGAATGGGTAGATTCTACAATCCTCTGTTTCTGCCTTTGTCCATACCATCTGCAATATAGAGAGGAGGACTATAAAAATAGCAAGGAGGAAGTCCTAGCCAGAGCAATCAGGCAAGAGAAAGAAATAAAAGGCATCCAAATAAAAAAAGAAGTCAAACTATTATTCTTCATTGATGATATGATTCTATGCTTAGGAAAACTTAAATGAGACTCTGCCAAAAGGACACCAGAACTGATAAACTATTTTAGTAAGGTTTCAGGTTACAAAATCAATGTGCAAAAATCAGTAGCATTTTTATACACCAATGTCCAGGTTGAGAGTCAAATGAAGAACATAATACCGTCTGAGCACAGTGGCTCACACCTATAAACCCAGCACTTTGGAAGGCTGAAGCGAGAGGATCACTTGAGGTCAGGAGTTTGAGATCAGCCTGGCCAACATGATGAAACCTTGTCTCTACTAAAAAAAAAAAAAATACAAAAATTAGCCGGGCATGGTGGTGGGTACCTGTAAACCTCAGCTACTCAAGAGGCTGAGGCAGGAGAATCACTTGAACCTGAGAGGCGGCAGTTGCAGTGACCTGAGATTGCACCACTGGACTCCAGCTTGGGCAACAGAGAGATTCTGTTAAAAAAAAAAAAAAAAAAAAAAAAAAAACACACAAAAACCCAACCAATCAAACAAACAAAAAAACAAACCCAGTAACAAAAATATAATCCCATTTAAAATAGCCATAAAGAAAATAAAATACCTGGAGATACGGCTAACCAAGGAGGTGAAAGAGCTCTACAAGGAGAACTACAAAACATTGCTGAAAAAAATCAAGGATGACACAAATAAATGGAAAAACATCCCATGCTCATAGATTGGAAGAATCAATTCATAAAAATGGCCATACTGCCCAAAGCAATTTATAGATTCAACACTATTCCTATCATATGATCAACATCATTCTTCACAGAATTAGAAAAATCTATTCTAAAATTCATATGAAACCAAAAAAGAGCCTGGCTAGACAAAGCAATCCTAAGCAAAAAGAACAAAGGTGGAGGTATCACACTACCTGACTTCAAACTAAGTTATAAGGCTATAGTAACCAACACAGCAAGGTACTGGTACAAAAACAGACACACAGACCAATGGAAGAGAACAGAAAACCAAGAAGTAAAGCCTTATACTTAAACAATCTGATCTTTGACAAGCTTGAGAAAAACAAGCAATGGAGAAAGGACTCCCTAAGAAACAAGCAAGGGGAAAAGGATTCAACAAAGGGTGCTGGGATAGCTGGCTAGCCATATGCAGAAGAAGAAAAATTGGACCCTTTACTTTTCATCATATAGAAAAATTAACTCAACATGAATTAAAGATTTAAAGACCTCAAACTATAAAAATCCTAGAGAAGAACCTAGGAAATAACCTTCTTCACATCAACTTTGGGAAGGAATTTTTGTGTAATTCCCAAAAGCAATTACAACAAAAACAAAAATTGACAAGTGGGCCTAATTAAACTGAAGAGTTTGTGCACAGCAAAAGAAACTATCAAGAGAGTAAACAGACAATTACAGAATGGGAGAAAATATTTGCAAACTGCATCTGACAATGGTCTAATAACCAGATTCTATAACAAACTTAAACAAATCAACAAGCAAAAATCAAATAACCCCAGTAAAAATGGGCAAAGGATATGAACAAACACTTCTCAAAAGAAGATATGCGCTGGGCGCGGTGGCTCATGCCTGTAATCCCAGCACTTTGGAAGGCTGAGGTCAGCCTGGGTGGATCACCTGAGGTCAGGAGTTTAAGACCAGCCTGACCAACAGGTGAAACCCCATCTCTATGAAAAATACAAAAAAAAATTAACCTGGCATGGTGGCAGGTGCCATAATCCCAACTACTTAGGAGAATGACGCAGGAGAATCACTTGAACCCAGGAGGCGGAGGCTGCAGTGAGCTGAGATTGTGCTATTGCACTGCAGCCTGGGCAACAAGAGCAAAACTCAAGAAGGAAGAAGAAGAAAAGAGAAGAAGGAGGAAGAGAAGGAGGAGAAAGAGGAGGAGGAGGAAGAAGAAGAAAGAAGAAAAGAAGAAGAAGAAGAGGAGGGGGAGGAGGAAGACGACGATGACATATAAATGACTGACAAATGTATGAAAACATGCTCATCATCACTAATCATCAGAGAATGCAAATTGAAACCACAATGAGATACTATTTCACACCAGTCAGAATAGTTATTATTAAAAAATCAGAAAACAACAAATGCCGGTGAGGCTGTAGAGAAAGGGGAACACTTATACAATGTTGGTGAGAATGTAAATTAGTTCGGCCACTGTGGAAAGCACTTTGGGGATTTACCAAATAATTTAAAACAGAGCTATCATTCGACCCAGCAATTCCACTACTAGGCATATACCCAAAGAAAAATAGATCATTATACCAAAAAGACACATGCACTGCATGTTCATCACAACACTATTTACAGCAGCAAAGAGATGGGATCAACCCAGGTGTCCATTTGATAAAGAGAATATGGCACATACACACCATAGAATACTATACAGCCATTGAAAAAAAAAAGAAATCATGTCCTTTGCACCCACATGGATAGAGCTGGAGCTCATAATCCTAAACAGATCAATGCAGTAACAGAAAACTAAATAATGTATGTTCTCACTTACATGCAGGAGCTAAATGCTAAGCAAGCACAGACATGAACTTGGGAACAACAGATACTGTGAGCTACTGAGGGGGAAGGGTGGGATGCATCTAAAAACTACCTATTGGGTACCATGTTCACTATCTGAGTGCAATATACCCATGTCACAAACCTCAACATGTACACGCTGTATCTACAATAAAAGTTGAGTGAAAAAATAATTAAAAATTTAAAGTACTATGTTAATACTTCAAAAAATATGATCAAATCTTCACAGCAGTTCTTTGCATTTTACAATAGTGTTTAAAATATTATGTCCTATTTTTCTCATTTTAATACTGTTTCATGATTACAATTAGAATGATAAATTTTACTCAGTGCCAACCTGAGAGCCATTTTTCACCTGTTTGTGAAAAGGCATGGATTTTAGGCCACAATGTACATTGCTTATGTCACTGAAAAGAAAACAAAAGATAAGGGGTGGGTAGAGGAGCAGTGTAAGGAATAAGGGATAGAAGGGGAAATAGGTGACCTTGAAAAGGAATACATTCACTGTTTTTCAAATAAATAAATTCCCACTGATCTTACTACCCTGTTGTTTGTCCAATAAACAAAAAGCTAGTCTCTCATTTTCACCGAGTGTGGTAAAATAGGAAACTCATGGGCTCTGGGGCCAGACAAAAGTGCTAATCTTAACTCGTCATTTATTGGCTGTGGCACCTCCATGATCAAATAACTGATTTATTTCTGTCTTTGTTTCTTTATGTGTAAAATGGATTGAAAATACTTATCATATAGAATTATTAAGAATCAAATAAGATAATATGTGGGAAGGATTTCTGCATTATTTCTGGCACAGAAAGTAATCAACAAATGGAAGTTTCCTCCCTTTCCTTGTGTCAAAGGACCTACATTTCCAGGATCAGAGTTAGTATAATTTGTGACTGTGATATGGATTAAAGACCTACGGCCATTGTTCTATGCAATGTGAGCTCAGGTCAAATTATAACCAATAGTTTAGGGACATACTATAAGCATCACTGTTCTGCAATCTTTACCTTACGTTATGTCTGGCAATATTATCATTAAAAGAACATCTATGCTCAAACTCAGCAATCCCATCAAATCCTGCTTCTAGGAACTGGTCTTACCAATTTATTCACAGTAAAGTACAAATGATTATACTCTCTTTTCCACAAGTATCAAGTTTTTGGTATGGAATTGAGATTTAAGCCAACGAAGTAATTCTCCAACTATTGAATGTCAGGACTTATTTATAGTAAAAATGTTCTCTAGGACACTGGAAGGACCTCATGTAACACAAATAGCCACCTCCTTTGTAACATCATGGTTAAAATCATTAGCATAACGCTCCAGTTATCAAAGCTAAGTTAACAATCCATCCAAAAAGCACCACAGAGGAATGTTCTAGCTGGCATGACCCTAGAGCATAATTGGGAAGGTGATGAGTAACTGGATTAACTCTTGGGCAATATGGGTTTCTGGTTCAGGTTTAGTGAAATCCTGCAATTCTGATAAAATGTTAAAATTGAGGTACAAACAACACAGCTTTCCTGAAACCTCCAATATCAAGTTATAACATAAACATGGATTCAAGCACTTTAGATACACAGATTATTCCTGCCTTCATCCCCTGAATTATAATTTGTAGCCTATTTTTTCTCCATTAATGCCAAGAGTAGAATATATTCCAAGGTACTTAACATGTCAGCTTCCATTAATTAACTGACAATTATATAGCACTGTACTAGTAAATGCTTTACATATATGATATAGTTTAGTTGTCAAAACAACCAGTAAGGTAGTTATTACAATTCTCATTTTATAGACGAGAACTGTACACTTAGACTTTAAGACTTTTAAGAATTTTATACTTAGACTTTAAAGACTTAAACACAATTATAGATGAAGAAACAAAAGCTCAGATAAATAAAGTATCTTGCTGAAGGTCACCTAACTAGCACATGATGAAAGTAAGATCTGAACCCATGTCTATTTGACTTCAAATTGTCTCTCTCCTCTAGACTATCCTGCCTCTCATATCATCTCTGGTTAACATGCCATTTTGAAAGGTTGTCATTTGAATAAATTTCTGGAGCATTTATATTCTAGTGCCTCTCAGATCACTAGGCCTTTTAGTACTGCTATATTTGAATTTATAGTAACTACCAGATTCAACACTCAAGGAAAATGTTCAAATGCATTTTAAGTCAAACATTAGAGACTTCTGTATCAGAACTCTATAAATTCCTTAAATTATGTTAGGATAAATAAATTTTTATGATACATAGAAAACTCTAAACATTATGCTAGGACTCAATTTTTATGCTACTGGCAGCAATCACATCATAATTCCTAACTCAGTCTTCATTACATAGCTCCTCTAGCATTAACATATCCATCTAAACAGATAACAATAAGGCACATCAGTGCATTCATCTCCATATGTAATAAATTTAAATCACACTATACTAACATTGCCACTACCCCAAATGCTGTATACTCTAACACGCTCCCTGACCAACTCATATGCAGTAATATTTAAACATAAGACATCTGAAAACACAATTATCAAAAAAGGATAGCCCTTGCATTCCTCTTTCAAGAAACAATAGAAATACGAGAAATTCTCCAAGTAGCAGCTGTGAGGGAGATTTTTCACACTACATGAAGAACACTATGCCTGAGGAGGAGGGGGCGGAATGGCACACCGCCTGGCTTCCAAGTCTTGTTCTTACTGCTATGAGCCAAGCCACTTAGCTTTTCTAAGTCTCATGGGGACTAAATGAGCTCTATGGTCTTCTCTATATTTTTAAAAGAAATTCAAAAGGAAAGAAAGGTTCATACTCATTTAGCTCCAAGTATGTGCTGAAAGATTTGGGAATGTCTATGAGGGAAAGGCCTGCTAGCTATATCAAGTGGGTCTTCAGAAGGTAGCTCTGGCAAATTTAAATGGGTTTTTGGCTAGTATCCAATAAAGTAGGCTGAGAAATGGAGTTTGTCAGCACAAGGAGATATCTATTTCTCAAGGGGAGACTAATAATAGTAAGCTCATGAAACTGATAGGTAAATCAGAATGGCACTTGTCTAGTTTATAAGAAAATATAATGATATAGTTATTAATAGAAAGTAGCGACCAACATGCTCTTTTTGGTAGCACACTTACAGTGCAAACAAAAAATAATTAGGAAGTTGGTGGGAATGGAATTGGAGCAAGTGGAGTGAGAGAAATTGAATACTAATGTGTAGAGTTAGAACAACCTTTACAATTAGGATGGCCTTGCTGATGGACTAGAATATTCAGCATCCATTTCATGGGTCTCCCCTCACTTTAGGTCTGTGCTTGAATGGGCATAATCAACTGCTACCTCTTTCAGTCTCCTTTTTAAATTATTTCTTTATGATTTTACATATCATTGTGCAGACATCTTAGGTGATCTTAAAGTTAATTCATAAGATACAGTCTTATTTTGTCAGTTATACATTCTTAGAGGGTGGCAGATTGTGGTCCTGATAGGTAACAATTTTATACAATCAATGAAAGATGTCCTTATTCTGAATTATGTAACATGTAAATATAAACAAAATTACATAATAAGAATAAACTGTTCTAATCTAACACTATATAATGTTTGGTTACCAGGAGTGATGGTTGTATAACAACATTCTTCCTTGGCTCCTCCTAATGAAAAGCTGAAACTGGCCTTCATGAGAAGGTCCTCTTGATCTTCCCCCCAACCCCCATGAACCTGAGGGGATACTAGGAGAAATGTGTCATTACATTTTAATTTTTGTCAATTTTTACCCAATTTTTGACACCCATTATCTGCAAGACTTAAAGAAACACTATTATTGTTCTGTTAACCATAGTGAAGGTGAAATCAGAGAAGCTCTAACACTTTTTCAACAGTGCGGAACTTTAAATCTAGTGCAAAATTCTTGAATTGTAAACATTTTCACCTTTTCAAAAAGATTTTAGATATACATATAAAAATACAACTAAAAGGCAGGCTCAGATTGATATTATTAGGAGTATTTTCAGATTTTAAACTGCTATATGAGGTTATTTCAAGTTATTGCATCTCAGCAAACATTCTATACTCACTAATTTAATGGAGGCAACCTATTATATCAAAACAAAAGCTAAGTGTTATATTTTTAGTTTTCTCATTCCTTTAGTGACTTCTGTTGATTAGGCTAGGAAGGAGCCTAAGTGATTTGGTTATTTTTAAAAGGACCTGTTATAGACTTATTTAAACTTCAGTTAGAAAAGCTAATTTCCTTTATATGGCAAAAATAAGACTACAGTTTGATTAGAATATTTCCATTGTAATTTATTTAAAATATTCATTTTAAGCCTCAATAGAGACATATACTAATTCATGATATAAAGTAGATTTTTGATGTTCAAACATACTTTTAAAATTTTGCTTTTATTTTGAAAATGGCAATAGTGGCCTGAAGAAAAAAGATTTAACTTTCATAAACAATTACCCTGGGAAGAAGTACAAGCATGGACATAATTCACAGATGTGTTCATTGTCCACTGTATTGCTATACATTAACTTTTCTTTGTAATGACTCTGCTATACACACTGCATGTTTTACAAGATAATGATGTTTGAAAAGTAAAAGTAGCCTGCTTTTGGGCATTTTCTCAAACCAAGTTTTTATATCATGCCCACAGCATTTCATTTATGAAATTCCTCTTGGTTCAAATGACCCTAGTAAAGTTAATAGAGAACTTAACCACTAACTTGGATGCTCTTCATATAAGAGACAGTCATCAGATTCCTTTTTTGTTTGTTTGTCTGTTTGTTTGAGATGGAGTCTCGCTCTGTCACCCAGGCTGGAATGGAGTGCAGTGACGCAATCTTGGCTCACTGCAACCTCCACCTCCCGGTTCAAGCGATTCTCCTGCCTTAGCCTCCTGAGTAGCTGGGATTACAGGCATGCGCCACCACACCTCTCTATTTTTAGTACAGACAGGGTTTCACGATATTGGTCAGGCTGGTCTCAAACTCCTGACCTTGTGATCCGCCTGCCTTGGCCTCCCAAAGTGTTGGGATTATAGGTGTGAGCCACTGAGCCCAGCCAATTAAATTCTTATTTTTATACGTACTGTGTCCCATAGTGAACTCGACATCTTAAGAGTGATTTGAGGCATCTGGACAAGGTCCACATCTGGTCAGTATGTTAGAAAGGAAGACACAGAAAGCCAGACTGCAACAAGTGGCACTTGTGAGGAAGAAGAAAAGATTACAGGATGATTTAATATCTTTCAGTGACATTTTAATGGACTACCATGAGAAGACTACCATGATTTCCTCCTCCACAAAAAAATAGGTTAAAGTGAGACAGTTTAAGCAACTGGAGATTTTAGGTTGATATGGTCAAATGTTACTTATGGCTATCTGGCCAGCAGAGACTAGTGCATTACTACCTTGTCCACTAAAATGCCCCCAGTGGCAACCAGCAGTGACTAGGGATGTGCACAGATCCAGGAGTGGTTCTCCCAGCTGCTCACAATGTACCTAGGCTTGTTTAATAGAAAAATGTGTTCAGTCCATTACTACTGAGTAAAACTAATGCTCCAGGAAAATATGTCAAATTTACCTTCAGGTTTAGCCAACTAGCAGGGAAAGCACAGTTTCAGGAGAACAGGCTTGGGTGCCTGAAGAGGGCCTCAGAAAATCTCTTCCAGGCCTAAGCCTGATTCTATAACCATGTGGCATATCAAGAAGTAATCTGTGAGGTAACCAGTTTAATAATTCAGTACCAATTCTACTTTATAATAATTTTAATTACTGTAGTCTTCTGCCAACCTGGCTAAAAAGAAATCCAGGCACACTTTTACACTGCCCCCAAATCGGCAGCACTTAGAAAGAGCTTTACATTCCACAAGGTGATTTGTCATATATACTATTTCATTGTAACTTCTTACTCCTGTTTTTCAAAAAGGAAAATCACTGATGTTAAGGTATTTATTCAGGGCAGATAACCAGTAAGCAAAGCAGCCAAGATGGAAACCAGGCCTCCTGACTTCACACCCTATCCTCTCTCTATTCTGCTGTGCTTGCCTGAGACCTAGGGATATAATCACTTAATAGACTGATTTTTAACCCTAAGTAAGTCTCAGTTTTCACGAAGATCCAAGATCATCAGCAAACAGAAATATTCACATCTGAAAATGACCACTCTTAATTCAGTTCTAAGCCTGACAATTGGTTCACAACACATAAAGAAGGAAAATCAACCTTGGTGATTAACTTCAGCATTACAAAAATCTTTTCCATTATCTTCATGGTGGGGATGGAGGATAAAGTGATATGTTGATCTTATTTAGATACATGCAGTTCTTTGTCAGATAATGTATCAGGGCTTCAAAGAGAGTTATTGAGTGGCATGCCTTTTTGTTTTTGTTAATTTTGCACTGGATTTTCCTGATCCTTAAATAAAAACAAATCAACACAACTACATCCAAACCAATGAAATGAGAGAGTAGTCTCTTGAGCAACTAATTAAACTGTTTTTAGAAATAGCTAATTAAGCTTTCCATTAAAATCCACCAAATAGACATACATAATTTACAAGGTGGAAAGCCATTCCAATCTCATGGTAAAACAATTAAACAAGTCTTAAATTTATAAAAGACACTGCAGATTGGCTAATTCAGTGAGTAATTATATAATTAGGATGCATTTTATCTTTAAAAGAATATAATGTAAAAAAACAAAAAGTTTTTGGGTGCTAGACATGTCGCCAAAGTGTAAAAAGTTTATAAAACCCACAAATTCATTAAATGAAACCACTGAAATGCTCAAAGTATATATGTACAATACTAAGTGCTCATAGTTGTCACTCAACATACATTTTATTAAGTATCTACTATATGCTAGGCACTAATGAAACTATAGCTTCATACCAGAGACCAGGGTGCTATACTATTTTACAAAGACAAAATATTAAACAAATATATATTTAATAAATAAATTATAATTGAGATAAGTTCTGCATGAATAATGTATTATTCCATGCTATTTTAGTCCCATAATCACATTTTCTAGCAAAAGTTGAATTTATCCATGATATCTATGACCATGCCCTCCTTTGAAACTGCTCCCTCCTCCCACAGGCTTTCTGACACTCTCACAGGTGACTTCTACACATCTCTCCATCCCAGATTTCTCACTCTTTCCAATATGGATGTGCTTCCAAAGCCCTCTAAAGTTCAAACCACACGGTAGTTTGTGACCATGTGATATGATCCTTTTATCAGAAATAATATAGACAACGAGCTGCAGCTTATAAACTCTCCTCCTCAATCTGCCTAATCACTCCTTCCATAAAGCATTAAAAAAATAAATTGTTTTAAATTTAAAAATTTTAAATTTTTAAAATTCAGTGTTATCTACAGTTAAGCGGTTAAAAGCTTGGCTTAGCTCTTGAGTAAAGACTATCTGTAAAAGAATCTTAGCTCCATTTACCAGTTATGGGATCTTAAGTCCCCATTTCTTTGTTTGTAAAACTGGAATGAAGATAGTACCTATACTTCATGAGGACTGGGAGGATGAGATGAGATAATGTAGGTAGGATGTATTGCATATTGAAGCATACATATACTCCTTGTCTGTATTATTTCGGGTAAAAGGACTGTATGAGATGATCACAAACTACTCTGCAGTTTGGACTTTAGAGGGCTTTGAAAGCACATCCATATTGGAAAGAGTGAGAAATCTGGGATGGAGAGGTGTAGAAGTTACCTGTGAGAGTGTCAGAAAGCCTGTGGGAGGAGAGAGCAGTACCCAGCATGCAGAGAGCTCTCAAAACTCTCAAAGACTATGTGGTGATGCTGATGTTATATTGTTATCATCATTAGCATCAGGCTTATAGCCTAACACAAGGCTTGGGGCAAAGTAGATGCTAAGTAAATGTTGAAAGAATGAGCAAAGTTCATGGCACACTTGTAAGCCTCACTGAATTCTTCAGACTCACAGACGAGTACCTATGTGAATGATTTCAGTCTCCTGCCCTTATATTGTCAGAATAGATTTAATGCAAAGAAATGTATAAATGTTTTGTCTTTTATCTAGGTTATTCAAAAAGTAATGGCAAGTCAGAGGTGCTAAGAAGAATGGCATTTTAAATATTGTTTCTTCATTTGACAATCAAAATATATGCAGAATATGAACTAAAAACATGTTAGAAAATTTTGATAACATAGGTATCTTAGCAACACAGCTGACTAAAGGAGACATTGAATTGAAAACATTTGTTGTGCTGAGAGAACATGTGCCACCTGAAATAAGAAGGATGCTTAGGATTCATGAACTGTAGCTTTCTATTCCACAGAATGTTGAATCATTGTGGTTTAAACTAATCTGCAGGACCAAAACAACTATTATTGGAGGAATAACATAAAGTGCCATGAAAATTTTTGGATAAATAAAAACCCTCTGCAATAAATTTCAAGAAAATATTAGAAGGAAAAGGAAATGTAGGCAGTATCCACCACTAGTAAGCCTAACATCTGATCATTTTTTCTTCTATGAATTCAAACCCATAACTTGCTATAAAATTGCAAAATGAAGTTATTTTCATTATTTTTAAATGCATGTCTTAATAATAAAGACATTAAAATAAGAAGTATATTGTTTAAAAAGAAAACTTGCCTAAAATATCTCCTCCTGCAGGATCAGCTGTAGAAAGGTTTTAAAGCATATGCTTTTGTTATGTTTTTGCTGTCAAAATATTAAACCATGTCATCAGCTAAATAATGTTTCTTTGTTGGTTTCATTTTTCAGGGTCTTTGAGATACCAGGTATAGAATTCAATACATTTTGTTATACCAATGATACTGATACTGTTTTTTGTTTTTGTTTTTGTTTTGAGACAAGAGTCTCTCTCTGTTGCCCAGGCTGAGGTGCAGTAGCACCATCTCGGCTCACTGCAATCTCCATCTCCTGGGTTCAAGCAATTCTCCTGCCTCAGCCTCCTGAGTAGCTGGGACTACAGGCACGTGTCACCATGCCCAGGTAATTTTTGTATTTTTAGTAGAGATGGGGGTTTCACCATGTTGGCCAGGATGGTCCGATCTCCTGAACTGAGATGGCCCGCCTGCCTTGGCCTCCCAAAGTGCTGGTATTACAGCGGTAAGCCACTGCACTGGCCATGATACTGTTTTTAATGAAAAACACCATATTAAATTAGTTATTGTATGCTTTTTGTTTGTTTTAATTGTCTCTTCTGCTGTAGCTTACATTAAACTTAGAGTTTCATACATCCATATTTGAAAACCTCTCCAAAAGAGAAAGTTAGGTTCACATCACATGACGTAAAAGTTACTTCTGGGGTCCCTTCAGAGCTGGTTGTCTTGAGGAAAAGTATTCTCTGCTTTAGTAGTAAGCTGAGCTAGTGCCTTTCTAGCATTATCATTTTTTACTTGAAAGAATGAGTAAAAGAAATTTTGGTTGTTCAGACTTGGGTGTTCAGCATTTCTATAAAATGAATGAAGTGCTTTGGCTATCTCAGGGAAAACAACTGACAGTCAATGATAAAATTAAAATTTTATCATTTAAAATCAAAATTAGAAAAAATTCTAATTTTTTCAGGTAAAATCTGTATCTGCCACCCTAAACTTGACAGCTTCCTACTACTTTAATGAGTCTTCTGATAAGATCAATGATGATATTAACAAATGTGACCTTTTGATACTGTAAAAAATGTGTCAACATTTGGAAGACCTACATAACTCAGTGAACCAGTTTTTTCCAAGTGACCAAAGCATGGTGTTTCAAAATCATTCACAGTTGAAAGATCCATTCAAAGTTCAACAGACCAATGGGTTTCAGTGTAACTGAGAAAAAAATGGCTATTAATAGGGTTTCAGATTCCACATTGCAAGTAACTGTTAAGAAATTACCACTTGTCCAGTTTTGGTGGTATCAACAAAGAATAAAAAGGCTACTAAAATACTCCTCTCTTTTCCAACTGCATGTTTATGTGTGGCCAGATTTTCTTCATATAGTTCAACCAAAACAACCTATCACCACAGACTGAACACAGAAGCATTTACGAGAACCCAGTTTTGTTTCCTTAAAATTAAGCCATACATTGAAGAGATTCATAGAAATGTAAAACACTGCCACTCTTCTAAATTTTTTGTTTCAAAAATTGGTTATTTAATAATATTGTTAATATGTAATTTTTATCATTTCTTAAAGATATTTTATAAAATCTATTTTAATTTCCAATATAGTAAATATCAATAGATATAACCCACATAAACAAAAGCTCTTTAAAGTCTTCAGGAATGTTTTAAGTGTAAAGGGGTCCTGACTCCAAAAAGCTTCAGAACCACATATCTAATCTATTAGTTGTAACTTTACTGAGCAACAGAATCATATATGTGATATAGATGTGTACATAGAGAAATAAATATATTAATATAGATGTTTAGGCTCCATGTTGATTATACTGAATCAAAATTTCTGCTGATATCTCAATTTTATAGAAAGCTTCATTGGTGAGAACATTGATCTGATTTAGCACTTTAATAAAAAATGATTTATCACTGCATGTTTCAGAACTTGCCTCAAACTTAAAAGTTTTATTCTACTTCATTATTTCTCATAAGTACTATCAATAAGAACATCTTTAATTTTTTTATTTTATAGTTATGAAATGCTAATCCTTCAGTGTTATTGATTTCTCTTCGTCAGAGAAGAATATGATAAAAGTGTCAAATGGTATTAAAGACCTAAGAAGGGTTTTGCTTGCTTCTGTTTTCTTTTCCTTTTTTTAAACTTCCAAATAATAAACTCTCTACAGTAAGTGTTACATATAGACTCCAGAGTATTTATTTGGAAAGCATTTTATCTTAAAAATCTTGTTTATTTGGATGGTGACTGTCAACTCAGAGGTCTTTTGTCAGTTTCAAAGAGTTAGGTATGCTTCAACTTTGACAATGAAATGCTAATAATCACTTTGAAGACTGAAATGATGAAAAGCTAAAACTATCAAACTGAATTTAAGTCAACCGTTGAAAATGTAAAAGTGTGCTGACTTATCTAAAATGTAATAAATGCAATATGCCTGATTATACTATAAATCTTAGTTATCTGATTTCATTCATATGCAAATAAATTAGGTTAATCATTTAATATGGCTCAATTATTTTAAAAATTTAAAAATTTACCTATATCTCATCCTGCTAAGTATACTGACTGATATTTAAAATTCACATGTTCTGGCTGGGCCCAGTGGCTCACGCCTGTAATCCCAGCACTTTGGTGGGCTAAGGCAGGCAGACTGCTTGAGCCCAGAAGTTCAAGACCAGCCTCGGCAATATGGCAAAACTCCATCTCTACAAAAAAATTAGCTAGGCCTGGTGGTGCATGCCTGTAGTACCAGTACTTCAGAGGCTCAGGTGGGAGGATCACTTTAGCCCAGGAGTTCTTAAGGCTAGAGTGAGCCATGATCACATGACTGTAGTCCAGCCTGAATTGATTGACAGATGAAGACCCTGTCTCTAAATAAGTAAATAAAAATAAAATAAAATTCACTTGTTGAATTAGTGCACACTTACGTGTAATTTACACAACCACTAAGTCTAAATCCTTTCTTATTTATTATTGTTGCTCCTATGAAAGGAAGAAAACTATTTGAATTTGTACATCTGTGTGATACTTAATGAAGGGAGGACAGCATTTAACATAAGCAACTAAGAACTAAGCTACACTACAAGAAAGGATATTTTATTTTTCCATATTAAAAATTCCCTATCATAGGTTTTCTTGTTCAATGAACTGGCATCTTCGTTCTTTCAACATATGGTAAGTGTTTATTTTAAAAAACGCAACATAAGAGATGCAATTCTAGAGTGACATTCTTTAATGGGTCAAGGGCCCATCTGAAGCATGCTTCAACTTCCTTTGGGCAGCTCTAGAGGTACTAACTTCTCCCTTTTGGTAACCTAACTACTCGAAAGATCTACTTAGTCTTTATTCAGTCCAACATTAAAGTTTCTACAGTGATACTAAGGGGCATTGTGTAGAAGGGTCTAGTTGTCCTGTATGATTTCATTCTCGAAAACAGAGGATGCACTGTATTAAGACAACCCCCTAGAATATCTTGATAACTCCCCATAAATCTATCACCCCCAAAGATATCCATGTTAATTCCTATCCCTAAAAGATTGCATTAAAGATTAAAGGAGATAACTTGGTAAAGTACTTCACACAACTTCCAATACACCATGCTTGATAAATGTTAGTTATTTCTGTTATAATTCTAAGCTTTACAATCCTTAGAAATGTACAGCAGGGAGTTAGAAGAGACTTTCAATTTCCTAAGGCCAAAGGGAATGGTTTGATTGCCTCAAAGATTTATAATCCCCATCAGTAGTAGATTTAATTAGCCATGTCTATACTTAAACCTGTATGTGTTCAGCCTATTCTACCACTTGGAATAAGTTCTCAGAAGTACAGAATCTTCAACTGGAAAAACCTCTTAAGGATTAACAAAAGAAACCACATGGGTAGAAAATTATGGCAGCTAGAAGGGACCTTGTGGTCATCTATGAAGCTGAGTCCTTCATTTTACTACTGAGGCCCAAACAGGTTATTAAGATATGCTTAAAGCAAAAATCATTAGTTAAAGTGACACAGTAGGATGGAGTAGATGCCCCATTAAAAAGTTGGTTGTTTTTCTGTGTGTGAGGGAATTGCTGGATAAATAGGACATAACACCTAATAATCAAAGCTCCTTTTGAAGTATTTCTATTTAAAGAGTAAAGGTAGATCTTTATGAAAACAAATCTCAAAAAGTTAAGAAATTAAGGGAGGAAAAGAATAGCAGGAAAACAACCAGATAATGTGGATCACTCCAAGCTATGACCAAACATTTGGCATACAGGATTACAGAAATTCTTTTTAATACCAGATCAAATGTGAAAGATCCATTACTATTTAAGTACCTTGTTCTAAAGAAAAATAAATTAGCTTAAAAGTTTAAAATATTTTTGTGTGAAATCAAAAGCAATGTGATATTAAAAACATTTATAATCAATGTCAATATAATTTTTAAAAGTAAAACAGAAAAAACCCATCATCTTGCAGTAACACTGCTTCCAAACAAAGGCATTTTCATATTCATTAGTTGGGGAAAGGCAGTTTGGGGGGCTTTATCTGTAAGGGGACAAAGGGAATTCATTATTCACATTGAAATACGTGGTAATTAGAATGTTACAGCCACAAGATAGCAAAATAGTTCTGGTTTAAGTAACTATTTCAGCTAAGCCCCTCTGTGCACACTGCAGATGGAGACTATGGAAATCCTTTCCTCTCAAAATACTTTGTTAATTTAGAACTGGACAACTCTAAAATGGAGACAAGCTTAACTATGGTTACATATGAAGCTAATGTACAAACTTTCTATATTCAGCAAATTCAGAAAAATGTTTCTCTCATGTAGAAGTTTTATAATTTTGAAGATACAGACTGTTCTAAGAAAAACAATTTGAGCATGTTTTTAATTATCCCCAAAGGAAATTAATTTATAAATTTAAATTTTTATTAGTTATCCTTATTTTTAAATAAATGCTGACATTTAGAGCATTAAATATTCTGGAAACAAATGAAAATGCCATTTTGCAAGAGTAAACAAAATTCTAAACTTACAAAGACTGTTAAAATGACTAAGGCCTAATCCTAACCAGAACTAACCCAACACTTTTTTACTTCTTTTTTTTTTTTTTTTAAGATTACTTAAGGGCTGGGCTCAGTGGCTCACGCCTGTAATCCTAGCACTTTGGGAGGTCAAGGCTGGTGGATCATTTGAACTCAGGAGTTCGAGACCAGCCTGGGAAATGTGATGAAACTCCATCTCTACTAAAAATACAAAAAATAAGCTGGGCGTGGTGGTGCAGGCCTGTAGTCCCAGCTACTTGGGAGGCTGAGGCATGAGAATCACTTGAACCCGGGAGGTAGAGGTTGCAGTGACCTGAGATCATGCCAAAGGTCTGGTCGTGGTGGCTCATGCCTGTAAACCCTTTGGGAGGCCAAGGCAGGCAGATAATCTTAGGTCAGGGGTTCAACACCAGCCTGACCAACATGGAGAAACCCCATCTCTACTAAAAATACAAAATTAGCTGGGTGTGGTGGTACATGCCTGTAATCCTAGCTACTTGGGAGGCTGAGGCAGGAGGATCACTTGAACCCAGGAGGTGGAGGTTGCAGTGAGCTGAGATCGCACCACTGCACTCCAGCCTGCCAACAGAGACTCTGTCTCAAAAAACAAAAACAAACAAAAACTATATAAAAGTTTACAATAATCTATGCATGGGAAGAAAGACTAAAAGGAAACTCATTAAAATGTTAACATAAAGTTGTCTTCGAATGGTGGAGCTATGAGTAAGCCTCTTCTTTTTTTTCATGTCTTTCAAATTTTTTTACTAAAGAACTTGTATTTCTTTAATACTTGGAAAAAATACAAAAAATTAGCTGGGCATGGTGGCACGTGCCTGTACCCAGCCACTCAGGAGGCTGACGCAGGAGAATTGCTTGAACCCAGGAGGTGAAGGCTGCAGTGAGCTGAGATCGTGCCACTGCACTTCAGCCTGGTGACGAGAGTGAGACTCTTCAAAAAAAAAAAAAAAAAAAAAAAAAAAAAAGGTGAAGACTGCCAAATGATACAACTAAAACCTTCAACAAGTTATACTGCCTTGTAATGCCTACTATACACCTCTAATTCCTTTGTTGCTCATATTTACCTAAGAAAAATAACCTGAGAAATTTTATATTTCAAAATTGGAGTTAAGAAAGGTAGATATTTAAAGATAATTAGATGATATGCTTATAATAAATAAAAAAGATTGAAAACAAAGAAAGGAGTACTTCAAATATAAGAAACTAAAAATAGGATGTCACCTGTTATGTCAACAATTTAAAATTTTTCTTGTCCTAATAGAAGTCCTGGGAACAGGAGTAGGGGTAAGATTTTCTACAGAGGGCATCAGAAAACTTCTGGAGTTTCTATATATTGGTTGTAGGGTTGGTTATACAGATGCATACAGTTGTTAAAACTCATCAAACTGTACACAGAGCTTTGCACATTTTACTATATATAAATTAACCTTAAAAAGTTAACTTTCTAAGAATTCTTGGAAACATGGAGATACAGGCTCATTTGTAGTTTCCATATTATAAAGAAAAATAGAACTTTCTCAAGGAACGAGGACTAAGCTTTTTTCTCACTATGAACTTAGGCAGCAGCCCAAAGCCATTCTGAAGTTAATAAGCAAACTATACCTAGAACAGAGATCCCTTCCTGTTGAGTGGGTGAAAGGAAGAGGGGTGTAAATCTCTTAAGAAGGTGCCAAACAATCTGCAGCTTGCATAAAAGCCCCTGTTCTCGGAGGGAAATTTTACAGTAAAGATGACCTTTTATTAAACATTGTTAGTAAAAAAGTACAAGATAAAGTAATGTAGATATTATCATGGAAAATGTTTAGACTGGATGAGATGTAAAATCTAAGAATGTAAATGAAGCCATCAACAAACCTACACCATTTAGTGAATTTTCACTGAATGGTGTTAGAAGCTAACAAAATGGAGGATAATAGGGCTGACTCCTTCAAGTTACCGACAAACCACAGTGAAAATAATGCAGCATACTTTAAAAGGGACATAAAGACAAGGATAAGATTAGTAGCCATCATAGCTGCCTATAATTTCCTGTTGAAAGAATCCAGTTATTGCAATATAATATCTTTGTTTAAGCATTTTTAACCAGTTGTAGTAACTTGAAAGAGGCCCCTAAAGAGTTAGGGACTAATTTATGAGGCTATATACAAATAATTGTTTTCATAAGTAAAGGTTTAGAGGCATGGCTATTGATTTCCAGTCTCTGAGAGGTAGAAATACTAAGAGAAAGGAGAAATGATTCCAGATAAAAAAGGAAAATATGATGGAGCAAAAACCATAAGATGATAATTAGAGATCCAGAGCACTGGGCATGTGCCCTAATATAAGGATTTACAACTGGAAAGCAGATTCTTTTAGAACTGCCCACAAAGATAGTGTGTGAGCAACGTGGCCAAGACCAGAGCAACTGCTTGATAGCCTCATCTTGCTTTGTACCCCAAATAGTGTTACTCTTCTATAAGCTACCAGAGTTGATTCCTGTTTTGAAAAGTTAGATGGATGAAGATTTTGCAACAATGATTATTTCCCCACCAAAATAAAGACTTTGAAGTAGCAGTTGTGAAAGAATTTCTAATAGCTTTCTTTCCTAACCCCCAAATTCAGTAATTTAAGTGATTTTATTTGTTTAGTTGGCCCAGATACAGAAACCTTCCAAAACTGCAGCTGGCTTGGAACATTACAATTTGGTCTTCTGTTGGCCTGGTTCTTTGGAACTGGGGAACTGATGTTTATCTTCCATTTTCCTGTTTCCATCTGGTTTTCCTTAATGGCCTTCAATTACTCATTTCTTCTGTGAGTGATAAGACGAAAGGATGGATGAGATTCACACAAATAATTTCCTGGGCCTCATTTGAGTTTTCTTTAATCATTACAGCATGGAATTCTCTGGTAAGGTGTAGATGGTCCCAATACACAACTGACGGCCATGAGCTTGGCCACTTAGCATCTTGGCTGCTTTGAACATGTCCCTAAAGAGAAGCATCTAGCCACCACCCTCACAAACTATTTCATGTCACAAAAGACAACTGTTTTCTACTTCAGATGCTTTAATCATAGAATGAAGAATGACCCTCCCTACCTCCCAAGGACATTCTAAGGATTCTGAATTCTTTAAGGGAAAAATATATAGTAGCAAATCAAACTCAATGACTGTGTTTTTCTTTCTCCATCTCAGGACTGATTTCTATTAGGGCCTTGGATTTGGCTGAACTCATTTTTTAAAAGTCCTTTATTTAGTCAGTCAACAACTGTTCATATAAAACTTAAGGTGTCGAATCACAAATGAAACAATACTGGAGGACAAAAGCCTTGAAACTGGGGTAGAATGCCAGAATCTTGTTAATTTTTTATTCATGATTCTGAAAAATCAGTTTTCTTTTCTACAGAAGTGTCTTCTGTGGTCTGCTGGGCTATGATAACGGCAAACTCAAATCAAAGTGAGTCCAACTTAATATTTATTTAATGCCTGTGATAATATACAGATAATAAAGGCAGCTTGTCTTCTGCTTTCAAGATGCCTGTTATTAAATAGGTAGAAATAATGAAACATTAAAATTTAAGTTCTTTGAGACAGGACTTAAATCTTAAACATCTTTTATTTCTTCCAGAGCCTAGCCTGTTTCCTTGCAAATAGGAGGCATACAATAAATGTTGAATTAAGTGCAACTAATTTTGATAGGAGGTAAGTTAGTTCAGGAAACTGAAGAAGAAATGGTGATAATTTTCCTGCCTTGCTCTTAACTTGTTTAAATTCCGACATAAGGCCGGGCGCTGTGACTCACATCTGTAATCCCAGCACTTGGGGAGGCTGAGGTGGGTAGATTACTTGAGCTCAAGAGTTTGAGACCAGCTTGGGCAACGTGGACAAACCTCGTCTCTATAAAAAACACAAAAATTAGCCAGGTATCATGGTGCACAGCCTGAGTCCCAGTTATTTGGGAGGCTAAGGCAGGAAGATCACTTGAGCCCAGGAGGTTAAGGCTGCAGTGAGCCATGCTTGCACCACCACCACACTCCAGTTTGGGTGATAAAGTGAGACCCTGTCTCAAACAAAAAAGGGTCCAACATAACTTCTGAATATCAAGAAGAAATTGTTTGTATAGATGGCTCAAGAAAGACTAGAAAATGAAAAGTAAAGATATTAAAGGCAAAGGAGGAGAGGGTTTGCCCAGCTCGAGTCAAGAAAACAGACTTACAGAAAATCTGAAAGATCGTAATAGGCTCAACATGGAGAGCAGGTTTAATAAAAGTTCACTGACAGGCATAGAAGCAGAAAGCTTGACTTGTCTTACATTCGGGGAAAGGAGAGTTAAAATACTGGTCTATACTAAAATGCAAATACCACAGGAAAATAATATATTTTGGTCTTAATAGTCATTAGAGAATTATTGGACAAAGGCATATGTTTCCTGATTAGAAATAGAGCTATCACCATATGATTAAAAGAGAAACTCTGCTTTCCTTGATAAAGCAATTAGGAGCCCTTTGCTCCTAAGATATGATAACAATCTTGTGAACTTAAAGGGCAGTTCAAACACTCAAAAGATGGATCTTTAAGAGAAATCTGAACATGCTGTTCCTAGCAAAAGCTGGGGGAAAGTACTAAGACCCAGGAATGGGCACCTGGTTGGGGACTGCTCTGATCCCAGAAAGCAATAATTCTTCATGCAATGCTTTACATTTACTAGGAAGGCCACATTATATATTCTTTGCAATGCTGCTGCCCAACAGTGTAATAATGGTATCTATAATCCCCATTTTAGAGAATGGGGCAACTTGAGACTTAGGGAGGTTAAGGACTTGCTCAAGACCACACAGACCAATATATACTGACCCTGTAGGCTTTTTTTTTTTTTTTTTAAACTTTACTTGATTTCTGACAGAGACTGTTTATAGAGGATACACGCACTATGAGAAGTTCTGTGCAGAAGTTGTAGTCTTCCTCCTAAATTACTAAACTGGCTTTTTAATGCAAATCAGTGACCCTGGGCACAACTGGCAATCTCTAAGAGCCTGTTCACCCCGGAACAACTGATCTTAACCTTGAATAAGCCACATTGGAGACTTGGGCATGTAAATTTGGGGGAGAGTGAGAAGTGGATTTTAAAAGGCAGGGCTAAGAGGGAGAAGAACAAAAAGAGGAGAGCACAGCTTGAGCATGAACAAGGAACGACAAAAAAGTCCCAAAAGACTGGGGAGGCACAAAATCAAGAAATCAACTGTTTTCTGCAAACTTCTTTGTGTCACGCACTCCTCTGGTATTGTTACTTTTATTCATGATTAAGTATCACCTTACTGCTGACTCCTACAATGAGATTACATGGATACAGATAACGGCCTATGTATACATTTTAAGCAAAGGAAAAACATTTAGAAGACTTGCTTTGTGATAGACTAAGTCAATTAACAAAGCAGACTGACCATGCCCCTTTTGCTATTCCAGGGAACAAAGTCTCCTATCCTTTTGTGGAGGTATCCAAAGAATTCAAGTAGTTATGGCAGTTTTTTGGCAAGGACCCATTACATTTCAACTCAAAATTTCACAAGGATTTTCGATACAATACACAATCTGATGATCCCAAAAGAATTCTTCAAAAATGAAACTTAAAGAAATTCCTTAAAAATAAATTAATATGGCTGGGCACAGTGGTTCACACTTGTAATCCCAGCACTTTGGGAGGTCAAGGCGGGTGGATCATGAGGTCAGGAGATCAAGACCATCATGCCAACATGATGGAACCCCTACTCTGCTAAAAATACAAAAATTAGCTGGGTGTAGTGGCACATGCCTGTAATCCCAACCACTCAGGAGGCTGAGGCAGGAGAATCGCTTGAACCCAGGAGGCAGAGATTGCAATAAGCTGAGATTGCGCCACTGTACTCCAGGCTGGCAACAGAGTGGGACTCTGTCTCAAAAATAAATAAATAGATAGATAGATAGACAGACAGATAGACAGACAGATATGATAATGTGTCAAGCATTGCATCCATTCTAAACTTAGAGGGGAAGAAAAAAATACACACACAGACACATATAGGTTATTTAGTGTGCCAGAGTTCCATAAAATTAAAAAATTCATTTTGTACACCCTTGAGATCTCAGGCATCCTTACACATGGGACAGGTTTAGATCTTAGACAATAAAATCCCAAAGTAGGGACATTCTGCCTAGATTCAGAGTTCTGGCTCACAATATGGCTTCTGAAATGCAAATTATATCATTTGTTTGACAGTTTATATTATTAGCAATTATATGAGACATTTTGAAAGCATGGTTTGGGGGAACTAAAATTATATTATTAAATGTAAAATTATCACAAAAACTATTGCATTCAGCCATTGGTCCAGTATCTGTCGAAGCAAACATACTGTATTCACTACTTGGAACATCAAACTATTCAAATACAGTTCCAAGACAAATAGAAAGAAGTAACTAATAATAGTTGGGCTCTTGGCCAGTCTGGACTGCTAAATTAAGCCATTGTAGAAGGGTTTCTGGTTTCTCAACATGCTGCAATTTCATGATTAAATAGTTTTATCTATTTCAATGTTTTAAAATGTTTATTAAATTTCCAATTGATATTTCAAGCCGAGGAAGCAACTTAAACTGTTCATGAGAAAAATGACATAGCTATCACTTGGAAAAAGATATTTTTCCCTCACAACAGGCTACCAGATCCTAGGGACAAGTAATAATCTTCAGGATTCACTCCTCATGGTAAAAACCTTCATGGCCATGAAATTATCCTGCCAGCCTTTCCCAAAAGCTCACATGCACAACTTACATCTTTAGGACTACAACAAACAAATAAAAACACTTGGAATTCTCCTCTTTCTATGTTAAAACAAAGAAAGACCTTAAGAGATTACCTGGCTCAAAATTTCCCAAAGTGGGTTTCATGAAACATTATTTATTAAAAACGTTCTTAATAATGGCAGGGTGATCAAATAAGTATGAGTGCACTCTTAGAGACCCATAATCGTATTAGGTCATGAACAACACAGAGAAGGCCTATAGAAAGAATCAGACTTTTTAAAAAACTTCATTTTCATCAAACCTATTTGAGCACAGAACCCTTTTTGCAGTATTTATTAAAATCCTGTGAAATTAATGTTTTGTAGAAAATGCCTTATCTTATAAGAAGAAACTGAAGTCCAGACTGGTTAGGTGATTGTCCCAAAGTCATACAATTAGTTGTAGGCTAAAAACAGACCTCACCTCTCAGGACCCCATCAGGTATTCCTTCTGGTACTATGCTGTCTTTCTTCTGCAATACCTATGTTCCTTAAAGGATCACAGGACAGAAAAACCACATCTTGGAGACCACCTAGTCCAAAGCCCTCCCATAAAGCTCGGGAAATACAGTCTTAGAAAAGTGAAGCATTTTGCCCAAATGACATACAAAATTCATTCCTGTAGTAGAACTAGAACATAGCTCTTAATTCTAACACTAGTATCTTTCCATAACAGCATGCTAATTCCTGCAAAGTCAACACTTCTGGCCTTTGAGGTAAAGAATTCATGGACAAGACGGGTTTTAGCTATTAAGAGCCTATTAAATATGTATTAAACCATACTTTTGTCAATAGATACTTTAAATCAGTTAAACATGATTGTCTTTACTTACAAATGTCATCCATTGTGACAGGGAATCAATGTTTCAAGCTGTTGAACAGGTCATCAACCCTGTCCTGTTGGATGACACCTGTAAATAAAATAAATCTATTTTTGAGTGAGTAGATTTTAAGCCAGCTAGATTTAAGATGCATGCGGTTTAAAGCAAAGAGTAATTTTTAAAATGATTCTTAATTATGTACTGCCACAGAGAAGGACTTCCCAGTGCCAGCGATTTCACTCTTAGTAGCTATCACTGTCCACCAGCACAAAAGAATCCAGGGAATTCAGTATAGAAAGTTGCTAGAATACAAAGGGAATCATGACTCCTGGAGCTACAAGGGTCTTCTAGGTATCCACCTCAGCTTACTATCTCTGTGAATATCACTTCCACTTTGATGGGGGGACAACCAAGGCCTGGTGAAGTCAAATGACTTGCCTAATGTTAAACAGCAAAGTGTCTTTAGCTAAAGTCCATTGGTGTTGGAAGGTATGTATAGATTGCATTAGCAAAGGTTACCATTAGGCTAATCAACTTTGAAAGACTCACATTTTTAAACACATTTTTAAACATTTCATAAATGCTGACTTAGAATGTTCTAGCACATCTGCAAAGAACAGAATGTCAGTATTAGATACTCAAATACAAGCATTACTGAAAAATGCCATAGATGGAAAATAAACCAATAGCGAGAAAATGGGAAGTAGACCATGAAAAGAACAATATTAAATACAGCAGGCATTTAGGATTTTAAGTTCTGGCTACTTCCAAACAAGATTTGTGGTTCCTAGCAAATATGAATATATAAAAAACAATTTTTATACATTTTCTACAGTTTATAATTTTAAATGTTGGTTTCTCTGTAGCCACAAAATGCCAATGTTAAGATCTGCCAAAAACTAAAATTTGAGCTGGACACAAACTTTCTTATTTTCATTTTGTACCTAAATAAGGTAATGGGAAGTTATTCGAGGACGCTGCCTTGAGGTAAGATGGCTGCTATATAATAACATTACTACCGAGCTTATATTGAGTGTCTACATGTGCCAAGTGCCAATGTAGCATTTTACACTAGCTATCACACTCACTCCTCACAGCAACTTGACAATTATTATAATTTTACAAATAAGACAATCAAAAGCACAGACAAATTAGTTATTATAACTTGCACACAGATCTATTTGGTGATAAAATCCAAGTTCAAAATCTACTGCATTTCTTTGATTTAGCAATTGAAGATTCTTAAAAACATAAAAATGAATTAACACAGTTCCAATTATAATACGTAAGATGCCCCCAACTAAATGTCACACAATATAAAACATCAGGAAAACCTCTTACTTTTCTCTTGGGGGTAAGGAGGAGGCTGGGGACAATTTTCAAAAGTAAAATAATCTTAATGCCAAGAAGTTAAAACTTTTTATGTTGACCTGAAATATATCGCAATTAAAATATGACAACTAAAGAACTTAAATTGTCTTTTAAAATTAATTGTCTTTTATAATTCAAGGAAAGTAAATCTTCCTCGTTCAATTACTTAAAAGATTATAGAGATAAATCCTCTTCCTACTCAAGAATGATTAACTCCCAAAATGTGTGCATATACATACACATATATAATATCTTGCTAAGACCACAACTATTTATAAACTGAATTGTCTTTAAGGAAAACAAAAAAGTAATTTTGACAGACAATGCGACCTCCTCAATTACTTATGTAATAGTAGCTATCTTTTCTTGACCAGGAGTTATGCTTCTGTTATCAATCCTCTGAATTGTTCTTTACTAGGCCCATTTTTCCAACATATTTTTAAAATGGTGAAACTGATAAAATAGAAAACAATCAGGAGTATAAAAATATACCCGACATATTTTATTAGAACAAGAATTAGTTATATGCAAAGCTCAGCACCACAGAAACTAGACATTAAGAAAAATGCAGATATTTTCCAAAGCACTGTGGAGAAATCAATTTCTTCTGGCAATAATGGCTTTCTTAAAAGAAACCCAAACAGAAAAAGATAAAGTGTGGTTTCATAGTAGCTTACCCTTTTCTCTGACACCCCATCCTGGCCTGTAGAATCTCTCTCATCATGTGTCTCTTTCAGGACTGGCATATGTTTTTTGTATGCTGGCTCTCTGTTTAAGGTTGTGTATCCTATGTGCTCATAAATTGGGTTTATCGTCATCTTGGCAATGTATTCTGCTGCCTTGGTTTCAATATAGAGAGTAATCAAGCCATCAGTCACCAGATCGTGGATGGACTCAAAGCGTTTCTCCCCAACAAAGTGCTTGCCATCGTAGTAGAGCCTGAAGTTTCTGGTTTGACTTCCAAATCTGCCTCAATGAAATGGGAAAGATGTTTTTAAGAAAAGTAAGCAACTGAATTCTTTCTGACAGAAAAAAAAAAAACTATGCTTTGTTTTGTGTGTGTTTTCTTTGTTTAAATAAGCTGTGGCTAATCTCTGAATTGTCTGGAATATATAAAATTAAACATTTGAACACAAAGAATGAATTTGCAATAACTAGGGACAACTAGTCAAAAGCATGCCTACCCTAAAAGGAAGAATTTTTTTGTTTATCTTTTTAAACCACTTTATTATGCCTGTGGGAAAAATGAGAGAAAATAAACCGCACACCCTATTAAAACATAGTCAATATTCAATTGGTCAACTCCCTAACAGATGTTATTTCTATACTAACATTTTTTCTTCAAGTTGATCAATAAGAATAGTCAATGTACTTTAGACCTCAGCAGTCATGTCTTTTAATAGGAAAGCTCCATTTAGGGCTAACCAGAATATGATGTCAGCAATCACTTACAGTAGAGTTGACTCCAGAAACATGAGTCATACAGGGCAGGATGGCACAGAAACACACTTTTGCTACTTGTGGCCACAGGCCAAGTATTTACTATTTCCTTCTTAAACAGTCATTATTTTGTCTGCTGGTTAGGTCTGTACAAGAAATGTTTCCAATATATACGGCACAAAAGTCATAAGCTATTGGACTACAGAAATTCTGTTTTCAATTTTATGTTCTGATGATGTGTTCTAACAACTGAAGAATGGTTTACTTTTATGATAATTTCAGTTTTTTTCTTCCTGCAGCAAACCTCAGAAATGGATCCAATTTGGCGTGATTAACATCAGTGTCCTTATAGGAATTCAAGGCAACAAGAGTTGCCAGGGTCATGGTCTCCTGAAGGTAACCCCGAGTGAGACTAAATAAAAACTAAACAAGTCACAAAGTATATATTTAATTTCATTGTTAAAAATACACAGAACACGGATGAACTAAAATACTAAAATAAACGCTGTTTAAGTAAAGTGTTAAATGGGACTACAACCTTGTTATAACAACAAAATTCTTCGGGTATAGGTTATATTCCAAATGGATAGGCGTTAGAAACATCTTAATGTGGAAATAAAATATGGAAAGGAAATAAAATATTTTTTAAAATAATGGCCAGAGGCATGTCTGTTTCTGTGGTTCAAATTAGACTTTAATAACGATTTTATCTAGAATCCAACGTACTATCCATGTCGGCCCTTCTAACATATAATTTATCCATCCGTTAGTAGCAACCAAATTTTGATTTACACTTAAGTGAACTATCCATATAATTACACTTTCCTGTTCTCCATTTTCCTCTAATGTTAAAGACATATTTCTCCCAAGTAAATTTTTATTATAAAGCCTGAAAAATTAGGAAGGTGAAATTTCTACACCAAAGTTAAATATAAAAAGTTTTTCAGTTTAACATACTGCTTTCGTAATTTCCTTTTTTCTAATATATATAATCTGCAACATGGAAAGCAACTTCATAGCTTTTATTAGACTCTTACAATGATAAACACACATAGCATTAAGCCCCTTTATATTTCAGTTGTATCAAAGACATTTCAATGAGGGCTCAAACCATTTTACTCCTGCTGGGTCTTATGATTTTACAGTGGGCATTTCCAAATTCAAGCAATGGTGTCAGTCATTTAGTACTCAATAGCCTTCTGAAATCTGAGAAGTATGGGGGGCACAAAGCATGAAGGGAAGATGGCGGCATTGACGGGTGGAAGTCTAGAGTTAACTTCCTACTTCTTTCCAATGGACACACCTAATTCATCCAAGAAAAGGCCTAGCTACCCGCAAGGAGCTGTGCAAAAAACCCTATTTGTCCTTTTCTCGTTCTCAACTAGTGACTTCAGGAGATCCTACCCACAATTTCCAATTCCTCCTCTGCCTGTACTTCAGTGCCAGGCTTCCAATCCAATCAAACTTTCAGTCTTAAGGAAGATGATCAGATAACTAAAATAACTTATAACATGGTTTGATTAAAACTTTGCCCCAAAGGGGGAAAAAAAAAGAATTTCCATTTTGGAATTATAATTGATCTTTTTAAAGAAAAATTACATTATGTTTTACTAAGAGAACTGCCAAGCTTTCCTGGCCTACTCTGAACTACTCTCTTACTTGGGAAGTTACCTAGGAACAGCATCACAGCACAGACTATCAGAGACTTCTCCACTTTCTTTACCTGAAAGGCATAATGTGCTTTGTGGGATTAGAAGAGGAAAAAGAGGACAGAAAATCTTTGAGGAAGGTGGGAATAGATGTGTCTATTCTACATAAGAAGAGCCACAAAGGGGAAGATTCCAAATCTAAGGAAGAAGAAAGAGTTCTTGAAGTTTACTGCTTACATATTGTCATTTATTCAACAAACAGTTAACAGAACACTTTACTGTCTTTACTGGTACTTTACTGTCAAGTATTAGGTGGTTTACAATAAAGTTCCTATTCCCTCAGCAACCCCAATGGTAAAGACATAAACATAAAACAGGTCAATACAAAGACACAAAACGTTAAATTTTAAAAAGTTCACCTTCATATTATTTTAATAACTATGTATATAGAATCTTGCTCATATGTAGAAAGATTCTGAAAAGTGATTCACAAAACCAATGAATCCAGCATCTCCCTAACACCATAAAAACCAAGAAACTCACTGCCTAGTAAGATCTCGGAGCACAACAGTTATGCTTACATAAGATCTCAGAGCTACTGCTTATGTCCAAGTATAAAAGCACCCTTGCAGTCTTCTTCTGCAGTCTTGAAATAGGGTTTGGGGAGGGGCAGGCAAATGTGGGTCCTATATGTTTGAGAGAAAACCTTAGGTTTTGGCATCAGACAGTTGTAAGTTTAAATCCTGGATCTGCCACTTCCTAGCTGGGTGACTTTGGGAAAATCATTCGTCAGATTCTGCATCTAAAAAATAGGAATAACATCCTCCTACCCCAGATGGCTGTGAGGATTACATGAGGATATTCAAGTCAAAGCTAAATATATACAGTACGCACGAATGGTAGTTCCCTTCTTTTTCTGTTAGCTTAGGTCCCTGCAGAGAATGAGTTACCAATACTAAAGTAAAACAGCAAAAATATTCAATAGATATGCATGGAAGATGGCTGAATAAATAACTGGCAACACTGGCTGTACAGGAACATCTCTGCACTGATTTACTTTACAGTTAACAAGAGGCAAGGAGGAGCTCTTTGTGAACTTTTCTTCTGGATGTCTCTGAATAAGTTTATATTTACCACTTGGTTAAATACAGTGGGAAGACAACAGAGAGCAAAGCAGGGAGGAGCAGCAAGCAAAGAAGGTCTTTCCACTGTGTCCTGGGAATGAGGTCTGTGAATTCAAAGGAGAAAGCTGAGAGATTTACATATATTGAAAGCGGGACATATGAAGTGGACCTGGTGACAACTATTGAACCGTGGAATGCAGAGTTCTGATTTGTAAAAAATGTTGATGCTAAATCATTTCCTTTGACTCTTATAGGACAATTTTCTTTTCATCTTTTCCTGTACTTATTATCTGACTCTGCCCTTGCTTAATAGCTGTTCATTCCTTGGTGAACATACTTGAAGCTGTATAGGCCCAACTCTCACCTAGGTAGAGTTCAACAAGATGAAAATTTATTTTCTCCAAAGTGGTACTATAGTAAACAAATAGAAAAGAAAGGCTTTTAACTGCTACTGTTGTACATAATACCGCTTTCTAGAAAGAACATCTTTCTCCAGTGATTCCAGGCTTTGGGTTTCCTGTTTTAAAAAGCTGTTTAATGCTGTGCCCAGATGCATTTAATGAATTTCAAATATATAATTCTAATGTCTTTTTAAAATAAACAAAATCCTTAATATACCATCTTTCCTACTTTTCAGCAAATGAATCATACTGACAAAAAATTCAATCTAGAAGATAAAAATGATGAAAAAATATATGAAGAACAGCTTTCAGAATTTTACTTTACTTTTTACAAAACCAAGAATTAATTCTAATTTGAGGCCAAAGTGATTTGGAAGAATCTCCTCAAAGGAAAGCTCCAAGCTAACACATGTTTTGTGTTAACAAACAGAAAACAAAACATATACAACACACTTGTCTAAGCTAACAATAAAATATTAGAAGTATTTCCAGAAATCAACATACAAAAACAGTTTTATTTATCATAAATATATATTTGTGTGTTGTTTACCAGAGTCAAAAAAGCTAATCTAATGGTGAAATATAAGTATCTCATACATTCATCCAATCATAAGATACTCTTGGAAGAAAAGTTAAAACAGAAATAAGAATATGATGATGCATTTAATTAAATGCTAAAACATAAATTTAGATGAATTCTATGAACTAAGGAAGGCTAAGGAAGAGATAGCATAGTTATATATACAACATTAAAATGATCTCCCATCTAAAACTTTGTTACGTTATGACTTTTGTCTATCTTGCTATTAATTTTGGACTATGGGGAAAAGTATTAAATTACGTCAACTCATAATGATATTTCTTTGGCCAAATAAATCATTTTCAGTGAAGAAGAAATCCAATTTGCCTAACTAAACTTCTAAAGAAGCCATCTTCTGAACAGTGGAACTGATATAGCTCTGGAAGGTGGAACTGATATAGAAAGATTAACTTGAAGTCTTTTTAAGAAGCAGAGGGATATTCCCCTTGCCCTCCCCAATCCTGTCCCCATTGTTAGCCCTTCCCCACCATGGCAGAAGACTTAAGTTCTATTCTCTAGGCAGGATAAAACAGGGAGATTGTGAACTGAGGGAATACAAGCAGAGGTATCATCTTGAAAACTAAGTGAAAGTTTTAAATACCCAAAATTTAAATACTAAAGAAATTGATACCTCCATTTCTCTTCACCATGAGGTTATCAGAAGGCTCGTACCTTTCCTGATAGATGAAAGATTCTACTCTTGGAAATCTGATCAACTCAACTAAAATGACTTAAGAGTAGAGACCATCATCCTATAATTGTCAGGCTTCCCCCAAGTTCTCAGAACTACCAGTCAGCTTTTCAGTGTTCCATATGCTTAAGCATGATCAGTCAGCCAAGAACCACTTGACATCAGAGGAAAACTCCTCTCATGAAAGACAAAGACTATGATAAACAAACAGAAGCAAATCAAGTTAGAGGAGACAAAATCATGCATGGGGATAAAAATATGTTCAAAAAACCCAAAATAAGATGTTTCCTGTTCCTATTCTTGAATAGAACTTAACCAAAAAACATGAGAATGCTGTAAAAAGGGAATAAATGTAGAATATATAGAAAAATAAGTAGAAAAAGGAATATAGCATAAATTTTAACAAAACAAAAAGTTGAGAAAAATTTTAAAGAACAAAAACAATGATTTTAAAAAGGAGATAAAAGAATTAAGATAGAGAATCAATCCAGAAAGTTCAACATTTATAGAAAGAGAAAAGACAAAATGGAAGGGGAAGGAATCAAAGCGATAACTCAAAAAATTTTATTATAATGGAAGAACACACATTTATACAATGGGTGAAAATAGAACCCACACCAAGCACTACTCTGTGCTCACAGAGTAGTCCAGTAATTGCAAATAAATCCTCAGACTGGCAAAATTTAACAAGCCTAACAATACTAAGCACCAGCAAGGATACAGAGTAGCTAACATAACTAGAACCTACTATACTGTTTAACACAGGGTTTTATATTATTTACTAAAGTTCAATATATACATACCCTACAATGCATTAAACCTACTCCTAGGTAATATCCTAGATAATATATGTGATTATATGTACCAGCATATATATACATCTGGCAGCAATGTCCATAAATGGCCAAACCTGGAAACCACATTAAGTATCCAGTAAATTAGAAAAGATTATGGGACATATACTGTGATCATTAATATTATGCATTTGAGGGATCCTATCACATAGTTTTTCCCTCTTGAAAACTGTTAATGGTTCAGACTTTAAACACAACTAGACTAGGATTTCCAACTATGGAAAAGCAGTAAGCCATATTTGTATTTGCTACTTAGTTTCTGAGGTTAATTAGCTTCTTATCTCTAATGAAGATATTAGGCATCAGATAAAATCAACTATTAGATGAAAAAAAGAATTATCAACGTAACAATAGTTACCACTTGTTGACTTTTAATGGCTAATAAGAAAAAGGTTTAAATTGTAATATAGAATGTATCTCTGTGTTTATTTTAATAATACTATCTAATACATTTAGAGTGTTATATCCTAGGCGCTATGTATGTATTATCTCAAATAATCCCTCCAATGACTCTAGGAGTCATTATTCCATCCTTATTTTATAGATAAGGAAATGAAAACTTAGGGACATAAAGTAACTTGCCCAAAGTCATATAAAA
This sequence comes from Aotus nancymaae, assembly GCF_030222135.1. NCBI lineage: Eukaryota > Metazoa > Chordata > Mammalia > Primates > Aotidae > Aotus > Aotus nancymaae. The sequence continues at coordinate 54,762,087 of NW_026988419.1, forward strand.
AATGTAAGAAATAGTTTGAATCCAGGACTGACTGCAAAGGCATGTTCTGAATAATTGACCACCTATATTTATTTAAAATCACAGTGACAAAAAGATTACCAAAAGCTCCATAATTAGGCTATGTATCTTTTAGAGCAACGTAAAAAGGAAATCATGAATATCTGTCTACTTAAGAGATCCTAAAACAAGAGTGTTAACAGAATGAAAAATGGATTTCTGCAATTTCTTATTTATATAAAGAACTGCATCATAGAAAAGTGTTCTAACAATTTATTATTCAACGCAATTCTACTAAATAAGCCAAGTATATGCCAACCACTACACAAGGTTTAAGGAAACCAAGATGAACAAGACTTCATTTCTGCCCTGGAGGACCTCAGTTCATTTTTAAAGACAGACAGATTTATAAAATTTACTATAGGTGGTACCCGCACTTAGGTATATTTATGGAACATGTGAAGATCTTTTCAGAAAATAAATTAATAACTATATGATCAAAAGCACCAGGCAAAACCATATTCAATAGAAACTCAAATATAACCTTGCACATCGGTACCATCTCTAAAAACCAAAACACCTGAGTCATAAACAGATTTTTTTTTTTTTCTTTTTAGTGAACCTAAAAACCTGGCAGCAAACAGTTATTGGAACCGTTGGCAAAATTTTGAAAGTCCTAGCAGGAAAGGTCAATCTGCAGCTTGGAGAATGACCACAATTGAGAGCATAAGCTGAGCCAAAAGTTACACAATTGTCTGAAATAAGAGCAGATGGGGAGCAAGAGGAGGGAGAAACACTCACTCAGAAGGATGACAAGAACCATAAGGCAGCTATTGTGGCCTGGGGATAACATAAAGCATTCACAGATCTGTTCTACTATACTCAAGGAAGAAAGGGCAATATGGGGGTGTTGAGGGGAGACAAATCAAAAGAAACATTCAGTGCATTTAGTACGATAAGGGTAATATATCAATACATCAAAATATCTTTATGAGAACTTCAGAAACCAGCTAGGAAGTTGCAGTACTCCAGGTAAGTGCAAAGCCCAGAAGAAATGCACGGAAAGGTAAGAAGAGTCATTTCACTTTATCCACAATAACCTCTTCCCCAAGCTGGCACAGCTCAGCTCTGCTTGCAGCTTTGGGGTGATGGGAGAGAGCAGTGGGGAGAAGAGTGGAACATGCATGCAACACTGGCTTTTCAGAGGGTTTCTTGAAGGATTGTTTTTTCCTCTTGCCTCAGAGCACTCAGAGCACTAATGGAACTGGTAATGTAAGGATGTTTTGCAGCAGCAAAAGAGGTCCTATGGTGCCACAGAGAAGCCAGTGCAGCTCAGTGTGAATCCACCAAAGGTGGGATGGAGAAGAGTATGGAGTGTGAATATGGTGTTCCAACTTTTCAGAGAGCCACTCAAGGGACTAATGTCTCACTTGATTGAGGGGATAGTGGGGCAGCTTGCTGCTGTAGACCAAGAACCTGTAAAACTACCCACAGGTACCAGAGGGAGCAAGAGATTAAAAGCTCCTGAAAAAGAAACCAGCAAATCTCTCTAACTGGGAAATTACACACAAGGCCCAGAGAAAACACATCCCTCATAAAAGGTTTTAGAGGCCCCTAGAATCTCTACACAGGTTAATTGATAAAGGTTTTCTCCTCTATGAAACCAGTACATAAAGGCTAGAAAAGGTGGTTATTTTTTTCAAACACATTCAGCTAAAAATAAAATGAACTTATAAAGCATATGAAGAAACAAGGAAATAGCACAATCAATGGAACAAAATAAATCTCATGAAACCAAACCCAAATAAATGGATATCTATGAAACATCAGAAAAAGAATTCAAATAAATGTCTAAAAGAAACTCAATGATCTACAAGACAACACAGATAAGCAACTAAACAAAATCAAGGAAAAAACTTCATGACAAAATGAAATCAACAAAGACACAGAAATTATAAAAAAGAAACGAATAAATTCTACAAAAGAATACAATAAATGGATTAAAAAATTCATTAGAGGGGTTCAACAGCAGACTTTATAAAGCAGAAGAATCAGCAAACTTAAAGACAGGTCATTTGAATTATCGACCCTGAAGAATAAAGAGGAAAATGAACTAAAAAAAGTGAAGGAATCCTAAGGGACTTATGGGATACTATGAAGTGTATTAATATAGGTATTAGGGGAATTCCAGAAAGAGAAAAAGCAGCAGAGTTAATTGAAGAAATAATATCCCAAGTTTGAAGAAAGGAAATAAAAATCCAAATTCAAGAAGCTTGAAGAATTCTAACCAGGATAAATAAATATGTTTGTATGTGTGTGTATGTATATAAATGAACTACACAAAAGAAAACAAGAAGGGAATCAAAGTACATCAATTAAAAAAAATCAATGAAACAAAAATGGAGGCAACAAGAGAAGAGAGATAATAGCTATAAGATAAGCAGAAAACAATGAACAAAACAGTAATAGTAAGTCCTCTCTTATCTGTAATTAAACACAAATGGATTCAACTCTCCAGTTAAAAGACAGAGAGTGGCTGAATGAATATAAAAGCAAAATGCAACTGTACACTGTCTCACCTTAGATGTAAAAATACATAGGCCAAGAGCAAAAGGGTGGACAAAGATATTCCATGCAAATGGTAACCAAAGGAAGGCAGTGGCCATACTTGTATCAGAAAAAATTGACTTTTACTAAGTAAAAAATTGTTACAAGAGGCAAAGAAGGACATTATATGATGACAAAAGTGTCAGTTCACCAGGAAGATATAGCACATATAAATATAAGAATATAGGCCAGAATATCCCAGAAGGGAAATGATACAGATGACTTAACACTTAAGCCTGTACAAATATAAGGATATAGGCACCTAGCCAGGTACAGTACCATGTAACTGTAGTCCCAGATACTCAGGAGGCTGAGGTAGAAGCATCATTTAAGCCCAGAAGTTCAAGACCAGCATGAGCAATGCAGCAAGACCATCTCAAAATAGAAGAAGAAAAAATACACAGGCACCTATTAGAACACCCAGATATACAAAGCTAACACTGACAGAATTGAAAGGAGAAAGAAATACATGGTAACACAATAGTGGGAAATTTCAAGATCCAACTTTAATAATGAATAGAAAAACCAGATAGACAATCAACAAGGAATAGAAGCAATTATACCCCAACAGAACCTAATAGGCACATACAGAACACTCCACCAAACAGTAGAAGAATGCACATTCTTCTCACATATACACGGAATATTCTCTAGGTTAGATCGTGTGTTAGGCCTCAAAACAAGACTTAAAAAATTTAAGAAGACTGAAATCATACCAAGTATCTATATCGATCACAATGAAATGAAACTAGATATCAACAGTAGAAAAACTAAAATATTAATAAATATGTGGAAATTAAATAATGTACTCTTGAAAAAACAATGGGCAAAAAAAAAACAACAATGGGTCAAAGAAGAAATCATAAGGAAAACTAGAAAATATCTTGAGACAAATGAAAATAAAAACACAACATACTTATGGGATGCAGCAAGAGCAGAACTAAGAGACAGTTTATAGTGGTAAATACCTACATTAAAAAAGAAAGATCTCAATCAAATAACTTTATATACCTCAAGGAACTGGGATGGGGGGGGGGAAGATCAATAAAACCCAAAATTAGCAAAAGGAAGGTAATAGCAATGATTAGAGCAAAAATAAACAAAATAGACACTAGAAAAACAACAGAGGAAAAAAATCAATTAAACTATGAGTTTTTTAAAAAGACCAACAAAATTGATAAGCCATTAACTAAGAAAAATATAGCGAAGACTCAAATAAATCAGAAGTGAAACAAGAAACATTACAATTGATGCCACAAAAATAAAAAGTATGAGAAATGACTATGAATAATTATATGTCAACAAACTGGATAACCTAAAAATGAATTAAATCACATAAACATATAACCTACGCCAAGACTGAATCATAAAGAAACAGAAAATCTGAACAGACCTGTAACTAGCAAGGAGATCGAATCAATAATCAACAACGTCCCAATAAAGAAAAGACCAGGACCAGATGGCTTCAGTGAAAAACTCTACCAAACATTTAGAAAAGAATAACTGCCAATCCTTCTCAAACTCTTCTAAAAACTTGAGCAGCTATTTTTATTTGAATGTTTGCACCCCCTGCAAAATTAATGTTGAAACTTAATCTCCAATGGAGTAGTATTAAGAGGTGGGGCCTCTATGGAACAATCGGGTCATGAGGGCTCTTACTTTGTAAATAGAATTAAAGCCTTTATAAAAGAGTTTTAACACAGGATTTGGCCCCTTTTCCCTTCTGTTCCTTTCACAACGTGAGAACACAGTGTTCAAATTGCCATCTTGGAAGCGCAGTCTGGGCCCTCATCAGACACCAAATGTGCTAACACCATGGTCTTAGATTTACCAGATGCCAGTACTATGAGAAATAAATTTCAATTGTTTATATATTACCCAGTCTGCTATATTTTGTTATAGCAGCACAAACAGACTAAGACAGGAAGGAATATTTCCAAACTCATTTTATGATGCTAGCATTACTGTGATACCAAAGCCAGACAAAGATTACTATCAGAAAACTATAGACCAATATGCTTGATGAATATTGAAACAAAAATCCTCAACAACTTAGTGAACCAAATTAAATAGCACATTAAAAGAATTACACACAAAACATGACCAAGTGAAATTCATCCCTGGGATGAAAGAATGAATCACCATACAAAATCAATAAATGTAATATCCACATGGACAGAATGAAGGGCAAAAATCACATGATCACCTCAATTGATGCGGAAAAAGTAGCTAACAAAATTCAGCACTCTTGCATGACTTTTTTGTTTTTTACAAAACCACCACTCAACAAACTAGGAATAGAAGGAAATTACCTCAATACAACAAAGGTCATAGATGAAAAATCCTCACCTTTTATCAAATTTAATGCTGAAAAACTGAAAGTTCTTCCTCTAAGATCAGGAACAAGGCACCGATGGCCACTCTCACTACTTCTATTCAACCTAGTATTAGAAGTTCTTGGCAGAGCAATTAGGCAAGGAAAAGAAATTCAAAGCATCTCAATTGCAAAACAACAAGTAAAATTACCTCTGTTCACAGATGACATCATCTTATATGTAGAAAACCTTAAAGACTCCACAAGAAAACTACTAGAACCAATAAATGAATTTAGCAAAGCTGCAGGATACAAAAATCAACACTGAAAAATCAGCTATATTTCTACGTAGTAACAATGAACAATCCAAAGAAAACAATTCTACTTACAAGAGCATCAAAAAGAATAAACTTAAGAGGCAAAAGACCTGTATACTGAAAACTACAAAACATTACTGAAATTGAAGAAGACACAAATAAACGGAAAGACATTTATATTTACAGGTTAGAAGACTTAATATTGTTAAAATGTCCATACTATCCAAAGCAATCTATAGACTCAAAGCAATCCCTATTAAAACTTCCATAGAATTTTTACAGAAGTAGAAAAAGATCCTGAAATTCATATGAAATCACAAAAGACCACAAATGGCCCAAATGATCTTGAGAAAGACAAACAAGGATGGAGGTCTCAAATGTCCTCATTTCAAAGTATATAACAAAGCTACAGTAATCAAAACTGTATGGTTTTGGACACAGACCAATGAAAGAGAAAAGAGAGCCCAGATAGAAACTCTCATGTGTATGGTTAAATGATCTTTAACAAGAGTACCAAGACTACACAACAGGAAAAGGATAGTCTCTTTAAAAAACAGTGTTGGGAAATCTAGATACCTTTATGCAAAAGAATCATTTGTATACCATGTACAAACATCAACTCAAAATGGATTAAAGACCTAAATGAAGATCTGAAACTATAGAACTCCTAGAAGAAAACATAGGGGAAAAGTTTCATGACATTGGAATGGGTAATTTCTTGGATATGACACCAAAAGCACAAGTAACAAAAACAAAAACAGACAAATGGCACTATAGCACAAAAAACTTCCGCACAGTGAAGGAAACAATCGATAGAGTGAAAAGATAACCTAAGGAATGGGAGGAAATATTTGTAAACCATATTATCAGATATGAGACTAATATCTAGAATATATAAAATATATTAAAAACTCCTGTAACTCAATAACCAAAAAGTAGTAATAACCCAGTTAAAAACTGGCCAAAGGAACAGACATTTCTCCAAGGAAGATACACAAATTACCAACAAGCATATGAAAAGATGTTCAACATCACTAATCATCAGGAAAATGCAAATCAAAACCATAATGAGCTATCACTGCATACCATTAAAATGGCCACTACCAAAAAAACAAGAAAATAACAAATATTGGTGAGGATGTAGAGAAAATGGAACACTCATGTACAGTTGGTGAGACTATAAAATGGTGAAAAACACTATGAAAAACAGTATGGAGGTTCCTCAAAAAATTAAAAATAGAACTATTATATGACCGAGCAATCCAACTTCCGCATATCTATTCAAAAGGATGGAAAACAGGATCTTGAAGATATTTGCACACTCAAATTCACTGCAGCATTGTTCACGATAGCCAAGATGTGAAAGCAACCAAAACGTCCATGGATGGGTAAGTGGATAAAGAAAATGTGGTACAGTAGTCTACCTTATCCATGGTTTCGTTTTCCGTGGTTTCAGTTACCTATGGTCAAACGTGGTCTGAAAATACTGAATGGAAAATCTCAAAAATAAATAATTCATATGTCTTATATTGTGCACCATTCTGAATAGCATGAGGAAATCTTGCCCCTTCACTCTCTGTCTCTCCTAGGACATGAACTATTCCTTTATCTAGCATATCCATGTTGTATAAGCTACCTACCCATTAGTCACTTAGTAGCTCATTATTAGCTGGAAAAAATATAGTGTACACACACACACACACACACACACACACACACACAGAGGGTTTAGTACTATCCACAGTTTCAGGCATCCACTGGGGTCTTGAATGTATACACTACAGATAAGAGAGGACTACTGTGTATGTATGTATGTGTGTATGTGTATATATACACACACACACACACACACACACACACACACACACACTGAAGGATTATTCAGCTTTAAAAATGAAGGAAACCCTTTCATATGCGACAACATGGATGAACCATGAGGACATTAAGTGAAATTAGGCAATCATAAAAAGAATCCACTTAATACAGATATCTAGAGTAGTCAAAATCATGCAAACAGAAAGTAGGAGGGCGGTTGCTATGGAGTAGGAGGAAGGGGGAAATGGGGAGTTGTTCAATGGGTATAGAGTTTCAGTCACACAAGAGGAAAAAGTTCTGGAGATCTGTTGTACAACAATGTGCATAGAGTTAAAAACACTGTAACTGCACTTAAAAATTGTTAAGTTAAAAAAATAAATAAGCAAGTTCAGAAAAACACGTATAGATTAAGAGAACCAAAAGGACAATCCATTGAGACAAATTAATAGCTGCCCTTCCCTCTGTAAATCAAAACACATCTCTTTACACAAGAGAAGAGAAGTCGTTACCCTTAATCCAAATACTGAATAGGCCATCTGAAAAATTATGCTATTCATGGCAAAGTAGGTTTCTGATATCTGAATGCTTTCAGATTCTATTATAAGTATTAACTATATATATGGAAAGTTTCCATTTTCTCCTCAGCTGAACTCACAAACAATTGTTCACAGAGGAGAGCTGAAGGTTTTTCAACAGTTTTAGTGAGCAGAGGAGAGAAGTAAATGTAATTAAAATCAAGACATCGAAACAACATTTCTGATAAAAGAGGAAAATGACTTCGGACCAATTAATTAAGAACACCCAAAACACCTATACTGGACTCTAAATCCACATCTGTGTATGCTTAGGTGACATTTATAAAGTTTTTACTAGTTTCAGGCTTCAATTGTTTTAATTATAAATGTTGGAAAATGAGAAGTCACAAAAGCCAAATCTAAAATTTAAAAAAAAAAAGTACTCCTTTATATACGAGATCTACGCATGTTCATTACAAGCACCAGTATAGTATAAAGAGCTGGTTTGTATTCCTGAGACAGAACTGGATACTGTTATATAACTCATTAACTTCTCTGTGTATTAGATATGCTAAAGATGAAGCTTATAAAAGAGAAAACACAAACCTCTTTGCTTCACATCTTTATCTGTATTCTCCTCCCTCTTCTTAATCAATTTCCTATTTTATTTCATACCGTTTTCAAGGCATGTTATCAGCCTGTCACCTCTTCCTAAGCTTTGTTAATTTCTTAAAAACTAAATACAATTAAATCACCATTGTCTAAAAAGCATATGGTGACATTTGGCTGGGATAAAGAGGACACTGTAATTATGTAGGTTAACTATATGAATTAATATATATCTTTCGATAAAAGTATTTTAGTAACCAATACATGTAGCTGTGCTGAAAATTATGATATCAGTCCAACTCACAGTTTGTCATATCATGCTTTTACACAATTTTGAGAAAGATATGCAGACAGGACTACACAGAAGCCCACATTTTGCATATGTCATTTTCATCCTCTTAATCTGCAAAGTAAATGAGTAAATTCGGATAATGACTACATTAAACTTTTAACCTTCAATGGTTATGAGTGTTGGTGCTTCTAGTTTTCCTGTTTCCAACACCACTGTACTTAATTCTGTTTATCAACAAATCTTCAAAATCCATATATGTTGGTTAATGTATATCACCAACCACATTCAAATCATATATATAATTTAGTGAAATGCCTTATAAATAAATGTGAAAAAGTAAAGAGAGGAGGGAAGCAAAGAAAGAAAGGGATTTCTCTTCCCACATTCTATTGATTCATTCTGGTAAATGTTAAAATTGGTGTATTTGGAAATTTGTGTGTTCTGGCAAAATTTGGGTATAAAATGCTGGATAATCATTTGTAACCTTGTGCTCTTTCTTATTCAAAATGGATGTTCCAGTTTCTGAAATTTACTGATTAATTTAAAGACTGAAAAGATGATTATTCCTGAATTAAGCAATATCTTAATCATTGTGTACACTTACTGAATTTTCATTGTTTGGCACATTATTATGTAAGAGAAATGCATTTACTCTTTTGTATTTTGGCAGGGCAGAGGCCTGTCCTTGAATGGCTGGCAGCGTAAACGACAAAAGATCAACATTTGCCTTAAGATCATAACAGAATTATCAATAGAGAAAATAAATCTGTGTGCTTGTGTGTTTTATATATATACATATATAAAAACATATATATTTTCAGATATGTCTTAGACATGTTAGTTCTATTGGTAGGATAGTAAAAAAAAAAAAAAATCAAAATACTCCAAAGTTTAGCTCCATGTAATAAAGTATTCCCCCACTCCTACAGCAGTTCAAAAAAGCAGTGTAGAGTTTCATCAGCCCATCTAGTGGCTAGTTACGCTACCTATATATGTTTGTACCTTTATTTTGAAAACAAGCAAACTCATAACGTGATAGAAAACACAAAAATAAATACAATAAAACTGAAAGCTGGCTCAACAAGACAGTTCAGACAACATAGAAAGAATAGCTTCCTTAGAACTGATTCACAATCTATTGTCTTCTGGGACTGTTAATAAAAAAAGGCATGTGGTGAAAAAAGGGGCCAGGGAGAAGGAAAGAACCCACTTAAAGTATTTCCCCAAATGAATGACTTGTTCCTAAATCTGACAGAAATCTTTTATTTCTGCTGCAGAGACTGCTGATAGCCTCCCAATATCCATTTTTCTCTTTCTCCTCAGGGATAGAAACTTGGTTTTCAGGTGTGAACATGGCTCCTAGACTAATGACTACATTTCTCAGCTTCTCTTACCTTGCTGGTAGGAGTGGAAAATGAAGTGTTATCTTCACTGCTCAGCTGAATGTGCATATAAAACATGGTGCTCTGTAGCTACCATGAGATAAACTTGCGCACACAGGAAAAGCAATAAAATGGAACTAGTTTGGGCCTCTCAACTTGTGGAGAGCCACACCAGCCTTGAAGTCACTCCAAATCCTTTGAACATGGGAGAAAAATAAGTACTCTAGAAAAGAAATTTTCACTTCTGGCTGGGTGCAGTGGCTCACATCTGTAATCCCAGCACTTTGGGAGGCTGAGGCAGGCAAATCATGAGGTCAGGAGATCAAGACCAACCCAGCCAACATGGAGAAACCCCATCTCTACTAAAAAATAAAAATAAAAAAAAATACAAAAATTAGCTGGGCGTGGTGGCACATGCCTGTAGTCCCAGCTACTTGGGAGGCTGAGGCAGGAGAATCACTTGAACCTGGGACGCAGCGTTTGCAGTGAGCCAAGATTGCACCACTGCACTCCAGCCTGGCAACAGAGCAAGACTTCATCTCAAAAAAAAAAAAAAAAAAAAGAAAAGAAATTGTCACTTCAGTCAAACCTAATTCCAATTCTTATTCCTTACTGTAAAGATAGTAAAATTTCATTTTTTAAAATTTTTCTTCTACAAGATCATGTCTTTCTGGGAATAATACTATAAATTTTTAAAAAAGCGATCCTATGTTAATTTTCTCCCCAACAGTGGCAGAAAATTCTTGTCTAAGAATTATACCATAATAACAAAATTAATAAGCTTAAAAAAGTATAAACAGGAAGTCCCTAAGATATTCTTGATTACCTATTATTATTATCCCCAAATATGCTTTTTTCTGTCACAATGATATAGGAAAAAATAGAGTATAATTTTAGTTATTTTTATATTTTAGTTTAGTTATTTTTATGGGGATTGGGCTTGCTTAGAAAATTCCAAGAAAACAGGATTTTCTGGGAATCTTCCCCAGGGGAGAGTCACAGAGCTTTAAAACTCCTTGGCTGCCAGTAGGACAGGCTCCTTTGGTTCCTAGGCCCCCATATAGCCTTGCTACTGTCTCAATTCCTTTTTTATATGTATTTATACCAGTAGATCCTTTTTGAATTAAAAAGTGCTATAAGAAGCCAAGAAAAATTTTGGTAACTGGAAAGGTGGGGCACTCAAGAGAAGACAGACATGAAACATATGAATTAGAAAGAGGGCGCAGTGGCTCATGACTGCAATCCCAGCACTTTGGGAGGCCGAGGCGGGCGGGTCACGAGGTAAAGAGATTGAGACCATCCTGGCCAACATGGTGAAACTCTATCTCTACTAAAAAATACAACAACAACAAAAAAAGAAAGAGTCACGGTATAGGTAAGTTTAAAAATCATCAATAATAGCAATTATATATGAACAACAAAAGCAAAGTGAAAATAAAAACACATCCTGTGAATATCTTCCTGTCCCTATGTCCATGACTCAGTATATATGTCAACTCTGGATTGTGTAAAGAGGTCAAAGATGTGTCAAAGATGGTAGCAGTAACAGACAGGGGTCGCCAAACTTCAGCTCCAGAGTCAAATCTAGGCCACTGCCTATTTTTGCATCACCAACAAGCTAAACACAGGTTTTAAATTTTTCAGTGGTTTCATTTTAAATGGCTACACAAACATTTGTATAACATAATATTCTCAATTGGCCTGCAATGCCTAAAATATTTACTATAGGATCTTTTACATAAAAAGTTTGCCAACACCTGATCTATGTGCCTAGCCATGTCTTTTTGGCTAAAATTAAGGACAGGAAAAATAAATGTAACCTCAACTTTGAGGAGCCTGTCAAATTCTAAAGTAGAGTTGACAGCAATAAGATGTTAAGAATAATTCCCAAAAATTGGCGGGGGAAGTAGGGTGGACGGGGAAGAAGGCCACCCAGATTGAATTTGAACCACTGCTTAGCTATTAGCAAACAAATTTTAGAATTATTTCATTTGGTATTCTGTGAGGTATTAGTGTTATCTGTCTTCAAAAAAAGTTAGAGAAATAAATAACTGTTAGTTTGTGTGTGTAGTTTATGTTCATTAGTTTATGTTCATTTTGTTTTACTGCAAAACTTCTCAGTCTTTAAAACTATCCCCAAGACAGGGATACAGTATGCAACAATACCCAAATATATTTTGCTTTACTTCTATGGTTTCTATTAATATTTTGAAAAAAGTGTTAAATATAACACAGTTTGGAAAATATTTATCTCATATAATATTAAAATAAATTAGTGGTGGATAAACAAGTTATACCACAAAATCTCTAAGAGAATAAATGTAACTACCAAGGCCAGGGGCAGTGACTCACAACTACAATCACAGCACTTTGGGACCCTAAGAAGAGAGAATTGCTTCTCAGGTCAGGAGTTCAGGAGAAGGCCAGGAGTTCAAGACCAGCCTGGGCAGCACGGTGGCACCCTGTCTCTACAAAAAAAAATGAAAAAATTAGCCAGGTATGGTGATGTGTGCCTGTAGTCCTAGCTACTTGGGAGGCTCAGGCAGGAGGATCACTTGAGGTGAGGAGTTTCAGGATACAGTGAGCTATGATCACACTCCAGGCTGGACAACAGAGCAAGAACTTGTCTCATAAAAATTTTTTAAAAGTAACTATCAAAGCCAGGTACAGTGGCTCATGCCTGTAATCCCAGTACTTTGGGAGGCCACGGTGGGTGGGCCACCTGAGGTCAGGAGTTCGAGACCAGTCTGGCCAACATGGTGAAAACCCGTCTCTACTAAAAATATAAAATTAGCCCTGCGTGGTGGCGGGTGCCTGTATTCCCAGCTACTTGGGAGGCTGAGGCAGGACAATCGCTTGAACCCAGGAAGCAGAGGTTGCAGTGAGCCAAGATCGCATCATTGCACCCCAGCCTGGGCAAAAAGAGCAAAACTCCATCTTAAATACCAACAACAAAAAAGTAACTATCAAATCTCTTGTGAAGGTGTGCTATCTAGGGCAAAGAAAAATAGAATAAGTCACTTAGAAAAAGAGTCACTAAAGTGTAACCAGGAAAAATTAAATTATGTCAAAGACCAACAAAAACAGAAAAAACATGCATGGTAAATATAATAAATGGTTGCATACATAATATACACAAATATATAGGGCAATTGACATGAAGAGGTTATTAAGAGAAAAGGTAACAAGTAACTTCCTTGTGTTCATCCACTATTGATCCACTACAGTTGTTTAGTCTCCAGAATCCAAAACGGAATTCAAACTTGGGTCATTTCACAATCCAGCACTTAGGATAAAGAGCAAAATTCTTAACGTGGCCCACAAGAAGCAGATGTGCAACCTCACTTCTCTCTCCAGCTCACTGTGCCCCCGGCCACCCTCCTCACAGCCCTTCAGTTCTCAAATCAGACTTTCCTTTCTCAGAAAAGCCTTCCCTGACTGCAATTTAGATTTAGAGTGAGATTCCAGATTTAGATCAGATCCTCCTTTATACTCTCATAGCTCCCTTGGTTTCCTTCCACAGCACTTGCCTCGATTTTTAGCTTGGCATTTGTGGGGCAATTCATTAAAGTCTAATCCTCTCTCTACCTAATAAACTGTTAAGCTCCGTAAGGCCAGGGATCTTGACTGTTTTGTTCTTCCTTGTATCCCCAGCACCTAGAAGTATATTGCAATTTTCTAAAAACAAAGCAACAACAAGAACAACAAAAATACATTTAAAAAATGCCAAAAACAGTGTCTTTGAGGGCCATCAGATTATAGCTAACATTTTTCTTTTCCTAGTTTTCTGCATTTTATATATAGTGCGTATGTTAATAAAAAATAAATTACTGATAGACGTACATTTAAATAAGTAAATATAAGTGAAAATCAGAATTGCTGTAAAAGGGGGGAGAGGGTGAAACCTGACCTTATGAAGAATTAATTCAAATAGCAACCCGCCCATATATTTATTGACTGGGAAAATATTCATGATACACAGCTAACTGAAAAAAAGCACACCATAATATAGTGTACCTGGTATGAAGTCATTTCTGTATAACTCAGGAAAATGCTAGAATTTCATACATCATAGTTTTAACAGTGATTATTTCTGGGTAGTAGAATTAGGGGTGCTTTTTGTTTTTCTTTGTGTTTTTCTGTATTTTAAAATATTTTTGTATTGTATATTTGTCAGGGAAAAAATACCTTTTTGAACAGCTATCTCCTCTTGTGCATTTACAATACAGTTTAATTTGCAACACATTTTCAGGAACACATCAATTTTTTCAAGTAAGGGATACCTTATGTTAAACTACCCATTTCCTACTGTGTCATATCAATTACTTTCTATCGTTTGTTTTATTAAAGAACACCTGAGCAAGGGTACCTCACATAAGCTGGAATTATTATATCAATGTTATTAAAAAGCTTTTTAGCACTGATAACATATTATATTTTTAAATAAATCATGCTATCCCCTTCATCAATATCAATTTTCCAATACTGCAGAACTATTAAGTTTTACTCTCATCATGTGTGTTATCACTTACTCTTATATCTTAAAATTTTCCCATAAAATGATTCATAATCTAAGAGGAGAAAAACAGTTTTGAAAAATCATTCTACAGAACATTATTTTTCACTTATTCCAAATAGCACAACAAGAAGGTCTGCAGGAAACAGAATGAAACCATGGTAACCAACTGAACCTATCATGAGCTATTAGATCAAAAGAACACACAGTACATTACACGTCAACGCCTACTAGCAGCATAATCCTTCCCCAGTTCCTTTTGATCCTTCTTCTTTAACATGAACAATGCTTTCAACCAATTATCGTATTTTAAAACTGCAAAAGCCCCTTTATCAGCATCTACTATGATTCTCTGGCTTTACTCAGTAACTCTTTGGCCAAGCTCACTTTATAAGTCAACCTAATGTTTTGAGATTCAATTAGAAATTGTTGGGTGTTTTCAATCATTAGCAAAATTACATTTTTTACTTCAGTGCATTTTATCATTTTCTAATATAGCAGCAATAGTTTCTTCACACAAAATCTTCTGAACTGTAAAGATTAAATAATCCTCTAACAGAAATCCCTTGCTTAACAGAATCTTATCGGTATTCTAAACTCAAAGCCACAATAAATTAAATCACGATTGCATTTACAGAATACAGATGAGTCCTTTTTGACCATCTGGTTGTCCGTTCTCTCACTGATCATCAACCCCCAGACAGGCACTGAAGCTAAACTCACAGAATCTGGCTCAACATGTTCTGAAACTATCAATTAGCTAAAACTAAATAAACAAGGTAATGATGGCTTTTGTCAGGCATTAGTTGTTTATTGCACAACTATATAGTCAGGCAGACAATAGGGCAAACCTCTGCAAATACTAGAGATCATCTTTGCTGTTATGGTTAGCCACTCCTTAACAATTTTCATTTAAAATAAAACAAAATATGCATATATGCCATAAAAATAGAAGTATATTTTATGCATGACCAATTTCTGGAAGGATAGACAAATAATTGTGAATGGTGTTATCTCTAGGGAGTGGAACTAGAAGTATGTCACAGTGGGAAAGCACTGTAATTTATCATTCTCAACACTTTTATTTCAATTTTTTTTTACCATATCTATATGTTGCTTTTACAACAGAAATATAATAAATTACATGGATGCCAATATGCTGTTATTTTTATAAAGAATTATTGCTGTTTTTCTTCATAAGTTTTCTGTACATAAGTTATACAAAGTTACTATAAAACTATTCTTATAAGTACAAATAATTACCAAGTGATCTTATAATGGGATTTTTGTTTAAATTATTAAACTTCAAATGCACTTAATTTGGCATTTCTCTTTCGGGAGGTGGTGGAAAGTTAACCCTTGAGAATAAGTTGGAATAAACCTTATCCGTAAAGCCTTTAAACAAAGGTATATCTGTTTATAAAAATAGTAATGTGTTGATAACTTTAAAATCTTAATTACTAAAATGGCATTGATTTAAAAACTAAGAGTTTACTCGTGTCATACCTCTTGTCAACTTAGACAAAGTGCTCCATGTTTTATTATTGGTTTTGGATATTGTTTTTAAACAAGTTATATTTCTCAGTTGTTTCTGCTTTTTGTTCTTGATCAAGTTAAGCTTTGGTTTTCTCATCTGTAAAATGGGGAAAATAACAGTATCTACCACATGGTCTTATTTTATAGATAAAACTTAGTTTTCCAACCTGTTGTCAATAACAGAGGTTGCAGGTTACGAGATAACAAACCTGTCCAGCCCTTTCAGAGGCCAGAAAGTGTCTGATACACTGAAGTCCTTGAGCCAGTCACACTGGGCCATGATCAATCTCATGCATTTATCTTAATGTACTACACAACATTATCACTTTGTATGGGTGCCACAATCTGAAAAAGCTTGGGAATCTAAAAGATAATTCACATAAAGTATTTACCATAATGCTTAGAAGAGTAACGATTTGGAAATGTTAGGTATTATTATGTTTACAAAACTGTTAAGTCCATTAATAAAACATTTGGCAGCTCCAAATCACTCACAGAAAAGGAATCACATTATCAACATATTCTAGGACTGTATCCAGTTACTAAAAAACATCTTAAGAGAATCTAGCATGTCTTCCAATATACCTTAAAGTAGATACACAAGTGAGATTCTAGTTCCTCTTGCAAAGTAGATAACTGGAGAGACAGTCATCCTCTTTATGTACAAGTTTCTATTAGCCCCAACATGTACATGAAACTCAACTGTACTTTAAATGAAATAATAAAACTTGTTTTATACCATGTCTTAAAAATACAAGTGCAACAATATCTTGAAATCAGTTTTTTGGCTTTCTCTACCTTCTGCTTTAAATCCACTGGTATGTATGCATACTTTTGAGAGAGAATTAAAGTTTGAATAGACAGAATACTAGTGAATAAAAATCATGCTGAGGATAAAAATGTTTTTAAATGAAGTAACATTCAAGAGTAAGGTGCAAATCAATCCTTAATGAGATAATACTTCATATAGACTAGGATGTCTATACTCAAAGAGACATAACATGTGTCGAAAAGGATGTGGAGAAACTGGAACCTTCATACACTGCTGGTGGGACTGTAATGATATAAGCATTTTGGAAAACCATTCCATGATTCCTCAAAAGGTTACTTTTGAGTTAAAATATGATGCAGCAAATTCACTCCTAGGTATATACCCAAGAGAAATAGAAACATATGTTTATACAAAAACTTGTATACAATATCATTCATAATAACATTATTTACAGAAGTATTATTCACAATAGCCAAAAAGTAGAAACAACTCAAATGTCCATCAACTACTGGAATATTTTTCTAATATTATTCATTAGTAAAAAAGAATAAAGTACTTATACACGCTACAACATGGATAAGCTTTGAAAACATTATGCTAAGTGAAAAATGTCAGTCACAAAAGAACATATATAATGCCATTATATGAAATATCTAGGTTGTTTACAACAATAGAAACAAAAGTATATTAGTGGTCACCTGGGGCTGGGAGGACTGAGAAATGGAAGGTGAGGGCAAATGGGTATAGAGGTTCTTTTCAGGGTGATTAAATGTTCTAAAATTGATTATGTCATAATTTTGTGAAGGTACTAAAAACCACTGAGCTGTACCGCTGAAATAGGCAAATTGCTACCCTACATAACTCAAGAAACAGTTTTAAAAAAGATATGAGAACATGCAAAAGCCACGACTGCAAACACAGTAAGAAAAAAAGGTGCAGTTTTATAATACTTAGAAACAGTGCTTGGTTGCCTTCCGTAGATGTTTCATAACACTCTTTGGATAGGAGGCAAGTCTTTTTTGGTCCAGGAAAAAAATCACAAAACAGGAAGAAAAGAATCAGTGAAGCAATTAGCCCTTAACGTTTTTTTTTTCTCTATCAAGTTAACACTTTAGCAAGCAGTCCTTTAAGGTTAATTGATCAAAAAAAAGGTGTCTTTTTAAAAGGGGGAAAAAATGAGGGCTGGGGAGTGCATGTTTATCTAAATTTATCAAACAGAAGAAATCTGGTAAATTTTCTTCCTTCGTTTCCACTCTATAGTCCCAGTATTTAATCTTAATTTGTTAATTGAAAAAGAGAAATAACTCAAAGGCTCTCAACACTCAGCCTAAATATTTTAAGTTTTCTCACTCCGTATACAGACAACAAGGGAAGCCATTAACAGAAGGCTGCTTGGTGAGCATGAGGTCCACAGCAAAAGGAACTGAGCGATCAAATGTTGAATGGAACATTTCTCAAGTTTGTTCCATTGAGAAAGTCCACGAAAAGAGGGTCTCATGATCAAATGAATTTGCGGAACGCAGTACACTCCTATTAACAATACTCACAGGCTCTGGGAACTACTTTGGGTAAAAAATTTTCAACTGATTATGTTTAATGGCAGAGAAACCCACGTGGCTCCTTTTTCAGCTCCATGCTAGAGACGGCACTGCCAATGATGGTCAAGACTCCGCTTCCATACAGACCCTGGATGGAACACAGGCCTCTATGAGAAATGTTTTTTTCTATTGGCCCAGGGTTGACCTAATGTCTTCATTTCTTCTCAAAATAAAAATAGCTGTTTTGTTTTTTTTCTGTTCGTAAAATTATACATGTGCACTGTAAAAAAATCAGGTAACTCAAAAAATACAAAGAAGTAACACATGTTTAAATCTGTCACTAAGAGATAAACACCAAACATTTTGCTGATCATTCTTTGAGACATTTCTACTTAAACATAGGTATGAAATTTTATATAGGTAGTATGATACTATACATGCTATTTTGTATAGTAAATTTTATTTTTCAGATTGATAAAAGTTATATGCTTCTGAATTTATGAAATGACATTTTAAAAGAAAATATAATTCTCTAAAACATCATTTTTTTCAGTGTTTATAATTTGTTCTCAATTACTACAATTTTTCCAAATAATTCTTATTGTCAGCATAAAATCAAGAGGAAAGTGCCAAGTATTGCAGGTATAAGGCATTCTCTGGAATATGTCCAAATCTGCCCTGAAATATCCAGATACAGGGTTTGGGGATTATCAAGACTCTTGCACATGTCACTTTGTTCTTCTCCCAATTTAGAGAAGCTAAAATGAGTCCGATTAACAGAAATGTCTCTGGAATTGCCAAATTTGGAGTTAACAGTTCTCCTTAAAGTGAACCTGTAAAATCTATAAGGTATACAGAAGCCCTTTTTTTGGTTGTTGTTTTTTTGTTTTTTTTATTTTTATTTTACTTACATGACCTGCTGAATACAGAAGCCCTTTTAAATATCAGTTCTCCACAGCCAAAGAAAAACTGCTTACTAAATTAATTCGCTAAATAGTTCTGGTAAAACATAGTTCCTATGACCCTTTCCACTCAGAATTCTAATTCCTCCAGCGGTTATCTTTCTAAACTGTAAACATAACCCTTACTGTCTTCTACTGAAAGCCTTCAGTGACTCCCATTGCCTACAAATAAAGCCCAAATTCTTAAGCATGAAATTCTAGGCTCTCCTGGCACACAAAGTGTGAAAGTTTCCCATACTCCCAGTCCCTCAGCTGACTGTCAGACATGAAATGCTCCATGCTGTTCTATATTCTGGCACCACTGCTTCCTCCCAAAATGCGTTTTTCATCATATTCTACCCTTTTACTTGGTAAACTAGTCTACCTTTAAGAGCTAGCTTAAATGTCTTCTTTCTTGACCCACTTGAATAGTATCTGGCAGGATACAGAAGCTCAGTACATGCTGTTCTTTTTGATAATTCAGTTATCTGGAGAATTATTTCAATTGTCCAATTTAACAGTGAAAAGCAACCCCTTCCAATTTCCATGAAAGGCCTTGACACATATTAGTGACATACACGGGATAAATATTTTAAGATATTAATCAAAAGTTCTATGTATTTCGCTATGCTAAAATTATTAACTAGGGTTTCCATATCACCTTTAAAATGCTGACCTAAAGTCAGTTTGGAAAATAACATTTCAAATCAAATTTCTAAAATATTGTAGGAAAAAGAACATTATCAAAACATGTTTTACAAAACTCTGACACCTGGCCTCACATAAAACTTTCTTTGGAACCCACCCCTGATTTTCTCACTACAGTACTTACTAAAGCTAAAATTAGAGATACGACTATAGTAAGAGATTGACCTGAGCTAAAATATTTGAAAAATTACACCATGGGTTGATCCTTACTGCCTAACAAAGAAACTGCTTTCTAAGTACAGCCTGTACTTGGCTATGGTTAACTATCTAACTGGTATGCACGGTCCCTCCCTTCCTCCAATCTTCTTCCTTCACTTTTAAGAAAAGAAAACCAGATTTTGTTTGGTTGTTCATTATTCTTTCCAAAGCCTTATCTTCCAGAAGAAGCTGACCCATCTCCCAGCTCTAGGAGCAGGTGCTAGTTAGACAAGCAGTCAGTACACGCATTTCCCTGAGATGTTATTGGTCTAGGAATGGGAAAGGGAGACTTGTGCTAGCCCTATCAACCTGGTATTTTTTTCTTGTAGTGAGAAAAACCAGAGTGTCTTATAAAACCTATCTTTTAAATCATTAGTTCTAAAATGATGAAAGCCATGTGTTTTCAATCAAACCTCTTACATTATTTTAGGTTACTTGTAACTGATATTTGCTACATCTCATTAAACTACAACAAATACAAATGTTGTCAAAATCAGCATATAGAAAATCCGAGAATCACTTTGAAACACTTCATGAGTCATAACCGAGTGCCTGGCTAGCATCTTCTTTTCAACTACACACTCTGAACTAGCAAATGTTTGTCTATATGCTTCCCTCGTGTAACAAACTTTCACTGAGTAAAAATCATTTTTCCTTATCAAGAAATGAATATGGGCATAGGTAGAAAAGCCAGACAATGCCCAGCCTAAAATTCAGGCCGAGATGGGGCATGGAAGAAGATGCAAATTATGAGCAAAAAACATCTCACCCACAGAACACCTGCCATGCCACGTGGTGAAAACCTCTTTTCTGACTGCAGAAAGTTGGTATTGTGACAGCACACATACAACACTACCCTAAATAGCACCTCATAGCATTCATTAGGCTCCTCCGTGGAGAGCCAGTCCCCTGAAGAGCAGGAGAGATGCCAATGAGGGAGGTGTGCTCTTCAAAACTCTTTGCCCTACTTAACCCTACAACCTTGCTGATCACACCATCGGATTTTCAGGTGGATCATTTATGGTACTGTGGAGGATACATCAGAGGGATAAGGCTGGACACATAAATACTTCTTAGGCAGTTACCTAACTAGTTTGGGGAGTGGCTTAGAGTTGAAAAGGAGGGGTAATTTTGAGAAATACTTAAGAAATAGGATTGTTGGGTGTGGCTGTGTGAGATGAGCAAGCAAGAAAAAGTTCTCTTAACCATTAGATACAGTAGGTATCTAACCATTAGGTACAGTACCTAGGGCCTTCCAGGGTACAAGAAAACTGAAAAATATAAAAATATAAAAAATATGAACTATAAAAAGAAAGGTATGGCTCCAAAACACAAAACAGAAAATTTTAAAACTGAAATTAATTTCAAAAGCAATTTACATAAAACCTTACACAATTTTAACAGCAGAAAATACATATTTGACATGAAGTATAGTGTGTGGTATAATGTAAGGTAGGGGGCCCCTAAATGAGTAGTGCCAGGCCCTACAAATACAATAAAATAGACCTAAAAATAAAAATAAAAATAATTTCTTGGTTTCTGTCTTATGGAATTGACTGAATAACAGTGTCGCCAGCTAATAAAGGAAATATAGGTATCAGCATATTTGGGAGAAAAGCGTTGAGTTCAGTTTGGGATATATTGAGAATAAGGTGCTTATGAGGAATCAAGTTCAAGGACTTACTCCTAATTTTAGAGCCCCTGGTTAACACATAAATACATAAAGAACACTGATGGCTATAAAATAGACAAACTGGCTACCCCCAAATGGATTATGCATATGTTAAAAACAAACTGATGTGAACTGGGAGAATCATCAGTTGAAATGGGAATATCAAATAATACATGTATCAATGCAACTTCTATTTCACATTGTGCTTAACATTTCCCAGCCATACATCAAGTTCAAAACAAGAAAAATGTCAATCATACTTCTACACATAAATTACTCAATGCATATTGTGAGTAAAATTCCTCTATCTATGACCACCACAGCTCCCTTTTACTCACTATTATTTCTTTTCCAAGTAATGATTTTATGGCAATTTTCAGTAACAAAAGAAAGGTTGTAAGTTACCCCAGAGATAATGAATTCAAAACATTCCCATCAAGATTTACTGGGCGAAAGTGGATGGGAAGTGATTGTAAATGTAAAGCCATGAGTAGAATGAGAGACGGCAAGAAGGGGGGAATGACAAAGAGATCTGAAGGTCTAGGTGCTACTTTTCTCCAAACTAAATCCTTAGCCTTCAAGTATTTGCTGGTATCAGCTGGTGAAAACTGTCTGACAGATATGTTATAAGATGAGAGGCAATGTGGTGTAATGGAAAGTACCTGGATTTTGAAGTTAGGCAAAACTGAGTTCAAATTAAAGTTCTATAACTTCTATGTGATCTTGGAGAAATGCAGGGGAAATGGCAACCAAGGGGAAAGAAAGAGAGGGTTCTGTTTCTCATTTTGCCCCACCTCCTTCCTTCCTTAATCTGGACCACCAGCATTTACATCAAAGCTGTTTACCCTAGACAATCAGATGACCAGACTATTTGGAAATTAGGTGGTGAAGAATTCTAGAATTATAGAATGTTAGGAGTAGAAGGATGAAGAAAGCCCAGCTTCAAGAAATTCTGTGATTTGCCCTAAATCAGTCTTCTAATTCAATTAATGGCAATCAAACAGGTATCTGAATTGCCATACCAGAACTCCCCCTCCCCATCATACAATTTAAACTTGAAAAACAGTATAATTAGGTAATTTAAGGGGACTTTACACTTTTTAATTTACCATAAAAAGCAAATTTCCATGAACTCCTGTGACAAACTCTGTTCTCGAGCAATTATTTCAGCATTCAGTATGAAATAATACTAAATTACATCATTCTATTTAACAGAAAGATTAACATCAAATCTTGTGAAGAGGAATAAGAGCAGGCCCTACTCACCCACACAAGTATAAGTGATTGGAGAAGGAATTAGACATGTAAGTCCTAAACATTAACATCAACTTTCTATCCTCTATTTGTGACTACCAAAAGAAATTTCATGTATTTGACCTCTGTCTTCAGAAGTCTCTGCTTTTAAGTCTTTTCCAAATAGATAAATGTATATAAGAATGAATAAATAAAGGGATGAACAAAGACAATGGATAATTATTCCAAGCCTTTGGTGAGGCAGCAATGTAGAACGATTAAGAGCACAGACTGTGAAGTCAGACAATCTGGGTTCAAATAGCAGCAGCACAACTTATTAAATGTGTGACCTTCACCAAGTTACTCAATCTCCATCCAGGTCTTCTGTTTCCTCATCTGTTAAGATGGGGGTAATAACAATACATAAGGTTGTTGTGAGGATTAAATGAAGCTAGAGGTCTGGCATAAGGAAAGCACAATGAATAAGTATGCTCTTGTATTACTGCTCTTACTGCTGGATTATTATTGTAGAGTTAACAGGAATATTTGTTTCTGGGCACCATACTGTAAGCTAACAGCCAAAACCCTAAGTAAAGCTCAGTGGATAGGGAAGAGCCAAGCGCTCCTAAGAAAAATTGTTTTAACCAAAAGGCAACTAAGAGAAATGACAGTGGCTTTAGCTTTATGAGTTATGAAGATCTTTTCTCTTAGTCTTTTTCCTTATTCAAGAAATTGATAGAAGCTGATAAGCTAGACAGACAGGAAAGAAGGAGTAAGATAAAATGGAAGGAAGGAGCTACCACAAAAATGCTTTAAAGTTTTTCAGGCTGGGCATGGTGGCTCACGCCTGTAATCCCAGCACTTTGGGAGGCTGAGGCGGGCAGATCATGAGGATAAGAGATTGAGACCATCCTGGCCAACATGGTGAAACCCTGTCTCTACTAAAAATGCAAAAAATTAGCTGGGCATGGTGGCAGTCGCCTGTAGTCCCAACTACTTGGGAGGCTGAGGCAGGAGAATCGCTTGAACCCAGGAGGCAGAGGTTGCAGTGAGCTGAGATCACGCTACTGCACTCCAGCCTGGCAAAAGAAAAACGTTTTTCAATTCTTAATTACTGAGTGCCACCATTCATGAGGAATTTTTAAAGGGTCTCAAAGCTATTAAAATGGTAATTAGGTCCCAAGAAAACACGAACCAATTCAATTACATGCTGGATGCTTTTACAATTTAAAGTCCTCTATTAAGAGCGTTTTAAATAAAGCACAGTTATAATTGCAGGCCCATGACCAACCTTAAAGCCAAAGTGTAGGTCCCTGGCTGCCGCTGGCTCTCCCGGATGAGGTAGCTCCCCTCAGCCACAATCAAGAGCTGGTCAGCTGCTTCTCTGGAGATCATGCCATGAAACCTGAGAAACAAAGTCAATTCAGAAACTGTGTGCTTTCCACATTTTCCAATAAAACAAGATAAAACAACATCTCACCACCACCACCACCTTCTCCTGTTGTTTTCTAGATAAAGTACTGCCACATAATAATGGAAGGGAAGCACTTAGGTTTAACTATCCTTGTGTTTTGGGCCTAGCCCCCAGCCAGCTTCTCTGTAGTGATAAGAACTGCAACAAAGTAGCTGTCCAACCCAGTTAACAACCATGGAATGAAAATTCACATCCATCCAAGGGAAGATCAACCACCTCTCTCAAGAGGACAATCCCTTTCTTATGTAGCCATTTAACCATATGGCTTGCTAAAAATAAATAAATAAATAAATTACAGAAATGGATCCCATTTTCCTTTCTCCCCATCAGTAGAACTGCTCCAAAATTTTGGCTCTGAGTCTATGTTGGCAATTTTCCAGGATCCTGGGTTGTCCTTAATTGGCATGATTGCCCAATAATGTGCATAATCTGCATTACTGAACAGGCAAGCCCAAAGTAAACAACTATAATACTTGCTTTCATTCCCTGCTAAAACCTTATCTTTGATTAACACAGAAAAATAGAGAAAGAATAAACATAAATAACATGCTCTTTACACAAACACAGATCAATCTATAACAATCTGGCATAAAACACTAAAAAAAAGTCAGTGGTGACACATACTAAAAATTAAGAAACACCTTACATTTGTATAGGGATTCAAAATTTCCAAAGAACCTGCAAGTCCTTCTACAATTCAAAGATAATGAAGGAATTCAGACATGTCATCCCAAAATATGCTGCTTTGCTGCATCGATTATTTTGAGCTGAAGACACTTGAAAAAAAGCAAATGCAGAGAGGCTTTCTCTGACTCCCCCTATCCACCTAAAGACAGATTATCCAAAAGAAACTTAGCTGCTATCAATGCCCTCTCATGAGTTTCAACAACCAGGGAAGATTGACTCTTACACAGGAGAGGAGTCCAAAAGTCGACAACACACTTAGACAAACTTTGTCACAAAGTATCATTTACCTTCCCGGAAATGGCCAAAAACTTGCCTCCCATTTCCCTGTTAAGATGGTATATAAACTCTCAATCTCACTTTCTGGAGAGGTATTCACTTTATTTTTTTTCTGTGATGTCCCTGTGCATATAGTATTAAAAATTAATAAATTTGTATACCTGTCTCCTGTTAATCTGCCTGTTGTTTGTTTCTTTCATAGACCCAGTTCTCTCAAACATAGGAGGGTAGAGAGAAAGTCTTTCCTCCCCTACAGTAACTGCAATGACCCAATGCTCAAAAGAAACCAGGTTTTACTGGTACTGAAGAAACAACAGTCAGTTGAATTTGGAATGATACATTTAACAGGCATTGAAATGGCACCTTAATAATTCAGGAACATTACTAGGGGCAAGAGGCAACTTTCTGGAGTTTTCCTGACAGGGATGGTTCAAACAGTTCACAGTAGGCAGGTTCAAATCATGACAACTATGTTTACAATGGGCTCCTGAATTTCTTATCTCCATAAATGTCCCTATCTTTGAGAACTAGGTCCAAAGGCTAATGCTCTGAATCTGCTGGAGGCAAGGAGATGGTAACCTATCCCTTGCTATTTAGCACACTGGTATATATTTTAACTTTACATAATATCAAATAATACAGTTGGTAAAATATAGTTAACTATCTTTTAAAAAATTCAATAACTGGCTGGGCGTGGTGGCTCATGCCTGTAATCCCATCACTTTGGGAGGCCAAGGCGAGTGGATAAACTGAGGTCAGGAGTTCAAGACTAGCCTGGCCAGCATGGTGAAACTCCGTCTCTACTATGAATACAAAAAATTAGCCGGGCATGGTGGCAGTGCCTGTAATCCCAGTTACTCCAGAGGCTGAGGCAAGAGAATCGCTTGAACCTGGGAGACGGAAGTTGCAGTGAGCCAAGATCACTGCATTGCACTCCAGCCTGGGCAACAAGAGCAAAACTCTTGTCTTTTTTAAAAAAAAAATTCAATTAACTTAAAAGAAAATCAAACTAAAGACTTTAAAACAAATTCTGAAACAAAACTTGACAATATATTTAAAGAATTTTAAGATTATTTGCACAAGTTGATCCAAAATTTCTAACCCCCTAAAACCCTATGTACTGAGATATTTCTTATGGTGTTACCTCCAATAGTATAATTTAAAAGCAACCTATATCAAAAGCAGAAGAATGACTATAAGTTACAATACAAATGTATTGTAGAATACCAGTGGTTCTTAACTTTGAAATCACCCTTTCCTCAACTCATAGGTGTGCATCTGTAATCCAGTCTTGAAAACATATAGAATTTTAAATAATTTAAAAATATTTGTTATGTATACTTCTACCTGATATGGTCTTCAGTCATAAAAATCAAACAATTTTAAGGAATGCTGAGTTTATGGGTGATTTTTATTCTTTTCCCCAAAGTGCCACATTTCTGTTTTTCAATAACCAGAAAAATTAAGGACTTTAAAAATCATTGCACTTTTTCACAAAACAGAAAAATGCACATTGTCAACTTTAAATGGAACAATCAGTCTATAAAATGACATGTATAACATCTCAATTTGGCTCAAATCCATTAAGAAAATATTGCTTCAGATAGAAAATAATTCAAATTGTTAACAGTTGTTTCTGAGTAGCATGAATTATCTTTTTCTCATAATAAAGATAATACATACTACTTAATATGAAAAATAAAGATACATGGAATAAGTCACCCACATCCTACTGTACAAACATGCATGTATATACATACCTATATGCCTTATGTGTTCACAAAAACACAAATATGTACATTTTCCTCATCTATATCTAGGATTATTTACTTGGATGGTTTCCATCCTTAACATTATTGCATGTACATTTTCTCATGCTATTTTCTTATTTATACTTGTCTTTAATGTCTATATTGTTCACCAATAAGATTACATTTGAAATTTTTAAGAAATAAATTTAATGCCACCAAACTTGAATACTTCTTCATCTTGCTCTTATCTTTACTAAAATCATCCATTTACCCCGTTTCTCTTACATAGGCCAATCTATAAAATGTTTTCTAATAATCCATACTTACTCTCTTCCATAATACTTTGGTCTGTTTTCTACCTATTGGGAAGGAAAAAAAAAAGCATATTTGTAAAAATGCAAATGTGCAGAACATAACTCAACATTTTGTGCATGTGACAAACTAAAGTATAGATTTAAAAAAGAATTCAAGTAACAGAGAACGGAGTCCCAGTTCTACCAGCAGGTTACCTGTGCCATTTGGACTGGTCACTTCATCTCTCCAGTTTCTTATTTATAAAATGTTGTGTATGTAGTTGGACTAAACTATCGTTAATTTCTAGAATTTAATGAGGAGAAAAAAATTTCACTTTATTCAAGAATAAAATATAATACCCCAAAACATAATGCCACAATTGTGACACACCCAGTTGTAGCTTTCTCCCCCACCCTCCCCTGCTATTCCTCTCCCTGTTGCTTTAGACTCTCCATTCTGTTAGCATCTCCATATACTCTTGCCCTTCTGTTCTCTCATCATCTCTTCCCCTACCGCAGCTTGTCAGGGCATGTGTGCTAGCTATAGCTAAGGAAAGTCCCAGCAAGATAAATTCCCAGGAATTTTCACAGGAAGATAGAAAGCACGTGCCCCATTTATTCAAAATACACTCAGTGAATAGCAAATATGTGACATGCATTGTTCTACCTGCAGGGACACATTACTGTATAGAACCAAAATTCTTTTGGAACTTACATTCTAATAGTGACAGACAGACAATAAAGAAGTTTATAAAATAAAATAAGAAACTAGGGCAAGGCGTGGTGGCTCACACCTGTAATCCAAGCACTTTGGAGGCCAAGGCAGGCGGATCACCTGAGGTCGGGAGTTCAAGACCAGTCTGACCAACATGGTGAAACCCCGTCTTTATTAAAACAAAACAAAACAAAACAAAACAAAACTAGAAAGTAGTAGTAAATACTATGATGAAAATAAGAGTGGGTAACAAAAGGGAGGACCAGTGAGGTACTTATAAAGCTGGGTGGTTAGGAAGGCCCTCTCTGAGATGACATTCAAACTGAGTCCTGAATGACAAGATGCCAACTCTGACTACAAAATCACAGGAACAGAAAAAAAGCTTTTCCCTAGGAGGTATTTTGATGACACCGCATATTATGCTATTGAGCTCTTGCTATTTGCTATGTGTTTTAGTTACATTTAAAGATCACCGAATCCTCAAAATAAGATAGGAATTATTCTATTTAGTCTTTATAACATAGTATTATCATTCTCATTTATTTATTTTTCTTGGCAAAATTCACCGTTTCTTTTAAATGTACTTACAACTGACAAAAGGGGTGTGTGTGTGTGTTATGGTGTATAGCATGATGTTTTGATATTTATATATACTGTGGAATGACTAAAACAAGCTAATTAACACATAAATTTCTTCACATACTTTTTTTTGTGGTCAGAACACATAAAATTTACCCTCAGCAATTTTCAAGTATATAATACACTGTTATGAACTATAGTCATTAAGTTGCAACAACAGATCTCTTGAATATATTCCTCCTACATAAATGAAAATTTGTATCCTTTAACCAGTATCTCCTGAATTCCCACCCCAACCATGTTCTTTCCTTCTCCTTCCCTCTGCCCCTGATAACCATATTCTACTTCTTGCTACTGCGAATTCAACGTGTTTAGATTCCAGAAGAGAAATCATGCAGTGTTTGTCTTTCTGGGCCTGTCTTGTTTCACTTAACATGATGTCCTCCAAGTTCATCTGTGTTGTTGCAAATGACAGGACCTCCTTTTGTATTCAATTTGAAATGAATAGTATTCTACTGTATATCGAAATAGAAGATATAGTATTCCATTATGTATAGATACACCACATTTTCTTTATCCCTTCATTCAAGGATGATCACTTAGGTTGGTTCCATATCTTGGATACTGTGAATAATGCTGCATTGAACATGGGAGTGCAGATATGTCATCAATATATTAATTTCATCTCCTTTGGGTACACACCAAGTAGTGAGATTGCAGAATTATGGTAGTGGAGAAACTGAGCATCCGAGAGATTATATAACTTATTCAAGATTACTTGTTCAAGTGGTAGGGCTCAAGGCAAAACTGGGATTCTTACTCAAGAATGGCAAAAAGGGAACAATTCCTCTGTCTATTTGACAGTGACTCATGAATTTGGTCAAATATGCAGTTCCCAAAGCAACTCAAAGCCTATCTTTATAGTGATCTTCTCCTTTAGTTCTGCATATATACAGCCTGGGTGCCAAGTCTGATATTGTTTTCAGCAAATTTGATATACTTACTCAGAGCATAGAAAAACTTTTGTGTTTCAATGGAAAATTGTGCACTGTCTATAGCAGTGATCCCCAACATTTTTGGTACCACGAACTGGTCTTGTGGAAGACAATTTTTCCATGTACCAGGGCAGGGGCAGGGGGATGGTTTCAGGATGATTCAAGCACATTGCACTTACTGTGCACTTTATTTCTATTATTATTATATAATCACCATAATGTAGAATCAGTGGGAACCCTGAGCCTGTTTTCCTGCAACTAGATGTTCTCATCTGGGGGTAATGGGAGACAGTGACAGATCATCAAGCATTAGACTCTCATAAGGGGCATGCAACCTAGATCCCTCACATGTGCAGTTCACAAGAGGCTTCGTGTTCCCATGAGTCTGAAGTGGCCGCTGATATGAGAGGAGGCGGAGCTCAGGCAGTAATGCGAGCAACGGGCAGAGGCTGCAGATGAAGCTTCACTGGCTCACCTGCCACTCACCTCCTGCTGTGTGGCCCAGTTCCTAACAGGCCATGGACTGGTACTTGTCTGTGGCCTGGGGACTGGGGACACCTAATCTATAGCATACCCTATTGGCTTATAAAATTCTAGCCTAGTGTCTTATCTCTGAGCAATTTTGGTACTACCTAAGTTGAAGGTAACTAATAGATACATTTTTCCCCGCATATTGGTGGTTGAACTGACTTATTCCCTACCGCTACTCCCAGTGGAAAAACTAGTTTTGTCTCCATGTGCTATTCATCTCAATATTCCTTGACTCCACATAAGAGTGTTTGGAGTTATCCTTTCAACCAATTATAACATCTACCTAATTCTCTCACATCTTATGAGTAAAATAAATGTTTAACATGTTTATTTTCATATTTGTAGGACAGTCATGATTTTAACTTTTCATAAAAATTAGACTGTATTAGTCCATACTCACACTTAATAAAGACATACCTGATGAGACTGGATAATTTATAAAGGAAAGAGGTTTGACTCACAGTTCCACATGGCTTGGGAGGCCTCAGGAAACTTAAAATCATGGCAGAAAGGGAAGCAAACATGTCCTTCTTCATGTGGCGGCAGCAAGGAGAAGTGCCAAGCAAAAGAGGGAAAAGCCCCTTATAAAACCATCAGGTCTCGTGAGAACTCACTCACTATCACGAAATTGGCATGAAGGTAACTGCTCCCATGATTCAATTACCTCCC
Source organism: Aotus nancymaae (assembly GCF_030222135.1). Lineage (NCBI taxonomy): Eukaryota > Metazoa > Chordata > Mammalia > Primates > Aotidae > Aotus > Aotus nancymaae. The sequence goes on from NW_026988419.1 coordinate 54,793,019, forward strand.
ACCAGGTCTCTCACACAACACGAGAGGATTATGGGAACTACAATTCAAGATAAGATTTGGGTGAGGACACAGCCAAACCATATCATATACTTAAATAATACTTTATCCTTCATGAATCTTCTGTTATCTGTGAGGTTGTAGTCAGGTTATTTATTATCTTTCCAAGTTAAATTCCATCTGATTTGGACTCGTTCCATAACAATTTTTCTGCTCATAAAACTCAATGTACTAAGAATATGCCAGCTGGCTCCTACAGCTACAGATGATGGCTATTCTAGTTATAGTCCAGAGCTTATAGAGTGGGGTCATGCAACTGCTTGAGAATAAACCTTTGCTTATGAAGATGAAAATTCAATACTTAAGTCCTAGAGAATTGATTTTCTATAGCACTATATGATAAAATGTTACTCAAAAGAACCATTTAGCAGTGTCCTCTCAAACTAAAAATGTGAAAGTGCTCAGTATTTACTCTAGAGGAAGATGTACATGTACATGTACACATGAAAATGTGAATAAGAATATTCTCATATGCACTGTTCATAGTCATTTTTTAAATGGGCCAGTCAGGCATGGTGGCTCATACTTGTAATCCCAGTACTTTGGGTTGACCAAGGTAGGAGGACTGCTTGAGGCCACAAGTTTAAGGCTAGCCTGGCAATACAGCAAAACTCCCATGTCCACAAAATATCTTTAAAATATTTTTGTGCTGGTGGCATGTGCCTGTAGTCCTAGCTACTCAGGAGGTTGAGACAAGAGGATCACCTAAGCCCAGGAGGTTGAGGCTGCAGTGAGCCATGATCATGTCTGAGTGACAGAGTAAGATCCTGTCATTCATTTTTTCATTCATTCACTCATACATACATAAAAAATAGAAATAATTTAAATATACACCAATAGGGCAATAACTAACCGATTTATAATATAAATAATATACAGTTTGAAGGAGTAATGTAGATTAGAAGAACTAACATGGAAAAATCATTAAGACAAACTATTAAATACAAACATAAATTACGAAATAATAATACAGAATGACACCATTTAGGTGTCACATACACACACAATATGTATTTATTGCATAAATAGAGATCTGGAAGTATGCATACCAAATTCAAATTGTTACCTCAAAGAAAGTGGGTGGAGAACTGACCTGAAGGACTTAAGAGAAAGGCATCAAAGGAACTTTAATCTTGACCATAATATCATAACTCTTAAAGAAAAATGTATTCATATATTAATTATATAACTAATATCACTTTTAACAATATAAATTAAGATTAGCTTTTGTGTAACCTAATATTGAAGCTTGAGACACATTAGAATGGGGTCCCCCAACATTTTGAGAAGGGATTCTCTCCTTTCCTTCAAATTATGAGATCTTTGTAGGTAGCTGAAGGCATATGACACTGAGGTTAAAGGAGGGTTTTTGAAGATACTTATCAAGGAAAATCCTGGACAAGTACAAACAAGTGGTGACAGTAGTGAGATTGGTGGCTGCAAATGGTGTGGCAATCCATTACATTCCCCAATCTAAGACAAATACTGATTATTTATTTAATAGTCCTACAATAAGTACATAATCTGCTTCCATTAATTTCCTAAGTAATCATCTTCAGAAAACAATTGATTATGGCCTTATATTGCTAAATAATTATTTGCTTTACACAAACAATTTTGAATTAAAAGAAATTAGGTAAGCACTGATCATTAATACAGTATTTTTATATGCAATAAGCACTATATCCAAAATAAAATTCACACACCAATTTCATCTTTCCTGTATTTTTATAATTGAAATCTAATCAAAATTTAAGTTTAGGTTTTTTTTCTCTCTCATCTAGATAGCAAAGGGGATCAGAATACACTACCCTAAAACATGCTACATTGGCATATGAATTATTTTAAACTAAAGGCAATTTAGAAACATCAAACATAGGCACTTTCTGTACTCCCCTTTCTGTCTAAAAGTATAGCATAAATTTCCCTTTTGTAAAAGAAATTTACATTTGTAAAAGAAATTTCCATATGTAAAGATGTACTCTTCTATCATACTGGGAAGAGGAAACCAACTCCAGGGACAATTCTTATCTCCTGAGATGACTTGAATCTGTGTAACAAATCTTACTAAAAATCCTTATTTACCCCATATTTCCTTCACACAACTTACCACCCTGCCAAGCCCAAATTCCTTTTTCTTTGTCTAGCCTCTTGTCTGTCTTTATCACCCTTTGTTAAAATGGTATATAAGGCCCAAGTCTTAACTGCCTCCTTGGTATTTTCACTTCTGTGAGATCCCCCTCTCCATGTGCATATGAAATAAACCTTTTCTCCTGTTAATCTGCCTTTTGTCAGTACAGCCCAAAAATCCTAGTTACTGAATCTAATAGGGTAGAGAAGTTTTTCTTCCTCTACAATAGCATTTAGATGTTTTGCTGGTATCTATGGTATTATTACTAAGTGATTATTTGGATAGCCTTTCAAACTCAGAGACAATATAACATCAGATAATTAAATTAAGGAGTTTATAATATAAAATGATTATTAATGATCTCAAATTAGTTTACTTCCAGATACATCAAATGAGGAATTTCAAGTGTTACATGCTATAGGAAAAACATCTTTATGCTTATACAAACATTTATATGCTTGTTTCTATGTTTTATAAATTTATAATAATAGGAGACTATTTACAGACTAAAACTGGTTAAACTCAATGTAACTAAAATATGTTTTAAAATGAGTACTTGTATTGAATTATATGCTTTGCTTTCTCGAATTTTCTGTATTTAGTAGTTTACATTTTTTCGTACCATAAAATGAGTAGAAAAAATGATAAATGAAGAGAAAAAAAAAAATTTCTAACTGAAAATAAAAGGTGCCTATAAAATGCCTTACCACATAAACCAACCAACCAAACAAACAAAAAACAGATCCTAAGGGTCTCCAACCAACTAAATGGACTCCCTCTTGGCCAGTGGGGCCCCACAGAAACCTGAAAAACGGATCCTAGTCATGAGAGAAGAGAGGTCGGACATGCCTCCTCATACCCTCCTCCTTGCTGGTGTTTAGGCACAACTGACCAGCATTAACACTGTAGAGATCATAAAGCTGACAACACAGACTTGTGGCAATATGATACCAAATTCCAGTCCAACAGTGGTATGGTATCATAAGACAGATAGCAGATTCTAAAGGACATACAAATATTTTATCCCAAAATACATTTCTTTGACCTATTTTGAAAAGGCCCTGCAAAGCCATCCCTCGTCGGGGAATTTGCAACTGTGGAATATTTCCATTAATTCACCCAGGCCTTCCCTTTCTAGGTCTTTCCGGGACCTAGGATTGATTAAATGAGAATGTGACATCTTTAAAGTCTAAAAGGGGCATTTACCATCTTTTCTCTCCAAAGGCTGCTACCTAGAGACTTCATCTACATGACAAGAACCTTGGTCTCCAAAACTCTCTCTACCATAACTCAAGCATTTCTTTTTACTGACTTCAAGTCTCTAAGCAAAACTTAATTCTTTCAACCAACTGCCAATCAAAAACTATCTGAATCTACCTATGACCTATAACACTTCAAGATATCTCACCTCTTTAGGCTGAACCAATGTTCTTCCATGTACAAAATTATGATTTTAGCCATAATTCCTGTTTCCCTAAAATGTATAAAACTGAACTAACCCAACTGCCTCAGGCACATTTTCTCACAACCTCTTGAGAATATTCTCTGGGTCTTAGTTACTCATATTGGCTCAGAATTAATTTTTAAAGATTTTACAGTGTTTGGTTTTTCTGTTAACAATAGGATGGTTTCCATAAATTTTATATACTATTTTACTGAAGAAAAAAATCTTTAAGTTAATCTATCATGATTGAATGTGGCATAAAGTGCATGGTACAACATAGGAATTCAATAAACAAATGAGCGGCAGATCAATCATTTCACAATATTTAAAATATAAATGAAATTCATTAAATTAACATTTGCTGTGCAGTTTTATAAATAATGAACTACTTTCTTTTTTCCTTTTGTGAGACAAGGTCTCGCTCTGTCACCCAGGCTGGAGTGTAATGGTGATGGTAGCTCATTGCAACCTTGAACTCTGGGGGTCAAGCAATTCTACCTCAGACCTCTGAGTAGCTGGGACTACAGGCACATGCCACCACACCAAGCTGATTATTTTTTAAATTTTTAGTAGAGATGGATGTGAAAGAAAAATAAGTATCAGGACCCCAAAATCACTAAGCCAAAGGGTAAAGTCAAGCTGAGAACTGCATCAGGCAAACCTGTCTCCCATTTGATTTTCTTGAATTTCACCCTGGCAATGTAAATTGATAGCTTATCTTCACAAGTAGTGGACAAAGGACAGAACTCCAAGTCATCCCTGTGCCAACCTGAGACACATGCACATCTGACTGCTTCCTTTGACGGAAAAATGCAGATTCACTGAGCTAGACAAAAGCATAAATTACTATTCCTCTATCACCCTCTCACAAGTATATTGTGTATTTGGTGAAAGTCTGATCAAAGACTCAAGAATGCAAACATTTGTCTCTTATCTACCCACACCTTTTAAAAATTCCTTCCTCTTTCTCCAATATCTGTCCTTTCTCCTTTACATACTGAAGTCCTCACAATCATCTTTGGAGAAAGGCCCAGGATTCCTGCCTCCTGGGCCTCCTGGGCATGTGTCCTTAACTCTGCCAAAATAAACTTTCTAAATTAAGTAAGACCTGTCTCAGGTACTTTTGGTTTACATGGGATTTTGCCATGTTGCCCAGACTGGTCTCAAACTTCAGGGCTCAAGCAATCCTCTTGCCTTGGCCTCCCAAAGTGTTATGATTACAGGAGTGAGCCACCATGCTGGGCCTATTTTCTTCAGACATAAACATTTTAATCTAATTCACTAAACTATATTCTTTCAAATTAAAGTGTGACTTCTTATATCTTATTTTCCACAAAGACAATAAAAGTTTTTTTAATGTAGAAGTATTTTGCTCTCCACAGGAAATTTGAAAACAGCAGAACTAAACAATAAAAGTGTTATAAATGTTAATTCCCTTCTCTTCTCCACAACAATGTTATATTATTTCTTTCAGTAAGGAAACTTTTCCACAGCTACAGTTCAAGACAGTAGTCAAAAACAAACACAAACACACACACACACACACACACACACACACACACACACAAAATTCTACAGGTAATTCCACTAAAACATTTATAAAATTTCCAAAATGTTTAACGTTGTTCTTCCCTACAGTGGTAGTGATCTGGTCAGAAGTCAAAGGAATCATTATCTCCTTTGTTTACCCTGTGAAAAATGATACACATAGAGAGGCAATTTAGCATTTTAAACTTAGTCTGGAAGTCTATACAATGCTTCTTCAAAGTTACATGAAATAATATGACTACACTGACGGAATAGTACTTTTTTTCAGGTAACAGTCTAGAGAATATGTATATAAAATTATACATTAAAAAATAAGTATTCTCGGGCTGGGCGCGGTGGCTCACGCCTGTAATCCCAGCACTTTGGGAGGCCGAGGCGGGTGGATCACGAGGTCAAGAGATCAAGACCATCCCGGTCAACATGGTGAAACCCCGTCTCTACTAAAAATACAAAAACTTTGCTGGGCATGATGGCGCGTGCCTGTAATCCCAGCTACTCAGGAGGCTGAGGCAGGAGAATTGCCTGAACCCAGGAGGTGGAGGTTGCAGTGAGCTGAGATCGCGCCATTGCACTCCAGCCTGGGTAACAAGAGCGAAACTCCGTCTCAAAAAATAATAATAATAATAAGTTTTCTCAACTAAAGATTTTGTTCTGCATTGTACTTCAAAATGGCTTAGTTGTCTGGAGAGGTGGAAGAGGGAAAGGAAGAATAAAATGCATTTGATATTTGCTATCTACAGGGGTATATTCCGAATTAAAGGCTAGTAAGTCGGTCAACATTCAACTCTAGCTTTGGATCTATCTTAATTTCTTATACTCTAGTAAGAAAAGAGGAAAGGCAGGGAGGAAGAGAAACAGAAGCCACTGCCACTGCCTCATGGCTTAGGAAAATAATCATAGTAATTCTATATATATACACTGCTATCATATTTTAAATCAAAATTAGAAACTGAATGACAAACTTTAAAAGTTTCTTATTATAAATTATTCACATATTAAAATACAGTTATATTTAAGTGAAAAAATCAAAATAAGGAATCTAACTGTTGTTTAAAGAGAATTCACAAATAAAGGAAAATCATGACTCAAACAGATATAAACACATTAAAGATTTAATTCTAATCATTAATCAATGAGGGGATCAGCAAATGATATAACCAGTTCAAAAGAGAATCTGAAGAACAGACACATTTATAAATTAGAAATTTTGAAATGAATGTGCAAATAAGGTCAAAATGAGTTTTTCCACAATGGTATGCATGGGAGAGGTATATGATTGAATCTTCACTGGACAAGGCAAAATGTATATGTCTATAAATGCGTTACTACCAGTTATCTACAAGTTACAGAGTTTAAAATAGGCCAAAGCCAAATAAAGATTGGAATCAGATAACCTGGAAAAATGCACTGCATGCAGACAATGTAGTTTTCCACTGAACACGTATTTTCAATATGTTTTCTAAATTAGTTTTCTCATTGCACTTTAAGCCAAAGAAAATATCAATATGGGTAATAGCTAAGCTTCAACAAGTCGATTAAGTTTAAACTTACAAAATCTTCAAGAAAAAACCAGCAAAGTAGAGGAATACCTATCAAAGACCTACATAGAGTTGGCAGTGACTTATAGGGAAAAACATCAGGAAAATGAGAATCAGATGCGTTATAAAACTTATACAGATTGTTTTACTTTTACTACTCCATTCATAGTAAGATAAACTTTTAGATACCTGCCTTCCTACTCAATGCTAGAACATTCTAGTTACCAGTACTAGAAATGCAGCTTTTTTTCCATTGTGTTTTCCTTTTTCTCTACTAAAAATACAAAAATTAGCTGCACGTAGTGACATGTGCCTGTAGTCTCAGCTACTTGGGAGGCTGAGGTACAAGAATCACTTGAACTCGGGAGGTGGAGGTTACAGTGAGCGGAGATCGCGCCACTGCACTCCAGCCTGGGTGGCAGAGTGAGACCCTATTTCAAAAAAAGAGAAAAAAACTTGTAAAAACCTTTGCGAAACACTCAGCTTGTTAAGATTCGTTTTTCGGTTTTCAGTTTTCAAAAAATCAGCAGACTGCATTGGAAAAGGATAATACATAAGTTTCACAATTCAAACTTCTTTGTATTCACTATTTTCCTACCTTAGATTCAGGTAACCTCTAGTAGTGGTTAAGGTGTGGAACCTACCAATCTGTTTATGTAATAGTTAACCTGTAAAGAAGTTCCTTTTGGAATTGTCATTGTGATCTTCAGTTTTACAAATGTGTGTCTACATTAGGATATTACAGATTTTGACTCCAATGAATATCTTACTACTTGTTTGTGAACTCTGATGGCGTTTTCCTCTAACTTAGTCTTGGAGTCTCTCTGAAGAGTGGCTATAAATTCATGCCCTGACCTAACAGACATGCTATACACATCCAAGAACACTTCCCCTGGAAGTGTTTTACTTCTATTACTCCATTTTTACTTTTATTACTCCACTTCCCCTGAAGTGTTCATGGATGTGTATAGCGTGTCTTTCACAGGATACTTTTTTATCCAGTCGATGGCCTAATGTCTAAGTGTCTGACCCATGACCAGGTGCTCCTCTCATAGGAAACACTGGCAGATACATTTGTGGCTCTTATCTGACCTGTGTCCAATTTATTTCTCCCAAAAGAGTCACTTTCTGGGAGAGCCCTGACCAGGAGGAGTCAAGTCTGGATATGTCAGATGAGACACAGAAAAGGAAACACAAAAAAGCAAAGCGCATGACATAACAGAAGCAGTGTATTACTTGGTGATTACTGCAGAGAAGAGGACAGCACACCTCACACCTCAAAATGCCAGCAGAGTGAGGAAGCATGCTCAATCAGCAGGTGGGATCACAAGAGAGAAAAGAAGAAACCAAAGCCTTTTATCATGGCCCAGGGTGTTACTGGCGGACTTATGGAAAGCAGGCATGAGCTCCGTGGAGTCATGCTGTAACTCAGAGGTGGTCAATGAGACATCTGTCTGGGCAGCCCATGCCTTGTATGGGAGGTAGTGGGGGAGGAACAAGTCAAGTACGTTGTACCTAGCTGGCCAGAAAAAAGGTCAAAAAAAGATATTTGCCTTTGCATAAGGCAAATATCTGGATCGACATAAAGAAACTGGCAGGAGGTAGAGAATTAGAAACTGTGTCAAGGGTGACTAAGCCCCGTTGCTGGCATGAGAAAGTCTAACTTAATATTCAAGACAGATGTTTAGGTAACATACAACATAGAAATTTACTATAACTGAATTTTAAACAGGGGCAAAAGACAGCACTAAAGACACCTTCAAAAGTAAAATATGCCAAGAAAAATAGCCTTTGAGTGATAGGATGATTTTTAAATAAATGGTTGGTTTCAATAATTCACAGCTATCACTGAGCATTCATATGAAATGCTTCTATCTGCAAAGCATATTTTAAGTGTTAAATAACAGATTATCACACCACCAAGATACATGAGCACGTGAATCTTTTGTTTTTTTGGAACCTGAAGTTGCACTATAGGCTGCTGTGAGCACATAGTGCAACCAGTGGCAAAACTATCATTTATTTTAGAGTGCTTTCCTCCCACTCCTGTGCCAAACTCTAATGCTCCACCTACCAGAATACATCCCCTAAAAAGGACTAGTTATAAAACAAGCACATTGTATCTCCCACCCATTCAATTAGCAAGTCTTTCTTAAGCACCTACTATGTGTCAAGCACTGTTTCAGGCACCTGGGAAATACTGATAAACAAAACAGACCAAAACCACTTCCTGCATGAGCTTCTATTCTAGTGGGGGAAAAGAGCAATAAATAAGTAAATTATATAGTATGTAACAAAATGAAAAGTGTTGTGAAGACAAGCCCAAGTAGAACAGGAAAAGACTGGGAATGTGGGGGATGATAAAGTATAATTCTTAATATAGTGGTCACAATGGGCCTCACTGGATATGAACAAATGAGCCAAGTGTGTATCAAAGAGAACATTCCAGGAAGAGGAGTCAGAGGGAGGCTGAGAAGGGAGCACACCTGCTGTATCTGAGAAGCATGAAGACTGGTAGGGCTGAAGCAGAACAGGGTCAGGGAGAGGGAGCAAGGAAGTAGTAAGAGATGAGTTAGAGAGGACCTTATAAGGCATTGTGAAGGTTTGGCTTTTACTCTGCGTGAAAAGGGAAAGCCAGTGTAGAGTGCTAAGCAGAAGAGTGACACGAGCTGACTGTGGTTTCAAAAAGATCTCTCTGTGCTGGGAATAGACTATGAGGGGAAAGATCAGTTAAGAGTTAGTTCACTTACTCTCCTGAGGGTTACTGTGTGGTAAGGTAGGATAATGTACTATGACAAATCAACCTAAATATGTAATAACTAGACACAACAAAAGTTTATTTCTCATTTATGTAACATTCCTGTATATATATTCAGGTTGGCAAGACAATTGTCCTACATCCATAACCCCTCCATCTTGTAGCTATATCATCTCCTTGTGGAGATGTTTTTATCTGAATGCAAGCAGGATTTAAGTTGGCAAAAAATTTTAATGGGTCTAGCATTAAAGTTAACATCTATTCCACTAGCGAAAACTGTCAAATTGACATAAGTACCTAAAAGAGGCTGGGAAAATTTAGGCTAGTCAGGTTTCCAAAGAAAAAAAGACTGGATTTTGCTGACTATCTCAGTTTCCACAGTTCATCCTTGATTGGCAGCCATAAAAATAGGTTACCATTAAAAGTTAGTGATATGGTTTGGATCTGTGTCTCCAACCAAATCTTATGTCGATTTGAAATCCCCAATGTTAGAAGTGGGGACTGGTGGGAGGTGCTTGGATCATGGGGGTGGATTTCCCTCTTTGGTGCTGTTCTAGTGATAGAGCTGTCATGAGATCTGGTTGTTTAAAAGTGTGTGGCGCCTGACCCCTCTCTGTGTTCCTCCTGTTACGGCCACATGAAGATGCCTGCCATCTGGCTTTGCCTTCCACCATGAGTAAAAGTTTCCTGAGGCCTCCCCAGCCATGCTTCCTGTACAGCCTATAGAACTATGAGCCAATTAAACACCTCTTTTCTCTATATATTACCCAGTTTCAGGCATTTCTTTACAACAATGTGAGAACAGACTGGATTCTGGACATATTCTGAAGAGAGACCCAATATGATTTTCTGATTTTGATCTGGGCAACTGGAATTAAGTCACTGCCATCAATTGAGATCTGGAAGGCTGTGGTAACAGGTGAAGCTCAGTTCTGTTTTGAACATGCTATTTATGTTTGAGATGTCTATTAGACATATGTGAGGGGAGGTAGAGTAGGAAACTGGAGATATATATATGAGTTTGGGAGAAAGAACTGGACATATAAGGAAATGTAAGTTACATTAAAACCTGAAACTGGTAAGATCATAATAAGCTAAACATAGGTAGATAAGAGGAGAGGATTTGGGGGCACCCCAAAATCAAGCAATCAGGTTGAAGAAGCACCAGAGAAAGAGACTGTGGGAGCAAGCGAAAAAAAAAAACAAAAGAATGTAGTACCCTGGAAACAAAGTGAGAAAAATGTATCAAGGAGAAAGTCATCACTTGTATCAGATGCTCCTAATGGGATGATGAGAGAAAAACCAACTACTAGATTTATATGTATGTCGAAGTCAGTGCTGACCTTGCCCAAAGCAGTTCTGCTTGGAGTGGTAGTGGGTAAAGTTTCTGATTGCAGACAGCAAATACAGACAACACTTTGAAATATTTTCTACAAAAGAAAGCAAAGAAATTGAGCAAGGCAAATGGAGAAAGCAGGGTCAAGAGAATTTTTCTCAATTCCTCTGCTTTAAGCAGATGAGAGGAAATGAGGTTTAGTGTAATGAAGAGCTGGCTATCATCTATGATGATAGCAAGAATGCAGAACACATAGACATAGACGCTGATGGCTGGGTGGATGTGATGGTGGAAGTTTGTGGAAATTCCCTTCTGATGGCTTTAATCAGGAGTAAAGTAGGATACAAAATTATGAGTTGAAAATTAGGAGAAGTGAGGCATCAGAGCAGTGGTACCCAACCTTTTTGGCACCAGCGACAAGTTTTGTGGAAGACAATTTTTCTACAGACCAGGGTTAAGGGTGAGGAGATGGTTTTGGGATGACTCATTCATTACATTTATTGTGTACTTTCTGTTATTACATTGTAGTATGTAATGAAATAATTCTATAACTCACCATAAGGTAGAATCAGTGGGAGCCCTGAGCTTGTTTTCCTGCAACTAAACAGTCCCATCTGGGGGTGATAGGAGACACTGACAGATCATCGGGCATTAGATTCTCATAAGAAGTGCACAACCTAGATCCCTCACATTGGCAGTTCACAATAGGGTTGCACTCCTATGAGAATCTAATGCCACTACTGATCTGACAGGAGGCAGAGCTCAGGCAGTAATATGAGCCATGGGGAGTGGCTATAAACACAGATGAAGATTCACTTGCTCACTTGCCTGCTGCTCACCTCCTGCTGTGCAGCCCAGTTCCTAAAAGGCCATGAACCAGTACCGGTCTGTGGCATGGAGGTTTCAGAAGAGAGAAAGGGAGCGACATGAATAAAGGTAATACAGGGAGCATTAAGTACCAACTTGAAGTTCAGAAATTCCAAAATATTTCATTTTCCTCTAGCCATACTGTTACTTGGCAGAATGTATAGAATAGGCAGAGCTAACAACAGGGTTGCAGTTTTGCCAAGCAAATATGACATGAGAGAAGATCAGAAGAGTTGACTGGTTGCTGAAAATCTACTAGATTCCCTCTCATGCACCCCATGACCATCTTGTCACCAAGTCCAGAGAATTCTACTGCTTTAAATACTCCCCCTTCCTAATCCCTCTTGGCTCTTCTCAGAACCAGTGTCTTCTAAGTTCTTTTCACTTACTACTGGGACTATTGTAATAGCCTCCTAAACCAGTCTTTTTGCCTCTAAAATGTCCATCTTCTTCCCTGGAGCCAGATGTTCTTTCTAAGCCTAACCAATCACGTTTTTCCTCTGCTTAAAATACTTTCACTTCCACAGTCTAAACTGTAAGCTTAGGACATAGAACCCTTTATTACTGCTTAGCTCTCTGGACTTATATTTTACCACTCTCCCACAAGTACCATGCACTTGGCCACAGGAGCTGCATACACATGTATCAAGGTAAGTACCACCAACTCTGCTCTAAGTAAGGGTTGAGCTACTGCTCCATTCCCCACCTAGACTGGAAGCTCCTTCAGGAGATGGATCTTGCTTTATTTGACTTGAAACCCTAGGGCCTGGCAGATGGTAGACCCTCCAAGAATGCTGGTTGAATGAGTAAGTGCATACATGTGACAGAACCAGAGCATCTCTAAGATATACAGGTATTAATGCACACATTTTGTAAGCCATATTATAAGCACATAAATTACAGAAAGATATTTCATTCATTCATTTCACTCTACAAGCATTTAACAATCTGTACTACACACCAGTCAGCATACCTAAATGCTGAATATAATCTGCTTGGGGGAGACAGGTGAGTAAAATCATTACAGTCAATTTCTACTTCTATTAGTAGGTCTGAAGAAAAGCATTTTTAAAATGTGTTGGCCTGGTGTGGTGTATCACATCTGTAATCCCAGCACTTTGGGAGGCTGAGGCAAGAGGACTGCTTGAGCTCAGGAGTTCCAGACAAGCCTGGGGAACATATTAAGACCTTGTCTCTACAAGAAAAGAAAACAAAACAAAAAAATAGCTAGGCATGGTAGTGCACACCTGCAGTCCCAGCTGCTCAGGAGGCTGAGGTAGAAGGATCACTTGAGGCTGGCAGCTCAAGGCTGCAGTGAGCTAAAATTGGACCACTGCACTGCAGCCCAGGCAACAGAGCAAGACTCTCTATCTAAAAAAAAAATTGAAAGTAAATAAAAATAAAACATGTGCTACCAAAATACATACCCAGTATTCCTCTAATTGGTACTGAAATTAGAATGCAGTGTAAATTGTGTAATTTTATCTACATTTCTCATTACACTAATAGCACTGACTTGCATTTCAGTACATTTTGTCCAGTCTCAGTCTACTTTAACCATTTAGCCTAGAGGAAGACAACCTCATTGTTACCATAATGTGCACCTGTACTCAAAACTGCTATCCAGCTCCCTGTAGCACTAACTTGAAAAATGTGTCACAAGGAATGGAGATTCGGTATTATGCGTTTAAAAAAAATAATCACCACATTTCCCACAGTGTGGATAGCAGGTGAAAAAGCATGTCCACTTTGAAAGTCCAAGTTTAATAACGATCAAATGCCAAACACACTGTATTAATATCAGAGAACAAAAGATACAGAGCTTCTCTCATTAGATAACTGAATTAGACAGATAGATTTTATACCTATGTAAAAAATAGATACAGCTTATATCTATGTAATGTATACCTGTCTCTAGTCTGTTACTCTATATACAGACATGCACGCACACACACACACACACACACACACACACACTTACTTGAATTCAACCAGGTGCTTAACACAAACTAACAAAACCATTTTTACACAATTGAAAATGACAGTATATATTTTATATTTATTATATACTGTATTTCACTGAATAAATAATATATTTATGCATACCTATATACTCTGTCATTATAGGTACACGCAAAAATACGTACTGTTACTTTATGAGTGGTACACAAAAATATGTATCATTACTTTACGGGTGATAAGGAATTTCCAGGGGTAATTCTGACCATATAAGACTTTTACTTTATGTGCTAACTTCAGAATTAATTCTCCCATAAGATACAACTGTATCATATAACAACATTGTTAGAATAATTTTCAAGTTTTTCAGTATGTGCTTGGTTTTTAAAGTATGCCTAAAAGAATTACTTGTGACCTGGTCATCTTCTCCCTATAAGAAGGATTATTTATACCTGAATTTCAAAATTGAGCTTAACAATAACCTTTAAAAAAGAATCATTCATATTTTAGTGTCCACAATAACAACTGGCAAGATTTTCTGGAATTAGAAAAAAGCATTAGTTACAATTTGATTTTCTGTCAAATTATTTCTTATTGCTAGATATTTTGCATTTTAGAGTTCTGCCCCTAATAGTTTATGATTGTTTTAATGGTTGATAATTCAGGTTTTGAAATTAGGTGCTACACATTTGGTTTCAAAATGCTAACAGAAATTCGCCTAAGAGCAAAATACAGAATACATCACAAAAGAAAGGTCACACACACATGGCTAGTCACTAAATGTGTGTTCCCTTTGAGCCTGACACAGTTACTGGATTTGTAATCTGTGATACAATACTATCATTAGAAGAAAATAGAATGGAAATGTGTACATGCAAACAAATAGAGCCAGTTCTCCCTTTCCTATCACTGTAAGTAAGCAAAATTCTGAAAGACAAAGTCATTGGATCCATTTAATTAGCACCCATAATTATAATTAGCACCCATAAATAATAATCATTACTTTAAAAAACTATCAACTTATCAATTGTATTAACTTTTCTCTTTTCTCTCAACATTTCAGTGGAGAAACAACACACAATGTCTGATGTGGTTTGGGTGTTTGTTCCCTCCAAACCTCATGTTGAAATGTGAACCACAATGTTGGAGGTGGAGCCTAGTGGGAGGTGTTTGGGTCATGGGAGCAGATCCTTTAAGAATGCCTTGGTGCCATTCCCAGGGTAATGAGTGACTTCTTACTCTCTTAGTTACCATGAAATCTGATTGCTAAAAAGCCTGGCACCTCATCCTATTAATATCTCTTGCTCCCTCAGTTGCCATGTGATATGCCAGCTCCTCCTCTGCCTTCCATCATGCCTGTGAGCTTCCTGAGGCCTCAGCAGATGCTGGCACTATGCTTCTTCTTGTAGTCTGCAGAATCATGGGCCCAAATAAAACTCTTTCAAAAATACATTGTCCAGCATTAGGTATTCCTTTATAACAGTGCAAAACGGACTAACATAGTGGCCCAAATCTAATTTCTTAGTTAAAAAAAATTTTTTTAAGAGACAGGCTCAAGAACTCCTAGGCTCAAGTGATCCCCACAGCCTCAACCTCCCAAGTGGGATTATAGGCGCACACCAGCACACTTGGCTCACAGTTAAACACTTAAGGGTGAACATCAAATGGTACTTTAGTACATCTTTATCCTTACAGCTCATCATTCTCAATAATCTTAGTTCTTCCAAACCAATCACTAATCATTTCATCAAAACTAACCCTGAAACTTTCTTCCTCCAAAAAATATTTTTAAATAAGCTCCATCCCACTACTTAATCCTTTACTTTCATTTCTGATGGATATTCAAGTTACTTAATTGTAATACAGATACTTAATAGAATAAGCAAACCATTACCATCAGTGGCTTATAAATACTTTCCATATCCCTATTTGTAAATCTAATCATTATAATAATATTATGCATGAATTTCACTTTTTAAAGGAAGACCATTTATGTCTATTTAGTAACTACCCTTTAATCATCACCTGGGAAAAACAGAAAGACACTGAGCAATTTAGAGAATGGTCAAATATAGAAACAAATTATCACCACTAATTTCCAAAGTAAAGACATTTATTGTATGCACACATATTTAATTCTTATTAAACAGACAAATTTAAGGAACTGACTACAAGGTATGAATAAGTAACAGACTATAAGCTGTGAATAATATCTAAGGATAGTTACAACGTACGAGGACAGCCAGTCACAGTAAATCCTTTCATTCTGAACAGCATTCCTTGTCCACCAACTTAGTCATTAGAACATGATTGCTATTTTTTGATGAAAAAAAATTTTTAAATATAAATATAGAATATTTACAAAAATTTGTATTTTGTGAAACAAATATTTCACAAAATATTGTGAAAGGTTAATACAACAAATATTTCTTATATTGCAAAGTGAAAATGATGAATACATTCCTCAATTTAAGTAGGAAAATGTCAGTTGTACAATTTGATTTTCTGGTTTTTCATTGCTTTTACGCCTGCCTTTAACCAAAGGAGAGAATACAAATGGTCTAGTTCCTTAGGGGATGGCAGTATTCAATCAATCACAGAGCAAAGGTAAATAAAAAGAAATTATTTTCAGAGACTCTAACATCCATCTATTCCTCCAGTATCTTATTCTAACCTTGTATCTTTGCATCAAGGTGAATCACCAGAAAGCTATATACTTGTACCGCATCAGCTTAGCCCTTCAAAAGTGAGTTACACCGATTTGTCATATCTTAATGTCATGTGAAATGATTTTTTTTTACAAACAATTTAATTAAGGAAAAAACTGGATTATATTGGCCTTCAGAGTTATATACTTTATAACTGTGCTTTTCACACAATTACACTGATCCTCAATCAGCAATGCAATCTACTGGCATTTTGTTGCTTTTATTCCCTCAACTTTTCTTTATTCTTTTTACTTCATCTTCATTTGTGTGGTCTCAAATTATTTTAAGGAAGGAATAATATACCTATTTTTCAATAAAGATAATAGTCTTAACAGTCTTACTAATAAATAATTCAGCACTTTCCAAAGTACTGCCAATTTCTCACTTTGAGTTAAATGGTTAAAAAGTTATGTCAACAGAACTGAAACAAAAAGAAACATTTTATTAAACAGGATTTTAAAAATTCCCATTACATGCAAATTATTTAATCACCCTTCATCACAGCATAGCAATGAAATGCAATAATCAAGCACCTCATACTTATTCTATGCTTATATATATACAGACTGGAAATATACATACATCTAAACTGGAACTGGACATTCAAAAGACAATCCCATGAAACTCCTGCCTGATTTTGTAAATTGGTTTTCTTTGTAAGTAACGCTATACTTTCAAAGCTATATTGTGTTTTACACCAGATGTCACAATGACAAAATCCATTTCAACATTTTTTATCAATGGAGAAGTAATTATTTTTCAATAATGTATCATGTAAGAAAGTTATTATGATTCCATATTACCTAATATAGTCCATATTCAAATTCATCCAATTGTACCCAAAATTTATAGCTTTAAAATGTATGTATAAGTTAAGGACTCAATCAAGGTCCTTGAATATGGTCCCACCACTGTTTTTTTTTTATAATAATGACATTATTTATAAACCCAAAGCGGATGTCTTACGGAATGTACACATTCTGAATTTGTCAGATTCATAGTTTATCATTAGCTTTAAGTTAAATGGTTTTGGCAAAAATATTATACAGGTGACACTGTGTGTTTCACTGTATTACTTCAGGAGACACATGTCAGTTTGTCCCATTACAGGTAATGGTAAGTTTGACCACCAGATCTCTCCACTACAAAGGTATACTTTTCTCTTTGCAATTAACCAATAATGGGTGGTGTCATACCTTGAGACCATGTAAATATCCCGTTCATCTACAGCCTTTCACCCAATGGTTTTAATATCCAATGATTGATGATCCTTGTCTGGAGTCAATTATTAGTGCAAATTAGTGACTTTGCAATTTTATATTCTTTCTACATTTTAAGTGTCATTCTTCTGTAAAGAACTTCTTTAAATTTCCCCCTTTTTTCTCTTTGTAATAAAGCGAGTTTTTAAAAAACTTTAAAGTATAATTATGGACTTAAATTCTCTTTCACTTAATGTGTTATAATCCATACCTATCATTATTATTTTAGATGTTCAAATTGTTCCAAGTTTTGACTGTGAGAACCTTTCAAAGAGGCTCCTGTGCCTTTTTGACATGTCCCCATCAGTTTTCGACCACGTTCTTGCTTTCTGACACAAGATGTTCCAGGACCTCTTTGTCCCACATTAAGAAATCAGGAACTTCTCTAAGAAACACTGGTTCCTTTTGGTATGAAACCATATTTGGAAACCAAAATGTAGTCCCTGGATACACTCATTCTTACTGGGGCTTCTAGGTCCTTTCCTTGGACTGAGATAGAAAAAAAAATTGTTTTAATCTATGATTAATATTAATGCCACCAATTCAAAACTAATACCACAGCATACTTTCTAATTTTGTCCCATTCCATATTAATATCTCCTAAGAATTCTGCTTCCCCCTAATCCAGCAAAATTATGCCTTTGTTCTATCGTATATTACAAACAAAATAATTTCAAGATTACTACACAATGTAGTTAAGGATGGTAGTGAGGCTTCTCTAAGTCTGTTTTTATACAGTTGTGACTTTTGAACTATGTAAATATTCATATATTGAAGATTTCATCTTCTACTCCTTATGGTAATTGTTTTACTGGTTTCTGGTTTCATCCTTCCTGTGCTTCTCTTTTGCAAAAATAAACTATTTTCTTTTCTTTTTTGTGGAGAACAGGTTCTCACCATATTGCCAGGTGGGTTTAGAACTCCTGAGTCAAGCTGTCTTCTCACCGCTACCTTTTGCATTTTTTCGTCCTTAGAATATTTCCCTCTAAGTTTGTATAGTCAGAATAATAGGCCGGGTGCGGTGGCTCACACCTGTAATCCCAGCACTCTGGGAAGCCAAGGCGGGTGGATCACGAGGTCAAGAGATCGAGACCATCCTGGCCAACATGGTGAAACCCCGTCTCTACTAAAATACAAAAATTAGCTGGGCATGGTGGCACATGCCTGTAGTCCTAGCTACTTGGGAGGCTGAGGCAGGAGAATTACTTGAACCCAGGAGGTGGAGGTTGCAGTGAGCCGAGATCACGCCACTGCACTCCAGCCTGGCACCTTGCAACAGAGTAAGACTCTGTCTCAAAAAAAAAAAAAGAAAAAAAAGCTACTTAAGCCAAGAAGTATATAGAAAAATGCTCACTAACACTAAACATTAAGGAAAAGCAAATCAAAACCACAATAAGATATTTTGTCACCCCAGTTAGTATAGCTACTCTCAAAAAGACAAAACAAATGCTGGCAAAGATGCAGAGAAAAGAGAATTCATACACTGATAGTCGGAATGCAAATTAATATAGCCATTATGGAAAATGATACGGAGGTTCCACTAAAAAACTAAAAATAGAACAAAATAGAACTACTGTATGATCTACCAATCTCATTACTGGGGTTATATCCAAAGGAAAGGAAACCAGTATGTCAAAGAGGTGTCTGTGTTCTCATGTTTATTGCAGCATATTTCACAATAGCCAAGATATGGAATCAGCAGATAAATGGATAAAGAAAATGTGGCATATTTACACAATGGAATACCATTCAGCCATTAAAAAGAATAAAATCCTGTCACTTGCAGCAACGTGGAGAAACCTGGAAGACATTATGTTAAATGAAATAAGAAAGGCCCAGAAAGGTTAATAACACACATTCTCATTCATATGTGGAAGCTCAATAAATTATCTCACAGAAGATGATCAAGACAGTGGTATCTAGAGGCTGGGAAGGGTAGAGGAAAGGAAAGGATAGGGAGAGGTTGGTTAATAGATATAAAATTATCCAAGATAAGAGTTACAAGTAATGTATTGTGTATTTTCAATTAGCTAGAAGAGAGAATTGTGAATGTTCTCAACACAAAGAAATTATAAATATTTGAGGTAATGGATATGCTAATTACCCTGAATTAATCATTACACAGTATATACATGTATCAAAATACCATTCTTTACTACAGAAATATGTACAATTATGATTAATTTAAAATATTTTTTAAAAAGCAACTTTAAAGGCTGGGTGCCCTGGCTCACACCTGTAATCCCAACACTGTATGAGGACATAGTGGGTGGATCTTGAGTTTAGGAGTCTGAGACCAGCTTGGGCAACATTGCAAAACACCATCTCTACAAAAACATGCAAAAATTAGCCAGACATGGTGGCACATGCCTGTAGTCCCAGCTACTTGGGAGGCAGAGGCAGAAGTATTGCTTGAGCTCAGGAGGTTGAGGATGCTGTGAGCCAAGATCACACCATTGCACTCTAGCCTGGGTAACTGAGCAAGACTCTGTCTCAAATAAATAAATAAATAAATAAATAAATAAAAGCTACTTAGGTTAATTTTTTTGATGATTATGTTGTGAATTTGTAAGGTTCATTTGTTCTTATTTGTATTCAATTTTAGGGTTTGCTTTTTAACAATCATTTTTCTTTACCTTTTTTGTTTCAATACATGACCAATTTACATAGTTCAAAAGTCACACTATAAAATCAGACTTAGCAAAATCTCACTCCCATTTCTATCTCCTCCATGATGTCTTCATCCACTCCTTATGATAATTATTTTACTGGTCTCTGCTTTAATCCTTTCTGTGCTTCTCTTTTGCAAAACTAAACTATATATACATAAATACACTTTTCCTTTTTGTGGATAACAAGGTCTCACTATGTTGCCTAGGCTGGTCTTGAACTCCTGGGATCAAGCTGTCTTCTCATCTGTGTCTAGCTAAGCGTTGAGATTACTGGCATGAGCTGCAGTACCTGGCCAGGCTATATATTTTTTATTTTCTATTCTTTCTTATGAAAAAGGGACCATACTTGCTATATGTATATACATTTTACATTTGCAAATCTTTCCATATCAGCACATAAAAATCTTCCTTATTCTTTTTAATATTCTATTCTATTCAATCAGTCTCCTCTGAACAGACATTTAGGTTTTTCCCTGCTATTACTAACAATCCTACAGTGAAAAACTTTGGGGATATGTTAGTCTATTTGTACAGGTAATTCATCAGGATAAATTCCCAGAATTTAGAATGGTAAGTCAAAGAGTAAGTGCAGGTATAATTTTGATAGATATTACAAAATTCTCATAAAGTTATACTATGTCACATTCCAATCTGCAATGTATAAGGGTGCCTGTTTCTTCACAGGCTTGCCAATTAAGTATATTCTGAGCTTTTAACTTTTGCCAATCTGCAACGTAAAAATGATCTCTCTCTATTTTCATTGGCAATTCTCTTATTATCAATGAAATTTGAACATCTTTATATACATTGTCATACATCATATCTTTTTTTGATGAACTATCCACATATTTTGTTCACTTAAAAAATCATAATTAAAATATTTCTTTCAATGTAAAAAAGAATTAAATAATCCTACAGTGTTGGCTTCAAAGTTTGTTTTTAAAAAAGAACATTAAACAATGAAAAAACAATGTATAGATTAACTGAAAAAAATACAAACATCCCTTAAAATTATATAGTCATATTTTATACTGTGTTCCAAACAGTCCACTAAAAAGTGGCTGTTAAATCAAATGAGAAGGATATTAAGAAAAATGTATTCAAGTTACAATTTTATGATACCAATAGTGCTAAGTGGTTAATCTCACAAGCAACCAAACCACTGAAGAAGGTGAAAGTTTGGGAAACAGACTGTTGAAAGGCATTTTTTGGTTACAGTTTAATTACACCCACCTCGCAAGTACAGGTAATTCTTCGAGGATGAGGGGCTTCCTGTTGTAGCTGATATACTGTGAGAAGGTAGAAACAAAAAGTGTCAATGTCCCTTACATAGAACTTATCAATATATTAGAAATAAAAAACTGGCTATTTTTTATGTTCACAAGATAACTGGTATAATCTTATTACATTGTATTATGAACAAAACAAAGTAAACAAAACTGTATTTAGTGAAAGCCCAGGAGCAAGTACAAACAGAAAAATCATAATTCAAACAAGTGTCTTTTTACCCTATAACAACTCAGTGCTGGATATTTGGCTTTCTTCTCTATAATGTGGTCATTTATTTTCCCCAATTCTTTGTGGGGATATTAAAGCATGTCTCTATATAAACCAATAATGGTTATATATACACATATTTAAAGCACATTATTAAGTGTCAAGCTTAAAACTAAAATCAGGATTTATAGGCTAGATGTAACAAATA